>NC_092419.1:12877341-14077341 GCF_040894005.1 Engystomops pustulosus | reverse complement strand
GTGAAGAATAGTGTAGCCCCGACACAAACAGGTCGCGTGAGACACATATGTGGTGCAGACACTTCTGAAATACCTGTGTAAGCACAGAAAACTGGCGCAAAGTCCTTAGTAAATGTGCCCAACTGTATCTTAATTACAGCCATTTTTCCGATATGCAAATAAGCCTTCTTGACTGGGTCTGACTCTTCTCCTCTGCCGGGCTGCCAGTGAACTCTACCCCCTTATTTTGCCTCACAGATCTGTGTCTTTTCAAATCACTGCACTGCCTCCTTTTACTTAGGAACTGTCTGCTGTTGTTACACAGTGCCTTGTTTTACATTCATGTCATGTGACTAGGGTGATGTCATCTAAGGTCCTATACTCTTTACATTTGCAAAAAGCCCATGTATCTGATCACATGAAATCACAGCAGCCTCCAAGGAGGATGAGGAGGAGAAAAAGTCCATGGAGGCTGCTTTGATTTAATGTGATTAGATACATACATGGGGTACATTTTGAAAATGTCATGTGTATAGGCAGGGCCAGAGCCAGCACTAGGCATACCCGGGCAAGTTTCGGATGAATCTCAGTCCCTGCAGCCTGGAAGCACCAGGTGTAGGGTGAGGGGGCTGTATATAATGAATCCATGGGGAGCTGTATATAATAGGACCATGATGGGGTTGTACAAAATTAACTCCTTCACCCTCTGCGACGGATATATCCGCCGCAGAGATATGAAGGGTGTATGAAGAGGCCTCACGGGCTGGTGACAGGTTCCTTTTGATGTGGCAAATTTTCCATGCTGAAAACCTGACAAATTAGCAGATCTAGATAAGTGAACCCAAACCAAATGCTCACCTGAACCCTAGACCCAAAATGAAAAAGTAATCACGCTCATCTCTACTCTTGGGTTAACAAATGCACGTTTTTTACACAGTGATGACCCATCCTTACAATACAGCATCAAATACAGGCAGTCCCAAAGTTACTAATAAGAGAGGCAAGACAGGGGCATGAGAACACTTTGGGTGTGAGGGGGGGAGGGCAGGCAGGGTATGAACACCTCAGCTCACTGTATTTTCTAAAGTCTCCACCAGAAACTATAGACTATAGCTAAAATGTTCCCCAGGTCAGACATGGTCTAGACTGGTCTGATCGGGCAGAGATCGCTTCTGGATCGCCAGAGCCGTGTTGGGGAAACTGGTATCCAAAACACAAGTCCATTTGTAAGTAAAAGTAGTTTGTAAGTTGGATGCTCTTAAATTGGGAATTTCATGTATTTACATTCTAGAAAAAACATGCATATATTCAGTATAAGAATGGGAGGGGTGAAATTCAGGTCCATGCTTCCGGTGTAACTTGAGGTCCATAATTGGCCAATTTTGTGCCGTACACACCCCAGTGGGCATTTCTTTTAATGGATAGACCCCCTCAGACCTCCACTTAACAGGAGGCATTAGAGAACTCTTACACTGTGTAGCTGTGGCTACATTGGTAACCATTTCACAACTTGGCATCAATCCAATGCCCCCCCTCACCCCCCAAAAAATGCCTATTCCTAAAAAAATTCCTATTTAGATTTTAAATGGACTTTGTGGATGAATATATTCACAAAGAAAAGAGGGTGAAACAATTCTTTGAAACATGGGAGAGCTTTGTTAGGGTTTTGCTCGACAGAATACAGCAGTTCATTTTGACCCGATGGTACCTAACATCCAAACTAGATGGGCCCCCTTCTTGATACAGTTATATGGGCAACATGGTACAGGGTCCCCGGTGGCCTTCAAACTGTAATACTGCATGTAGCACCCTTAGACAATGGAATAATGGTAATAAGGGGTACAGATTATTGGCTACTGTTCTCTGGGACCTTCACTCAATAGTTCCATGACTGATGATGGGTATGGTCCTTCATTACAAGAACTATCCCTACTTCTAAAGCTCTTAAAGGGAACCTACCACCACTATTCTACCTATAAATGTAGATCGGATGGTAGGTAGATGAATGGGACGGGAGCATAGCCCTTTTTTGGGCTAATCCTCACGTCCCGGCTATCTTTTAGAAAACTTTAATCCGCGGATAAGTACTTTTTTTTTCAGGCGGCTACTGGGGCGTGGAGTAGCCGGACAGGAGGCTACACGTCGCGGCTACTCCAAGTCCTAGTAGCCTCTTTTATCCGCCTACCATTTCATCTTCGGCCCTCGTCTGAGTCCCCGGCATCTGCAGCGTTCTGCGCATGCGCAGTAGCTCCGGCCCCAGAGCTGTGGCCGCACAGCCGAAGGCCTGCGTTCTGCGCATGCGAAGATGAAATGGTAGGCGGAGAAAAGAGGCTACTCGTGCGTGGAGTAGCCGCGTCGTGTAGCCTCATGTCCAGCTACTCCACGCCCCAGTAGCCGCTTAAAAAACGTACATATCAGCGCATTAAAGTTTTCTAAAATATAGCCGGGACGTGAGGATTAGCCCAAAAAATGGCTATGCTCACGTCCCATTCATCCACCTACCACCCGATCCACCTTTATATGTAGAATTGTGGTGGTAGGTTCAGAGCATTTTGGTCTGAATTGTAAATCCACCAATTTCCTTCAAACCAAGGTCAAAAACCACAAGTAATTCCCTCGGTGCAGAGACTGCTTGCACTTATTGATCCTTTATTTGATTATATTGTTAAAATTTGTTCTTGGGTGATTCATGCTCCAAAAAATGGTTTTGTTTCCTCTTGGTAACTGAGGTTGGAAATATAGATTGATAATCTGGAATAACGTTCTTGACTATGGGTCGCAGTTGTCGTTGGCTTGTTTCTTGGAGGTGGTATGGGCTACTCCAGGATAACCTGAAGCATGTAATATAAAACAAAAGTTTTGGGGATGTTTCACGTAAACATTCTTCTCATGTATTTAACTTTTTTTACTTTAACTTTTTTTATCACTACTGGTGAAGGGTTAGTACTAGCTGTTACCCAACACTTACCTAACATTGGTACTCAAGCATACACAACCAACAGGAATACCACGAAAGGCCCAAAATGATTCAGTAACCCAACTCCCAGTGAAAGTTTTTTTAACCTTGAGCGTTCCCATCCTGGTAATGCTAGGCTTCTACTACTTTATTGTATCTTCCTGATTTTTTTATGTATCCTGCTTCCATTTTTTACAACTAATTAGATACAAGAAAGTATCAGTACTTTTATTGACAATGTGGGAAAGTCCACAATTTTTGGTCTTCCATAACCTAATGCTAGTCTACAGTCTGTCCCTCTTCCTAGAAATCACTAAATGGTCAGATGCTGAACAGCATCAATCTTTTCCTGTGGCCACTAAGCTCTGGCCTTAGTATGGATGCTGTTAATCAGAGAGCAATGCAGTAGAAATGAAATTAACCCCTTAAGGACCAGGCCCTTTTTCATTTTGGCGTCTTTATTTTTCACTCCCCACCTTCAAAAATCTATAACTTTTTTTTCCATGCAAAGAGCTGTGTGAGGGCTTATTTTCTGCGTAACAAATTGCACTTCATAGTGGTAGTATTCAATATTCTATGCCGTGTACCGGGAAGCGGGAAAAAATTTCTAAATGCAGTGAAAATGATGAAAAACACATTTGCGCCATTTCTTGTGGGCTTGTATTTTACGGCTTTCACTGTGCGCCCCAAATCACATGTCTACTTCATTCATTGGGTCAATACGATCATGGGGATACCAAATTTGTATAGGTTTTATAATGTTTTCATACATTTACAAAAATTAAAACCTCCTGTACAAAAATTCTTCATTTTGCCGTCTTCTGGCGCTAATAACTTTCTCATACTTCGGTGTACGGAGCTGTGGGTGGTGTCATTTTTTGTGACTTTTAATGACGTTTTCAATGCTTCTATTTCTAGGTCTGTACAGCCTTTTGATCGCTTTTTATTGAATTTTTTCTATTTTTCAAAATGGCAAAAAAATGCCATTTGCTACTTGTGGCGCTATTTTCCGTTACGAGGTTAAACGCAGTGAAAATTTTTTTTATTATATTTTGATAGAATGAGCATTTTTGGACGCAGCGATAACTAATGTGTTTATGATTTTTTACTGTTTATTTATATTTATATGACATCTAGGGAAAGGGGGGTGATTTGCATTTTAATGTTTTATTAATATAATTTTTTTTTAACTTTTTTTTAATGTATTTTATTTACTATTTTCAGACTCTCTAGGGTACTTTAACCCTAGGTTTTCTGATTGATCCTACTACAGTATGGCAGTATATGGGGATTTTGCACACCATCTATTACAATGTGCAAATTGCACATTGTAATAGATAGCCTAGATCATGATAGCCTCTGATCTTTGTGTGACCCGAGGCTGTCAGGGCAACAGATTGCCGCTCTCCGATGACATCACGAGGAGCGACTATCAGAGCCAAGATGGCGGCGCCCACGCAGCTTTGCCGGGGCGATCAAAGGGTTAACACCCGCGATTGGTGCTAGCACCAATCGCCGGTGTTAGCGACGGGCGTTTGCTTCATTGTGAAACAAACACCCGGTGAGTATGACGAGGGCTCAGCCCGTGAGCCCTCTTCATACCCCCCATGCACAACAAGACGTAAGGGTACGTCTTATTGCGCTATGGGGTTAAAAACACAAAGAACCCCCAAAATATTAAATTGAGATAACCCAAGTGACCCAAGTTACTAGACTTCATTGGCCTATTTTTGAAACACTGACTTGTTCTGTTACTAGAGAAGCTATATCAGGAACCCCTGGGCCAACCATAGCCATGTCAAGGTGCTAGGGGCATCAATTTGATCAGCTGTTTGGCCATCAATCCGGCAGATGAACCCCCAACCCGACCATCAGGTCTGCTAATCTCATCAACTAATGAGTGGGGTAAGAGAGTCGGTAAATGATGTGCGAAACGTAATGTCTGCCCTGAATAAGGCCCGTGGGCCCCATAGAATTTGCCCCAATGAGCTTAGCCAGATAGCAGTGTATGGTTGTCATGAGTTATTCTAAGATCATCAATCCCAATTTCAGGGGGAGAGATGATCCTCAGGAAAATGACACCACCAGCATTTGAAGGGTAACAACGGTTGGGTTGAGTGTTTGGGTCCACCAAACCTAACCAGAAATGTACTTTCAGGTTGTGGTTTGGCTGAACTTAGCAAGTACAAACCTGAATGGGTCCACTCATTCCTAGTCAGCAGAAGATGAGCCTTTAACTACTCATTCATCCCAGAATATATGGGAACAAAGAAGCAACCCATTCTTCTTGCCTACAAAAGATGCATGTGGTGGTCAGTCCTTGTTGCTGCTTAACATTGCTTTCTACTGATTATACTTTCTCTAGCCAGAATATTTCAGTCCTTCAACACTAAGCTATTACATTTAATACATGTACATGTGCAGTAATAGTTGATGAATCAAATAGGGCTACTAGAAATGGAAATATCTCCAATAATTCTTAGGACATTGGGTTTCTGCCAATTTTGTGAGCCCCTCTGTAGTGCCCAGTCATCAGGGAAAAGTAAAGTCCATATACTCAAAAGAAAGAAAGCTCCGAACTCAGATGGCCCTGTTACACCAAGTGGTCCATTTTCTCCTTAGGGCATTTTTCATGTCTTGGTTTTTTAGACTGTAGATCAGTGGATTTAACATAGGGACCACAACAGTGTGAATCAGAGTATAAAGTTTCTTGTAGTCCATATTGCTTGGTATCATATATTGAACAGTATTAATGGCATAGAGAAGGATGATAACAGTTAGGTGCGAGGAGCATGTGTAGAAGGCCTTGTATTTGCCGGTGGTGGTACGGATCTTCATTATTGCAATTATTATGAAAATATAAGGCATGAATGTCAGAAGAAATGGAAACAGAGTGAAAAGAACGGATCCTTCAAGTAAAGATAATAGATCTATTAAGGAAGTATCGTTGCAGGTCATCTTTCTCAAAAGAACAATGTCACAGTAGAAGTGGTTGATTTCGAAGGACGTGTAACAAGAGAAAGTTGATAGTATCCAGACAAGAGGAGCTGCAAAGAGAAAGCCCAATACCCAACAAAGAGAAGCCAACACAACACATGTTCTTTGGTTCATGGCCAATTGATACTTCAGTGGTCTACAGATGGCCACATACCGGTCATAGCTCATGGCGGTCAATACGTACAACTGATGAATTGTGAAGGACCCGGACATAAAACATTGAGTTAAACACTCAAAGAATGAAACCAATTTTTCCCCAGTCAAGAAACTGTTGAAGATCTTATATAACATACTGGTGGTTAAAGAGATGTCAATAAAGGACAAGTTGGCCAAGAAGAAGTACATGGGAGTGTGGAGATGACGTTCCAAGAAAACCAATACAAGAATCATCATGTTTCCTCCAAAAGTGATCAGATAGATGAGCAAAACTAGAACAAAGACTATTATCTGTAATTTTGGGTTTTCGGAGAATCCTTTCAGGGTAAAATATTCAGTGATGGTCTTATTCGTGTACATCTGTAGGACCAAATGTTGTAAACAACAAAAAAAGTCAACCTATTATCAGTATACAAGTCATTGGTTAGATCATAGAAAGTTAGGCCAATCTATTCAGTGTGCAGAAAAGACTAGAATTTAACAAAAACTGGCCACATGGTGTGGGCACCAAATCTAATCTACACGAAACTTTAACCACATTGGCTCTAAACAATGCCATGAAGGAGGGACTTGTCATGCATGTAGTATGGGCATCAACATTACATGTCTACGGCAGTAGGACCACCATGAATGGCTTCTGGTAGGAGCAGAGACCTGATGACCTGCAGTACATTACTAATATATTCCTTCTATATGTCATATCCATCAATACTCCCTTTATCTACCACTTCTCTCATTAGTATCCTCATACATTATGAAACAGATGTGTTCAATACTGAGATGCTACTTACAATGTGAGTCGTCAAACTAGAAAGGACCAGAGATGACCGGACAACTGAGGAAGCTAATGCTCCACTAATAGAGAATTCAATGAGGGAAGTACAAACTGTTTGTGTATATATATGTGTGTGTATATATATATATATACTGCCTTCATTGAGTTTATTAATGAGGTCCCCTGTCTCTTCTAGAGGCAGATGGAATAGATTTACTCATTAGTAGATTCGCTTTGTTTTGTTTGTTTTGCTCATTAATGCTAATAACTCAATGACAGCCTACACATGACTGTGTTTCAATGTTTTCTATATTATACTTGATACATTTTGATATAAAGGGGCGGCCATTTTTTATTCTGATTACCCATCTTCAGTATAGATCATCAGAATGGTGAGGGTCCATGATGATTTCTGGTGAGTCTTCTATGCTTCATTACCGAAACCTATGCAGAGACTGGAGCCAGAATCAGGCCTCCTCTTTAGGGTACAGCTTATATACAAAGGCTTCAATCCTAAGATCTATTTTTCAGGGGGATGTGGAGCATCGGAAAACCCTCTCTTGTGGCAAAATCTACAATATACCCTAACTGATCCTCCCAACAGTCATTGGTTTACACTAAGCAAAGTGGGGTCCCTAGGACCAACTAGCAAAATCTATTTGTGGGCCACCATCATATAGCTACACGCAAATGTTATCTCACAAGCTAAAACAGGGCAAATACAAATTTCTTTTAGTAGTAGCTTCCCATTACTCGCCTCAAACTGTATAGTCCCAGAGGCCTTGTCATTCACCTGCCAACTGGATCTTGCCTTGAACTTAGTCTGAGAGAGATGGTCCTTTCAAGATGATGTAAGACTATGGGGCTAATTTACTAAGGGTCCGCGGAGCGCATTTTCGTTGGGTTTCACGCCGATTTCCGTTTTTTCGCCGCATTTAACAGGGGATTTTGGCACACACAATCAGATTTTGGTGCATTGGCGCCGGCTTGAACGCGACAGAAAGTGGGGGGCGGGCTGTCAGATAACCCGGCGGATTCGGACAACGCGCAGGATTTCACATTTAGAATTGTGTCGCAAGAACTCGGGCGCACAAGCCTCATTAATCGCCCCGGACTTCATCCTCATCGGACTGTCCGAATCAGGGATTGCGACAGGACCAGGTAAGTAAATTTGTCCCAATGTGTAATTGGGACCCAACAGATTAATTGAGAAGGTCAAGCCCGACTAGTATCCCTACTTCCATGTAGCGTACGTGCAGGGGCTGGGATCCATCTAGCTAAAGGACAACATGATTGATTCCCCCATTCACCTGTGAGTCAGTTTGAGTCTTCCTGAGCATCTTCCTTGTAACGCCCCCCAAAAATACAAAAACAGTTATGCAGCCAACTATAGCAACATCTCAGGGTCGTAACCACAGGGAATTGGTACCTGCCATCTAAAAACACTTTGCAAAGTGAAGAAAAATCATATGCAGTACACGGTTATAGGACTATACACAAAAGTCTCTTGAAATTATGTCACTTCCTGCTTTGCTGCTATTGGCTAAATTTGGACCTCTACAGAGAATGATATAGTAACAGCTATTATAAGAACTGATATCTATTTATCTTCTATCCTCTATCTCGCTGTCTATATATAATCTACTTTATATGCATGCATCTATTAATCTATTATCTATCTATAAATCTCTATCATCTTCCATATTTCTCTTCTATCATCCATCTCCCTCTCATCTGTTTCTCCTATAATATTCTCCTCCAGGCCCATATTACAGATAATTACCTACTACTGGGTGTAACTACGAAGTGTTATTATTGTGCAGAACTAAAGGAGCCTCTGACTGACTGTGGCTGCTCATAAAATAGTTGTATTTTGGGGCCCTACTTTCATTTCTGCCCACGGACCCCCTTTGTCTAAAACCAGCCATTTAGGAGATGGATGATAAGCATCTTCACCCGGGCATTCAATCAAGGGATATTTAAGGAGAACAACATCCTCTGCCCACAGAAGTTCGCATGTAGGGGGCCCCTTTAGGATAAGGGCCCTGGGCATATGCCCAGGTTGCCGCCCCCAGATTGCAGATTTATGTTGCCAGATTGCAATCTTCTTTGAGTAAGGTGTCCATCCAACATCTCAATGTCTAGTACTGCGGAGTATATAGCGTATAAAAAAACACTTTTGCTTACATGAACTCCGTCACTGCCCTAAGAACCCTCTAGCTCAGCTTTACGCTTCCTTTGGTTATAAACATGGCCCTCATGAATGTAGTCCATGGAGTAATAGTATCGCAGTGATATTGTGCGCACACTGCACAATCCAATTAGTTGAATTATGTTAACCTGCCGACATAGTAACAGTGGCCAGTGGACAGTCACATTCAATTCATCTGCTATATACAGTGTATATATATATATATATATATATATGCATCGGGGGAACTTTTATTATATTGGACCCTATTTATCCAATATAATAAAAGTTCCCCCAATGCATATATATATATATATATATATACACTGTATATAGCAGATGAATGGAATGTGACTGTCCACTTGGTAATACCCCTGTAATGTAGCTCACGGGTAGATTGTACCCCAACGCTACCACTCGCAGACACATTCTGCCCTCATTGATATGATGGTTCTGTGGACTTTGCTTCCCTGCAGTTCTTCTAGCTTAAAGCGGTCGTCCACTTTCAGCAGTTACTTGATATTGTTTGTGTAAGGAAAAGTTTTACAATTTTCCAACATACTTTATCTATCAATTCAATCATAGTTTTCTAGATCTCTGCTTGCTGTCATGCTATAGAAAGCCTCTATATTTACTTCTAGTGGATAGAGATCTGTCCATGGTCACACATGTGGACAGCTCGTTATTATCATTTATTATTAATTGTGAGTTTGGTTCAGTATCTACACTGCCGCTTATCACTCACAGTAAATTAGAGGCGTACGAGATTCTGTATCAGGCTTAAAAACTGATCATTGTACACTGTTTAGATACTGTAATGGTGGCTCAGTGGTTAGCATTACAGCCTTGCAGCGCTTGGTCCTGGGTTCAAGTCCCAGGGTCAACATCTGCAAAGAGTTTGTATGTTCTCTCTGTGTTTCCATGGGTCAATCATCCATGATCTCCAATGCCATTGGGGTGAATAACACATCTACAGTTTGTACTAATACAATACATGGAGCTTTTGAGCATTTTAAAGTGTTTTGGAACCTTCTTCATTGACTGGAAATAGGTCTTCATCATCTTCTTAACCGTTATATTCGAGTGTCTATTACACTAGATTAGAAACCTCTGTGAGTCTAGTCTGTCTTGTTCTAACAAAAAGGTATCAGACTGGGATTTCAAAGGCCCATGTGCCTTCGCTGCCTTGTGGATAATCCCTGAATGTTCAATAAGTGATTCAGCAGTCCTTCTACTATGTTTTATACTGTCTGCAGACCCACTATGTGTCTTTCTTTACATCTCTGCTGAATAGGAGGAGCTGTAGAAGGAGAGTATAACTCATGTTGCTCCTTCCCCCCTACATTTCCCTGTCTCTGTCTATGTAGATGGACTGTGAGGAGAAAGAGACATGGATGAGCTGGAGCAGTTACATTAGTTGTGTATATATGCAGAGGGCAGAACGCTGAGTACAGGGAAAGGCTGACGGTTTTAAAGGAGGCAAAGACATAGGAGCACATTTACTAAGGGTCCGAATCACGTTTTTCCGGCAGGTTTCCCGAATGTTTCCGATTTGCGCCGAAGTGCCCTGGGATTTTGGTGCACACGATTGGATTGTGGCGCATCGGTGCCAGCTTTCACGCGACAGAAATCGAGGGTGGGACCGACAGAAAACCAACGAATTTGGAAAAATTTTTTCAAAAAATTGTGTCGCAAAAATAGCACTCACATACACCGAGACGGAGAAGGTGAATTCTGGCGGACTTCAGCACAGCAGTGACACCTAGTGGATATCGGGCGCACGAACTTAGTGAGTCCCCGCAGAACCTAAATCAGCGCTGGAGAACGCGCTACTGGATCGTGATTGGACCGGGTAAATAAATCTGCCCCATAGTCACAGACATTCAGATACATGTCTAGTAAAAAATATTTATTGAAAATTGGCCAACCCCTTTACGTCAAATAATTTTAGTTGAGATTAGTTACATATCAAATAAACAACACAAACAGAAAACTCCACGCAGCGTGTGGCGGCACCGGTAAGGAGAAGGAAGTGACTATGAGGCACTCATCTAGCCCAACCCAGAGTGTTCATCTCACTGAGGCCCTAAGGACACCCCAAGTAGGACTACTGAAGTCAGGCCGGGTGTCAAGAACCAGTTATTGCAAAAATTGTAACGGCATTGTGTTTCAAATAAAGAATCTTTTCCATGGAGATAACAGCATCCATCAGTCTACCTAATTTCTTACATTTCAGGGGGTAAATAATAATAATTCCTTTATGTATATAGCACACAGATTACGTATAGCTTCACAGAACTTGACAAATCAGTCCCTGCCCCAATGGGGCTCACAATCTAATCAACCTATTAGATTGCCTGAGTATAAGCCGAGGTACCTAATTTTACCACCAAAAACTGGGAAAACCTATTGACTCGAGTATAAGCAGAGGGTGGGAAATGCATTGGTCACAGCCTTCCCTAGTATATAGCCAGCAAGCCCCTGTAGTATATAGCCAGGCCCCTGTAGTATATAGCCTGAAAGCCTCTGTAGTATATAGCCTGCCAGCCCCCTGTAGTATATAGTCAGGCCCCTGTAGTATATAGCCTGAAAGCCTCTGTAGTATATAGCCTGCCAGCCCCCTGTAGTATATAGTCAGGCCCCTGTAGTATATAGCCTGCAAGCCTCTGTAGTAAATAGCCAGTCAGCCCCTTAAAGTATATTGTCAGCCACCCTTTTAGTATATATCGCCTGCCAGCCCCCTGTAGGATATAGCATGGCGGTAAAAAAAAATAAACTGACTACTCACTGAGCTCCTCTTCTATCTTCATGTGTGCGGCAGGTCTGCAACAGCTCCATAGGCAGTCCCTCTTCTTTCTTCACGTGCGTTGGCACCAGGTCTGTGACAGCTCCGTGCGCACTGCCCGGTCGGCGCACACAGAGATGTAGTGGACCTGCAGCCGGCATTAAGAAAGAAGAGGCGCTGCCCACTGAGCTATTTTTTTATATACTCAAGTATAAGCCGAGTAGGGAATTTTCTGCGAAAAAATTGTGCTGAAAAACTCATACTCAAGTATACGCGATATGCGAAACAGGCCAAACGGGTTAAAATTGAACCAAGTTATGGAGGTGAGTTCTGCCATTTCTTCGTTTTATGTTTATATTCAGTAATAGGTTTAGGCTAGGCTCATTCCTTCCTGCTTTATGGTAGGTGATACATGATGGACCTTCTGAAGCACCGAAGTTATACAGAAGTAGCAGAGATGTACAATACCTTTCCAGTTAATGTTTCCAATACATTAATTTTACAATGAAATTGAATAATTTAGATGGACATGTTACACCAAGTCGTCCTTTTTTCCTTAGAGCATTTTTCATGTCTTGGTTTTTCAGGCTGTAGATGAGTGGATTAAGCAAAGGAACCACCACAGTGTTGATCAAAGTGTAAAGTTTCTTGTAGTCTAGATTGCTTGGTATCATATATTGAATAATATTGATAGTGTAGAGAAGGATGACAACAGTGAGGTGTGAGGAGCACGTGTAGAAGGCCTTGTATTTGCCGGTGGTGGTACGGATCTTCAGGATTGCTATTATGATAAAAATATATGGCACGAAAGTAAGAAGAAAAGGGGAAATGGCAAAAAGAATCAACCCTTCAATGAAGAATAATACATCCAAAACAGAAGTATCACTGCAGGTCATCTTGGTTAACAGTACAATGTCACAGTAGAAGTGGTTGATTTCAATGGACGTATAACACGAGAAGGTTGATAATATCCAGACAGGAAGACTTGCAAAGAGAAAGCCCGATACCCAACAGAGAGAAGCCAACACAACACATGCTTTTTGGTTCATGACCAATTGATACCTTAGTGGCCTACAGATGGCCACATACCGGTCATAGCTCATGGCAGTCAGTATATACAACTCATGGATTGAGAAAGAGCCAGTCGTAAAGCACTGAAGTATACACTCAAAGAACGGAACCGATTTTTCCCCACTCGAGAAACTGTAGAAGATCTTATATAACATGGTGGTGGTAAAAGAGATGTCAACGATGGACAGGTTGGCCAAGAAGAAGTACATGGGAGTGTGGAGATGACGTTCCAAGCAGATCAGCATCAGAATCATCATGTTTCCTCCAAAAATGATTAGATAGATGATCAGAATTATTAAAAAAACTATAATCTGTAATTTTGGGTTATCTGAGAATCCTTGGAGGATAAAATATTCAATGATGGTCTTATTCATGGACATCTGAACGACCAAAGTTTTTAAACATAAAATCAACACGTTGTAAATAAGTCATTGGTTAGACAACAGTTAGATTTTATTTTTATCTATATAATCTCCAACATAATCTACAAAATGTATGTAACCTATAAGATTACGGTTTAACCAAAATTGTCAAAAAATTGTGAGGACACCAAGTCTGGAAGACCTCAGAGACCTCATGCTTCCAGGTCATATCAGACTACTCTCTAAGCATCCTTTCAGGATAAAATATTCAAATGTTGTCTTACTCATGTTCATCTGTAGGAACGAATGTTTTAAACATAAAATCAACACATTGTAAATTAAATAAAACTTTGGTTAAATCTTAATTTATATCTACTATATGTGTAGATAAATTAACCAAAGCTGTCCACCAACGACACCACCACTGGAAGACCTCAGAGCTTCACGTTTCAAGGTCATTTCAGTGTCTTATCTCTCAATATTAGTGTTGAGTAATAGCCATACATTAAGCCTACAAATATTAGGGAGACACAATTCATAGTGGCTGCTTTGGACCCTTCCAAATATTAGGGCCAAGCCAACAACTACTAGGTGAAGTATGGTTAGTTTAATTCACCTTCCATATACATACATTTCTTTAACTGGATGTTTAAAAAAAATGCACCTGTGTGAAGATATATTATCCCTTAAAAAAAAGATAGTTGTCTTTGGACACAACCACCTCTGCTGGAGTGATTGCACAAATTGTTTTAGTTTATGAAATGTCCTAGAGTTACTGCATGTCCCATAGTCATCATGTGGTAATGAACATTGAATCCAGGCAGTTAGACAGGGCTCAAAAGCAAGTGTCCCGTTTCCACTGCCAGGCTGTGTAGGTGGTCGTATCCAAGGACTGCTATCTTGTTTTAAGGGACAATATGTCTACAGTTATGGGAATTTATCTACACACAGGAAAATGTTATTTAATTAAAGAAATGTATGTATATGTTAGATGAATTAAAGTAAATGTGAACGGCCAGATGCGTTTATGGAAGATTTATTAGTGAGCTATTGTGAGATGTTACTTACCATGTGAGTCATCAAAGAAAAGACCAGAGGTGACCGGGCAACTGATGTGACTGATTATCTGACTCAACTTATTGTGCATTTCACCAAGTAGGTACAATAGATATATATATATATACTACCTGTACTAGATTCTGAGTAATGAGGTCCCCTGGCTGCTGAACCGGCAGATGGAATATATTTACTCATTAGTTGATTGTTTTTGTTTGTTGACAGAGCTCATTAATTAATCAATAATGGCACAATGACAGCTTACACATATTTTATAGTATAGTATACAGAATTGTCCTTAAAACATTGGGGGTCATTTACTAAGGGCCCGATTCGCGTTTTCCCAACGTGTTACCCGAATATTTCCGATTTGCGCCGATTTTTCCTGTATTGCCCTGGGTTTTTGGTGCATGCGATCGGATTGTGGCGCATCGGTGCCGGAATGCACGCGTCGGAAATCGGGGGGCGTGGCCGAACTAAAACCCAACGGATTCGGAGAAACCGCCGCATTTAAAAAAAAAAGTGTTGCTGGACACGCGCTTACATTCACCAGAAATAGGATCGTGAACTCCGGCGGACCTCGGTGGACTTCAGCGCAGCAGCGACACCTGGTGGACGTCGGAGGAACTGCCTTAGTGAATCGCCGGAAGACCCGAATCCACCGCACAGAACGCACCGCTGGATTGCGAATGGATCGGGTAAGTAAATCTGCCCCATTGTGTCATTAAAGAGGTTTTCTGGTCATCACAGTTTTTCACGATCTTCAGGACACGTCATCAGTTTGGCCGGGTGTCGGGACCTATAATTATGAAGCCAGAAGCAGGCCAACCATCTCCGGCCCCCATAGAGACTCATCTATATTCACTATGTGACCAAAACACAGATCTTCTCAAGCCTCGTAGTCCCTCTAACCACCCGTCACCAGTCTATCACCAACGTAACTGATCAACCTTTATTAGTCTCCAAGTACGTAGGTTTAAAGAGGACCTGTCACCCAATTTATCGGCACTAGGAGCTGCTTACTAGAGTAAGCAGCTCCTAGTGCTCGATCAAACGCCGCAGTGTTGGAGTGATAGCGTTACCGGAAGCCTCCTGTAACGCTATCAAACACTGCGGCGGGGTACAATGTAATTGTCGGACAGCTCGCAAAGTTGTCCGAAGTATTCATGAGGGGGCGGGGTTGGGGAGTGGCTGCCGGCCTATGGAGCTAGCGGGGCGATCCGGGGAAGAGGCAGCGCCTCGGACCGCCCCCTCATGAATACTTCGGACAGCTTTGCGAGCTGTCCGATGATTACATTGTACCCTGCCGCAGTGTTTAATAGCGTTACCGGAGGTTTCCGGTAACGCTATCCTTCTAACACTGCGGCGTTTGATCAAGCACTAGGAGCTGCTTACTTTAGTAACATCTCCTAGTGCCAAAAATTTAGGTGACAGGTCCTCTTTAATGCTTAATTCTGTCACAGGCCAGGAGAAGCTCCAATAATCTACAGGCAGTCCCCGGGTTACGTACAAGATAGGTTCTGTAGGTTTGTTCTAAAGTTGAATTTGTATGTAAGTCGGGACTGTATATTTTATAATTGTAACCACAACCAAAAAATTTTTGGTCTCTGTTAATATTGGATTTTAAAAATGTTGGATTGTCATTAGAACCCGGATTTACAATAAAGCTTCATTACAGATACATGTGATAACTGTTACAGCTTATTATTGTAGCCTAAGGATAAAGTACAGTAATTACCAATTACCAGAAGTCCGTTTATAACTAGGGGTTGTCTGTAAGTTGGGTGTTCTTAAGTCGGGACCACCTGTATTGGTTTAAAGAGACATTATGCAGTACCAAGGTAGACTTTCCCAACCATTATCAAATTTTTGGAGCTTCATTCCCTAAATGTCACTCGACCTAAAAAAGAAACTGTGACCCTAAGTAGTATTGGGTTATAGGACTGCATTGAAAAATCCAAAATGATGTAATTTCCCCTTACATCACTTCCTGCTTCGTAACTATTGGCTGAAGTTTTACTTTAATCACGCCCATGCTTGGTGCGTGCTGCAAACTTCAGGCTGCAGATGTCAACTGAAATAGTCGCCATGTTCACGGTGCGGCGAGTCATGGCGCATGCACTGCACTGTGAGCTTGCCCAATAGAAGGCTTTGGGGCTGGTCATGTGGATGAGACCTTACAGGTCCTTTAGGCTCACAGAGGTATTTCAATGTATTTACAAAAATGTCAGGTTATAACCAGAGGTAACTCCTGAAGAAGGTTCTAGTCCAATACCTTAAAGTAAATCTACCACAATCTTTTAACTTTATTAACCATTAATATTTATGTTAATGAAGTTCAAGGGATGTCACCATAGCCTCTCCAGGCTCCAGGGCTCTGACTTTTTTTTTGGCCCCCGAAGCACTTGTGACCACCTCCCTGCTCCCTCAGTGCTTCTCCCCCTCTACCCCCCATGACAAAATCTATAGGCAGCAGTGAGAAAGATAATCTAAGTTTTCTGACATAGAGAGCAGAAGGGAGGAAGCAACAAGTGTGCAGGGACATGGTCACAAATGTTTGTGGGGGTATGTAAGAACCGGAGCTCTGGAGGGGCTCTACTGACACCCCTCAAAGCACTTGAACCCCATTAACATTTAGTTATAAATTATAACTAATCCATTTTATTACATCTTATAAATATATCCCTATACAGGCAGTCCCCGGGTTACATACAAGATACTGTCTGTAGGTTTGTTCTTAAGTTGAATTTGTATGTAAGTCGGAACTGTATATTTTATCATTGTAATCCCAGCCAGAACTTTTTTTAAAAATGTTGGGTTGTCATAAGAATCAGGATTAACAATAAAGCTTCATTACAGACGCCTGTGATAACTGTTATAGCTGATTATTGTAGCCTAGGACTAAAGTACAGTAATTTAACAATATCCAGAGGTCCGTTTGTAACTAGGGGTCGTATGTAAGTCGAGTGTTCTTACGTAGGGGACCACCGGTAATGTTAATAGTTTAAAGTTAAAATATCACAGTAGATTTACTATAATGGCTAATTTTTGGAAATATATCTCTATACATTAAAAATCCATTTTTGCCTCTGCAGCTTAACAAGTGGATTTTTAAATTTTATTAGGCAGCCATTATTGGGGATATATTACTGGGCATGTGGTCCTTTTTGTATATATCAGGAAGGGCCACATGTACCGTATATAAAAGTAAATAGTGGGTTCACTATATATTATAATATGCTCTCCTAAGGAAACTATAATATAGATTACCCCTATAATAAATTATTATATAAATACAGGCACTTATAATACATTACAATATGCTGTATACATTATAATTTGTTGTTAGGGGCCCTATTTATAAAATAATTTATTATAGGGCCAATATATATTATAATTTATCTTGGAGACACTATGTAAGTTTAACATATACATATTCTCCCTATAATAATTTATAATATATATTGTCCCAATAAGAAATGACTACAGGCGGTCCCCTACTTAAGGACACCCGACTTACAGACAACCCATAGTTACAGACAGACCCCTCTGACCCCTGGTGAAGCTTTCTGAATGCTTTACTATAGACCCAGATTGCAATGATCAGCTGTAAGGTGTCTGTAATGAAGCTTTATTGATAATCCTTGGTCCCATTACAGCAAAAAATGTTTAAACTCCAGTTGTCACTGGGGCCAAATTTTTTTTTTGTCTGGGGCTACCATTATAAAATATACAGTTTCGACTTACATACAAATTCAACTTAAGAACAAATCTCCGGACCCTATCTTGTACGTAACCCGGGGACTGCCTGTATATGAGTAGGGCCCCTCAATATCATATATACAGGCACGCACAAGATAGTTTCTATAGGTTTGTTCCTAAGTTGAATTTGTATGTAAGTCAAAAACAGGTATATTTTGCTAGTGTAACTTCAGCCAAATTATATTTTTTTTGGTGCTTGTGACAATTCGAATTTAAAAATTTTGGGTTGACAAGGGAACAAGGGTTAACAATAAAGCTTCATTGCAGACACCTAAGTGTTCAGTTCAGGAAATTACCAGCATCCAGAGAGCATCACGAAAGGTCACAATGGAAAGAGAGGTCCGTTTGTAACTAGGAGACGTCTGTAAGTCAAGTGTCCTTAAGTCGGGGCTGCCTGTAATTGGTTTCCTGTACCCAATTATTTGGGGTGTGCTATAAAATAAATGTATTGGGTATGTTGTGTAGTGAGGGGTGTACATGATATCTGCAGGGGTTACAGTGTGGTCCTGTTCTAAGGAGTATATTTTAGTTAAACTATGGAGATATATAAAGACTTTCGCACTGTGCACCAGTTTTAATTATCACCACATCTCAGGTCTGGATTGGTGTAGAATTAAGTTACAACCTGCACCAGTTTTTTCGTTTTCAAAGATGGATACCTGATGGTTAGAAACCCTCAGGTCCTGAGGTTTATACTCAAGCACACGAACATGTGCATTTTGCGGGCAGGAAAATGTGATCCCCCACTTGTGGCCCCACGGCTTGAATTGGGCAAGTTGGGCTTGAATAGGACCGGCACTTTATTTTGTGGTGTGGTGTGGGCACTTGTCACTTTCCCGCTTGCGGTGAGGCTTGGTACTTGCACCACGGTGTGACGGAGCAAAGAGTTAGCCGCCGTTGGTGCCAAAGCACATGTTCATGTACATGAGGCGTTATTGTGTGGGCCCTATAGGGCCCTATAGGGAGTAGCCCATATTTGCTAAGTGACTCACAGGAGCACAGGATTATTGAGCTGTCATTGCATCGAATGGTCAGAACCTTGATGGTAGGGCAATAAACAGCGCATTGCTTAACCATGGCTGGCGTCTTGCTGCCACCCACTTGACCATTTATTAAGATTGGGCCAAGTTACTCATGCGAGTGCCTCAATGTCTCACTTTGAATATCTAATCCATGGCCTAGGGGCATTGTTTATTTTTATTCACATAAATTGATGTTTTCGTAACTAGTTGATAGCAGATGTTAACTGTGGAGCACAGGAGTTAGACAGTCGTAGCAGAGATGACCTGTAGCTTTCCGATAAATGTTTCTGACGCACAACTGTAAGAAAAAAATCAGCTCATTTTACACCGAAATGGAATAATTTAGATGGACATGTTACACCAAGTCGTCCTTTTTTCCTTAGAGCATTTTTCATGTCTTGGTTCTTCAGGCTGTAGATGAGTGGATTAAGCAAAGGAACCACCACAGTGTTGATCAAAGTGTAAAGTTTCTTGTAGTCTAGATTGCTCGGTATCATATATTGAATAATATTGATAGTGTAGAGAAGGATGACAACAGTGAGGTGTGAGGAGCATGTGTAGAAGGCCTTGTGTTTGCCGGTGGTGGTACGGATCTTCATTATTGCTATTATGATAAATGGCAAAAAGGATCAACCCTTCAATAAAAGTCAATATATCCAACACAGAAGTATCACTGCAGGTCATCTTGGTTAAAATAATAAGGTCACAATTGAAGTGGTTGATTTCAATGGACGTGTAACACGAGAAAGTTGAAAGTATCCAGGCAAGAGGACTAGCAAAAAGAAAGCCCAATACCCAACACAGAGAAGCCAACACAAGACATGTTCTTTGGTTCATGACTAATGGATAACTCAGTGGCCTACAGATGGCCACATACCGGTCATAGCTCATGGCAGTCAGTATATACAACTCATGGATTGAAAAAGAGCCAGACATATAGCATTGAAATATACACTCAAAGAATGAAACCAATTTTTCACCAGTTAAGAAACTGTTGAAGATCTTATATAACATGGTGGTCGTAAAAGAGACGTCAACGATGGACAGGTTGGCCAAGAAGAAGTACATGGGAGTGTGGAGATGACGTTCCAAGCAGATCAGTATGAGAACCATTGTGTTTCCACCAAAAGTCATCACATAGATGATTAGAACAATAACAAAGACTAGGATCTGTAATTTTGGGTTATCAGAGAATCCTTTCAGGATGAAATATTCAATGATGGTCTTATTCATGTACATCTGTACGGCCAAGTTTTCCAAACATAAAATCAACACTTAGTACATAAGTCATTGGTTAGACAACAGTTAGATTTAATTTTAATCTACATTATCTACAAAATGTATTTAATGTATAAGATTATGGTTAAACCAAAGTTGTCCACATTGTGAGGGCACCAAGACTGGAAGACCTCAGAGTTACATGCTTCTAGGTCATATCAGACCCTTATTCTATCAGCTATATCCAAAGAATCAGACTACATCTATCCTGCCTTGGGGAAACATGAGGGAGATTTATCACCACCATTTCTGGTTTCTTGTATTCCTATATGAGACTTTTTGAAACAGTTGAAATTTTTTGTCTCAGTTGAGAAGTTGACAAAAAGTTTCCACCAAGTCAAAAATTTGTAAAAAAAATTGGACAACTTGGTGATAAAACCCCATCATTTATAGTGGCTAGTGGACCCTAGCAACTTGGGGCCCACAATATATCTACTGAGGGTTAAAGTGTTAGTAGTAATTCCAGGAGGTGATTGTGAGGAAATTGTATAAGAAGAATAGGAGGTTCTCTGTCTGTCTTCCTAAAGTGGCAGAGCCAACTCACTCCATTATGATACCGTCCTAGTAAGTTAACATGTCTCAAAGCAGAATTTGGGCAGTATTACTTAAAGGTCCAGCCCAAATGTAATACTCAAATACTCTTAAGCTGGGGCATTGAATCAACGACAGACTGCCCTTCGGTAGGCCCAAGCCAGCATCTACCTTCAGCCAGAGTGAGTCCAAAAACCAAACCTAATGGAATCTTGAATTGTATGGATGTTTAATAGAAGAGAACCTAGTCATGCCTTAGTTTGTTTGTACCACCACCACCAAGACCATTTCCAAGACAGTAAGACCACCATGACCAGCTTCTGGTAGGAGCACAAATAAATTATTCAAAGCAGGTTCCTCCTATATTTCATATCTATCAAAACTAACTGTATCACTTTTATTTTCAGTATCCTCATCCTGAAAGTATAAAGTAGGTTTATCATTGAGCTATTGTGAGATGTTACTTACCATGTGAGCCATCAAAGGAAAGACCAGCGGTGACCGGTCAACTGATGCAACTCATAGATTATCTCACTCCACTCATTGTGCATTTCATCAAGTTAGTACAAAACCAATAAAGATATATATATATATATATATATATATATATACAGTATGTATGCTAGCTATATAGTAGATACTAATTAATGAGGTCCCCTGGCTGCTGAACTGGCAGATGGAATATATTTACTCATTAGTAGATTCTCGTTGTTTGTTGACATAGCTCATTAATGGTAATGACACAATGACAGCTTACATATGACTGTATTTTATTGTGTATTAGACTTGTTATAAATTGTGTTATTGTAAAGGTCTCAAAGAGGTCGTCTTGGCCATTTTTTTTATTCTGATGAGTTATCCTTAGGACGGGTCATCAGTATCAGATAAGTGGGGTTATAAGACCTATAGCTATGGAGCCAGAAGCAGGTCCTCATCCTTAGTCCTCCCAGAGATTTACCTATAAACAGGATATTTTGTGAACCTAAATACAGATCTCAGGCGGCCATGAAGGACTCTTTAGAAAGCAAACCCTTCCAATCTCCTGCCTAGAACCACTACAATGTATGAACCAATGACAAAGTCTTTATTAGCTTTCAGCCCAGGTACACAGGCTTTATGGATTATTTTCTCACAGGCCAAGAGAAGTTCCAAGAAAAGTACATTTCTCCAAATCGTTACCAAGTTATTTTTAAGTGTACTCAACTAAATGTAAATTTGAGTAGCTAACACCAAAAGAAAAAGCATAGGGTTATAGGAGCGTACAGAAAAAAATGCCAAAATGATGCCACTTCCTCCAACATCACTTCCTGCTATGGTTGAAGTTTTGCCTCTGAAAACTCTACAAGTGTCTTGAATTTTTCGAGTTATCCCCTATCCGGTGGATAATAAGCTGATCAGTGAGAGTCCCACTGCTGTGATCTCCACTAATCACAAGAATGACCTCCAGCAATCTGGAGAACATGGGTGCCATTATTGTTAATGGGTGGAGCAGCAGGTCAAGAATGTGTCCTGCCGCTCAATAAAATAGTGGGAATGGGACTTGCGCAAATAACTAGGCACAAACTTCCATAGTCAGTGAATACCCGAGATACCGAATAAAAATCCTTCACCTAACATTCTGTGTATGTGAGAACTCCGTGTGCGCCGACCGTGACAAGTACCATTCCTGCTATAGTCAGTGAATGGCAGTGTGAGGATGCATTCATGACCTGTTGGTCCACCCATCAGTGAGACTGCCTCCCCTTTTCTCCAGAATGTGGTCTGAGATCTGTAGGGGTTACAAGCTTATTGGTGAGCAATAACAAGCTGTCACCCCCACTTTTAATAAAAAGGGGACCCCCAGCAATCTGGAAAAAAAATAGGTCCCATTCTCACTAATTCTCATGCACTTGGATGGACAAAGAAATCTCCAGCACTCTCATTCACTGTGATGGCCGAGTGCTATGCTCAGCTATTTCTGTCTCTCCCATACCATATGAAGTGACAGGACACATGCTAGACCTGCGGCTCCATACATTAGTGAGGGACCCCTGTTCTCCGGAGTGGTGGGCATCATGTTCTAGTGATGGCCGGGGTCCCAGTAATCAGAAGCTCAATGATCAGCTTGTTATCCCCTATCCATAGGCTAGAGGATAACTTTAAAAGTTGGGACAACCCCTTTAAGTACCTATAAGTATGGCCTTGCACCTCTATTTTCTTTGGAGAGAGGAGGGGGGAGCAGCTCCTAGTCTCCAGCGCACCTCCCGTAGGTATATTTTTGTATGAATATAGCCTTACCTGGGTTACAAACATGAACCATGAGGATTTGGTCTACCTATAGAGCAGCTGTTGTATTGTATTCCCACACTGCACAATATGGAGTGACTACATCAATGTTAAAGGGGTTGCCCACCTTCAACAAATAATTGATATGGTTTGTTTAAGGAAATATTATACGATTTTCCAATATGATTCAGCCCATGGTCATGTGATGTCACACAGGTGCACGACTCATTAGTATCACAGACAGTAATCAGAGCTGTGTAATATAACGAGCCGTTCACCTCTGTGGCCATAGACAGATTTCTATTCACTGGAAGTAACTTTTCCTTATACAAACCATATAAATTATTTGCTGAAAGTGGACAATCCCTTTAAACCTGTACACTTTCACTTTTACAAGTTGGAGTAAAATACAAGGGAGAATAAATGGGGGCTACTTAAGGACACCCGACTTACAGACAACCCATAGTTACAGACAGACCCCTCTGACCTCTGGTGAAGCTCTCTGAATGCTTTCCTATACTCACAGATTGCAATGATCAGCTGTAAGGTGTCTGTAATGAAGCTTTATTGATAATCCTTGTTCAAATTACAGCAAAAAATGTTTAAACTCCAATTGCCACTGGGACCAAAAATTCTTTTGTCTGGATCTACAATTATAAAATATACAGTTTCGACTTACATACAAATTCAACTTAAGAACAAACTGTATGTAACCTGGGGACTGCCTGTACTGAATTATGGAGGTACAAAGAGATTAGACATTATTACTGTAACCTTACTGCATGGACAACCTGTGCAATATTAAGGAGCGCTGTTACTGTTTGAGAAGCTAAGACAATCATTATTTCCATATTTGTTGGTCTAAGTAATAGGAATTTGTATAGGATACAATAATAAAGAGCCAAAAAGTGTCTGTGTAGCAAATGCTAAAGAGAAAAGTGCTCCTTGGAATACGGTAAGTTGTCATGGTGCTCAGGGCTGGATGGAGGAGAAGAGGTTAGAGCTACAAGAGAACTATTACCTGCAAAGAAAAGTGGATACACAGTAATAATTATACTGTAATTATACTGCAATGATCAGCTGTAAGGTGTCTATAATGAAGCTTTATTGATAATCCTTGGTCCAATCACAGCAAAGAATTTTGAAACTCCAATTGTCACTGGGGCAAAAACATTTTTTGTCTGGATCTACAATTATAAAATATACAGTTTCGACTTACATACAAATTCAACGTAAGAACAAACCTATAGAACCTATCTTGCGCGTAACCCGGGGACTGCCTGTAATGGGCTTTTAGGGCGCTGGTACTATCTGTTACCATCTTCTCTGAACAAAACAGATCCACAGAGGTTGAGTAGTTCATGCATTAATATTAGATTAAGGAGCTCATGAAGACCGACGTCCAATCAGAGAAGAAGATCCCACAACACATTCAATATACATAAACAATTCACATATTTTATTAGTATAAATGTAAGACATGGCAAAAGCAGCAACGGATAATAAATAAGAGTCTGATTATACCTTTCACATATATAGAGTGGGGGAAATTATTATGTCCAGAAACCTAGCGGAGAAAGCACATGGGCCGGGGTGTGAACAGCCGGAAAATTGACCAGTTACGACCAGGTCTACAGGCCCAAACTGGTGGAGATTGCACTTGGGTTCCCCCCAGAATGTTTCAGAGAACAAAAAGAAAAAACAATGGGGCTCATTTGCGCATTTTCGTTGGGATTCCCAAATATTTCCGATTTGCGCCGAATTGCCCTGGGATTTTGGCGCACCACGATCGGATTGTGGCGCATCGGCGCCGGATTTCAAGCAACAGAAATCAGGGGCCGTGGCCGTCGGAAAAGGAATTCGGAAAAACTGCGGAATTTAAAAAACAATTTGTGTCGCAAGAGTAGCACTCACATACACCGGGACAGAGAAGGTGAACTCCGGCGGACTTCAGCGCAGCAGCGACACCTACTGGATATTGGGCGCACGACCTTAGTGAATCGTGGCAGACCCGAATCAACGTCGGACAACGCGCCGCAGTTTCGCGACTGGACCGGGTAAGTAAATGAGCCCCCATGTATTTCTAACATATTTCACACTTCTGAGTATATTTAGAGTAACTCAGATTCTGCTTCTTAGACTCCCACTACACCAGATTACAGCAAATCTTAGGTAAGTACCTATCTTACCCCAAATGCGTAATTGACATCAACACCGTTTAGTGCTTATCCAAAGTGTCTTGCTGATTCTTCTGAGCAAGAGAGAAAGTTATGCAGCAGAAGGTCCACAATATCAGTATCCAGAATATGGGAGACATCACTAGTCTCAACCATCAAGAGTGGTTTAAATTCTGAATAATGGGGAAAACTTATTCCTCATGCAGAGGCCGTCATGATAAAAGTTTATGCAAAGTTTCTTAAAAGGTTAGATGGACCTTAGACAGCTGGATATTACAGTATTGCATCTCTATTTTATACTCTTTTATGACATGTGACGCTCCTGCTCGACATTGAGAACCTCTCCTTAGCCAATATTCAGTAGTCTCCAAAATGTTCTTCTCTTTAGAGCCTTTTTCATATCTTTGTTTTTCAGGCTGTAGATCAGGGGGTTAAACAGAGGAACCACAGTAGTGTTTATCAGAGTATAGAACTTTTTGTATTCTACGTTACTTGGTATCATATACTGAATCACATTAATACTATAGACCAGAGTGATAACAGTGAGGTGTGAGGAGCACGTGTAGAAGGCCCTATATCTACCGGTGGTGGTGCGGATCTTCAGGATCGCAATGATTATGAAAATATATGGTAAAAAAGTAAGAAGAAATGGGGAGAGGGTGAACAGAAACCACCCTTCGATGAAGAATAATATCTCCAATAAAGAAGTATCACTGCAGGTCATTTTTGTTAAAAGTATGATGTCACAAAAGAAGTGGTTGATTTCCGTGGACGTGTAACACGAGAAGGTTGATAATATCCAGAGAAATGGGCTGGAGAATAGAAAACTCAACACCCAACAGAGAGAAGCCAACGCAACGCAGGTTTTCTGGTTCATGATCAATGGATACCTCAACGGTATACAGATGGCCACATAACGGTCATAGCTCATGGCGGTCAAGATATACAACTCCTGAACGGTGAAGGATCCAGACATAAAGGATTGCACTATGCATTCACAGAATGAAATCAAGTTCCCCCCAATTGAGAAACTGTAGAAGATCTTATATAACATGCTGGTGGTAAATGAGATGTCAATGATGGACAGGTTGGCCAAGAAGAAGAACATGGGAGTGTGGAGATGACGGTCCAAGCAGATCAATATGAGAACCATCATGTTTCCTCCAAAAGTCATCACATAGATGATCAGAATTGTAACAAAGACTAGAATCTGTAATTGTGGGTTATCGGAGAATCCTTTCAAGATAAAATGTTCAATGATGGTCTTATTCATGTACATCTGCAGAAAGTTTGGAACATAAAATTAACAAAATATAAGTAGATTAGTTATTCGTTAGACAAAAGAAAGTTAGAGTAAATCTTAATCAACATAATGGGGCAGATTTACTTACCTGGTCCTGTCCCGATCCAGCGACGCGTTCTCAGACGAGGATTCGGGTCTTCTGGCGATTCACTAAGGTCGTGGTGTCCACCAGGTGTCGCAGCTGCGCCGAGGTCCGCTGGAGTTTACCAACCTATTCCCGGTGCATTTGGGTGATTGATTTTGCGACACAATTTGTTTTTTAAAATTCTGCGGTTTTTCAGAATCCGTCGGGTTTTCTGACCGCCACGCCCCCCCAATTTCTGTCGCGTGAAAGCTGGCGTGTGTGCCAAAATTAGTAAATGAGCCCCAATATGTTTTATGTATTGATGTAAGATGATGATTCAACCAACCAACCACAACTGGAACACTTCAGAGCTGCATGTTTCAGGGTTTTTTCAGCCTATCATCTCTCATTGTTACTGTTGAACAATATCCATAGATTTATAGATCCGTAGATCAGGGAAATACAACTTATAGTAATTTTTTTTTAACCCTTGCAAACATTGAGGCCTGTTCCTTATCTTCTCAGAGCTGGTGTGTAGTAAGTGTTAGCTCTGGAAGCTGATTGTGGATCAGGGAGAAGAAGGAATTGTGATTTTTGTTATGGCTTCTTGTTTCTCTATTCTATGGCCTCCATCAGTTGGACCCCATGGAGGACACTCATGTTAGTAGAGTTTGAAGAAAACCTTGCCAACTAGAGTGTTCCTTTGCCAAAAACGATTTCTCCTGACCCTAATATTGGTTGACAAGTGTCTTTTTTCAACCGTATAAACTATGATACTATGAATATCGACACACGATCATCTTGGCTAAAAATCATACATTCGAAATGGAGAGAGGAGCTACCAGATACTTCTGGCAACAGCTTATTTCCCGAGAACAAAAGGATCAGGCAATTGAATTCCAACACGATATCAAGGGGGAGAGTCAGCATGTTCCTTATACATAGGATAATTAGCTCACCCTCCAAAATCACCAGATTGGGTGAATTTCATCTGATGTGTATGGAGGTTTTGCAGGTTTACACCCTCTAGGCCTCGAGGCTTCACGTTCTCCAGGTTGTATCTCTAAAGTTGTCTACAAATGAAATAAAAGATAAAGAGTGCAACCAAAGGTAGAATCTATACAATCTCTGAATGGCAATTACATAGATAGTAAAGCAGTCAAGGATCAAAACACAATTTCCGCACAGAGAATATTCCAGAAGAGCAGTCAAGGTCAACAGTCTAATATCACTAAGACACCATGGTGCACTAAATAGTATGTAGTAATACAGTAGAACCAATAACTCAAGTATTCATCGTAATAATTTTGTCCTTAATGTGTAACACATTGGGGCATATTTACTAAGAATGTGGGAAACTGCACTAAAAGTGCTCTGCCGGTGTATAATGCTGGGTGCGCCAGAAATCCCGACAGAGTTCACCATCTTCTTGGTGGTGCACCTTTAACACAGGGCCTGCGACAGGCTTTGCATGTTAAATCTGGCACACGTTTCGACTGAGCACCGGACGCCCCCTAATTTGTGTCGCATGATGCCACAAAACGGTCACGTACGACAAATTTGTGGTACAAAAACTTCTTAAATACCTGTGCAAGCAGTTTACACCTAAAATAACATGCAAAGTCCATCAGAAAACTGCCGCAAAGCCCTTATGAGTTATGACATCCCAGTGGCAAGGAAGTGCTAGTGTGGGTAGCACCAAGTCTCTTAATGAGAATAACTAAATTCTAGACTATGACATGCTGCCACCTGGTGCCAATGATCAAAATCAAAAATAATTGTTTGGTCAAATCATATTGTTAGTTGTTTAAATGTATTAACTTCAGTTGTTTCAGGGATTTTTAAGTTGGGGGTTCACGAGTGCCCCTACTCCCCCTGAGTCCTAAGATGGCAGCCCCCCGGAAATTTCTTATATGCCCCATTATAATAAAGACCTGGTTATCATGTAGCAGTACAAAATAAGTGACAGTGTTTCTTATAGTCCCAATGTTATAAAAAGCTCCAGAGGTTGGTAACACTGATATAAAGATGCACGGCCACTTGGTAAGACCAAACTAGAACATTGTGCAACCATAGACACTCTACACAATGAGAAAAACAAATGTTATCTGGAATGGCAAGGAAGTTCAGAGAAAGGGTAACATGCCATGATGTAGTTTGCTTGTATAGACCCAACAGGTAATATGGGCATCAGCATTACATTTCTGTAGTAGTAAGACCACCATGACTGCTTCCGAGAGCAGATGACCTTCAGAATTGGACATATGTGATAATGATCCTTCTATATTTAATATCCTTCGATACTGTCTCTATCTATCTAACACCTATTATTATTATTATTATTATTATTACAGGTGGTAAGGAAACCCGACTTACAGGCGACCCCTAGTTACAGACGGACCCCTCTGCCCACTGTGACCTCTGGTGACCTATCTGGATATTACTATAGTCCCAGACTGCAATGATCAGCTGTAAGGTTTATTGATAATCCTTGGTCCCATTATAGCAAAAAATTTTGAAACTCCTGGGGCAAAAAAGAAAATTTGTCTGGATCTACAATGATAAAATATACAGTTCCAACTTACATACAAATTCAACTTAAGAACAAACCTATGGAACCTTAAAGTATTAGTGAGTTGTTACTTACAACGTGAGTTGTCAAAGAAGAAAAGACCAGAGATGACGGCAAATGATGTGTTAGTCAATGTGTCATTCAATAAAGTTGGCGCAACACGGAGTACAGACATATATATATATATATACTGCCTACATACTAGTTACCTATTAATGAGGTCCCCTGGCTGCTGAACCCTGCAGATGAAACATATTTGCTCATTAGTAGATTCTCGTTGTTTGTTGGCAGAGCTCATTAATGCTAATGACACGTGAATGACAACAAAGGGATTTTAGGTTGTAAAAACCATTTTTGCTCAGAATAGGTTATCACTATCAGAATGGTGAGGGTCCAACACCGTCGCTAGCACCAGTACCTATATAGAGGATAAAACCAGAATCAGAACCAACAGGCTTCTAACCACCTTATAGAGATGCATTTTTATGCACCTCATGATCTCCACAAGTCCTGAAGGATTGTCACAGTCTTCCTGTCCCAAAGTTCTATGCCAACTCTTTAGTAGACCAGCCAGTCCACCCGTCAGTCTACAACCACACAACTGATGAACCATTGACAAAGCCTTGATTAGCCTTCAGCTTATGTACATAGACTTTATGCTTTCACAGGTCAACATGAAGGTTGAGTGGAGGATCTCCGTACCTTCTATTGTTGTAGACTCTATCACAGCGGTGGCGAACCTATGGCAAAGGTGGGAGAGGTGGCACTCAGAGCCCTTTCTGTGGGGACTCAGGCCATTGTCCACGGACACAGTTCACCAAACACTGAATCTTTCTGCAGTCCCAGGCAACTCAAGAGATGCTGCTCTCAATGCGAAACACTTTATTGGATGCTTGGTAAGAAAGTATTGACAAAACTGCATTATCTTTGGAGGTCCTCCTGCTCGACCCACCATTCTTTCTGCACTTATAGACCCTGGAGAGAAGATACAATGATAGTTTGAATATGGCCACTTCTGGCAACTGTATTGGTGGCCTCAGGGGGGCGATACAATTGAAAGATGTGGAAGAACAAGTAGCAATACGTTACTGCTTAAACTGCCATGCTGGCACTTCACGGTAAACAGTTGGTTTTTGGTTGTAGTTTGGCCACTCTGTCTATAAAAGGTTCGCCATCACTGCTCTATCATGTTACCTTCTTCCAACTGCTCTACTAAATGCATATGATTTCCTGAGACATCACTTCCGTCTCTCAAGCTTTTAAATACCGTTTTAACTCAGAGACTTCTTCCTCAGATAATTACAGGTACTTTAGACATTGATTACAAAAGTTCACAGTCGTAGGACCATTTCAATCAATGAGGCTTATTTCGCGGTTTGCAGTTTGGTTCGACTGTTCACGGTTTTAAGGATTTGCGCAGATTTGACAGATGTTTAACAGGGGTTTGTGCTGGGATTGTGTCGCACACGACTGGATTGTGGCGCGGCTGAGCTGCTTTCATGCGACAGAAATCGGGGGTGTGGCTGTCGGACGATCCGACTGATTCGGACTGAGCGCGGGATTTAACTGTCAAATTGTGTTGCAAGACAAGCACTTACATGCACCAGGAAGAAGAAGGTGAACTCCGGGGACCTGAGCGGGGAAGCGACACATGCAGGATATCGGGCGCACGATCTTAGTGACTCCCCGCACAGCGCATTATACACGGACAATGCACTTACATGCACCAGGAAGAAGAAGGTGAGCTCCAGGGACCTGAGCGGGGAAGCGACACATGCAGGATATCGGGCACACGATCTTAGTGAATCGTGGCAGAGTCCATGATTGTCAGACAAACTTTGTTAACTCCACGGGACAGGTAAGTAAATGTGCCCCAATATATTTATTATGCTCTTCACAGATGAGAGCAAGTTCATAATGAGCACAAGTGACAGACGTTACTGGTGATGCTATGGAGAATGTTCTCCTGCCAGCAACATCCCGCAGCAGAACCGGTTTGGTAGTTGATCAGAAATGGTGTTAAGGAGGCATTTCTTTGGAGGGCTGCACAGCCATGCGCTAGCCAGGAGTAGCCTGCCTAACATTAGGTACCAGGATGAGATCCCCGGACCCATTGTGCGGTGGGCTCTGAGTTACTTCTGATGCATGAAAAAGTCCAGAACTCGTGTGGCTGTAGTGTGGGTCCTGAATGCATTGATACTATAAACCAGTTTGACCTAAATCCAAGCACATCTGGGACATCATGCCAGCCACCTTATTGTACCACAGACTTTCCAGGAGTTAACTGATGCTTTAATCTAGGGCTTAAAGAAGATCACTCAGAAGTACATCCACCGCCTCATCAGGAGCATGCCCAAGCATTGTAGGGAGGTCATACAGGCATGTGGAGGCCACACACACTACTGAGCCTTATTTCCTTGCCGTGAGGCATTTCTACTTGGTCTAGCCTGAAATTTGATTTTCAATTTTTGATCTTAAAGGGGTATTCCTCCCATGAAGACAAGTTTCTTATATGTACTCAGGATAAGAAAATAACACATTCTCTAATTAACAAAAATACATCATTTCACAGTTATGAGTCCAACCTGTCTCTATCAGTCCTGCTGTACACAATTTCAGTTGCCCCAAGACACGATCCTGTAACTTCTGACTTAGGGTCAGGTGGCCGCCATCTTGGATTTCTGTGTGAGATTGTGCAGATGAGATTTCTGTGTATTTCTGCCCTGAGCCTGTAGCCACGCCCCCTGCATGGAGCACAGAGACACTCACTGACATCCTGCCAGCAAACACAGCATGAGCAGAGAGAAACTACAAACAACAAGGAGATAAGTGATCCAGGGGAAGGGGGAGGGAGGCACATGTCTGTGAGATGTAGCAGAGCCAAACTGTAACAGTGCAATGATCTATCAGCTTCTGTGTAATAGAAATCTCATGCATCTCATTTCTAATCTGTCTCATCTCTCTCTCTATGTTAGTACAATGTCAGTAGCCAAATGAAAGTGTATATACACTTGTACCCCGATGATGTAACCACATAGAACTAGATGGATTATAATGTGTCTCCTTAGAGAGTCCATGCCCCAACCCTGTAATCTGACACTGGCAATCACCAAGTGATAGGAGCTAAAACAGCATAAACACTGAGTAACATTGTAAAGTAAGGGAGTAATGATCTTTATTGTGTTAACATCACTAGGGGATTGAGATGTGAGAATTTTCTTTCGTGGGAATACCCATTTAAGTAGAGCACATCCTATTTTATCATTATTTCTGCAACCCTGGATTATAAACGTGGCAGTCATGGGTTTAGTTTGCAGGCAGATATGATATTTGTAACATATAAATCCAAGGCTACAGACCATAGGGTTTCTATATTTTCAGATGGAGCAGAGATAAAGGCAGATCCACAAACTCACATACATCAGAGTGGATAAGTACCCGTGTGCAAATTTTCTAATATTTCTGCATTTTCCAACTTTGATAGATCCTCCTCGTAATGTGTCTCCTTTACTGAGTAGTTACTATCAAAGATAATGAATGCACGTAGCACAATAAAGTTTGATAGAAATTCCCATGATTTCATTAATTCTACATTAAAAAAGCTATAATTCTAAATTCCACATCACCCACATTTGGCATCCTCGCCCCAATCATGGCTTTTCCCGGGGCATTAACATGAAAACGTGTATGCCGAACATGCGTGATGTGGATTTTAGAATTAAGGCAACTGATGCAGTGATGGGAGCAAAAGCAGCAATAGAACAGAGCAAAATTGCAAAGTAAGTGGTTATAAGTTATATTTATCATGTTAGTATCACTTAAGATTTAAGTCTTTCTTTCATGGGCAAACCCCTTTAGCCTCTTCATGCTCACTGATGGATATATCCATCAGCAAGCTATGGAGGATGTATGAAGAAGATTCACAGGTGAGCCCTCTTCATACAGATATGGGGTTTGCTGCACAAATCAGCAAACACTCATTGTTAACACCCGCGGTTGGTGCTTGCACCGATCGGAGGAGTTAATTCCTTGATTACCTCCAGCAAAATAGGCAGTGGCATTTAAGAGATGGCACCACCATGTTTGTTGAGATCACCTCTCCCCATAATGTCATTGGGGAGCAGCGATCGGTTGCCATGACAGCCTGCATGGTTTCTGAAGATTCGTTACAATGAGCCAACGTCTCACTGTAATGAATCTCATGTAAAAACGCCATATACTACAATACAGTACTATTGCAGTATATGGTAGGGATGATCAGACCATCAAGGGTTAAAGTAAAAAAATAAATTTAAAAAAGTTAAAAAAAATAATAATAAAATATAAAAAATTCAAATCACCCCCCTTTCCCTAGAACACATATAAAACTAAATAAACAGTAAAAATCACAATCATGTTAAGTACCGCCGCATCCCAAAATGTATCAAAATCCAAAACCGGTTATTGCCGGCGGTGAACCACACAATAGAAAATATCGCCCAAATGTCCGAAACAAGACTTTTACACCATTTTACATAACAAAAGAACCAAATAATAAATCTGAGGTGTTATTTGGAGCGCAAAGTAAAAGTTGTAAAAACTGAGCCCACAGGAAAGTGACACAAATGTATTTCAAATATTTCACTACATTTGGAATTTTTTTTACTGCTTCCCTGTACATGGAATGGAATAATAAATAATGTCACCAAGAATTAAAATTTGTTACAGAGGAAATAAGCCCTCACACAGCTCTGTACACGGAAAATAAAAAAGTGATAGATTTTTGAAGGTGGGGAACGAAAAATGAGCAATAAAAGGCTGCGTCCTTAAGGCGTTAAGGAGCTCATGAAAAACTGATTCCACATAAAGAAGAAACATAAAATTCTGAATATACTTTCTGTGTACAGTGTATCGGAGACATCATAGCAGCTAGTCTCCAGCCATAAGCGCTGAGACATCTGAGAATTAGATATAGAGTAGAGATGAGCGAGCACTAAAATGCTCGGGTATTCGTTATTCGAGACGAACTTTTCCCGATGCTCGAGTGCTCGTCACGAATAACGAGCCCCATTGAAGTCAATGGGAGACTCGAGCATTTTTCAAGGGGACCAAGGTTCTGCACAGGGAAGCTTGGCCAAACACCTGGGAACCTCAGAAAAGGATGGAAACACCACGGAAATGGACAGGAAACAGCAGGGGCAGCATGCATGGATGCCTCTGAGGTTGCTTAATCGCACCATTATGCCAAAAGTATGGGCAACAGCATGGCCATGACAGAGTGACAGAATGAAGCTAGATAGCATCTAAAACATCCAATAATTGACCCTGACACTATAGGGGACGGCATGCAGAGGCAGCGGCAGCAGCGGAAGGCTAGAGAGTGGCATGGCGACATACCCTAAATGGACTCAGGCTTCAAACCAATGGGTGGCTGAGAGGAACCAAAGGAGGTGAGCAAGAAGCGCTGAAATGATTTCCTATGTGAACAAAAGGTTGGCGGTATATTCAGTCGATAACACAGCATGGTGGTGACATAGTGACCAAGTTCCACAACGTATCTGGTGAAACACCCGAAAAATGAGCCTGACACAGCTCGTTTGATAAGGGGACACGTGGAGGCAGCCATGGAGACGACTTCCATGATTAACAGTATGGGGCATCCATATTGCGCTGCTATGATTGCAACTTCAGGTCTCCAACATGGTGGTGATAGATGGACCGAGTTCCACCATGTATCTGGTGAAACACCTGAAAATTCTGCCTGACACAGCTCGTTTGATAAGGGGATGATGTGCTGTATTTCCTCTTGCGCTCCAGCGTCTGGGGTATAGAGAGTTGAAAGTTGCGCATGGAGACATTGGTGGACGCTGTGGAGGATCGTGGAGGCAAAATGGACAGGAAACAGAACGGGCAGCATGCATGGATGCCTCTGAGGCTGCCTAATCTTGGGATGGAGCTGGCGGTCCGCTGCCAGGCGAGCTTTCGCCTGTCTAAGCCCCTGTCTCTTGGCTCCTCCCCACCCAAAATGGGCCTGGGGGCCAGAAGCGTTTACTTTTAAAAAATTATTATTTTCAAAGCAGGCGGGGTCGTTTGAATATTTCACATAGGAATAATGGAATAGCATAGTTGTTCTATTTTTAATTGTTTTTTCGGAAATGGTTCCATGATTAAGAGTGACAGTATGGGGCATCCATATTGCGCTGCTATGATTGCAACTTCAGGTCTCCAGCATGGCGGCGACAGATGGGCCGAGTTCCACTATGTATCTGGTGAAACACCTGAAAATTCTGCCTGACACAGCTCGTTTGATAAGGGGACGATGTATGGAGGCAGAGAACTAGTAGTAGATTAAAGGTACTGCAGTTAAAACTATGTTAGTTGGATCTTGGGATGGAGCTAGCGCTCCGCTGCCAGGCGAGCTTTCGCCTGTCCAAGCCCCTGTCTCTCGGCTCCTCCCCAAACAGCACTTCTAAGAACCTTTTGTATAAGATCAAGTGTAGTAGTGTTCTTATAAGTTTGGAATATGGCGGGTGAGGGGAATGTAAACAGATGCGCAAGAAGCGCTGAAATAATATCGGTAAATGATAAAAGTTTGCCAGTATATTTTGTGGATAACACAGCAGGGTGGCGACAAAGTTAACAAGTTTGATGTGGAAGCCATGAAAACAACCCAAAATTCTGCCTGACACAGCTCGTTTGCTAAGGGGACGATGCAGCTATGGAGATGACGTGTGGAGGTAGCATTGGAGACAACGTGTTGAGGCAGCTAAAAAGACGACGTGTGGAGGCTGCTATGGAGACAATTTAATTTGGATAGTGCCTGTATGTGGCAGTCCAAAAAAGTTTTCAAACCAGAGGAGCAGGTAGGTGGTCCTCCAGAAAAATTAAATACATAGAGTATTAGCCAGTTTCCTCTTCTTTAGTGTACAAAGAGGAGGAGAAGGAGGAAAATGAGGAGGAGGAGTGCATAAATTATTCAGGTTGAGCTTCCTTCACCTAGTGGAGAATGGAAATCCTGAGAAATCCAGGCTTTATTCATCTTGATAAGCTTCAGCCTGTCAGCGCTGTCAGTCGACAGGCGTGTACGCTTATCGGTGATGATGCCACCAGCTGCACTGAAAACCCGTTCGGACAACATGCTAGCGGCAGTTTACTTCCTTTTGCGCTCAAGCGTCTGGGGTATGGAGAGCTGAACGCTGGTGGATGCTGTGGAGGATCGCGGAGGCGAAGATGGGGTTTTCGCACGGGAAGTGTTTGGGCCGGGGTCCTGGGCAGGGGGCTGACTAGCAGATGACACAGGGGAAGGAGCAGTGGTGTGCCCAGCCGGAGGTGAACGGGCTTGGTGCCATTGAGTGGGATGTTTAGCATTCATATGCCTGCGCATACTGGTGGTAGTTAAGCTAGTAGTGGTGGAACCCCTGCTGATTCTGGTTTGGCACAGGTTGCACACCACAGTCTGTCGGTCATCCGGTGTTTCTTTAAAGAACCTCCAGACTTCTGAAAATCTAGCCCTCGCCACGGGAGCTTGACTGCGTGAAACATTTGACGCTGATGCACCAGCTCTGGCCCTGCCTCTCCATCTGGCCCCACCACTGCCTCTTCCAACCTGTTCTGGTATAGGACTCGCCTCCGCCTCAGAAGCACTGTGTTCACCCGGCCTATCAACCCAGCTTGGGTCTGTCACCTCATCATCCTCCGATCCCTCAGTCTGCTCCCCCCTCGGACTTCCTGCCCTGACAACAACTTCACCACTGTCTGACAACCGTGTCTCCTCATCGTCCGACACCTCTTTATACACTTCTTTCACTATGTCAATAATGTCATCATCACCCACAGACTGCGACCGGTGGAAAACCTGGGCATCGGAAAATAGCTCAGCAGCAACCGGACAAGTGGTTTGTGACTGTGGGAAGGGTCCAGAAAACAGTTCCTCAGAGTATGCCGGTTCAAATGCCAAATTTTCCTGGGAGGGGGCAGACTGGGGGGAAGGAGGCTGAGGTGGAGGAGCTGGAGGAGTGCTGATTTCGGTGACATGGGTGGACTGCGTGGAAGACTGACTGGTGGACAAATGGCTAGAAGCATTGTCCGCAATCCACGACATCACCTCCTCGCACTGTTCTGGCCTCAACAGTGCTCTACCACGAGTCCCAGTAACTTGAAACATGAACCTAGGGAGTGTAGCTCTGCGGCGTTCCCCCGCTCCCTCATCAGCGGGTGGTGTCTCACCCCGCCCAGGACCACGGCCTCTGACCCCTGCAGTAGTTGGACGCCCACGTCCACGCCCTCGTCCTCTACCCCTAGCCCTCGGGTTAAACATTTTCAAAATTAAAGTGTAAACTGTAAATTTTTTTTGTTTTTTGTTGTTTTGTGTTTTTTTTTTTTAAACAAAACGCTGCTATCCTATTGCTATGGCTAGTTTCTAACCTACACTGACAGCACACAACTGGATTTTGTGCTGTGCCTGATGACTTTGAGTTATAAAAAAAAAATAAACGTAAAAAAAATAATAAATCAGCTGACTGTGCCTAATTCAAATCAAACCCCTAATAAATTTTCCCACTTTGGTGTTTGAGGTTGATATGTGTGTCACTAAGAGCTAAACACAACGGTCGCAAGTCCCCCTGCAAATTCCTCACAATATGGTACTAGCTGCACTACTAATGCCAGCAAGCCCAGCCACAAGCAGATAAAAAAATATATATATAACGTTATTGTAGCCCTAAGACGGGCTGTTGGGTTCTTGTAGAATCACTCCTGCCTAACACTATTCTAATAGAACAGCCTAACGCTTTCCCTGACCAGCAGCAGCTCTCTCCCTAGCGGCATCCAGACAGAGAATGATCCGAGCAGCGCGGGCAGGGGCTAGTCTATTCCAGGGTCACCTGATCAGGCCAGCCAACCACTGCTATCGACGTGTAAGGGTACCACGTCATGCTGGGTGGAGTGCAGAGGCTCCTGGCTTGTGATTGGCTCTGTTACTGCCCGCCAAAAATCACAACGGCGGGAGATGCCATTTTCTCGAGCTGGCAAAATACTCGTCCGAGCAACGAGCAGTTTTGAGTACGCTAATGCTCGAACGAGTGTGTTCGCTCATCTCTAATATAGAGCCTTCACAGGGTAAAACTGCTATAAAATCCAGAACGAGTCACATAATATCCATACACATTTTTATTCTTACAAATATTATATTAATTTACAAAGATTCTCAAAGATTATATAGAACACACAATATACTGTATATATACATCACCTATAAGTGCTTTATAGAGGACAATATGATAATGTTACTTTTCTCTTACATTATCTAAATTATATACAGGCGGTCCCCTACTTAAGGACACCCGACTTACAGACGACCCCTAGTTAAAGACGGACCCCTCTGCTCCCTGTGACCTCTGGTGAAGCTCTCTGGATGTTTCTATAGTCCCAGACTGCAATGATCAGCTGTACGGTGTCTGTAATGAATCTTTATTGATAATTCTTGGTCCAATTACAGCAAAAAATTTTGGAAATCCAATTGTCACTGGGGCAAATAATTACTACTATAAAATATACAGTTCCGACTTACATACAAATTGAACTTAAGAACGAACCTATGGAACCAATCTTGTATGTAACCCTAGGACTGTCTGTATAGTGTATTGTATTTCCCTTTCTATACTCCATTAAATTTTACTTCCTTTTGTAGCTGCTGCTTGACATTAAGTACCTCTCCTTATTTTTTGCTCACCAAGCTTACATTGCCAAAATGTTACTGAAATCTTTAAGTTATATAGATGTAGCAGACTAAATATTAGTATTTAACTTGAAAAGATTTTGTGAAATATCAAGATAGACTCAAGAATGGATATGTCATATGTGACACCAAATTGTCCTCCTTCTCTTTAGAGCATTTTTCATGTCTTTGTTTTTCAGGCTGTAGATCAGGGGATTTAGCAGAGGAACCACAGTAGTGTTGATCAAAGTATAGAACTTTTTGTAGTCTAGATTACTTGGTATCAAATATTGAATAATATTAATACTATAGACCAGAGTGATAACAGTGAGGTGTGAGGAGCACGTGTAGAAGGCCTTATATCTACCGGTGGTGGTACGGATCTTCAGGATTGCAATGATTATGAAAATATATGGCAAAAACGTAAGAAGAAACGGGGAGAGGGTGAATAGAAACCATCCTTCAATGAAGAATAATATTTCAAAGACAGAAGTATCACTGCAGGTCATCTTCATCAAAATGACAATGTCACAAAAGAAGTTGTTGAGTTCAATGGACGTGTAACATGAGAAGGTAGAAAGGATTGAAGGAAGAGGACTTATTAGAAGAAAACCCAAGGCCCAACAGAGAGAAGCCAACATAACACATGTTCTTTGGTTCATTATTAATTGATACCTCAATGGTCTACAGATGGCCACATACCGGTCATAGCTCATGGTCATGAGTATGTAAAACTCCTGAATTGTGAAGGACCCAGTCATGAAGGATTGGACCATACACCCAGAGAATGAAATTGTTTTATCTCCCGTCATGAAACTGGTGAAGATCTTACATAACATGCCGGTGGTAAAAGAGATGTCAACGATGGACAGGTTGGCCAAGAAGAAGTACATGGGAGTGTGGAGATGACGATCCAAGCAGATCAGTAGGAGAATCATCATGTTTCCTCCACAAGTCATCACATAGATTATAAGAACTGTAACAAAGATTGTAATCTGTAATCCGGGGGTATCAGAGAATCCTTTCAGGATAAAGTATCCGATGATGGTCTTGTTTATAAACATGTCTAGGACCAAGTTCAAAAAATTAAAAACGACTTACGAAATTACTAATTTGGTTAGTCTAAAAAAACTTGGAAAAAATCTTTATTTATATAACTTTTAAACAGATACAGGAGGGTCTTAGCAAAAAAGGGGCTCCATACCTCGTGCATGGTTAAATCTAGGAGCGAAAAAAAAATTATTAAAATTATCATAAGCTTTCCATCTTATGGGCACCTAACCAAGATAGTCTTACCAGCTATGGAGGATGGTGGAGAATGAGAATCTTTCACACTTTCATTTGTTCATTTCTGTACAATACTAGAGCAAATATGGGTCCAAAGGGCCTTATACCTGGTGCAAACCATTAGTGGAATACAATATAGGCGGTTGAGGTGGTAGCCCGGGGCCCATGCCTTCCAGGTGGCCCATGGCCACCCAAACCACCCATCAAATTTTATACAAGGGCCTTCACCCATGAAATCCTCGTAATCTGTTCCTGCTCTCAATACACATGTACACTAGAGCCATTTCAGGAGCTTTGAAGGTCCTCCAAAGGTATTGAAAGCAGATAGAAGGACACATCCTCCATTCCCCAAGAAGGTCATTCGAGTACCAGATATAGGAAGTGATGGTGGCTATGTGCTGTGTAACTTACAGAACAATGATGGAGGTCGCCATGGCAAAACCGAGGGAATTAACTGGTTGCCTTCTTTGGTGGTCATGGATGACAGTGGTTACACAATGGGATATTAATAATCTGGTGCATTCAATCCCAACAAAAGTTGTGTTTTATAGAATAGCATCTGGTCCCTGAGAGTGACCAAGCTGGAGATAAATATTCGGAGCTATCTGGTGGCCTGGGCTTGGTGTCCAGGATTTTAATGTTGATGTTGACCTATCATGCAGCTCAACTTCCATTCATTAGATTGAAGCACTGCTACCGATACCAGATGATAATATCCCACTGATGGGTGATGTATATCTGTACATTGGAAAACATCTGTAGCCCATGATAAATCCCCCCCTTCCCAATGTTCCTTTTTGGATTTCCCCAGTTTAATGTAGGTTTCAACACAACCTGAAGGCAAGTGGCAGAAATGTTTCGAAAGGTTATTTAATAAGTCTAATCTGACTTATGGTGATAACTAGAGTGGTTTTTTAACACTGCAGAACTTTATACGGATTGGTAGGGCATAAAATTAAAGGAACATGCTTCAAATTGCTTGCACACGCTCTACAGCTAACACAAGTATCCATAGTTGGAAGACCACCAACATCATCATCTTCGGGTAAGAGTAGATGACCCACCTTTCCTCTCTTCTATTGTTCTTTTATGGTGATATTCATATTTTTCTTCAATATCTTCATACATAAAGTATTGGTAGTGGCTAGTTGTATAGTATCAGGTAAGTCTTCTAAGGGTTGTTCCTTACAATGGAAATCATCAAAGGAGGAAAAGACCAGACAGCAGATTCCATAATAAATAATTAGGTATTGTGCCTCCAGTAAAGTTAGTGCACCCTATTAAGACTTATATATATATATACTACCTATGTTACAGTTACCAAACTCTAATGAGGTCCCCTGGCTGCTGGAGGGGCAGATGGAATATATCTACTCATTAGTAGATGCTCCTTGTTTGTTTGCATAGATCATGTATACTAATTAAATGATGACAGCAGATTATTGACGACGATGATCTACACTATTATATGCTGATTATATCATTGTATTATTATGACAGTAAGCTCCAATAAGATCCAATTTTCTTGACTCTTTGTCAAAATTCATGGGGCAAAACTTTTGAAGTATCAGGGAATAGACCAGTGTAGAGTTGGACAGGATGATAAATCTGCCATAGTATGAGACTGTGAAGTCAACTTTAGACCAGCTATTAGATGGTCTAGTTTCCAACTGAATTTTATGGTGCATGGGCTATTTCCAATGAAGACACGCCCCTTTTCTAAGGGCTACACCTCTTTTTTTGGACAAGTCAGAAAATTGGGGAAAAAACCCTTAATATATGCAGTGCAATGCATTTCAGGGGCAAATTAGTTCAGAATTCTGGTGCGTGAGATTGATACATTTCCTCTGTTGTGTATGAATTTTCACAAATAATTGGGGGCTTAGTGTGGAACTTCAGTGCAAATACTTTGGGTTAGTAGAGTTGATTGGCCTACTCTACTAACACAGACATACATACACACAGCTTTGTTTCTCTCACTGCTCTAGGCCGTCCTTAAGGTATCACCCCTCACAGTCCATCCTAACTAACAGAGAAAGGAATACGGGAGGTGGAGGAAGCAGGATGAGTCATAACTCTCCTGATACAGCTCCTCCTATTCAGCAGAGCTTAGAGATGTAAACAAAGAAGCATATAGGGGAGGGTCTGCACACAGTATAAATGTAGCAGCACTACTTAATCACTTGATGAACATTCAGACTATCCACAAGCCAGTTAAGGCACAGGGGAAACATATGTAATAAAGTGGCCAACTCCTTTAAGAATAGTATTTACTAATACATTTTTATTTTTTGTGTTCTATGATCATCTGGGGCCTATGTTGGATTAATATTAGGTTGATGACAGGCAGGTAGTAGCATTAGACTAGGAAAAGCAAAAGAATATGGGCTTTTCTGCCAGGTTGATTCTACTGCAAAGAAAATCTGCCACCAACATCGACCATGATAAACCAGGGACACTTATAAATCCAGGCACTGTGACAGTAGTGATCTTCTTATATTTGTTATCTATGGCCTATTTTCTTCTAAAATCAACTTTTACAATTATGCTAATGAACTCCGGGGGTGTTACCAAAGCCCCACCATTCTGCAGATTCACAGCCTGCTACAGTGAGCAAGGAGCACTTCCCACCTCCCACTGTGCGCTGAAACTGCCTCTGCTGCTGCGAGATTGCAACGGTCAGGTGAAGAAGGTAGTGCTGGCGCAGCAGGAAAGACGGTGAGACATTGTAATAGCCTGTGAAACCAGAGCATAATTATACTGATAACCCCGCCCCCTTCCCAAGAGTAGCATATTTTTAATGTTAATTTTAGAAGGAAGGGGGCCATAGATAACACATATAAGAAGATACCACAGTCCCGGTGCCTGGATCTATGAGTAAGTGTCCCTGGTTTATCAGGATGGATTTGAATGGCAGATTTCCTTTAATGTATCTGGCTGGTTATCATTTTTAACCAGACATATTCTGGTTAAAATTACTAGAGTGTCTTGACTTTTAAAAGAAGGTCTCCTGTTATTTGGTGTTGCACAGGTTCCCTGAGCACCAAAATAGGTTTATACATGTAGCCAAATAGAGGAATTTTGTGTAGTTCGAGCAATCAAGGGTTACTAGTGGTTGGTCTTGTGTGCGGTGGGAAGTAGCAGGCAATGACTAAGGACCCATGTGGGGGTCTGTAACGCGTTACCGTTTTTTTCTTCCTGTGATCACATTTTAACATGTTTTCTGTCTAAATAAACTCTTGCATTTTTACTTACCTTTTGCCTGGTGCCGATGGAACCTTCTTTTTTGTACCATTACCTTCAGTCCCCAGGATTGGACCGGGTTCCTCTCCATCGCTGCACGGCCTCTACCCGGAGCTGCTGACCTGGTGAGCTGACACTTTCTCTTTTTTCAGTTTTATCAAGTAGCAGGCATATTGTTGCTATGGGCTGACTGATGCACCTTCGGTAACTCCTTCTGGTTACTGGGCTTGATGCCACCTATTCCTCTGAAATATCACTGCCTTTGATCCATGTTGGGTCTAGGACTCATCACCCCTCAGATTTTCTTCCACGAGTCCTCAGTGCTGCCTACTTGTCAGTCTCCACATTGCACAAAGCCACAGCAGCTGGCACTTCGCTTCATCATCATCATCATCATACATCTCCTGAGATGGTCCACTGTCTATATCCTAATGCTCCAACACAAGTTGTTGGCCATCTGGGAACTCTATGTCTGCAAGTGCGGCAAGGGCAGGAGGATGGCCCATGGATCCCAGCTAGGAGAGTCCTCATACAGCATGAGTGACTGCTCCATTTATAAAAAAATATCCCAGACACCTCCGAGAGGTTTTTAAAGGGCCAACGCCACTTTAAAGAATCTGATGGGCAGCAGAGCTCCAAAGGCTGACATAGAACTATTGCAAGGAGCCGCCTAATGATAATCCACAAATATTTTATGCCACGCAGATCTTTCGCAAGCCCACAAAATACAGTAACCCTAGTGCAGTGATGGCGAACCTTTTATAGACCGAGTGCCCGAACTACAACCAAAATCCATTTACCATGAAGTGCCAACTTCAAGCAGTAACTTATTGCTAAGTTCTTAAACATTTTTCTTAAACATTGTACCACCAATACAGTTGAAAGAAGGTGGGCAAATAATGGTGGGTCCAGCAGGAGGACCTCCAAAGACAATGCAGTTCTATCAACACCTTCTCACTTTTCCTGCAGTTTCAAACAGCCAATGAATTGTCGCTTTAAAATAGCGCTGAGAGCAGCATCTCTTAAGTTGCTTGGGACTACAGGAAGATTTGGTGGATTTGGTCCTGTTTGGTGAAATTGGGTCGATGGCCTGAGTGCCCACAGAAAGGGCTCCGAGTGCCACCTCCGGCACCCGTGCCATAGGTTCGCCACCACTGCGCTAGTGCAATGAATGGAATTTGGTAATGGACCTTACGAGAGAAAATGATTCTAAAAGACTCTAAATCATCACATATTTTAACATTCAATTTAAAATCTCCGAACTATGCCATCTTATGCTATCTTACTAGAGCAAGATGGGCTAGACTCAGAGAAATTTGTAATTTACTATAATAGACTCTCTATTGGTAAATTAAGGAGCTCTTGGGAAACTGATTCCAAAGAAGAAACACAACATTTTGGAATATGATCAAAATTCTCAAATGATTTCTAAGTACACAGATGGGTTAGCCTTGGCAGTGGGAGATAATGATTCACAGTTTTAAAGGAAACCTACCATGAGGAATCTACCATTAGAAGTAGACCTGATGGTAGATTCCTCCTGCCAGCCTCTGCCATCATTTGTAATTTGATAATCCTGAAACCTAACCTGACTTGTTAAAAACTTTATTTAGTAATATGTAAATTAACTACAGAGGCTACTGGGGCGTGTACTAGCCTGGCCGTGCAATAAGGGCTAAGGCTAGTACACGCCCCAGTAGCCTCTGGAATTAGTTTACATATTACTAAAATAAAGTTTTTAACAAGTTAGGTTCCAGAATTATTAATTTACAGATAAGGGCAGAGGCTGGCAGGAGTAATCTACCATCAGATCTACTTCTCATGGTAGGTCAAACCATGAATCCTCATGGTAGGTCAAACATTCATCTATGTCAATGGTTGTCTAGAACAGTTAATAGATCTTAGCTGAAATTCCTTTGAAGATCAAGAAGTCTAAAAAATTAATAAATTAAATTGAATTTTAGAATATTCTAGGTTTCAGGCGCAGATATAAGCCGTCAAAGCTTAAGAGTAAGTTACTATCTTACCCTAAGTGCTTTATTCACATCAATACGGGTTAATATTTCTCAAAAATGTTCTCTATGACCCTATTCAAGCTCTTTAGTAATAAAAAGTGTTACAGAGCAGAGTTTTCTCTGCTTTCTGTGTACAGTGTATGGGAGATATCGTAGCAGCTAGCCTCCTGTCACGACCTCTGAGACATCCGAGAATTAGATATAGAGCCTTCACGGGGTAAAACTGCTATAAAATCCATATCCTGAGTCAAATTATATCCATACACAGTTTTATTCTTCATGTACAAACACTCATATATTGATTTATATAGTTTCTCAAATAGTACATTACACATATAACACACAACTATACATGTATAATGTATAAGTGCTTTATAAATGACTAAAATTAATTGTGGATATGACAATATTACATTTCTCTTACATTACCAAAATTATGATATATTGGATATTGCCTCTCTTTATACTTCATGAAACTTTACTTCCTTTGGCAGCTGCTGCTTGACATTGAGTACCACTCTTTAATCTTTGGCCATGACACCAGATCATCGAGCAGCTTACATTGTTACTATGCAACTTAAACTTTAAAGTTATGAAGATATATAACATATGTAAGATTATTATTAAGCCTAAAAATCGTGTGTAACATTTCAATATAAAGTCAAGAATAGATATGTCAAATGGACATGTTAAAACAAAATGTCCTCCTTCTCTTTAGAGCATTTTTTATGTCTTTGTTCTTCAGGCTGTAGATCAGGGGGTTAAGCAGAGGAACCACAGCGGTGTTGATCAGAGTATAGAACTTTTTGTAGTCTAGATTACTTGGTATCAAATATTGAATAATATTAATACTATAGACCAGAGTGATAACAGTGAGGTGTGAGGAGCACGTGTAGAAGGCCTTGTATCTACCGGTGGTGGTACGGATCTTCAGGATTGCAATGATTATGAAAATATATGGCAAAAACGTAAGAAGAAATGGGGAGAGGGTGAAAAGAAACCATCCTTCGATGAAGAATAATATTTCAAACACAGAAGTATCACTGCAGGTCATCTTCATCAAAATGACAACGTCACAGAGGAAGTGGTTGAGTTCAATGGACGTGTAACATGAGAAGGTAGAAAGGATTGAAGGAAGAGGACTTATTAGAAGAAAACCCAAGGCCCAACAGAGAGAAGCCAACATAACACATGTTCTTTGGTTCATTATTAATTGATACCTCAACGGTCTACAGATGGCCACATACCGATCATAGCTCATGGTCGTAAGTATGTAGAGCTCCTGAATTGTGAAGGACCCAGTCATGAAGGATTGGACCATACACCCAGAGAATGAAATTGTTTTATCTCCCGTCATGAAACTGGTGAAGATCTTACATAACATGCCGGTGGTAAAAGAGATGTCAACGATGGACAGGTTGGCCAAGAAGAAGTACATGGGAGTGTGGAGATGATGGTCCAAGCAGATCAGTAGGAGGATCATCATGTTTCCTCCAAAAATCATAATGTAGATAAGCAAAACTGTAACAAAGATTGTAATCTGTAATTCGGGGGTTTCAGAGAATCCTTTCAGGATAAAATATTCTATGATGGTCTTGTTTATGACCATGTCTACGACCAAGTTAGAAAACCTAAATATGACTTACAAAAATACAGATTTGGACGGTCTAAAAGAATTGGAAATTATCTTTACTCATATAATTTATCCTATAAACAGATACAGAGGGGCCGTACCACATGCACGGTGGCGTTACTAGTGGAAGCCAAAAGTGGGGAAATAAATTGAAATCATTGTTAAACCTAGGAGAGGAAAAAAAAAGATTCAGTATAAAAAATTATCATAAGCCTCACATTTTATGGGCACCTCACCAAGAGAATCTTAACAGCTACGGAAGATAGTGGAGAACGGGAATCTATAGCATCGGGACATGCTTGAGATGGATTAAGGGGGTGGTCACAAGTCAGGGCCTAGCACCAGAAATTGCGACTTTATCAAGGACAAACCTTGATAACCCCCCCCCCCCCCCATTGTTCCTTATTGGATCTTCCCAATTTAATGCTGGGTTCAAAATAACTTGAAGGCAATTGATAAGCCTGAGCTAAAATGTTTTGCGAACTAAAGTGACTCTCAAGACTGGAAAAACCTATTTGGAGGTGAACATGCTCCAAATTGCTTGAACAGGCACATCAGGCAACATGGGCATCGGCAAGACATTCCCAACGCAGTGAGATCCCCAACACCATCTTCTGGAAAGGGAAAAGAGTAGATGACCCACCTTATATTCATATATACAATATGTTCCTTCTATTATTATATTAATATGTTTCTTCAAAATCCTCATATATAAAGTATTGGTATAGAGTTTCAGGTTCCAGGTAAGTCTTCTAAGGGTTGGTCCTTACAATGGGAATCATCCAAGGAGGAAAAGACCAGACAGCAGATTCCATAATGTATAATCTAACGCCAGGTATTGTGCATCCAATAAAGTTAGCACACCCTATATAGCTCTCTCTATATATATATATACAACCTATGTAGCAGTTTCAAACCTCTAATGAGGTCCCCTGGCTGCTCGAAGGGGCAGATGGAACGTATCTACTCATTAGTAGATGCTCCTTGTTTGTTTGCATAGATCACGTATACTAATTAAATGATGACAGCAGATTGATGACGACGATGATCTACACTATTATATGCTGATTATATCATTGTATTATTATGACAAGTAAGTTCCAATAAGATCCATTTTTCTTGTCTCGTTGTCAAAATTCATGGGGCAAAACTTTTCAAAGTATCAGGGAATAGACCAGTGTAGAGTTGGACAGGATGATAAATCCGCCATAGTATGAGACTGTGAAGTCTACGATTAGATGGTCTAGTTCGCGACTGAATTTTATGGCGCATGGGTTATTTCCTATCAAGACACGCCCCCTTTCCAGGGGACACACCTCTTTTTTTGGACAAATCAGAAAATTGTCTAAAATGGGGAAAACCCCCTTAATATATGTGGTGCAGGGCATTTCAGGTGCAAATTAGTTCAGAATTCTGGTGCTGTGAGATTGATACATTTCCCCTGTTGTGTATAGATTTTCACAAATAATTGGGGGTTTAGTGTGGAACTTAAAGCTTCAGGAACTCAGACGAAATTTATAAGAGGATTCTGCTAAGCTCTCTTAAAAAATATACATATAGGGGCAGATTTACTTACCCGGTCCATTCGCGATCCAGCGGTGCGTTCTCTGCGGTGGATTCGGGTCCGGCCGGGATTCACTAAGGTAGTTCCTCCGACATCCACCAGATGGCGCTGCTGCGCTGAAGTTCCCCGGAATGCCCTGAAGTTCACCGACCTATTCCTGGTGAAGGTAAGTGCAAGCTCCGCGCCACTTTTTTTTAAAAAATGCGGCGGTTTTTCCAAATACGTTGGGTTTTCATTTGGCCACACCCCCCGATTTCCGTTGCATGCATGCCAGCGCCAATGCGCCACAATCCGATCGCGTTCGCCAAAATCCCGGGGCAATACAGGGAAAATTGGCGCAAATCGGAAATATTCGGGTAACACGTCGGGAAAACCCGAATCGGGCCCTTAGTAAATGACCCCCATTGTGTACACACACCATATATACATACATACAGCATATTCACACATACATACAGAACCTTGTACACATAACATATGCATACACATTTAGAGCATATACACATTATAACTACACACATACAGCATATTCACATCCAATACCCCAGGTGTCAGGGCCCCCTCACACTGTGGGCCCCGTTTGGCTCCTCCCCCTGTAGTTACGCCCCTGATTGTATTATTTTGACAGTATGTTCCAAGGAGATCCATTTCTCTTGTTGTGTTGCAGTCAAAATCAAATATATATATACATTTTAGGAGCATCATTAAAAGCAATGGTGGAGCAAGAAGCTTCTGTATGGATATTCTACATTTTCCAATATGAACTAAATGATATAATATTGAAGGTCTAGGTGTCTGGTGTACAAGGGGTTACTCTCTTTCTGCACATGATCATGATAATTTCAGGACAGAAGGAAATACTTATGTATTCCCTGCATTCTGGTGCAAAAGAAATCTACCAGGATGAAGAATTGTAAACCCAGCACACTCACATACTGGTGTGTGCCCCCCTCTGGGAGGATCTGCTCTTCTTTTAGATTCTTAAGCCATGGTTTTTAGAAAAAAATGCTAATTAAAATTATGGAAATGAGCCTGAGGAGCGTCTGGCTGAATTGACATCTATGGAGCCCAGAACCCCTTAGGCTCATTGGCATTATTTATAAAACCTTTTTTTCAATAAAAAAGGTCCTAAGAAGCAAGAAGAAGATCAGATCCTGCCAGAGTGGGCACACACCAGTATGTCAGTGTGCTTGGTTTAAAGTCCTCCATCCTAGGTGGTAGATGTCAGTGGGGGGGAGGTCTGAGTGATGAGACCCCCAAAGATTACAGAAATTATGAAAATTGGGGGTCTGATGTACCCCTGTCGGACCTCCTCATCGTCCTCACAGAAGTGCGGAGCAGCCGGTCGTGCATGGTCGGGCTGCCCCATTAATCTCTGTGGAGCTGAAGGAGATTGCCGAATGGCATACTCGCCAATTTCCATCAGCTCCATAGAGATGAACGAGGCAGCCCGGCCGTGAACAACTGGCGGCTCCACTCATGTCAGGGAGCGATGGGGAGGTTTGACGGGCTTACATACGACCTGCCATTCTCGTCATTTATGGGGGTCTTATCACTGAGACCCCCAACCATCAACAATTAATAGGGTCTGTGGATAGAGACTAACTAATTTTGTGGGAAAACCCCTTTTTTTTGGTGCACGGCGTCCCTGAGGGTTACCACAATATGTGCGTTTTTGGGGCACCAAGCACCCAAGTGGAGGTCTATCTTTTGCTAACAAAGGAGTTCCTGCAATCCATTGGTTAGTTGTGGTCATGTACAGACCATAAGTACATCCCTGTATTCCAGACAGAGTGTAGGTGCTCCACCAAGCTCTGTGTACCTTAGTACGGGGACTCCTTCAGCTATAAAGTCCATGTGCTTTGTCGGTATTGTCCTATTTTTTAAGATGACAAGTAAAGAAATATGAAAAAATGTATGCCCTTTTACACCTCAGCGTGTCATACAATACCGGTTTTATTCTGACCGAAGCAAAACCTTCTGATGAGTCTAGTGACGTATAGAGAAGATGGAGCAAAATACACACTACAGTGGCCGTTGCATGAGCGACCACACTGCCGGGGACGGGGCTACTTACATCATATGGATATATGCAAGAAGTTTCTTTTTCCATGCCAAACTGTGATTCACCACGACTGACCACGACACCCTGAACCTGCCCTAAGCAGCAGTGTATACAGCTGTACATGGACTGACGATCCCAACGTTAGCTCCAGCCGGTGGCCTTGATGTTGAACGAAACGACACTACCAGAAATTCCTATTGAGGGACCCGACACTACACTATCGGTCCAGAAAAAGACTGACCTGTCTTAAGAAAAAAAGTTTATGGCTATTACTTGACACATTTTTATATGATGTATGTCTGTATATCCTACACAGACATATACGGGTTCCACATAGATAAATTATCAGACAAGTTGGACCCAATGTACCCCAGCCTGAGACAGCTACACTGTAGAATCTCCAGCCTTGGATTAAGACCACCATGGGCCCTGGGCTGTATAGACATTATAGCCCCTACAAGTCTGGAGTCACTTCCTATATAAAGTACTAGAATCAGCTTCTTGGGGAATGGAGGATGTGTCCCTTCTGCTGCTTGCAATCTGTGGTTCGAGGACCATTGAAGGACATTAAAATGTCCTGAAATGGCTCTTGAGAGCAGGAACAGATGTACAAGAATTTCATGGGTGAAGGTCCTTCTCAATTTATAATTTGGTGGGTGGTTTGGGTGGCCACGGACCCCATTAAAGCCTTGGGCTACAGCCCAAACCACCTGTGAGTTTACATATTAGGGTTATATCTCTCATTTTCATGTCTAGTTCAGTTAACGTGAACCTACACACAAAATTTGGGACACAAATTTGGCTCTTATAATAAATATTTTCTTATAATGAATCATTGTTTTACAAAGAACTAAGAAGAAAACCTTTTGATGCCAATGTGTTTGGTATTATTAATAGGAATATTATTAGTGACGATATTAATAGGCCTAGTGAGAGATGGAAACCTCAGAGGAAACTGTTGGGGCTTGACGGATAAGGATATAAAGCAGCACATAGTAGAAGACGAGATATGAATGACTTCAACATGACGAATGTACACAGTAAGGTCTGTATGTATATATTGTATGTAGCTATAAATCCGTATGAGCCGCACCTCACACTATGTTTAGATACTGAAGTGGCGATGCAGCGCAATGCAGAAAAAAATCACCGGGTTATTGTAGATTTTCTAAAAGGGGACAATTCATCGCTAGTTTCGTTAGTTTTTTTTGTATTCTGTATATAAGGGGGAATATAGTTCTCAAAGGAGCTGTAATCACAAACTAATAGGATCTATTTAAAAATAATTAATTAAAATTTGTTGTCTAGAGCTTAACATTTTACTTATACCAAAGTGGCAGCCAACGAAGCCTTAAGGAAAGAATGCCAGGCCTAGTCGTTACCATCAGCTGGTGAGATACGGTGACAGACCCCTCTATAGGTGTAGGGTGGGATAGACAAACGCCAATGTTAGGATCAAAGTTAGGACAATCAGGCCCCCCCCAATAATTTATTAAAAATGATGACGTGAAGAATAACATTGCAGAAAACTGAGTAAGAGGTTTTCAACCAACTTCATACACAGTGGGGCACATTTACTAAGGGTCCATCGGATGCATTTCTGTCGGGTTTCAAGATTTTTTCTGATTTGCCATGAATTGCCTCATCGGATTGTGGCGTATCGGCGCCGGCTTGCATGCGACACAAATCGGGGGCTGGGGCGTGGCCGTCGGACAACCTGACTGATTCGGACAAACTGCGGAGTTTGACTTTCAAAATTGTGTCGCAAGATCAGCACTTACATGCACCGGGAAGAAGATGGTGAACTCTGGCGGACCTCAGTGGGGAAGCGACACATACAGGAAATTTGACGCACGATCTTAGTGAATCGCGGCAGCTCCGAATCCTCATCAGACGTTCTGGATCGGGGGCGTCAACGGGACGGGTAAGTAAATGTGCCCCAATCTGTGTCTAGACGCCATTCAAAGACCAAAAACTATACCATGGTTACAAATCCATATAAAGTTAGTACAGCTTTGGCGGGTCCTAATATTTTGTCTTTCTCAGACTAAACACAATTGCGTGAAATTGGTTAAGGAACATTTTGATCAGTGGTATAAACCGATCCCATCATGGGGGATCTTTTTGAGCTTTCCTTCTTCCATATACACAAATGTCTTCTATCCAGTGGAAGCTGCTCCGATATGGCCTTGGTTGACCCCGGTTATCCTTGTATTACTCTCTATTGGCTTACAACATTCTAATTTGATTATCTTTTGGCTTTTGTCTGCAGCACACTTCATCACTGTTGGCTGGTCACACATCGATAGCAATTTATTGTTTGCAGAATTTTCTATATTCCATATATATTCTAAGTCTCTAAAGTTATCACAACTATTAAAATGATCTAACAAACCACAATAAATCATTACAATAATTCCAAAAACTATGGTCAATGTCACTCACTTTATCGTTGTGGGAATTTCCAGCGTTCCAGATCTACAACTTCCGATCTTCCTTCTAGCCCTTCACATCTATCTCATCACTATTAGTGGGAACTTGATCATCTTTCTACTGGTCTCTCTGGATTGTCACCTTCACACGCCCATGTACTTCTTCTTGGCCAATCTGTCCATCTTAGACATGTCTTCTTCTACAATCACTTTATATATGATCCTGGTAGGCTTCATGTCTGGAAGCAGAATGGTATCGTACGGAGGCTGTATATCACAGATGTATGTTTGGGCGTCATTGATTGGACTTGAACTCTTGATATTGTCAGCCATGAGTTATGATAGATATGTTGCGATATGCAAGCCCTTGAACTATAACATGATCATGAATTATAGGGTATGTGGCCTATTGGCTTCAGGCTGCTGGATCTCAGCATTTCTTCAAAGCCTACCTCACACCATGGTGGTCCTCAAGTTTTCCTGCTACGAGTCGATTTACATTAACCACTTCTTTTGTGATATTTTGCCTTTGAAATATATCACCTGCAGCGACACAAGACTTTTGGATTATTTGATCCTCACCAGTGTCCTTTTTCATCTATTTTTCTCTTTCCCTTTGACTTTCACTCCTTACGTTTTCATCATTGCCACCATATTGAGAATACCTTCCACCATCGGCAGACGTAAAGACTTCCACACATGCTCCTCCCACCTCACAGTGGTCGTCCTACTTTACGTGGCTCTTCTGTGCCAGTATCTGAAGCCGGGGCAGAAGAATAACTTGGACTCCAGTAAACTTCTCTCATTGTTTAACACGGCGGCAGTCCCCATGCTTAACCCATTAATCTACAGCTTGAAAAACAAAGATGTCAAGGTGGCTCTTCAACGGGAACTTAAAAAATTCAAAAATGGATGTTTATGGGAACTTTAGTTTTGTTATGAGCAAAATTGTAATTTGACATAGAAAAAAGAGAACTGACCATGATCAAGTCATGGGAAAAGGGATCTTGAACTCATCAGGCAGTAGATATATGTATTTAATGTTTGAACCTCATATGACAGGCAGTCCCCGGGTTACATACAAGATTGGGTCTGTAGGTTTGAATTTGTATGTAAGTCGGAACTGTATATTTTATCATTGTAATCCCAGCCAGAACTTTTTTGGTCTCTGTGACAATTGGATTTTAAAAATGTTGGGTTGTCATAAGAATCAATATTAACACTAAATCTTCATTACAGACGCCTGTGATAACTGTTACAGCTGATTATTGTAGCCTAGGACTAAAGTACAATAAATTACAAATATCCAGAGGTCCGTTTGTAACTAGGGGTCGTATGTAAGTCGAGTGTTCTTAAGTAGTTTGCTTAGTCTTCGCCAGTCATGCAACAAAATAAAATAATTTTGGCCGGATGATCGTTGATAAATGTGTTGCAAGGCATTTCCTACATTTTATTTATTACTTCATTTTATGCGAACCAGGGATATAATGAGCCGTGCACCTGTGTGATATCACATGACCAGGGATATAATGAGCCGTGCACCTGTGTGACATCACATGACCAGGGATATAGCAAGCTGTGCACCTGTGTGACATCACATGACCGGGGATATAACAAGCCGTGCACTTGTGTGATGTTACATGACTTTGGATGTAACAAGCCGTACACCTACGTGACATCACATGACCAGGGATATAATGAATCATGCACCTGTATGACATCACATGACCAGGGATATAACGAGCCGTGCACCTGTGTGACATCACATCACCAGGGGAATAACGAGCTGTGCACTTGTGTGAGATCACATGACCAGAGATATAATGAGTTGTGTACCTGTGTGACATCACATGACCAGGAACCACTTTTTATCGAACAGAAAGTAAACAATGAGGCTTTCTGATGACTGACAGCAGAGATCTAGAAAAACACAAGGAATTGATGCAAAAAGTATATTGGAAAATTGTATAACTTTAAGTTACACAAACAATATCTATTATTTGCAGTGGAACAACACTGGAAAAACCCTGTAAAATTACTGGACTTCGTATACACAAAATAAGGTGTTAGGGACACAATCCCTATTTCATTTTCATAGAGACCACACAGAGGTTTGAAGATAAATCTCGGCTTAAGACAATATTGAGAAAAACTATAACAGACGTGGATGATTCATATAAGAAAGAAGAAGCAAGAGTAAGAGCATTGGGACATAAAGATAAGAAACTGCAGAGGGGAGAAATGGTGGATGAATAACAAATGCATATGGAATATTATTTCAAGATTTAGTGAAAGAAATTTGTAGCGGGTTTGTCTTCCCGACCACTTGGGCTCTCGGTGAAGTCTATTATACTGTATAACAGTCCGTGCCTGCTTACTGGGTCCCCCCTAAACAGTGGCCAGTAAGTGGGCGTCACTTCCTCCCTACGCCAAAGTATAGACACTTAACAGGACAGACAAACACATAAAACAAAAGGGAGGTTGGCAATCCAGGTCACAACAAGATAGCAAGCAAAGCACAAAATCAAATAGAATGGAGAATAGTCGAGAATGTAGCAAATATTGAAAAAATAGAATAACAAGGAATAGCAAGAAAGCACTGACAAGAGGCCAGTAGACAAACTTTAACCAACAAGGAAAGATTTTGTACACAGGTCTTGTCTTGCTAACTTTCTGTCAGTGCTTATCTTGCTATTTGTTTACACTTTTGGTTTTTCAATATTGGCTTACGTTCTCAACTATTCTCCTGTGTATACAATTATGTACTTTATTTGCCATCTTGTTGTGCCCTGACTTGTCAACCCCCCTTTGTGCTATTTGTTTGTCTGTCTTGTTGCGTGTCTTCACTTTAATGCCCAGTTACTGCCCACTGTGCAGGGTGGACCCAGTACACAGGCAGGAACTGTTTGGGGGGCTCAGAATTAGGACTCACTATCCTGGTCTTGCATCTTGCCTTTACAGAAACTTTTCCTTTAATTTTCTTACAACATACAATGACTTGATAGAGCTTCTGTACTTTTTAGTTGTAGTCCCTACTCATCTCCCTCCCTTTCTTAACTTAGGTGCAGTAATTTGTATGGATTGTAGAAGTTAAAGAGTCCGCAAAAATTAGAGTTAGCTCTGGTCCAGGGAATCTATATAGCCATGTTGGTGAGGCACGACACAAAAATGATCCATTTGTAGGGAGGAAACTGTGGAGCGATACAGGAGATTTTGCTCTATTGTCACCACTGCAATCAGAAAATGAAGAGTGGACTCTTCTGTTTCAGATGAAATCGACTGAACTGGAATTTTATATACCTGTCACCACTGATTGTGTGTCAGGTTCGCTAGGGAGAATGCTGGGACTTCTGGTTCTTCTGGTGGTGCCAGCAGCGTTCTCCAAACCCCGGTGCGTGTCCGCGCAAACTCCACCTCTCGTCCCGGGCAGCGGCTGCTAAGATCTCGCGCTGTCTAGGAGTTGTGTTTGGATCTGCTTGTGGTACCTCTGCGTGGTGCTTGGTTGTTCTGCACCATGAGGGGTTAATTCCCAGAAGCTGTCCAGCTCCTATCTGGTTCTGGAGGTGGGGTTCTGGCTGCATAAATTGCAGCTTCACTAGTCACCTGTGCCAGTGTTTGAAATCCCTTCTCCACTCGCTCAGTATTAGGTTTGACTTGCTCTGTATCTGTATCTGTATCGTTGTTGACCTCGGCTCGTTTTTGACATTGACTCTTTGCCTACTGATTTTGCTATTGACGTACCCTCTCGTTGTGACTCCGGCTAGTTTACTATTCTTTTGTGTTTTATGTTTGTCAGTCTGTTTGTGTTTCCCTTCCCACACTTATCAGTGTATTTCGAGTCTTCAAGTAGTCGCCCCACGGTTTAGGGGCTATAGGAAGGGACAGAGGTTGGGGCAAGCTCAGGGCACACTATCCCCTGTCTTTTGTGTTACCCAACCCTAACATTGAGGGTGTTAACTGATTAAATGGCGCTAGCAAAGTTTCCAGCGCAATTTAAATTACTGCAGCCGCATGAGTGCCAAAAGCTAAGACACTGTTTGAGCTGTAATGTTAGAAAAGTTGCCTTATAAATATGCGTTGATATAAATGTTAACAATTTGGAGGGAAGAGGGAGCACATATTAGGGGCGTCTCTAATTTTTTCAGAGCTGAACAAAAAACTTGGGTGCAAATGCTGTATCAGTGGCACATGAATATGTTATGCATGAGTTTAGATGAGCAGGTGCTGGCCACGAAGGTTTGTCAATATCAAAATCTCATAAGACCGGCTGTTTTGCACCCAACAGCAAACCCCACAAGAGAAGGCGCCATTCTACGCCAAGCAAGACCTGGAATATAATTCATTCAGATGCACGAGCCTCTTAGTAATTTGGTGTGTGCACTAATTGCTGGTGTTAACAATTGAAATGCTGACGACTACTTTTAAAATGGGTCGGCTGATCTCTTGAGTTAACCCTTACGTGCCGATTGCATCAATGCAAGTGTCACATGGAGCAACAAGATTTTCAGAAAAATGGCAATTAAATCCCACTGGGAGTGTTGCCCCTGTCATATAAGGGATAATACCTGAAATTGTGCCAACGGACGTCACCAATGAACGTTTGGCCGAACAGCGAACTAAAAAATGGTCTTAATAAACCAAAATTTTTCAATAAACAACTTAACAAGAAATCATCTGGTAAGATCAGGTCACCACACTTTAAACAGTCCTCATGGTTCCGACCATGGATACTCTGGCACGGATAACCTGGGCCACAGGTGCAAACAAAGCAAATATCAAGGAAGAAAAATCTCCAGTTGGTTCGTAAGTAAAAATCCAAACTTTTTATCTATAAATCTTCATAAAAACGTAAGTTCTATAACGCACAGCATATAGGAAAAATGGAAAACAGCAAAAAACCAACTCGTTTCAGTAGTATGGCCATGAATAAGGTACACTACCGAAACGCGTAGTGTACCTTGCGTTTTTATGAAGATTTCTATATAAAAATTTTGGATTTTTACTTACGCTGGAGATTTTTCTTCCTTAAAAATTTTGAGTGGTTAATATGGCCTATAGTCTTGGATTACTAATTAATATTACAATGTATCATTTATGAGATCACATCATCGTTGAGCCGTCATTGTGTCATCAGTATAGATGAGCTATGCAAACAAACAATTAGCATCTACTAATGAGTAAATATATTCCATCTGCTCTTCTAAAGAGCCAGGGGACCTCATTAATGTTAGCACCTTGTATATAGGTAGTATATATATATATATATATATGTCTGTATACATGCGCTAACTGTAAGCACAGTGAGTAGAGTCCCATAATACGTCAGGATCTTCTTTGATCAATGCTCCCTGGACTTTGATTCGGCTTTTGACTCATATTGTAAGTAATTTAGTTAATAGTTGACTGATAAATGTACTGTACACTAATACTTTATGTGTAAAGATATGTGTGAAAGGATGTAGTGTGGGTTATTTGCAAATTTTTCAGAAAATACTGAAATAATTACTTTACAATATATGTTTGCCAAAATACCACCATTGGTTCATAGCTCATAACTGAGGCCACCAGGCAGCACCGAGAGTGCATCTTGGGTTTGGACACACCTAACCGGGGCGACTGTGATAGTAACTAACACTGTGATGGAGTATGACAGATCATAACTAAAATTGCATGGCATTAGAAGTGACCACCATCATTTTTCCACCAAAGAAAGTAGAGTGATCCCACCAGAATTCCTGTCTAGATCCTCCACCAATGTTCACATTCACAGTTTCCTAGTAGATAAGGTTGGACAAAGATGGAGGTCCATCAAAAAATCAGTTCCCACCTATAAATTATATGGTGTTAATCCAGAGGTATCAACATTTTAGAATTTAATGCTAAATATATTACACAACCACTTTCTATCATACCTTAAAATACGTCCTTTGTCCTTCTCCTCACCAGGGCCCAGCTCTATCAGGTTTCCCCTTGTTTCTTGGTTTAGCGTTTTAGGTTTCCAAACTGTTGTCTTCCACCCACTGAAATCCCAATTTGACAGGGTCTCCTTACATCAAACATGAGTTCCTTATCTGTATGTAGATTCATTTCAATCAAGATTTTTTTTCTAATGTTGCTTTAGACTAACCCGTGATTGATCTACTCATAACAGGTCATTTTAGTGATTGAGAAGTTCGCTCCTACAGATGAACATCAATAAGACCACCATTGAATATTTTATACTGAAGGGATTCTCGGAAACCTCAGAATTACATATTATAGTTTTCATTGTAGTTCTGATCATCTATTTGATCACTTGTGGAGGAAACATGATGATCCTCACTCTGATCTGCTTGGAACGTCATCTCCACACTCCCATGTACTTCTTCTTGGCCAACCTGTCCATCGTTGACATCTCTTTCACCACCACCATGTTATATAAGATCTTCACCGGTTTCGTGACCAGGGACAAAACAATCTCATTTTATGGGTGCATGGTACAATCTTTTATGTCCGGCTCCTTCACAGTCCATGAGTTGTATATTCTGACTGCCATGAGCTATGACCGGTATGTGGCCATTTGTCGGCCTCTGAGCTATCAATTGGTTATGAGCCAAAGAACATGTGTTGTGTTGGCTTCTCTCTGCTGGACCTTGGGGTTTCTGTTCATAGGTCCTTCTGCATGGATATTATCAACTTTCTCGTGTTACACGTCCATTGAACTCAACCACTTCTTCTGTGACGTCATCCTTTTAATGAAGATGACCTGCAGTGATACTTCAGTGTTGGATACATTATTCTTCATTCAAGGATGGTTTCTTTTTGCAGTTTCCCCATTTCTTCTTACTTTTTTGCCATATATTTTTATAATAATTGAAATAATGAAGATCCGCACCACCACCGGCAAATACAAGGCCTTCTACACGTGCTCCTCACACCTCACTGTTGTCATCCTTCTCTACACTATCAATATTATTCAATATATGATACCAAGTAACTTAGAATACAAGAAGTTTTACACTTTGATCAACACTGTGGTGGTCCCTCTTCTAAACCCACTCATCTACAGCCTGAAGAACCGGGATATGAAAGATGCTCTAAGGAAAAAAAGGACAACTTGGTGTCACATCTAACCACCTGCTCATTTAGAACTGTATATCGATGATGTACAATATATTGGATCAGGTTTTAGAATAATCTGAGTAGAAAAACGTATCTTAAAAACTCCAATGAGAACAATCTCGGTTATATTATAATATTTTTATCTGAAGCTTCAAAAATTCTAAAAATTTTAATAAACTGCCTCAGGAATATAGCAGGTGGAACTTTTTGTTGACCAATGTTGATGCTGTTAGGATTCATTTATAGCATTACTGCTTATAAATAAAGAGAGGGTCATTTATACTTGATAAAGGGGGGGTGATATGGGCCCTGCTCTGATGGCTACAATGTTGCTGTATCAACACACGGCTTTTGGCCACTAAGGGGACACGGAGCCAACAGTTTCTTGCTCTATGCCCTATGTTTACAGGGCAACAAACTGCTACCCCCCTCCCCCAACATTCAATTATTGATGGCCTATGATGATAACAGACACTTATTTTTTGTTTAAAATAAAATGGTCTTTATTCAAGCATATACCGGTACATTAAAATCCATTTTAAAACATACATCAGTGCTTTTATGAATACAGTAATTACAGTGCATGACCATAACATTATACAAACAACTTTCTCCCCCCTCCCTGAAAAAGAACCCCCTTATAAACCACCACCATTCCAGCAGTCCGGTCCCACTTAGTCCAAAACTATAGCCCAGCACTGTATCACTAAGGGGGCCTTGTGCTATATTACTACGGGGTGCATGTACTATATTACTAAAAGGGGCCCTGTGCTATATCTTTAAGGGGACACTGTGTTAGATTACTAAGGGGGTTCTGTTCTATACTACCAAGGGGACCCTGTGCTATATCACTAAGGGGTGCCCTGTGCTATATTTCTAAGGGGGCCCCTTTTTTATATCATTAAGGGAAGCCTGTGCTACATCACTAAGGAGATCACTACATCACTATATCACTAAGGGGGCCCTGTTCCAATCACACTAAGGAACAGGGCCCATCCCTCCACATTACTATGGAGGGATGCTTTACTGCATTACCACACATGCTACAATACTAAGGGAGCTACATTGCTAACTAAATTAATGAGGGGGTTCTAAGTATTAGATAGTGAGTGGAAACAAAAGAATATATTTTTTTTTAAATATATTGAGGGGTCACAGTGTATAAAGTGTACATCGGGGGTACAAAATGTCATCAGTTTGATGGAATATATATTAAGGAGTTGAATGTGATGTTTTTAGGGACACATTGTAGAGATGTGCTCAAGAGGCCGAAATCTCTAGGGTAACAAATTTTGCAGTTATAAGTCTAGGCTAGGAGAAGTTGTGATTTTATTCCCTACCTCATGGAGAAGGATTGATAGTTGTGAAGAGTCCTCTGGGAAGAAGACCAAGACGGGCAAAGTCAGCACAGAGGGAAAAGTACACAGATACAACAGATAGTAAGTAATGTCTGTATCAGCCTTAGTGTGTAGTACATTTATTGCTGGTATATTTCTGTGTGGCTATGCACTGCTGATATATATTTGTGTGTGCTGTATATACAATGTTGTAAATATTTATCCGTCAATTGGTGTAGTCTTTGTGGAGGACCAGCACACAGCAAACCCACTCTCATTGGCGGCGGAGACCTTGAAACTGTACACTAGAAGCATGACCATAAATCTCCAATCCATGTGAGGGTGGTGAGATGTAATAAACATTTAGATCGTGTAATATTTCATTTCAAGAATATATTTATAGGTACATTATTTTTGCAGGTGTTACACATTTTGTGTGCTGTATTTACTGCTGGTTGGTCCTAATTATTAATGATTCTATAGCCAATGGTCTATTTCTTTCTTATTCTTATGATTTTTATTGGGGCAAGGGCACGATTTTATTTTTGTCCTCAGGATAGGCCCTGATTCCTATATACAGTATATATAGCACAGTATATAGCACAGGATGGACTGTCCTCAGTATTGTGGGCGGTAAAAAAAAAATTGAATATTCACCTTCCTGTGCTCCCTGCAGCTTCCTCCTCAGCAATGCGCTTCTAACACAAAACGCAGGCATCAGTGTGATTATACTGCTGCCGGCATCCACTGTATGACACTGCTTGGGTCACACAGAGGGAGCAGGCAGCAGTAGGCATATCCAGTAATCAGCGGGGTTTGCATCTTAAAGGGCTTTTCCTACAAAGACAAGTTAGGTCCAATCCACGGGATTGGGCCTAACTTGCTGATCAGTGGGGGTCTCAGTGAGCACTGAGACTCCCACTGATCAGCAAGTTAGACCCTATCCCGTGGATAGGGCCTACTTTGTCTACTTTGTCTTTGTTTTACCCGGTCCATTCGCAATCCAGCGGCGCGTTCACTATGCAGGATTCAGGTCTTCCGGCCATTCACTAAGTTATTGCGCCTAGTGCGTCCACTAGGTGTTGCTGCTGCGCTGAATTCCGTCGGAGTTCACTGAAGTTCACCAAGCCATCGTGGGTGCAGGTAAGTGCGTGTCAAGCGACACTTTTTAAAAAAAACATACGGCAGGTTTTCTTATGGCCACGCCCCCCGATTTCCGTTGCGTGCATGTCGGCGCCGATGCGCCACAATCCAATCGCGTGCGCCATAATCCCGGGGCAATTCAGGGAAAATCTACGCAAATCGGAAATATTTGGGTAACACGACGGAAAAACACGAATTGGGCCCTTATTAAATGACCCCCACTGTTGAGAGTCTGGAGGGCGTTCCCCCAGTTGGTAGGCAGGGTGATGCCCTTGCCTACCAGTTGTCCCAGCACTGCTTTCAATCAATGTTAATGCACAGACAATGCTCAGTATTTGAGAAAAGGAAAAACGGGGCCCTGTACTTAAACCAGGTTTAGGAACAGAGCAGTTTGGGTGTCGGGGGTCTTTTTTCAATTTTTACTTAAAGGGACGGGGTATTTTCCAAAACCTTTTTCCACTGGAAACCCCCTAAAATTTGAGTCCTAAATATTTACTCCACTTTTCACAAAGACCTGTATTTTGAGTAGCTTGGATCCTGTGACCAGTCTCCCAGGAATGCACTTTCGGTTTCCTTTCTTTTGTTGCTTGGGCATTTATGATTTTGGGCGTATAACGTTTGTGTGGGCGACGGTTCATCCGGGTAACTAAAAATAACCACAAATGTTGTCATATGAATATCAACCCGAGCATTATTAATCCAGAAAACAGGAAATCCAGTTACTTTTATATAAAAGCTTCAGTGACTTTCAATCAAACAGCCACAAGAAAAGATTCAGATTCCTAAGATTCAGGTAAGTGAACGTCTTCTGCTCATGGTTACGTACAAGATAGGTTCCATAGGTTTGTTCTTAAGTTGAATTTGTATATAAGTGGAAACTGTATATTTTATAATTGTAGATCCAGACAAAAAATGTTTTTGCCCCAGTGACAATCGGAGTTTCAAAATTTTTTTGCTGTAATTGGACCAAGGATTATTAATAAAGCTTCATTACAGACACCTTACAGCTGATCATTGCAGCCTGGGACTATAGTAACATCCAGAGAGGTCACCAGAGGTCACAGTGGGGAGAGGGGTCTGTCTTTAACTAGGGGTCGTCTGTAAGTCGGGTGTCCTTAAGTAGGGGGCTGCCTGTAGTAAAACCATTGAGATAGAATAACATGGAGCAAAACAATCTATCATTTCTAAAAATACTTTCCTGCCCCAGAAGAAAAATTAAACTTTAGCAACAATTTAAATAAAGGGGAGCGGATTTTTGGTTTTATTTTGGTATTTTGTGCAATGGTTTAAACTTTGTTTCATTTAACATTATTAATTTATCCTATTGATTTCCTTTAACTTGCCCCCAGCAGATCCAGAGAATTTAAGATGGTTGAAACTTGAATTTTTAATTTTACTTTATTAATTTTTTTTTATTGTTTTTATATACTTTTTTTCATCTTTTTACTAAGCTCACCAAGTGCAGGTCCGGTGGGTTTTTTTAATTTGGTATTTTTCAAAAATATAATTTGAAATAATTTTTTTTTAACTTTCCTCCAGTGTTCTTGATAATACAACTGCAACTCGTGTTCGTAGCATAAGAGGAGGATAGGGAGGGGTCAATACCGGGGTTTTCAGTACAGTGACCCAATAGAAGTTCTAGCCATTACTGGCAATGGTTTTGTATGTAAGTGCAGTGGACTCGCTCTGGTTTACACCAACACTAGTTGTTTCGACAAACTTACCGCAGGATTTTCCAACCCAACCTACGCGTTGAATTGAATGGATAAGTTGAGTTCAGTTGAGCAAATCCAGCACACACAAAGTCACTCATGTACAATCGGCCCAACATTGATAATCAGGACAGGAAGAAAACTTCTAGATTTTTCTTAGATTTTTCTAGATTTTCTCTTTTCAGATTCTAAAATTTTCTCTTTTCAGACCTTTTATTTCTGCTTTGTCCACCATCATGATTTTGATGGCTACAGACATGTTCTGCTCTCACTATGGATTAAGGACAACCCCCCCGGCTACTCATCTATGCTATGAAGTGTACAATCAGGGGAAATGTATCGATTCCGGCCATCTTACCAACACCGGGGAGGCCCATGCCGAGGAAGTCTTCATTGGAGAACGATTCCAAAATGCCTGGAGACAATGTATTATTGTATGGTACATCTCCTGGAGTCCTTGTGACCATTGTCTTCAACTTCTGCTGAACACATTCCTTCCTTATAACCCACATGTCAAGTTGTATATTATATTTGCCAAGGTCTACCGGAAAACTCTACCGGCTAGTGTCCGAGAACTTCATAGAAGAGGAGTAAAGTTACGACCCATGTGTTACGTAGGTGAGTTTGGTTTTGTAGAGTTCACATATTGGAATATTTTTCAAACTTTCCATTATCGAGGTGGAGGGGGGGGGATGTTTATGGCTTTATAATAACTAAAGAATTTTTAAAAATTGATGGGGTTTTCAAGGTTCATTATATCGTAATACAGGCAGTCCCCGGGTTACATACAAGATAGGTTCCATAGGTTTGTTCTTAAACCTGGGACTAAAATAACATCCAGAGAGCTTCACCAGAGCTCACAGTGGGCACAGGGGTCTGTCTGTAACTAGGGGTCATAAGTCGGGTGTCCTTAAGTAGGTGACCGTCTGTATACCAATGTCTATTTAAACTACTGATCAGCTGATAAGGAGCTCAAATACATCAGAGAGAAACAAAACTGGTGGAAAAAGGAAAATACAGGCGGTCCCCTACTTAAGGACACCCGACTTACATACAGACCCCTCTGACCTCTGGTGAAGCTTTCTGAATGCTTTACTATAGTCCCAGACTGCAATGATCAGCTGTAGGGTGTCTGTAATGAAGCTTTATTGATAATCCTTGGTCCCATTACAACAAAAAATGTTTAAACTTTAATTGTCACTGGGGCCCAAATTATTTTTTGTCTGGATCTACAATTATAAAATATACAGTTTCGACTTACATACAAATTCAACTGAAGAACAAACCTCCGGACCCTATCTTGTATGTAACCCGGGGACTGCCTGTGCAGAAAAAAGGAAATCATTGAATTTTAGCTTAGCAATTATATATTTTTTTTGCTGTTTTTTAGACTTTCGTTGGTGTTGGAATAACTTTGTGGACACGACAAGAACGTTCACACCGTGGCAAGATCTGAACAGAAATTGTTACGAGTCTTGGTGCTGGCTCCTTCACGCTTTACAATCTGATAAGAACACATAGAATATTGGGATACAGTTACTATTAACTTGTTAATAAGATACTTATTTTATTTCCTTCATCCCTTTCTGGGGCCCTTGACTCCCAGACTGATGATTAGGGGTGGGGTATTCACATTTCTGGCCTCTTTTGGGCTGGGCTTAGACCACAATCTTGAGCGTGGTCCTTGTTATAGTGTGACAAACCATTGTTTGGCCTTGTGGCAGGAGTCATAACCATAATTACTGTGAGGCCCGAGCACATGGTCCCTTAGAAACAAGACTGTGTCCTTGGATACGACCACCTCTACTGGAGGGATTGCACAAAGAAACAAAAGGTTTTTGTATATGAAATGTCCGGGAGTTACTGTATATACTACAGCCGTCCTGTGGTAATGATCGCTGACTCCAGGAAGTCAGACAGGGCTCAATAGCGCATGTCTGGCCACCTCTGCCAGAGTTTGAGGTGGTCGTATCTAAGGAAGCTATCTTGTTTCTAAGGGACAACATGGAAACATTTATGAGAAATTATCTTCATACAGGAACATTTTTTTAATAACATCTAATTAAAAAAAAGTTTACATATGGAAAATGAATTAAATTAAATGTGAATGCCCAGATGGGAATACCCCTTTAAAGGAAATCTACCATCTAAATCCATTATGATAAACCAAGAACACTTACTCATAGATCCAGACACTGTGACTGTGTTAATCTTCTTATACATGTTACCCATGGCCTCCTTCCTTCTAAAATCATATTTTAAAATTATGCTAATGAGGGTGAAAGGCTCTAGAGCCCCTCAGTGCTGCAGATTCACAGGCTGTTATACTGTGCAGGAGCACTTCCCCATCCAACTGTGTGAGATAACATCAGGCAGAGGGAGCGGTGAAGTCCTGAGGGATAGGTGACGGGGGGTGTTAGTGTGGCAGTCTGTGAAGCCGTAGCATAAAGGAGCTCTGGTAATACCCCCAGGAGACCTTTAGAGTCGTTAGCATTATTTTAAAATGATTTTAGATGGAAGGGGGCACCCCTAATATCTAGCCATGACTATGAGTAGCCAGGGGGAAACCCCCGACCAATCATAGCCATTGCTAGTTGTTAGGGGTGTATATTAGCTGGATTGGCAGTTCGGCCACCAATTCGGCAACATGTCCGTGTCGGACGACAGAACCCAAACGCCCAGAACCCAAACTTGAACGCTCGGTGCACCCATCTCTGTTTGACAGTCAATAACCACATCATCCAACTACATATTCAGAAGCAAAAGGACATGGAGGTTTTACAATATCTTTATTAACTTATGTACTGGGAACAAAAGACCAAACGAGAAGTAATAGTGCAGCGTCTTACGTACATAAATCAAGGTAGTTACATAAAAAATTATGCGAAACCAAGTCAACGTGGGTCCAACGAGAGTCCCCCACCACTCCATGTACTAACACGATGACATCAGAGATCATCCGGACAACCGACATCACCGTCTATGGAACATTACGATCCCAATTGGGTTGGAAGGGGTCACAGTGAAAGTCATTTATTGTTATTGTGGCAGCAGATTTTGGACTTCATTTTTGGTTACTAGCGTTTCCGGATTAAAGTGGTAGTCTGTATTAAAACCTCCTTACGGAAAGGGCATTTGGATCTCCTTTTTTTTAATGCTTGCATGTCTAAGGACTACTGTAAATCTATGCATAAGCACCCTATCACCCTATAGGTATCATGTTTTCTAGGCCGTCCTATCATTATTGATTGTCAGAATGCTAGACATTCCCTGGGTAATATAAAATACATGCAAATGAGACATAAAACAAAACACAAAACAAAAAAATAGCAAAGAGAACAAAGGGACTTCTCCAAAGGTCCTAAGGTAGATAAGGTAGTGCAGTGACATGGTGTGTCGTCTCCTCTACATGACTGAGGCTATCTACACTCAGTATCAGACTAGCCCACCGGAGAATCCTCCGATGCTCCGATGGGCCAGTCTGACAATGTGTGCAGATCGCCTCATGGATTACTTCTGCCGGAGGAGAATCCGGACTCCAGGTTCTAATCCAATACTGAAACTCCAGAGAGACAGTAAAAAGACAATCTAATTTGCAATCTATGAAGACATGTTTCTTAGGGGTTGATGGAAGGCAAGATCCCAGATTCAGTTTATGTGGTGGGCCTTCTGAACCTGCTCCAAAATAGTTGTGGAATTTACAAAGCTGCAACATTGCGGCCATTCAGTAAGCAACAGAAACCAGATGAAATCGTCTCAACCTTTGCGTTGCCTTACTAGTCATAGGGGCACATGTATCATAAGTCTGGCTTTGTCCGTCTGTTTTTTGGGACTTTTCTTGGTTTTTCTGCTGGTCAGATGTGTCGTAGTGGTTTTTCTTTATTGGTACATGTGGCGTTTGGTCTTTAGTAATCTCCAATTCCAAGCTAATTTCTACACCTTTAGGGGCAGCCTTAGTTTTTGGTCTAAATGTGCAACTTTTTAAAAAAAATGTCTTTCACATCTGGTTTCAGGTGATAACTCAGGGAAAGCTGCAGAAAACTAGACAATGGCCAATTTCGAAATTTTTTTAACAAAAAAAGTTGCTAATGAGCACAAACTCTGTGAAAAGTCTCGAAAAATCAAAGAAAACGGCAAGCCAAAAGTTTAATGCATGTGCCTCATAGACACGCCCTTTACATTTCTAAAAAAAATTATAGCAATGGTCGGGATGGTGGTCATGAGGTTTGGGGAAGAAGACCCTTATGTGGGCTCTTTAGGGGATTCTTATACTTGGTGACGAGTTCACTTTATATCAGTGTAGCTACATAACGGCTTTATGATTTTTAATGCCACCATTTAAAGGGGTTTCCCACAAACACAAGAAAGGCCCTATCAACTGAAATGAGACCCCTCACCAAACCCTATGGGGTCCCACGTACCTGCGTCGGACCCCTCGTCGCTCCGTCAGTAATAGTGAAGAGGGCCGTGCATGAACATACTGCTCCATTAATCTCTATGGAGCTGATGGAGATCGGTGAGAGCTGCGCTCAGCAATTTCCGTTGGCTCCATAGAGATTAATGAAGCAGAATGGTCATGCACGGCCCTCTTCACTATTACTAACGGAGCGACGAGGGGTTCGGGGGAGGTACGTGGGACGCCATCAGACCTCTGGTTTTCGTGATCTGTGGGGGTCTCAGTGATGTGGATAGGGCATAACTTGTCCTCGTGGGAAAACCCCTTTAACACATAAATTACTTAGGACTTACATCGTGCACCAAGTTTTTTCTTACTAGTCAGGGGACAGGTACACCAACATGCTCTGGCGGTAAAACCCAGATCGTATGGCGGACTCATTTCATGACCTGGGGAAGGGAGTGGCACGGAGGTGCAGAATGTATACCTCCGATCCCCAGATTCCAGCCCCCAGGACAGTGTTTGGCCCGTGAAATACAGCCGCCCCACGTTCCATAATCTGTGGACTGAGTGTGTTTGGATGCTTTAGCCCTCACTATATTCTTCAATTTGTCTGAACACCAAAGCCCCTAAAATCTGGGGAAGAATAACACCATCCTTCCAGACCAGATCACCTTAGATCTGAAACTTCTGGCCCCATTCTGACAATGGATCATATATCCGGCACCTTCGCCCCCTACCTCTCTCGGCAACCTCCTGCAGGGACATTAGTGCAACAGGAGGAAGGATAAAAGTGTCGGACACGTAACCTATTTCCAAATGAAGGCCAGAACTTCTGGTTCAGATCACAACAGTCAATGTCCAGAAGAAAAAAAGACACCACCAAGAAGGTCCCCATGATGCTGCTAATTTGGATCATTAGACCTGTGGTCAGTTTGGGATTGTGGCCGTGAAACGCTCCTTATAATACGGATGTATTACATCCTATAACAGTGAAGGATTTTTAACAGGGCTATAAAGGATTTCTGAGAAATTGGAGCTGATCCCACAGTATTACTGTACATTATATGATGATTTTTGGTCTCCATCATGCGGTCATTGAATCATTACGAGGGTCCGTCGATGATCAGCAGGATCACCATCATCTGGCGCAGGCCGAGCGCTCCACCACAAAGCCGTAATCATACTGCAAATAAGAGCACAAATTTATAGATTGACGGAAAACCTTATAAATCAGATACTTTAACCCTATGGTCTTCAAGATTTACCTCGTTCTCTATCTCAGCTAAGGTTTTGATTTGAAGGTCCTTAAAATTGTAAATGTTCATCTAAAAGGGAAAGGTACGAGACAATGGACACATTACCAGGAGCTGGAGACATCACTACTCCAGCGTGATAACAGAGGGTTGTTATAGAGCACTGCTGTACTTAATAAGGAAAAATACAGGTGGCCAGGGCATGCTGGGAGCTGTAGTTATGAAACGGCCCACAGGTTGGAGATTACTGTATCAGGAAATGGCGATACTCACGGCAGGTTCGGAAATTTTGCTTTCAAACATTGGATGAATGGTGAACGGGATCCCATCGATAGCTGAAACCCAAAAATGGAAGAGACGTTGGAGGGAACAGTGAGAATTTGTAATGTTTTAAAGGTTTTGTGTGCACAGACTTCAGATCTTACCAGATACTCCGTAGACATTGGCCTCGTACAGCGGGTGTTCGGCCTGAGGAGATCGGACATATGGTTTTGGATTGACTACAGGAGGCGGAATGTGGATTGTGCTGGAAGAAGGGACACGAATCAGTAATATGGGGGTAAAGTGCTAAAAAATATAAAAGGGTCTCTTGCTCTTAAAGGGGTTTTCCCACAAAGTCAAGTTAGGCCCTATCCACGGGTTAGGACCTAACTTGCTGATCAGCGGGGGTCACAGTGCTGAGACCCCCGCAGATCGCGAAAACGAGGGGTCCAACTTACCCCTCGTCACTCCATGAGAGTAATGGTGCAGAGGACCGCACATGACCGTTGTGCTCCATTAATCTCTATGGAGCCAACGGAGATCGGTGAGTGCTGCGCTCAGCAATTTCCGCCAGCTTCATAGAGTTTAATGGAGCAGAACGGTTATGTGCGGGCATAGGCTCCATTGGTCTGAGGAGCGGTGAGGGGTCTGTCGGACCCCTCGTTTTAGCGATCTGCTGAAATCCCCACTGATCAGCAAGTTAGGCCCTAACACGTGGATAGGACCTTACCTGTCTTCGTGGAAAAAACCCCTTCTGCATTACATAGATTGGAGAATGTGCAGTACTTAATTTCCCCTGCAGAGGCGCTGCAGGCAAACAACACTTACTGCAGTGAAGGAGGAAATCTTATAATCGGCTTATAGACGATCGGGTGCCGGAGAAGGCGAGGCTACAGCTCCCAGGACAACATTTAATCAACAATGTGGGAAGATTAAAACAATATCCTCAAGTGTAAAGGAGCCGTCAGGTTTAGATTCCCCCCTGCCCAATCTGAGCGCCTCCTAATGCTGCCCCATGGCAATAGATGCTGAAGCCTGTGGAGGCGTCTATGGGTATGTAACGATGCGCCCGGTCTTCCCACTTTTCCTAATTTATGGACCCACTTCTGCTTTTTCCATCACGAAAAATCAGGATTGAAACTATTTGATGTGGATCAACCCGTTAATCTGCAGCTGCAGGTAATAGCCAAAAAAGTTAGCACATAAAGAAGTTGTAGCAAGTTTTTAGTAGTTATGCTCCATCCACAGGATAGGGGATAACCAGCTGATCACGTGGGCCCCCACCGATCACGACAACGGGACCCGGAGGTTCCCTTATCAAGCCTTCATCCTGGGACTTCATCCAACAGTGTGGGAGTGGCAGAAATTTCCAAGCACAGCGCTCCTCTATCTCTATTCTCTATCTAAGCGAGTGGTGAAGATAACAGAGTCCTGTTCTCATTATTGAGAGCTGAGGAGAGTTTTCTTGGATCCTCCATCTACAGAATAGGGTGTAACAACCTTGGGGTCCAACTTCCAAGAATGGGGTGAATGGAGCAGCAGGTTGAGTTGCCACTTAATTCAATGTCTGGCTGTGCTCAGCAATTTCCCACACTCCCATAGTAATGAAGGAAGTGGCAGGACACGTGTTCAACATGGAGCTCCATCCATTACTAGGAACAGGGTCCCCCCGATCAGTGGGGGTCCCAGTGGTCAGAACGTCAACTATTGTGGATAAAGGATGACAATAACACTTAAAGGGATTTTCCACAGGAGTGGACCGAACTTGCAGATCAATGCAATGCAACTCTCGTGATCTGTGGGTTACTCCTCACTAGGACCCCCACCGGTCAGCAAGTTAGGCCCTATCCACATTGTTTGGTGGGAAAACCCCTTTAATAAGACAATCCCTTTGAAGTGATGGCCATTACTCCAGGACTTGGACACATCTGATCCCAGATTACACTTCCCTGGGGCTGCCGTCCTGTGCCTGTACTTACTTTGTCTGGACTGGGGTGGTGCCGTTATCTAAAGAAAGTCCTCGGATGCCCGATGTGATGTTTCTTGGCTTTGGAGTAGGTTTCGGACAGGAAACGGGGACCTTCCTGCACCATAGAGCCAGGCCGCTCATATCACTGGGGTCACGAGAAGAACAGAACCATAGAAAGAGACGCAAGGATACAGTAGTTAACACGATATAGGGGTTCCCAATAACTATAGGGGGTCTCGCGAATCTTGGGGACACAAGTTGTTAGTGGTGTATGGCTTCTTCCTAATTCACTACACATCCCATGATGGAGACTGACTGTCCGGAATGGACCCGGTGACAGAATATTAGGTCCATGAGAACCAATATGGCTGCCAGCGAGATGTCGGACAGTCACAGTAGGAGGAAAAACAAATGGGCAGAGAAGGATCTGACACGGCTGCTGCATAGAAGGATTCGGGACGACTCTGTGGTTCTTACCCGATGCGAGTATAAGGTGCGCCCAGCTGCTTGCTCTTCACCGTCAGCTTGATGTCAGCGACGGCCGAATCCGCCGTGTTCACAGGACACAGTTTTACGCACAGACGCTTCTTCTTCGGCACAGAGACCTCTGTAAGGACAAGTCATCGCTGGTCACATAGATCAACTCTCATCCCAAAGGCAGCTCTATGTTGGTTATGCCTTTTAAAGGGGTGGTGTGCAGAGACAACCCCTTTTACAATATGGCCTCCAGAGTCACTCCAGCACCCACAGGTGACTCCGCTCCCAATCAGTGTGGGTGTCCGTCCACCAGAACGAGAGCAAGTGACACAGAGTGGTTCTGCCCTTGTAGGGAATGTTCCCTTGGTGGCAATATTGATATAAAATAGGCTTAAAGGGGTTGTCCCAAGTATATACATGTTATCCCCTTTCTACATCTACAATTAGGTGATAAGTTGGAGACCGACCAGTAGGACACCACCGATCACAACAATCTGGGGATCCCGTTCTCACTGATTGGCTGAAGTGGTGGGATGAGCATTCCCCCTGCTGCTCCATTCAATTGTTTGGGAATGATGAAAACAGACAAACACAGCGCCCCCATAGGCCATGAAAGGAGCCGCAGGGCGCAAGATCCTCCATTAGTGAGAATGTCCCAGCAGTGGAACAACCGCTAGTTTTCCCCTATCTTGTGAATAGCGGAACAACCCATTTGAGGGGCACAATTTTTTAAATTTGGCTTACCCTCAGAATAGCCACCATGTGATCAGCGGGGACCAATACTTGATCTCCTGCACCAATCGGCTGTGTTTCCGCTAAAGTGAATGACAACTAATCTGCAGTACCTTGATATGACCACTACACAATGTGCGAAGGAATCTTCTTGCCCTTCATCGTATTACCCCAACGGCTGCTATAGCCAGCGGATAATAGATGTGGGGGGTCATGTGGCAGCCCCCACTGATCACATGGCAAAGGCCTATACTCAAATGGGCAAAAGTTGGCATTTGTGTAAAAAAAAAAAATCAGGGAGACAACCCCATTAACCCCTTAGCAACTGCCATAAGGCTACATACGTCCTATTTGCCCCATATATACCTGATGACAGTGCCAAACTTTAAACTATCATCTGTCCAGAATAGTGGCACCAAAATTGTGGTGTTGTTTAAATATTAGATCAGGATTATAGTGTTTCTAAGACATACAGATGTATCACCTGTCAAAATTGCAGTAAAAAAATGTGATTTTTAAATACAGATCAGAATTCCTGACTGTAATTTTAAGAGTGAATATCTCTAGTTCAATTTCACTCCACGGAAGGGATGACATCACATCATAAGACACAGGACATGACACACTTACTAGCATCTAAATATTCCCCAATGAAAGCGCAGCCTACAGGCAGAGGGCTCTTCTCGCTCAGCAGCAGGACCTCCGTGATCACTTGTTCTATGACCTGGAAATACAAGAGGAATGTTATCAGTCAGCTCATCCCTCCAGGTAATCATCTAATATGACACATCCCTTTAAGAAGGCCACGATTAACCAAGTCCTTAGAGTATCTCTCCTATGTGAGTGACTCAAGCCGAACACAATTCATCCACCTATTAATAGCAGGAATCCACATCCAATCACCGTGAGGTCATCACCTGCACCACTCCCCAGGCATCCACAGAGGATTACAGAGCATTGCCAATATTACAGGGCACGGCCGGGCATTACAGGGCACGGCCGGGCATTACAGGGCACGGCCGGGCATTACAGGGCACGGCCGGGCATTACAGGGCACGGCCGGGCATTACAGGGCACGGCCGGGCATTACAGGGCACGGCCGGGCATTACAGGGCACGGCCGGGCATTACAGGGCACGGCCGGGCATTACAGGGCACGGCCGAGCATTACAGGGCACGGCCGAGCATTACAGGGCACGGCCGAGCATTACAGGGCACGGCCGAGCATTACAGGGCACGGCCGAGCATTACAGGGCACGGCCGAGCATTACAGGGCACGGCCGAGCATTACAGAGCACGGCCGAGCATTACAGGGCACGGCCGAGCATTACAGAGTACGGCCAAGCATTACACTGCACGGCCGAGCATTACAGAGCACGGCCGAGCATTACAGAGCACGACCAAGCATTACAGAGCACGACCAAGCATTACAGAGCATGGCCAAGTATTACAGAGCATCACATAACTGGTACGGGACACACTTACCTCTGGAGTTGTGCTACAACATAGGTACAGAGCAGACTTCTGGTTAAACCCCTTTAGGAAGTTGGCAGAGGCTCCTTCTGTCGTGGCCACAATCTATGGAAGTGACAAGTAACCGGCTGGAGATTATCAAACATCAGCGGCATCAATATCAGGGACGATCCATCAAGTGCAATCACTTACTATACTGTGGCCTTTAGGACACGTTGTCTGGCCGGAGGTCCACGCTAAGCTGGTCAGAGGCCTAGGATTCTCCTCCATTTTTTCAACAAATTACTAAAAAATAAATAAAACTCTATAAATACTTCAGATACTGGATCTTCTCCTGATCCTGAGTTACATCCTGTATTATACCCCAGAGCTGCACTCACTATTCTGCTGCTGGTGCAGTCACTGTGTACATACATGACATTACTTATCCTGTACTGATCCTGAGTTACATCCTGTATTATACTCCAGAGCTGCACTCACTATTCTGCTGCTAGTGCAGTCACTGTGTACATACATGACATTACTTATCCTGTACTGACCCTGAGTTACATCCTGTATTATACTCCAGAGCTGCACTCACTATTCTGCTGCTGGTGCAGTCACTGTGTACATACATGACATTACTTATCCTGTACTGATCCTGAGTTACATCCTGTATTATACCCCAGAGCTGCACTCACTATTCTGCTGCTGGTGCAGTCACTGTGTACATACATGACATTACTTATCCTGTACTGATCCTGAGTTACATCCTGTATTATACTCCAGAGCTGCACTCACTATTCTGCTGGTGGTGCAGTCACTGTGTACATACATGACATTACTTATCCTGTACTGATCCTGAGTTACATCCTGTATTATACCCCAGAGCTGCACTCACTATTCTGCTGCTGGTGCAGTCACTGTGTACATACATGACATTACTTATCCTGTACTGATCCTGAGTTACATCCTGTATTATACTCCAGAGCTGCACTCACTATTCTGCTGCTGGTGCAGTCACTGTGTACATACATGACATTACTTATCCTGTACTGATCCTGAGTTACATCCTGTATTATACCCCAGAGCTGCACTCACTATTCTGCTGCTGGTCCAGTCACTGTGTACATACATGACATTACTTATCCTGTACTGATCCTGAGTTACATCCTGTATTATACTCCAGAGCTGCACTCACTATTCTGCTGCTGGTGCAGTCACTGTGTACATACATGACATTACTTATCCTGTACTGATCCTGAGTTACATCCTGTATTATACCCCAGAGCTGCACTCACTATTCTGCTGCTGGTGCAGTCACTGGGTACATACATGACATTACTTATCCTGTACTGATCCTGAGTTACATCCTGTATTAGATCCCAGAGCTGCACTCACTATTCTGTAAATCCTTTGGGTAGGGGCAGTTGTGAGCTCCTATCTGTCCACCATTCTCTAAATCACTGGGGATCACAGCAGTTGAATTTTTAGACATTTACCCCAATCCACAGAAAAGGACAAGTAATATAACTAATGTACCACTAGCAGAACAGTGAGTGCACTATACAGTATACATTATGGAATAATCCCTGGCTCAGACACCCAGCACCCTAGGCTAGACAGGTCACCCACCCGCTCCATACTTCCAATGAGCCACTTTTGTTCTATATTTTGGGAACATGGCAGCTCCCATAAAGTTCTATGGAAGTTCATTTCTAGCTATTCTTTACCTCCTTCCGGCCTCTTGTGTATATTTCCCCCAAGTAAACAAGGCCACTTACCTGCCCCGGCACAAGCCGCCAACTACAGCGACTCTGACTACTATTTCCTGGATGGGAGTCACCTACAAAGCAGGTAATGCAGCCCAACTCCTATGAACTACATTTCCCGGCATGCCTCTGGGGAGCGTGTGATGGAAGCAGTCTGCGCCTGCGTGATGTATCGGGCGCATGCGCTTTGGGAGATAATTGTTAAATTCTGTGTACCGCGGATAATTTAGGTTGAAAAGTGACTCGGTCAGCTGAGTATAATCCATGCGGGCGGCTACGTGTTTATAGAAGCATTTCTTTCTTTCTATCTATGATCAATAACATGTAGAATATCCCCTCAATGTAATCCAGTGAGCATGTCCATATAAATAGCATCAACTGTGCAGTGTCCGTATTAAAGGGGAGGTAAGTGGTGCCATAAACCCAAGTATTGTTGCAAATAATGTGTAATATGAGTAACTGCAAAGCAGTAAGTACAAGAAATTCCTCAGGTAGGTGGTTCCTGTGAGAGACATTGCAGGGCGGACATGTTTTATGTTGTTACTGGGGATTTTTTTTAGCGTAAAACGCACTTACACTAGGGCCGCGTTCACATGGTGGAATTTGACATGGATTTGTCGAGTTTCTGGAGTGTAGAACGGCTTTAAGGGATTATCCATGAATTCTGGAGAACCACTGTGGGGGGAGGAGAGGGGGGGCTCTGGTTTCTGCATTGCTTCAGTACTTACTTGTCACCCTGTATAAGCCCGCTAGCGCTGCCCCATCATTAGCAGTGTAAAATCGCTAGCTTTATCGGAAACTTCCGAAAAAGCTAGCAAACACTGTACTGCTACAGCCTCAGAACGCCGTACCGAGCTTACAGCGGTCTGACGTATTCATGAGGGGGGCAGTCCGAGGCGTTGCTTCTTTCCCGGACCGCCCTTCCCACTCCATAGGCCGGCGGTGACTGCCGGGGTTCATGCGGAAGTCACCGCCTCCTCGGACCGCCCCCTCATGAATACACCGGACCGCTGTAACCTCAGTCCAGCGTTCTAAGGCTATGGCAGTGCAGTGTTTGCTTATTTTATCGGAGGGTTAGCTGGTTAACAATGCTCCTAGAGTGTTTTTTTTTTTAGGAGACCTACCATGAGGAATCTACTATCAGAAGTAGATGTGATGGTGGATTCCTCCTGCTGCCTCTGCCCTGATTTGTAATTTAATAATCCTGGAACCTAATATAACTTATTTAAAACTTTATTTTAGTAATATGTAAAATAACCGTAGAGGCTACTGGGGCGAAGCCTTGGCTCCCAGTGCCGGCCAGGCTGGTACACGCCCCAGGAGCCTCTACAGTTCATTTACATCTTGCTAAAATAGAGTTCTTTAGCCCCTTACCGATGTGCGCTGTAATAGTACGGCGCGTGTCGGGTGCAGGTACATGGAGAGGGCTCACGGGCTGAGCCCTCTCCAAAGCCGGTAAGTCATTGCTGCACATTGCAGCAAAGACTTACCACTGACACCACTGATTGCGGGTGTTATCCTGTCGGTCGCTATCGGCAAAGCTGCCGGAGGCTTCAAAAAGATGGTGGGGCATGGGCAGCGCCATCTTGGTGGAGATCGCCGCTCCCCGATGACGTCATCAGTCACCATGACAGCCTCGAGTCTTCCTAAGACCCGAGGCTGTCTCTATTTAACCCATTTATTACAATGTGCGATTTGCACATTTTAATGAATGAGCAGTAAAATCCCCATATACTGCCATACGGTAGTATGGCAGTATATGGTAGGATCAATCAGACAACTGAGGGTTAAAGTAGACTAGGGAGTCTGAAAAATAGTAAAAATAAAAGTAAAAAAAAAATAAATTATGATTAAAAAAATGTTAAAAATTAAATAAAAAGTGATCAGAATGCTGTACAGTCCTAAAAATGTCGCACAAAATGACACCACCCACATTTCTGTACACCAACGTATGAAAAAGTTATTAGTGCCAGAAGATGTAAAAATAAAAAATAAAAAAATTTTTGTAGAGGAGGTTTTCATTTTTGTAAATGTATGAAACATTATAAAAAACCTATACAAATGTGTTATCCCCGTGATCGTACTGACCCAAAGAATAAAGTAGAGGCGTCATTTGGGGCGCACAGTGAAAGCCGTAATATCCAAGCCCACAAGAAAACAACGCAAATGCGTTTTTCACCATTTTCACTGCATTTGGAATTTTTTTCTCCACTTCCCAGTACACGGCATGGAATGTAATTTATCGTCACTATGAAGTGCGATTTGTTACACAGAAAAAAAGCCGCCACACAGCTCTTTAAAAGGGCCAGGTCATTAAGGGGTTAACAAGTTATATTAGGTTCCCGGATTATTACATTACAGATCAAGTTAGGGGCCGGCAGGACGAATCTACCATCAGATCCTTTCCTGATGGTAGATTCCTCGTGGTAGGTTTCCTTTAAGGATTTGGACCCTGCACCCATCCGGAAGTTATGGAGGGTCACGGGACTGAGTGCACTCATTGGAGTAGATTTATCACTAGGCTCTTTCTTATTCCAGAGACAAGTGGTGAACGGACACAAACTGCAGTACAGGCAGTCCCCGGGTTACATACAAGATAGGGTCCGGAGGTTTGTTCTTAAGTTGAATTTGTATCTAAGTCAAAACTGTATATTTTATAATGGTAGACCCAGACAGAAAAATTTTTTTTGTCCCAGTGACAATTGGAGTTTCAAAATTTTTTGCTGTATTTGGACCAAGGATTATCCATAAAGCTTCATTACAGACACCTTACAGCTGATCATTGCAGTCTGGGTCTATAGTAACATCCAGAGAGGTCACCAGAGGTCACAGTGGGCAGAGGGGTCCGTCTGTAACTATGGGTCGTCTGTAAGTCGGGTGTCCTTAAGTAGGGGACCACCTGTATTTGGGTCTGTGCTGAATATTGCAGGTTCTGGTCCACCAACACGGATTTCAGCAAGAAGTTTTCGTTCCACTTTGTCATTTGGTCGAAAGCTCATGGGTAACACCCAATATCGGTGCTGACAGTTACCACTTACATACTGCGGGCAAGGCTGCCATTTTTCTGAGGATACCAACATTGGAGAGAGCGAAAGATCTGGACCACACATTATAAAAACAACAAACTTGAGGTTCTTGGTTACGTTTTGATCAAATTACATAAGCCACTAACCTCTTCATGGTGACCTCATTTTAGTGGATCCCTACACTAGTGGGTGAGCATTCAGGACCTGTTCACACGGTGCGGTATTGCATTGTGTCCATGGTGTGGTGCGGGTGGGGACCTAGAGCCATGGGGGCTCAGTCTACCAGTATGGGTACTAGGGGCTGCTGGGTCTTGGTCCCTGCTGGTGCCTTGTTGCTTTGACGGTGGACGTGGCCCTCAATAAAACAAGGTCACCATGAGGTAGTTAGTGGCATTTACTTCCTAATTTTTTCTTATGCCACTGGAGGGAATTTGCTCCTGAATTTGAGACTTTTTGAAAAGTCACACTTCATTCACGTGGGATTCACTTTGGATTGAGTCAAAAAGGGAGTGAGGTTTCTGAAATTTTTTAAACTTTACAAAAATCTTCACAATCCAAAATTTTGGGACATGTTTGATACTTTCCTCCCCTTAGACCTGGACACAAGAAATGAAGCGCAGTCACATGGTCCAAGCGGGTCTTGTGACCCTCCTCCCAGAACTCCTTGTCACGGGTGGAGCTAAGATCTGGATGTCACCCCTGCCCCAACTCTTACAGGGTATTTTAGAATTCCTAGAGAACTCCTTAAAGGGGTATTCCTCCCACGGAGACAAGATTCTCAGTACTCAGGATAAAAAAATAACACATTCCCTATTTCACTGTTATTAACAAAACTACATCATTTCACACATATAATTCCAACCTGTCTCTATCAGTCCTGGCGCCTCCGGGATACGACTGTAAATTTTCTCACTTAGGGCCGGGCATATTCTTCTCATGAATAGCTTCTCCAGTCTGCACACTGCAGTGTCTCGGCATCGCCCCTCCCTCCTGCATTCCAAGAGGAGCTTACACACAGACTCCCACATTTCTTGCCATCAACAACAGCACAAGAAGACTAAATCTACAAGCTACACACAAGATAAGATCTTTATATCAGGGGAAGGAGGCATTTAGCAGAGCTGACTATAGGTGAGATATAGCAGAGCTGAGAGTGTCATTGTGTGTTATATGGATTTCATCATCTCTCATCTCTGATCTGTCTCATCTCTCTTTTTCTATGTGTCAGATACTAGTAGACTGTTCATAAGCTAAATAAAAGTGTAGCTAAACCTGGACTCTGATAATCTAAGTACATTGTCAGCACAGAGGAATCATAAAGTGTCTGCTTAGAGACACAGAGACGCTGCAATTTAACATTGACCATCATTGAGTTATAGGAGCGAAAACAGCAATGTAAGGGGGTAAAAATTATGTTTATTGTGTAAACATCACCAGGGGGTTAAAATTAAAGAACTTTCTTCTACGGGCAAATTGGGCATGTTGCCTTCCAGAAAATCCATGTCATCGTCCACTTATCTCTACTGTTTCGATCCATCTTTTACAGCTTTACATATAATAAGAATTTGTTTTTTCTTGACATATGAAACTATCTTGGTTGGATTTTTTTTCCTAATTTTTCCCATTAAAGTTTTTTAATAAGTTGTAAAATTGTATAAACCTTCCCTTCACCCTTTCCAAGGTTCAGCTACAGATGTAGAGGTCAGCTCTGGCTCCCTGCAGCTCCTTCTCCATTCTTACAGGCTGGAGGGTGGCACATATCTTCTGAACCGTGGCAGCTAGAACCACAGTTCTGGTGTCATCAGGCAACATGATTGTGTGTATAGGTGCCACAGAACCAGGGATATCCACTGTTACAGTCGGGAATAGGATGTTGTGTATGAAAATCACATTGGATTCTGACTGCATCTATAAAGGAAAACCTACCAACAGGATCAAGGATTATAAACCAAGCACACTTACATGCTGGTGCGTTTAACCTCTGGCAGAAACTGCTATTCTTTTAGCTTCTAATGCCCCCATTTGTACAAAAAAAGGCTTTAACATTTATGCAAATGAGCCTCAGACCCTCCAGGCTCCATAACTGTTAATTTACATAATTTTTAAAGCCATTTTCATAATAACAAGGGCATTAAGAAGCTAAAAGAAGAGCAGATCCTGCCACAGTAGGCATATACCTGCAGGTGTACTTGGTTTACAACCTTTATACTGGTGGTAGATTTCCTTTAACAGTGGCTATATCTGGTTCTGTGGCACCTAGAATTTTCCTCTTTAAAATTTTAAAATTACACCAGAACTGTGTTTCTGGCTGCCATAGTTCAGAAGATATAGTAGCTTCAATTATGCTACTGTCATGATGTCTATACCGTACACATGCTTTCTACATGGGGTATGTGCAATGAGAGTTTAGAGCCGTTTGGTAGTTGTGAACTGGTTAAAGGAGGTTTCCCTCAAAGGCATTAATTATCGTCAAATGACATAGGTTCCTACTGCCGGGACTCCCCATAACTGGCAGAACGGGGGGTCGTAATCCCCCCTTAGTTGGCAGAAGCCCCATTGAAGTCAAAGAAGCGCAGGACGACTGCTTTGTTATCCTGTGGAAAGACGCTAAATATTGTTTATCAGAAAACCCCTTTAATAAGAGTGAGAGCAAATAAATGTGGTCGCTCCTAATCTCCTGTGGAGTTCAGTTTAGGAATGTTACGTACCGGCTCCTCATTCCTATGTCAGGTTGCCACTCGTCTAGCCCAGAGTATTGACAGAGCATGAAATGGCCGCTTTCTTGATATGTAAAGTGTTGCCTCCTGTCTTGTATCTCATCAGCCAGAGATTCCTGTCCATAAAATGGCCGCCGATGGAAGGTCATGTGATCTCTACCTGTTCATGAACAATTGCTCTGCAATTTTTAAGGGGTTTTCTGGGATTTTCATATTAATAACCTATCCCTTAGATCAGGGGTCAGGACGCCACATATTTTAAAATGCTATTCCGTAAGAGCCTGACAATATGCACATTCCCCCCAGTAGATAGGTAGCCCCAGCACATGCCCCCAGTAGTAGATAGGTAGCCCCAGCACATGCCCCCAGTAGTAGATAGGTAGCCCCAGCACATGCCCCCAGTAGTAGATAGGTAGCCCCAGCACATGCCCCCAGTAGTAGATAGGTAGCCCCAGCACATGCCCCCACTAGTAGATAGGTAGCCCCAGCACATGCCCCCAGTAGTAGATAGGTAGCCCCAGCACATGCCCTCAGTAGTAGACAGGTAGCCCCAGCACATGCCCCCAGTAGTAGAAAGGTAGCCCCAGCACATGCCCCCAGTAGTAGATAGGTAGCCCCAGCACATGCCCCCACTAGTAGATAGGTAGCCCCAGCACATGCCCCCAGTAGTAGATAGGTAGCCCCAGCACATGCCCCCAGTAGTAGATAGGTAGCCCCAGCACATGCCCTCAGTAGTAGACAGGTAGCCCCAGCACATGCCCTCAGTAGTAGACAGGTAGCCCCAGCACATGCCCCCAGTAGTAGATAGGTAGCCCCAGCACATGCCCCCACTAGTAGATAGGTAGCCCCAGCAGATGCCCCCAGTAGTAGATAGGTAGCCCCAGCACATGCCTCCAGTAGTAGATAGGTAGCCCCAGCACATGCCTCCAGTAGTAGATAGGTAGCCCCAGCACATGCCCCCAGTAGTAGATAGGTAGCCCCAGCACATGCCCCCAGTAGTAGATAGGTAGCCCCAGCACATGCCCCCACTAGTAGATAGGTAGCCCCAGCACATGCCCCCAGTAGTAGATAGGTAGCCCCAGCACATGCCTCCAGTAGTAGATAGGTAGCCCCAGCACATGCCTCCAGTAGTAGATAGGTAGCCCCAGCACATGCCCCCAGCAGTAGATAGGTAGCCCCAGCACATGCCCCCAGCAGTAGATAGGTAGCCCCAGCACATGCCCCCAGCAGTAGATAGGTAGCCCCAGCACATGCCCCCAGCAGTAGATAGGTAGCCCCAGCACATGCCCCCAGCAGTAGATAGGTAGCCCCAGCACATGCCCCCAGCAGTAGATAGGTAGCCCCAGCACATGCCCCCAGCAGTAGATAGGTAGCCCCAGCACATGCCTTCAGTAGATAGGTAGCCCCAGCACATGCCCCCAGTAGCTACCTATCTACTTGGGGCATGTTCTGCAGCTACCTATGTACTGGGGACATCTGCTGTGGCTCTCTAAGTAGATAGGTAGCCACAGCACATGCCTTCAAGTAGATAGGTAGCCACAGCACATTCCCCCAAGTAGATCGCTAGCCACAACACATGCCCCCAGTAGTAGATAGGTAGCCCCAGCACATGCCCCCAGTAGATAGGTAGCCACAGCACATGCCTCCAGTAGCTACCTATCTACTTGGGGCATGTGCTGCAGCTACCTATCTACTGGGGGTATGTGTTGTGGCTACCTATCTACTGGGGACATCTGCTGTGGCTCCCTAAGTAGATAGGTAGCCACAGCACATGCCCCCAAGTAGATCGCTAGCCACAACACATGCCCCCCAGTAGATAGGTAGCCCCAGCACATGCCGCCTAGTAGATAGGTAGTCACAGCAAAAAAAAACAATATTCACCTACCTGTGCTCCCTGCCACCAGCTCCTCATCGCTCCCAAAATCTCCTCTTTGACCCAGGCTTATACAATGGTGGCAATGGCGCCTGGGTTGCACAAAGGACATAGGCTGCGGTAACATCACTGCCTGTGTCCACTGATCAGTCTAAGGGACACACAGCAGCCATCATTATTTATTGAAGATCTGTCCGAGAGCCAGATGCAGCCAACAACAGAGCCACATGTGGCTCCGAGCCATAGGTTCCCTACCCCTGCCTTAGATATTTGATTGGTGGAGGCCCACATTCTAAGAACCTCAAGATGAAATCCCTGAGGTAACAGTGGAGCTTTTGTATTCTCTCCAAACAGCTCCTCTGAGATACCCGATGTATAGACCCCTTACTTATCTGAGACGGGTGACTTAGCCTAGGTGTGTGATTGATAGCAACGTTCTGAAAACACTAACAGATTGGTTAGAATAACCCAAGTTGCTCTCCCTCCTCAGGGTTACATTGCCAGCCCTAGAGTTGATCACAGCACTATGTATACAAGCAAAATTGGTGCTATTATGCTCTAGAAATATCTATGAAAAAATTATTTATACAACATTTTACTGTGAATAGGAAAATTTTTCTAATTTATAGCAAAACTTTACTATTTTTCTTTATCAAGCGCTTGAAGGCCATTTTCATATCCTTGTTTTTTAGGCTGTAGATCAAAGGATTTAACATGGGTGTAAGTGTGGTATAAAACAGTGTAAAAAGCTTCTCCGTCTCTGTCATATATGATGAGGTCGGTCGAAAGTAGACACAGAATAATGTCACATAAAGGAGACAAACCACAGTGATATGAGAAGAACATGTATAGAAGGTCTTTCGTCTGCCGGTGCTGGAGCGGATCATGAGGATGGTCCTGATGATGAAGACATAGGAGGTAAGGGTTAGCGTGAGGGGCAAGAAGCCAATAAAGATTGATTCCACAAAAATGAGGTGTTGCATCTTGTAGGCCTTGTAGCAAAACAGCTTCATGATGACCAGAAGATCACAGAAGAAGTGGTTAATTTCATTAGATTTAAAGCAATGGATGTCATAGATGATGTATACTGCTGGGGCAGCCTTGGAAAGACCAAAGACCCAAGAAACCGACGTCAATGCAGAACACACTTTAGTGTTCATGATCATAACGTAACGTAGAGGGTTACATACCGCAACGTATCGATCGTAACTCATAGCAGCCAGGAGAACAAACTCACAACAGAGAAGAGAGACGTAGAAATACATCTGAGCGAAACAGGCAGAGCGCGAAACACTTGCATCTCCCGATACGTACGTGGCCAATGTCTTATGCATAGTGACTGTGCTGTAACTGATGTCCATGATGGAAAGGTGAGACAAGAAGTAATACATCGGGGTCTGCAACTGGCGATCATTGCAGATTAGTAGTAAAATGGCCGAATTTCCACTGACAATAAGGAGGTAAAGAGACAAAAACAAAAGGAAGATGGGAGTCTGCAGCTGAGGAAGGTCACTGATACCTTTCATGATGAAAAATCCCACCCATGTTTGGTTTTTGTCTTCCATCTGAAAGTGTTAAAAGTAAATAGGCAACAAATAAAAAAAATGATGTGTAAAACCTAAAGAAACAAATCCAGTCCTATGCATAATATGTGCAGGACCACTTTACCGCCAGCATGGCCCTGCGTTAGGGTCCCAAATGGAGTCCAGCGAATCAAAATGCTTGAAGGTTGTGGAAGCTGTGACTGACCTTTTGGAGCCCCTTCCAGCATTGCTTGGTGCTTCATCTCGGTCTCAACAGAATTTCTGCCAAGATGGGAGTCTTAAAGAAAAAAAAGCTATCCTCTGAGAGCCCAGACTTGGCCCGGCGCTGGTAAACTCAGTGGAGAACCAAAGCCGCAGTTCCCAAGCCGAGGCTCCATCATGTCATTCTCAAAGGGGCTCCAGGAAGTCAGAAGGGGCTTTCACAACATCCAGGTTTTGCCAATTGGACCATCCGACCAAGTAAAAAGACTTAATGAGAGATATGGGACAAGATTGGGACTCTTTGTTTAGAAAGAGAAGTAGTGAAAGCTTGACCTCCTAGGATCCTTTCTGGCATAGTCAGGTCTACTCTCCAAGGCCAAGTCTGTGCTCCAGGAGGGCAGCTATGTTTTGAGAGAATCCCAGTCTTGTCAGAAATTCTGCTGTGACCGGGATGAAGCACCACGCCGTACCGGAAAGGGCTCCAAAAGGTTAGTCATGGCTTCAACAACCTGTTTCAGACTGACTCAATTCGCTCATCTCTTGTCCCAAACATTTATAGCTCACCTCTGCCCCTTGCCTTGAGTTCTCATTTTTACCCATATCATCGAACCCACGGCACCTGCTTGGCTTCGCTGTGTCGCTGTAGCAGGCAGACATAGGCTAAATAGATTTGGGAGCAGAGAAATATTTAATTTGAGATGGGAACACCCTTTAAAAAAATAAAATTATTTCAGGAACCTTAGATTTTTCCCTCTTTTTGTCTGTTGATACAAATCTACGAGGACTTGTTTTTTGCAGGAGTAACTTTATGGATCATTGTTAAAGTTTCAATAGCAGTGAAACTGCGCTGCTCACCTGTCCCCGCTCCACATTCCCATCATCGGGCCCGTGCGTTCGTGTCCCTTTCTCCTAGGGCACGGGCGCCGTCTTCAGAGCTTATTGGAGCTGGCCATTTCCCAGAAGGCTATTTAAACCTGCCTCTCCCATCACACCCTGCCTGATCTTTGTGCCTTGTGCCTTAGAGAAAGCTTTGTCTGATGCCCTGCGCTGTTATTGTGATTTCCCGTTGTGACGTTGGTTCTGTTCCTTATTATGCCTCTCCGCTGCCTGCCTTGACCTATTGCTACATCCCCCGACTCTTATCCCGTGCTGCCTGTCCTGACCTTCTGCCTGTCCCAGACTACGAGGTTGCCTGCCGTTCCTGTACATCGACAAGTCACGCCTGTGTAACAACCTGGTGATACCACGCCGCACAAGACCATCCTGCTTTGCGGTGGGCTCTGGTGCAAACCGTGTGCCACTTAGATTCCAGTCCCAGTTGTCGGCTTGTTTCATCGTCTGCTGTGGTTCAGAGGATCCACTACCTCCGAGCCTTGCAGTGTGTATATTTAGACATACAGATATCTCCTAGTGATCGTGCCAGTGGAACCCGACCATGGTAGGTCCATAAAAAGCAGATCAGATGTTGGCCAAATGTAATAATGCAGTTTGAGGTTTCAGATTTGCAGGGAAGCAGGGACTCTTGCATCATGTATCATTGTAGTCCTGTCCTGCACTGAGGTCAGTACATGAGATACACTCAATGTTGACAGTAGCATTTAAATGGTAAGTAAAAAGATGGGCTCCTTTACCCTTAACAACCGATCACCAAGGACCCCAGAGCAGCCTAGCATTAAGGCATAATAACTTGCTAAGTATAGCTTTTCTAAAAAATGCACCATAACAAAAAATAAAAATGCAAAAAAAAATAAAATAAATAGTTTTGTAGAACTAAAACAAAATTAAATATATACATAAATAAATCACAATGTCACTTGCGCCATAAGAAATATTTAGTTTTTTTTCCTTCCCACCCTTTCTAAAAAAAAAAAAAAAAAAGTAATAAAAGGTAAGCAAAAGTCTCATGTACCCAGAAATATCTTATCCCACTAAAAATTAAAGGGGATTAGGTAGCTGGGTAGTCATCTCCTGGGGTAGACGGGCACTTTTGCGAGACGCAGCAATGACACAGTTCGTTTGATTCAACCAGCAACCAGTTTTATTTTCAATAAAAAAAAAAACTTAAAGGCAGCAAAACCAGAGACTGCACAGCCTCCCAAACCTACACACAGCAGCAAACTCAGCAGTGGGTCAGCTTATATCAGCACAGCTGTAGCTTTCAGCTGAAAGTATGGACAGCCCAAAACCCAGACTGTCCGGTTGGAGTGGGGCTCACCTGCACTTCCCCACTCCAGCAACACAGGTCCCTAGTAGGTTTCGGAAAAATGAATGCAGAGATGTCTGCAAAAGAACAAATGCATCCTGGTTGCTTATTTAGGAACAGGCAGAAGTTATGTTATGGAGGTTGTTATGTTATGGATAGATAGATAGATGGATGTTATGTTATGGAGGATGTGCACAGGCTGCAGGGTGACTTGGTCATCTAGTTGGCAAATGAGGTTTAATGTGAATATATCTAAGGTTGTGCACCTGGTGACTAATAATCCACTTGCAACTTATGTCCTTCTGTGAGAGTCTCTTGGTGAGAAGGACCTGGGTGTCCTAGTAGATTAAATAACAGCATGCAATGTTAATCAGATGCCTCTAAAGCCAGCAAGATCATGTTGTATCAGCAGTTGTCAGGACTCTGGGGATAGAGATGTAATATTACCACTGTACTCGGCATTGGTTCGGCCTCACCTGGAATATCCCGTCCAGTTCTGGGCACCGGTCCATAAAAAGGAGGCCCTGGAGCTGGAGAGGGGACAACGAAGAGCCACAAAAAGTATAAGGGGTATCGAGGGTCTCATTAAAACAAATAAATGTATTTAGTCTCAAAATCCTATGACTAAGGGGACATGATTAATTTATAAAAATATGAATATATATAAAATATGGGGGGAAGTTGTTCCTGGGTAAATCAAATTAAAAGACAAAGGGGTGGTGTATCCACCTGGAGAAAATGAGTTTTAATCAGCAAAGGCGACCGGGATTTTTTACTGTGAAAAAAATCTGTGGAATAGCCTGCCTCAGGCGCTGGTCACAGCAGGGACAGCAGAGAGCTCAGGCGCTGGTCACAGCAGGGACAGCAGAGAGCTCAGGCGCTGGTCACAGCAGGGACAGCAGAGAGCTCAGGCGCTGGTCACAGCAGGGACAGCAGAAAGCTCAGGCGCTGGTCACAGCAGGGACAGCAGAGAGCTCAGGCGCAGGTCATAGCAGGGACAGCAGAGAGCTCAGGCGCTGGTCACAGCAGGGACAGCAGAGAGCTCAGGCGCTGGTCACAGCAGGGACAGCAGAGAGCTCAGGCGCTGGTCACAGCAGGGACAGCAGAGAGCTCAGGCGCAGGTCACAGCATGGACAGCAGAGAGCTCAGGCGCAGGTCACAGCAGGGACAGCAGAGAGCTCAGGCGCAGGTCACAGCAGGGACAGCAGAGAGCTCAGGCGCAGGTCATAGCAGGGACAGCAGAGAGCTCAGGCGCTGGTCACAGCAGGGACAGCAGAGAGCTCAGGCGCTGGTCACAGCAGGGACAGCAGAGAGCTCAGGCGCTGGTCACAGCAGGGACAGCAGAGAGCTCAGGCGCTGGTCACAGCAGGGACAGCAGAGAGCTCAGGCGCTGGTCACAGCAGGGACAGCAGAGAGCTTCAAGAAGGGTCTAGATGCCTTTTTATTCCTAAATAACATTGAAGGTTATGTTATATAGAATTGTTTCCCCTAAATCCCTTCCCTTCCTTGGTTGAACTTGATGGCCATGTGTCTTTTATCAACCGTATAAACTAAGTAAATGTGTAATTCCTTATCTTGTCTTTGAACACTGCCGGTAGCTTGAGCTGTGCACACAGAGCTGCAGGTATATTCATCCCTCACCAAAGCCTTCTCTAGATGATATTAGATCAGCTCCTGCCCTGTATCTCTCTGCTCAAAACAGAAACTGTTTTTTTACTTTAAAAAAAAAAAAGTAAAAACAAATTGTAAGATTTTCTTAAAAAGTGCCTGGTGCACTTCAGTCAAGTGGGCTGCATGGATAGCAACTACAACATAACAAGATATAACATGATATAGTAAGTGAGAAGGGGTTACCTGCCCTGCGGGTGCCAGCAGCCGCACTGTAATATGTCTCAGATTATTTATGATATCAGAGAACGTTCAGAGAGACCTCTCACAGGGAGATGCGACTCTGGGGTCCAATGCCCTGGATGTGTAACAATCAGCCAAACATGATATCATAGGTTATGTTCACAAAGTCAGCATCCACTTAGAAAAATTGGTCTAACTTTTCTGTACTTTGTCTTTACGGACCCATACACACATTTGCATCACACTCACCGCATGTGGTGGTGGGAACGTCTGCCCCAACACTGACAACCGGAACTGAACTCAGTATGTTAGTCCAGCTCAGGTTGTGAGTGTCCGGACCAGGCGTTCCAGCCAACACATGCGTTGAGTGTGATGTGAGTTGAACCCAAGTGTGTAAGGGGCTTTAAAGTAGTTAGAAATAGAAAACATGGTTAATAATGGTTTGGAAACTCAATTGCTTTTATGGGGTTGCTCAACGGCTTGAAGGGATCTGAGAAAGGAATATGCTGACTTAAAGAAGCCTTTTGGCATGACTTCGGATTGAGCTGCACCATTTTGGCTAGGGGAGAGGCCATGGACACATAAGGGTAGGGCATATGTTCTAGAGGATCCAGAGACCTAGACTGTCCCAAGGAGCCTGTTTAATGATAAAGTGGGGATTTGTTTCCTTAAAGTAACCACTTTTATAAGCATGGAGGGGCGTTAAAAGAGGGCACCATCTAAAGCCTGTGCCAGTTCTGCTGAAGGCTATAGAACAATTCTAGTTGAAACTCTAAGACTGGATATATGAGGAGGCTGTAACCTGTAGATAAATCTGCTGGAGGGACAGGGTTTACACCAGCGTATGATAAACTCCCTCATAAATACTCTCAACAAAGTTACACAGACATTCCTATACAAGCTCTTCAAGTCCTATCCAGGTCAACATGGTATGCGTTAAAAACACTTAAAAAAGCACAAAAACATAAACTTTGAAGGGGGCTGAAGGCTCAACCCTACTGAGGTCTATGTGTGGACCGAGTAGTAACAGTCAATATCACCGCCATGTGTGTGTCCGGGGGGAGCCACCACCCCAAGTGTATCTCCAATGCCTGGTGGCTTTGTCAGGGCTAATGATCCATACCTCATTTGGGGGTATACAACTGTTGGCTGTATAAGGAACAGTCCAAGGGGCCGCCACCGGAAATCCTGATGATGCGGCCAGCACCTCACCGACACGCACGCACAGTGCCCCCAATCCTCCTTCCTCCATGTGGGAGCACCGTGCATGCGTGAAGGCAAAGCGGCTCCCGCGCATTACTAAGACAACCCAATGCGATTGTAGACGAGCAGAGTAAGTACTATACAGCAAAATGTGCTTTGTTTTTTAGAAATACAGTCTTGGAAGGTAAAGACATGACAGTATGGGTCGCATTGGAATATTCTTTCATTGTGGCATCAGTTGAAGCTGTTACAAGTTGTACGTAGGCGTAGTAGATAAAAGGAGTGTTCACATGTAGTTTAATTAACCCTTCATGGGGCATCTATTGGAGCTCACGAGGTCTTGCAGAGATCTTTTAGGAAGCCGAGATGTTCCAATTTGGTTGCATTAACCCTTTTCGAGATACCGGTGCCATGATTTTTCGTTGACCTAAATCACAAGGTCATGAATTTGATACAGGTTTTTTTTTCTGTTAACATAAAAGGTGTCAATGATTATTAATACATTTACGTCTTGCCCATAAAGCTCTCCTAAACTAGTAAATTGAAGAAAGTAATGAGCACCAAGTTACCAGTGCTCGATAGATGGAAGTTAGTATTTTTTCCATTGAGGAGGACTCTATAAATGACCTGCAATCTGCTCATACCATGGTATCCCCATCTTTAAATAATAGAATGATCCAATTATATTTCACCCACCAATCTTACCTGACACCTCCGCCTAGTGAGATTGGGTCGGGTCCCCACAACTGCTTGTCCATGCTGTGGTGAGCTAGGAGCAGACTTCTGGCACATGAGCTGGATCTGTCCCCCCCCCCATACAGGTTTTCTGGAAAGACGTAACTGACTTTCTATCCACATTAATGCATATCCCGGTACCTTTGTCCTCCGAAGGTTGCCTTCTTGGCCTAATCTCCCATCTACCAAATCATATTCCTACTGGAAACTTTGCTCCAAACACTCCATGTGGAGCATGTGGAAACTCCAAATTAATCAGATATTGCCGTAAGAGAAGCTTGTATTAACACCGGAAACCAGATAAATTTGACCAAGTGTGGGGAACATGGTGTAAGTCGAGGGATACAAATTACTCAGTGCGGAGATTTAGACAGATAATGAGCTGTCCAACCCCCCAGCACATAAAGTGGACACTGTTACAGCAATACTTTGTTAGTGACTTCAACTGATATACAGGGGACAAGACTAGACTTGGGTAGCTAACGAGCTCTGATATGTTGAGGAAATTTGGAGAGGTGACGTGGGTGTTAGGGTTATGAGCCACTAGTTGCCTGACGGTTCGATTTGAGTTCTTCAATGAATTGTAAACATTGTTCTTCTGTACCCTTCCGTAGCAGTGTGATGTCATCTATGAACCGATACCATTTGATGACATGGTCTCTGAACCACTGGGACGGGCACAGGTATGCCTGCTCCTACCAAGCTAAGAATAGGTTGGCGTATGAGGGTGCACACTGTTCGCCCGTCGCAGGTCCAGAGACCTATCGGTAGTAAACCCATTTGAACAGGACGTAATTATGTTGGAGTGCAAACAATAACAGATCAAGTATGAAGGAATCAGGTCTTCTATCTGTGTTGCCTTGTTTATTCGGAAAATCGGCAACTGCCTCTAAACCAGCATCATGCCTGATGCTAGTATATAGGGCCCAGATGCCTATAGTGACCAATAAAGTACCGGAATCTATTTTAATTCCCTCCAGGAGTTGGCGGCTGTAAAAAGAAGTCCAAGTAAACACAGGCCTTCTCATAAAGGCTACCTGTTCCAGCCACTATGGCCATGTCACCGCGATTTCCGGCAGCGGCCACATTGGACTGTTCCTCATACAGCCGACAGTTATATACCCCCACATGAGGTATGGATCATTACCCCCGACGAAGCAACTAGGCGGTGGCGATACACTTGTAGCAGTGCCTTCCCCCCCGGACACATCACATGGTGGTGATATTAACTGTTTGTTGTTTTCTATCTGCATCTGTATTTATTTAACTCTGTACCTATTGCCAGTGTGTTCCTGCTTGGTCTACACATAGACCTCAGTGAGGTTGAGCCTTCAGCCACCTTTATTGTTTTGTGGTCTGAACTAGTATCCAAATTTTATGTTTTTGTGCTTTTTTTTAAGTGTTTTTAAAGCATACCAATAAAATATTTGGATTGTATTCAGAAAATGTCACTGTTGGCCTGCTATATAACACCAGACCTTTCATTCTTGTTTCTTACATATTATTTTAGACACAAACACAGTTTTGACATATACTGTATATACTCAAGTATAAGCCGAGATTTGAAAAACCTATTGACTTGAGTATAAGCCAAGGGTGGAAAACGCATTAGTCACAGCCCCCCCCCCCAGTACATATCCTGCAAGCCCCTGTAGTATATAGCCTGCCAGCCCCCTGTAGTATATAGCCTGCCAGCCCCCTGTAGTATATAGCCTGCCAGCCCCCTGTATTATATAGCCTGCCATCCCCCTATTGTATATAGCCTGTCAGCCCCTGTAGTATAATGCCAGCCAGTCCCCTGTAGTATGTAGCCTGGCAGCCCCCTGTAGTATATAGCCTGCCGGCGCCTAACTCGGAATGTGCCGAGTTAGGGTTTTTCAGCACATTTTTTGTGCTGAAAAACTCTGCTTATACCACTATACAATGTATGGTGCTGTGCTCAGTGAGCTGTAACTATATTGCAGAAATGGTCTGAATGTTTTGGTCTCTCCAGACAGCAGATTCGATGAGTTGCCCTATGTGTGCCCCCGACACTAATTCATTATGTATAACTTATCCTATGGCTACTGTAGGTGGCCAGTATCATAACTTAAAGTATTTTGTATTCAGACACCAAAGTTGGGTCGTTTACACAAATTGTTTAGAAGAACCAAATCTTCTCCCCCTCCCCTGGGTTATGTTGTGTAGGGTTGATCAGAATAGTGTGTATAATATGAAGGATGGTGTAATTAAGATCTCGAAAAATTTCCACAAGTTTATAGCAATATTTTAATATTGTTCTTCATAAGACGCTTGAAGGCCATTTTCACATCCTTGTTTTTTAGGCTGTAGATCAAAGGATTTAACATGGGTGTTAGTGCCGTATACAACAGTGTAAAAAGCTTCTCCGTCTCTGTCATATATGATGAGGTCGGTCGAAAGTAGACACAGAATAATGTCACATAAAGGAGACAAACCACAGTGATATGAGAAGAACATGTATAGAAGGTCTTTCGTCTGCCGGTGCTGGAGCGGATCATGAGGATGGTCCTGATGATGAAGACATAGGAGGTAAGGGTTAGAGTGCAGGGCACGAAGCCAATGAAGATTGACTCCACAAAAATGAGGTGTTGCATCTTGTAGGCCTTGTAGCAAAATTGCTTCATGATGACCAGAAGATCACAGAAGAAGTGGTTAATTTCATTAGATTTAAAGCAATGGATTTCATAGACCATATACATCGTTGGGGCAGCCTCACAAATACCAATGACCCAAGAAACCGATGACAACACAGAACAGACTTTGGTGTTCATAATTGTGACGTAACGTAGAGGGTTACAAACCGCAACATATCGATCGTAACTCATAGCGGCCAGGAGCACAAACTCACAACAGATAAGAGCGACGTAAAAATACATCTGGGAAAAACAGGCAGAGCGCGAAACACTTGCGTCTCCCGAGACGTACGTGGCCAATATCTTATGCATAGTGACTGTGCCGTAACTGATGTCCATGATGGAAAGGTGAGACAAGAAGTAATACATCGGGGTCTGCAGCCGGCGATCATTGCAGATTAGTAGTAAAATGGCCGAATTTCCACTGAGAATGATGAGATAAATAACCAAAAACAAAAGGAAGATGGGAGTCTGCAGCTGAGGAAGGTCACTGATACCTTTCATGGTGAAAAATTCCATCCATGTTTGGTTTTTGTCTTCCATCTTGTGATCTGCTGATTAAATATGGTGTAATAAAAAAATGAGTTCTGAAAATCAATATGCAATCAATCCAAAGACATTGGTAAGACCCAAACAAACAAATGCACATTATGGGGCACATTTACTCACCCGCTCCAGTCGCGATCCTGCGGTGCGTTGTCCGACGCTGATTTGGGTCTGTGGGGATATACTAAGGTCGTGCGTCCAAGTTCCTGCAGGTGTCGCTGCTGCGCTGATATCCACCGGAGTTCACCTTCTTCTTCCTGGTGCATGTAAGTGCTTGATCTTGCGAAACAAATTCTTTTTTAAATTCCGCGTTTTTTTCTGAATCTGTCGGGTTGTCCGGCGGCCAACCCCCCCCACCCCATTTATGCTGCGTGAACGCCGAAATCCCGGGGCAATATTTTGGAAACCCGACGAAAGTGCGGCGTTCAGACCCTTAGTAAATGAGCCCCTATATGTAAACTTCAAGGGAACTGGTCAAGGAGTTTGGGACCATGTGGTTCAACTCTGCCTTTTGCTTCAACACTAAATTTGGATAATTTCTGTTGTACTTACACTGCTTCAGCATGAAGCCACCGATGCATGCGCAGTGGATATAGTGATGGACCTGAGGACAGTACACCATCGTTTCGCCATGTAGTTGGCCAGTATCCAGAGCATGCGTAGTGAAGCAACATGTACAGCCCTTGGATTCACCAGGTGTGCTGCACATGTGTCAGAGAACCCATCTGGTCCCTAGCTACTTGACAGGTCACCTCTAAGCCACCTGCACATGTTGGCCATACATTCCTTCTTCCAACAGCTATCTTTCCCATACACATGTACAGTATCAACACAGCTCCCTGCTTAATTTATGGAGAGTGTGCATACATTGGGGCCATTATAAATCCCTGTACGAGCCATGATAAATCCCCCTCTTTGACTTTATTGGAAGTCATTCGTCTGCAAGATGGGCCAATGAATAGCATGGACATCACAGACATCCACATAAACCCCTTAACTCCTTAGCGCTATATTCAGCGCAATACAGCTGCTGCGCAGAGACTGTGCCGGTTCAGCTCTGCACAGGAGCCGAACCGGCATCGGGGGTCGTGGGATGTCAGCGGCTAATCCCCAGCTAACACCCTCGGTCAGAGTCGGCTCAAATCGCGGGTGTTCAACCTGTTAAATGCCGCGGTCAACGCGACCACGGCATTTAACCTGCCTTCCGGGGGTCTTTCCCCCACTATCGGCACCCCCGCACTGTTTTCGGGGGCGCTGATTGCTGCTATGGCATCTCTGGGGTCCGTCACATGGACCCAATAACGAAAAAGCAAAAATTTTATAGCCTTCAAAGGGGGCCAATGAGGAAACTAAAATCCTGGCAGCTGCAGGTCCCTTCTTCCCTTCTGCGCCTCGCTGTGCACCCATAAAACAAGTCACGGCCACATGTGGGGGGTCTCTGCACTCGGGAGAAATTTCATAACAAATTGTATTGTGGGTTTTCTCTTTTTATCTTTTGGAAATGTGGAAGTTTTAGGGCTAAATGAACGTATAAGGGCACAATTTGACCACTCTAAATTTCACCTCCATTTTGGTTCAATTACTATGAAGATCTCAAGGGGTTAACAATCTTTGTAAAAGCTGTTTCTGATAGTTTGAGGGGTGTAGATTTGAAAATGGGTTGATTATATAGGGGGGTTTTAATGCTAATTATGTAAAATGTAATTTCAAACAGCAATTATCCCCAAAATAGTCAATTCTGAAAATACGGAAAATCACTTTTCGATTTGTAGCCACGTGACATTAAAATAAATTATCCAAACATTTCAAAAATTATGAAAATGTAAAGTGGACTTACCACCAACTTATTTAGGTGGTAAATCTATCTGCCTGAAAATGTAATGATTTCGAATTTCAAAAAAGTGAAATTTTTCAAAAAATTCATCATTTTTTCTTTTTTTGGAAAATAAACGCAAAACTTATCAGCCGACATTTACCACTAAAATGAAGTACAACATGTGGGGAAAAAACAATCTCAGAATCTCTTTGATAAGTAACAGTGTTCAAAAGTTATAACCATATAAAGAGACGCAGGTCAGAATCCAAAAAATGGGGCTGAGCCTTAAGCTGTAAAATGGCTGCGTCCTTAAGGGGTTAATTACTTGGCAAAGTAAGAATCCACCACGTCACAGTGATAACTACAGTGCCTTGTACACCATCATAGTGATAGGTGAAGTCATTTATTAACCCCTTCACGACGCCGTACTATTATGGAGCAGCGTCGGAACAGTAGCATTGCAGTTTATGGCAGGAGCAATCGGACTCCCTAAGATGAAAGTACCATAGGGGGCTGAAAAAGTGATTTAAAAAAGTTTTTAAAAAATGTAAAATAAATAATATAAAATCTTAAAGACTAGTTGCAACAGGTAATTGTTTTTTTGTTGTCAACAAAAACCTGCTACCTTTGTAGGACATGCAGGTTTCTGCCCACCATCACCAATTTCTCACACAGAAAACAAGCCCCCATTTAGCTCTGTAAATGGAAAAAATAAGAAAGTTATGTATTTTTGAAGGGGAGGGAGCAAAAAACTTACACACAAAACAAGTCCAGATCGTTAAGGGTTTAAAAAAATTCAAAAAAATAACCCCAAAAGTACAATGAAAGCTTTGTCATCTTTACACAGTCTAAATGTAGTATGGGAATAAAACACATGGCATGTTGACAAGTTGTTCTCATTTACCCTGATGACTAAGAAAATTGTCCCACAAATTACTAGAGTACCGTATATACTCGAGTATAAGCCGACCCGAGTATAAGCCGAGGCCCCTAATTTTAACACAAAATACTGGGAAAGCCTATTGACTCGAGTATAAACCGAGGGTGGGAAATGCATTGGTCACAGCCTCCCCAGTATATAGCCAGCCAGCCCCTGCCCCAGTGTATATAGCCTGCCAGACCCTGCCCCAGTGTATATAGCCTGCCAGACCCTGCCCCAGTGTATATAGCCTGCTGCAGCTGGCGGACAGATCGCACAGAAGATAGGCAGGGGTATTTATTTTTTTGACCCGAGTATAAGCCGAGTTTGGGGTTTTTCAGCACATTTTTTGTGTTGAAAAACTAGGCTTATACTCGAGTATATAAGGTAATTGTTGAGTCAGCCAGCATGACTTGCCTATCCTTAGCTCATCGGTATGAGAATGGTGGGGGGTCTGACATCTTGCTCTAAAGATCGTGTTTCTAAAGCAGTTACAGTGTTCCGATTAGCGTTCTAATTGAGACGATCTAATATTATTCCCCTGTCTTATGTATAGGGGACAATGGAAATCATGGAATATAACTTTAAAAGCGGTTGTCCGGAGTTTGAAAAACATGGCTGCTTTCTTGTTAAATTAGTGCCGCACCAGGAAATACACAGCAGTCTGCACAGTAGCCTAACAAGTAACATCCGCTCCCTACGTTTCATTGCCTAGCATGTAGGTTTTGCCGTATTTTAATTCCAGTTTGCTTCATATCTTGGTCTTTTTTCTCTAAAATGATACAATATTTCCTCGTAACTTGCACATTAATAAAAACGGCACATAAAAAAAATCCAGGCTTCTCAATCAAAGCTGAAGGCAATGGTAACAAAATTCATAATAATAATAATATGTTCATTTAATCCAATGATTTTTCTTCCTATACAGGCAGTCCCCGGGTTACGTACAAGATTTGATGAGGTTCCATAGGTTTGTTCTTAAGTTGAATTTGTATGTAAGTCGAAACTGTATATTTTATCATCGTAGATCTAGCCCAAATTTTTTTTTTTTTGCTCCAGTGACAATTGGAGTTTCAAAATTTTTTGCTGTAATTGGACCAAGGATTATCAATAAAGCTTCATTACAGACACCTTACAGCTGATCATTGCAGCCGGGGACCATAGTAACATCCAGAGAGGTCACCAGAGGTCACAGGGGGCAGAGGGGTCCGTCTGTAACTAGGGGTCGTCTGTAAGTTGGGTGTCCTTAAGTAGGGGACCACCTGTATAGGGATTTTTGATGTGGTGGTGGGGGGAGGATTAGTCTATTACATCTTGTGTAATATGCTACATTTATTGGACAGATTGCATGATTAAGGCTGATACCAAATCTATACTGAGGCTCTTACATTTCAGCACAAATACACTTTTTAAAAATTAAAAGTTTGACCTGTTGACTTTTTCATTTTTCTGTTTTTTTGTTTTTTTTTAAGGGAAATAAGAACTTTTTATTCTTGTGCTATAGGTATGTTACACAGCTACACAGTTTCTACAGTTGAAAGACATATGTCCATCAAGTTCAACCAAAATGTTGATCCTGTGGACACTCAAACTGCGCCCAGTATAATTACAGCAGAAGATACAAATGTTTTGTAGTCCGCATTCTTGTACCTGTATACAATTTAGGTCTCTGTGTTGGGTAATGGATTCATCCTCATTGATGTTTTATCTTATTGCTGTGTTTTTGTGGCCATTTTTAGCTGTTTTTGATGTTTAGTGCCTTGTCGTCGAAATCTATGGGTCTCATGTTTTTGCAGAAGGCCTTTAAGGTTTTGGTTTTTGGCAACCGTTTTTGCATTCTGCTACTTAGATACAACCCACAAGTCAAGAAAATGATCCAGTTATAAAGACAAGAACCAATGGCTATATTTAAGCTAGGCTGCTGCTTTTACTGATCCGCAAAAATGGATGACATCCGGATTACATGGCAACGGTTTTTGTGGACGACAAAGGGGAAAACACGTAAAAAACACAATGTAAAAATTGATCTACAACCCTCTGTTTACGGACAGAGGAAGACAATGGCGCGCGATCGGATTGTGTCGCAGCTACGCCGGCTTTCATACGACAGAATTCGGGGGGGGGGATCCGACTGATTTGGACTGAGCTCTAGATTTAACATTCAAATTGTGTTGCATCCAATGCACTTACCTGATCGGGGAAGCGACACATGCAGGATATCGGGTGCCCGATCTTGGTGAATGCACTTTCGGGAACTTCTTGAGACGGGTAGGTAGATGTGCCCTATTGTGTGAAAGGGCACCATGTAGACACTGACTACAGCAGATTAACCCTTTAGATATTTCAGTGAATAATGATGGTGGCATCTAAATGCTAAATAGTAGGAGGAAGCTCCTTCACCATTGGCCAACCTGCATGGTTATTGCAAGAACCACCAGAGCTGCCTCGCATAAAGAACATGTTAAATAGAGCTTGGGAGTAAAAAAAAAAATGACACCCCATAGTATCAAAATAAAAACATTTTTTCAATAAAGTTTGATTTTGTAAAAAATTTTTTAAAAGACCAAAACAAGAACAAATATCATTTTAGTATTACTGCGACAGTAACTACTCCCAAAATGTTAAAAATTAATAATAACTTTTCACCATGTTACAATTTGGGTGGTTATCATTGAAAAAAGTGTCTGGTATACCCAAAATAAGTAAAAAAAAATAAAAGCTACATCTGATCCCACAAAATATCAGCAGCTGTATAGCTACAGTGACTGAACAATAAAGAAAATGTTACCATGCACAGAAATAATTTTTAATTTAAAAAAATTATTGTATTGTAGAAAAATGATAAAACATTACAAAACTAAATAAATTTGAGATCACTGTAATATAGGGGCGTGTATAAAAAAAGGTGAAAAGTCACTTTTGTCACATGCCGCACAACATTATAAGCACAGAAATGAAATGAGAAATCCTGATCCTGTTCTTGAACACTGCCGGCAGCATAAGCTGTACACAGGATGAAGTCACAGCTGCAGGTATATTCAGCTCTCACTTCAGCCTTCTCCAGGTCTAGATACAGCCATTAGAGCATCAAATTTATTCAAAATAAGCATTAAACAAAATTGTCAAATTTTATAAAAAAATTGTTAGATGCATATCATACGGATGTGCAAATGTATGTATACAGGAGATAGCGACTACAATATAGAAAGATATAATATCGACTAAGAACATGATATAGTAAGTGAAGGGGTTACCTGCCCTGTGGGTGCCAGCAGCCGCACTGTGATGTCTCTCCGACTATTTATGATATCGGTGAACCTTCAGAGAGACCTCTCACAGGGAGATGAGACTCCGGGGCCTAATGCCCTGGATGAATAATAATCAGCCAAACATGATATCATACAATATAATTACAAAGTCAGCATCAACTTAGAAAAATTGGTTCAACTTTTTTGGACTAATCTCTTAAAAGGTCTTAGGAATAGAAAACATGGCTGATTTTTCTAAAAACGGTGTGTCACAATTCTGTGGACCCTCTGGACCACTGCGGGAGATGTTACTAGTCGACACCCAGGACCGGAGTCTAAGTGGCACCTGGTCTTCACCAGAGCCCGCCGCAAAGGAGGATGGTCTTGCTGCGGCGTGGTACCACCAGGCCATTCCACAGGTGCAACTAGCCCATGGGGGCAGCCAAGGTAGTGGGGATGCAGAGACAGTCCAAGCCTGGGATGACAGCAGGTTATCAGCATTGGAGGAAACACTGGAACTCAACGCAGGACACAGGAGCACCTTGACACAGGGCACACGGTACAGGAACGCAGGGACGGGCTGGCACACGGAACAGGAACACAAAGAAACACTGGAAATGCAGGAACACTGGAGAGCTTTCATTTCACAGGAAAATGGCTGAAGATCCGGTGAGACAGGAAGGGAGGTGCTGGATCATAAATGGAGCCAAATTAACCAGCTCCAATCATAAGGATGCTGGCCCTTTGAATCTTGAAGAGCCGGCGTGCATGCCCTAGGGAGCGGGAACGCACGTGCGGCCTAATCAAATCCGGAGAATGGAGCGTGGAGTCTGGGTCTAGGAACAGGGCAGCGGGGACCACGCCACAGAGTGACACGGTGCCACACCTGGTTAGAAGAGATTTTGCATACCTTTTCTTTTAACCCTTTAACAAACGATCAACGCAATCATGTTGACTGGTCAACAAGTGATATATGGACAGGGCTCCATATTTTAAAGCAAACACCTGCCTCTAATTGACAGCAATTAATCTGTTTGTCCACGGTAACTATGTGGTGCCTCCATGATGATGTCATCTAGTGCCAGTAGCAACCTACTATTAAAACCCCCAACAAGTTATGTCTCCATAGACAATATTAATGTCAGGACTCGGTGTCAGTGATCCCCCTGGACCGCCACAGGAGATGTTACTAGCTGACGCCTGGGACCAGAATGTAAGTGGCACCTGGTCTTCACCAGAGCCTGTCGCAAAGCAGGATAGTCCTGCTGCGGTGTGCGGCGGCCACCAGGTCATTCCACAGGCGCGACTAGTCCGTGGTGGCAGCCAAGGTCGAGGTGCAGAATCAGCGGGCAGTCTCGGAGTCGGGCACAAGCAGGCAGTCAGAGCAGGCGGAAGAGATGCAGAGGTTTGAGGTCAAGTTCAGGGTTATAACTGGAGATCAAGGCACAGCAGGAACGGGAACAGGGAGCAAGGAACAAACGCTTGCTTCCTCTTTGACTATGAGCTCAAAGATCCGGCGTGGAGTGATGGGAGCCGCCAGGCTTTATGGGAAACCCAGAAGTGCCAGCGCCAATCAGCGGTATGCTGGGCCTTTAAATCTTTGAGTGCTGGAATTCGCGCGCCCTAGGGAGCTTGGAGGCGTGCACGGCCTAGCAAGGAGCATGAGCATGGAGAGGTGAGTCCGGGCCAGAGGACAGCGCTGCCACGGAGAGGGCATGGTTGTGCCTGTGATCCAAGGCATGTGACATGTGACCCGTGACAAATGAAGACTCTTAACACCTCTCTTGCAAGTCTGTACCCTGAAATGTGTAATGGATTATAGTCTTTTATCAGTCAGTAAAGATTCCAGTTTATTCAAGTTATAAACTGTGTCTGAGTTGATCGTTATGGACTTGCATCACCCCAGGAGATTGTATGGATTGAGATATGAGAATTTTCTTTCCTGGGAAAACCCCTTTAATCCCCCCCCCCACCCCCCCCTGAAGATGGGGATCATTGCTTACAAAGTTTTCAGATATAGAATGCTCGACATTAAGTGCTCCAATTTGGTAACATTGTTTCAGTTTTTAGTTTTCTGATCCAATGCATATTTCGTGAGATATTCCACTGTCCCCACCTTTTTGTTACACCATGTATACATCATTTTATGGTGGTTATTAAGTGACCTTAGTCTTGGGCACCACACTGGGGCATATTTACTAAGGGACCGTGGATCTCATTTCCGTCGGTCTGTTCATGGTATTCGGGACAGGTATTTAGAAGGGGATTGTGTCGCACGTGATCGGATTTTGGCGCAGCTGCTTTCATGCAACAGAGATCAGCCGACGGGCAATCCGACTGATTCGGACTGAGCACAGAATTTAAGATTAAAATTGTGTCACAACCAATGCCCTTATGTGCATTGGGAAAAAGATGGTGAACTCCGTCGGACCGTAGCGGGGAAGCGACACATGCAGGATATCAGGCGCACAATGTTAGTGAATCACAACAGAGTGCGTTGTCATTGGACAGTGCACTTTTGGGAACTCCTCCGGACGGGTAAGTAAATGTTCCCCACTGTGTCCAGTTTGCACTATGCTTTATTTTTAACCATCTATGGCAGTTATTTCATACAGGCGGTCCCCTACTTAAGGAAACCCGACTTACAGATGACTCATAGTTAAGGACGGACCCCTCTGCCCACTATGACCTCTGGTGACCTCTCTGAATGCTTTACTATAGTCCCAGGCTGCAATGATCAGCTGTAAAGTGTCTGTAATGAAGCTTTATTGATAATCCTTGGTCCAATTACAGCAAAAATTTTTGAAATTCCAATTGTCACTGGGGCAAAATCTTTTCTTTGTCTGGATCTATAATTATAAAATATACAGTTTTGACTTAGATACAAATTCAACTTAAGAACAAACCTACGGACCCCATCTTCAGGGCCGGCTCCAGGTTTTAGTGGGCCCCTGGGCGACAGAGCCTTAGTGGGCCCCTCCGTGGGCCACCCTCCAGTGGCCACACTCCCCCCCCCTCCCCACACACTGACCACCCCCCCTCCCCTGCGGACACACTGACCACCCCCCCTCCCCTGCGGACACACTGGCCACCCCCCCTCCCCTGCGGACACACTGACACCCCCCCTTCCACCTGCGGACACACTGACCCCCCCAACCTCCCCCTGCGGACAAACTGACCCCCTCACCCCCCCCCTGCGGACACACTGAACCCCCCCTCCCCCTGCAGACACACTGAACCTCCCCCCCCTGCTGACACAATGACCCCCCCGCTGACACACTGACCCCCCTTCTCCCCCTGTATACACAGTGACCCCATCCCTCCCCCCGCGGACACACTGACCCCCCCCCTCTCCCCCTGTATACACACTGACCCCATCCCTCCCCCTTCCCCCTGCGGACACACTGAAACCCCCCCTCCGGGAAAGAAGTATTTTACCTGTCCTGGTTCCCCCGGCGGATCTGAAGCCGGCACACGTGACCCGATGACGTCATCATGTGTGCCGGCTTCAGAGCCGTCGCATACCCTGCGGAGCGCCGCATCGTGGGAACTGGGACAGGTGAGTTTTAGATTCTGCCTCTATGCTGCGCTCCCATAGAGACACTGGTACAATTGATCCGGGGGCCCGAGTGGGCCCCTCCAGTACCCCGGGGCCCCGGCACTTGCCCGGGTTGGCCGGGTGCTGGCGCCGGGCCTGCCTATCGTGTATGTAACCTGGGGACTGCCTGTACTCATCAATTTTTATACTGCACAAGGAGAACGAGTGGGTGGAAGCATTTTGTACTTGGTGACAGGAGCTCTAAAATTGTTTTATTAAAAACAAACTATACAACTTTTATCTTAAATGACTTTCTCTTGTAATTAATACTTTATTTGAATCATGTGATGAAAAATAAAATATACCTGAAGCATGTAATTTATTTAAAAAAAAAAAGAAACAGAGGAACAACTATAACAACTTGTCCTGTAAAAAAATTAGTCTTCACACAACTCAATCAATGCAAATGTTTGTGTAAATTTGGTATTGGGTTTGTATTAATGTAATCGCACATTATAACTGTAATAATGTCCATGTAGTGAACCCATAAAAACTAAAAACAGTGGTGGGTTTGCAGTTTTATTTAAACTTACCCTCTGAAGGAAATAAAAATAATTATAGAAATTAAATCAAATTGGTGCTGATAAAAAATATTGCCTAAAAGAACAAGCGCTAATACAGCTATGAAAAAAAGTTATGGTTGATTGTAAAAAAATGATGCAAAAGCAGATAACATTAAATTCCATTACATGCGCATAAGGCTCCAGAATTCATAAAGAGAAAAGGTTTTAATAAGACAAACAAATCAAGAGTACTATCAGGCCCCCCTTACTGATGCCTGAACAGTGGTTACAATGAAGGGATGACTGTGAGAAGAAATGAAAAATAAGTTTTTATATTAGTACATCAAATCAGTTCCATCCATAGCAAAAATAAATTGGTCTTTAATTATTTAAAATTCCAGTTGTCAGATCACAGTCCAAAAACGCTTCATAGACCTGTTTTTTCCCCTCACCCAGTACTGATAATACTAGTACCATATTTTGCGGACTATAAGGCGCACCATCAATAAATGCCTGCTAAAACATCTAGGTTCAAATATAAGGCGCACCGGATTATAAGGATGAATGACCAGCAGGTGGCAGACCTGTGCACAGTTCAAGGCAGCTGTTGTCTGTAAGTACGGTTCATATATAAGGCGCACCTTTGATTTCTGAGAAAATGAAAGGATTTTTTGTGCGCCTTATAGTCCAAAAAATATGGTATTTTGATCATTGTGATTGCTATTGCACTTTGCCTCACTATTCTGTACTTCGCCGCCATCTTGGCTTTTGACTTGGATATTCTGACTACGGCTGGTTCGCTTTCTGTCTTTCTGTCTCTATTTTATTGTCTCCTGTTCTGAGCATTTACTTAAATTAGGGACTGTTGTCCACTTTTCCCCTGCAGGTTGGCACACTAGAGGTAAGTAAGCAGGGGCAGGGGTTGTGAGTAGCTCAGGGCCTCTTTCTTTGCCTTGACACCAGTATTTTTTATTCCAATATTTCCAAAATTATTCATTTGTAGGATACCATTACATGCCGTTAATACTTTTCTTATTGAAGTAAGCAAATTGCTTGGGTTTGACACAAAGTAAATTCAACAACTTCTTCATCGCTGACTTCACCTCTTTGTTTTTAAGACTGTAAATGATGGGATTCAGTAAGGGCACAGCGGCTGTGTTAAAAAGAGAAAAAAGTTTGTGGGAACCTAAGGTATTTTCCGAAGTTGGTGATAGATACAAACAGTAGAGGGTCACGTAGAGAAGAACCACGATGGTGAGATGTGAGGAACATGTATAGAAAGCCTTACGTCTACCATGATTGGTCTTAATCTTCAGTATGGCAAGTATTATGAAGATATAAGGGATGACGGTCATAGATAAGGGTATCAGACCTGAAACAAATACCCCTTCTGTGACGATCCAGAGCTTTAGCGTTGACACATCGCTACATGAAATGGTCATGAGTGGTAAGACATCACAGAAGAAGTGGTTGATAACATTGGACGTGTAGCAAGTGAAATTGGATAATATGAAAGTATGGGGAATGACCTCGACAAATCCACAAACCCAACACATGGCGGCTAACGTAATGCAGACTGTATAACTCATGACCATGTGGTAATGCAAGGGGTCACAGACAGCCACGTACCGATCATAACTCATGGCGCCCAATATCAAAAGTTCTGTGCATTCCAAGGCCATAAAGAAGTAGGCGTGGGCCATACATTCTACAAAAGACACAATCTTATCTCCAGTAACAAAGCTTGTCAGACTTTTATGGAGAGTCAAAGTGGTAGATGATATGTCCAACACAGACAGGTTTCCCAGGAAGAAATACATTGGAGTGTGTAATTGACGCTCTCGACAAACCAAGAGAAGAATTGTCAGGTTACCCCCGAGGGTGATAAGATAAAGAAGTAGGACCAGAAAGAAAACTGGGACCTGTAGTTCTGGAAGATCAGAAATCCCTTTAATAATAAAATATTTAACCGTTTTATTTCCCAGCCCCCCCTAAGTAAGGGGTAGACAACTAGAAGATGTTTCCCCCCTACACCACAGCACAACAAAAGTTTTTGGTATTGCTAAAATTCCTTAAAGTCCTAAAGCCCCGATACAAATTAACATACATTAAAATAACAGAGAAATAACCAAAATGCCCCCCAAAAATCCAAATGTTATAAAAAAATACCTGAAATTTTATTTAAAATACCTGTAAAAAACAAGGCAAAGTAAAACGTAAGATAAGAGGATATCCTAAAGCTTTAGACAATGATATTAACAAAAATGAGAATAAAGCAAACATGACAAAAATAAATTATTTTATCGAAACGTGGACTTAAAATAACTGAAAAACAAAGTAAAATAAAATGTGAGGTCAGAGGATTTCCGGTGGTTTGATAAAAAAATATGTAAATAAAAAATTCTGTGAGAGTAAAATATCAAAAATTTTAAAGAAATACAAAATAAAATGTAAAGTTATAGATTTATACAGTTTATTCTGCTAAATAGTTTCTTATTTTTATAGTTGGAACATCAATTATTATAGATCGCTCATTATAAAATACGATGGTATCCTTTTCACTTGCTTTCTATCTGCTGTTAGTGTTTTAATAATAATTTAGCATTATCTTTATAAATCTCACCTTTGTAAAAATTTAAATACAAGTATTTAGGCTTAATACAAAGGAAATGTGAACACTGTCATGAAATACTGAAAGCAGGTCAGTCTGTTATACAAGTTTCTTATTGTGAACTCCAATTTCTTTCAAAAAGAGAAAATCCATAGTTTATGAAGTTGCAAAAATTCAAAAGCTAAAAAAACTCAATTGTAAATATACAAAAAAAAAATCTGAACTTTATACAAAAATATATGAACAAAAACAAATCAGAAAGAATCAAAGAGCTAAAATAATAAGTCTATCCATGGCAAACACCTAATCCTGGCCTGACGAGAGGAGGTGGTAGATAAACATTATGCATTGAAATATCCGAGCTTTTATAGGTGTGTAGAACTCCAGAGATAAGGTCCAGGAGGAATCTGTAGATATTGTCAGTGGAAAACTGGAAACTTTTAGTTACGATTATAAATGGAATTTCATAGATTTTGAAGATTGAAAATAGAAATAAAGAAACAAGTCCATAACATTTAAACTACCGTATTTTTCGGACTATAAGGCGCACAAAAAAATCCTTAGATTTTCTCAGAAATCAAAGGTGCGCCTTATAGTCCAGTGCGCTTTATATATGAACCGTACTTGCAGACAACAGCTGCCTTGTACTGTGCTCAGGTCTGCCACCTGCTGGTCATTCATCCTTATAGTCTTATAGTCCAGTGCGCCTTATATATGAACCTAGACGTTTTAGCAGGCATTTATTGATGATGTGCCTTATACTCCGGTGCACCTTATAGTCCGAAAAATACTGTATACCTACACAAAACATTCATGTCAATGGACCTATAGGGGCTAAAAGTTTACTTCCAAACTCTAAATATGACAGATGGAGATCAGGGTCCAATCTAAATGATCTATTTTCCATAACATCATAAATCTGTGATCAGAAATTGGCCTAATAAACCAGTACTAGTATATTGTCAGGTAACATAACACCTAGTTTTTGTTTCTTTAATGGCCTGTGTGATGGCATCATCCAGAAAATTCACTTTGGAGTAAGAGGTAAATTGGTTGTATAAAGACAAGGAGGACGAGAGTTTAACACTGAAGTCAACTCTGAACGCCTCCTTTCTGTCCATTTGTTACAATGTGCCATAAACACATTGGGGCACATTTACTTACCCGGTACTGTCGCGATCCCCGTTGTGCGTTGTCCGACGATCATGTGCGATTCACTAAGATCCGGCGCCCGATTTCCTGCTTGTGTCGCTTCCCCGCTCAGGTCCGCCGGAGTTCACCATCTTCTTCCTGGTGCATGTAAGTGCATTGTCTTGTGACTCAATTTAAATGTTAAATCCTGCGCTCAGTCCGAATCCGTCATATCGTCCGACTGCACGCCCCCCCCCCCCCGATTTGTGCCACATGAAAACCGGCGAGTGCGCCAAAATCCGATCACGTGCACCACAATACCCTTTTAAATGCGGCACAAATCGGTAATCGTCAGAATATCTGACGTTTGTGCAGTCCGCGGACCCTTAGTAAATGAGCCCCATGTAGTGAGTGAGGATACACCATCAGACCACTCTGCACTGGAAATTGACATCCAAGCCTATCCTCCCTGTTAACTAGCCCTTTTGACCAAGCAAGGGCCCTAGCATTATCCCTGCTGACGTCCCTGAGCCCCAGGGAGCATTTTAAGAGCCTCCCAGGATCGAGGCCTACCACGGGCCTAGACGGCGGGGACTAAATTTTGAAAGACAAAAGGTCCTCCTGGCAATTCAGCAGTGCCAAACCACCTGCACTGCAATAATTGATGAGTTTAAGGTGGACACTGCTCTGATTAATAATACTAATTAGGCAAGATGCCAAACGTACCCGGAAACGAGTTACTGATGTAGAACATTTTGTGGGGAAACTTGTAAGACCATCAAATCCCACTTGGCGGATACCATGCAGGAGGCGACTGCTCGACTGTAGAGGCTGCATCAACACATCAAAGAGCAAGAAAACCCTCTATGTCTGGGGAGGGGGAGGTCGAGGATAGCCACCAGCCTGCTGTTTTGCCCCTGGGAGGAGGGGGGCTGTGTCTTCCCAATTCAGAGCTTTTTTCGAGGAGATGGAAGGCCCAGAGGGGCATCCCCCTTGCTACGCCAACTTCTTTTGTGGTGGGCGAGAGTTCGCTCCCACTACTATGCTACCAGATTTGACAAGTACCCTCCCCTTTGGAATAACCCAGCACTTTCCAAACTTTTCCTACTGCCTAATGGGGCTAGATGGAGGGCCATGGGGGGGGGGGGGGGTTCTATATGGGGGATGTCTGTATAGATTGAGTCCTTCCCTCATATCAGCAGTTAAAGGATTGCTATGATTAGCCAAATCCCTTCCACCTGCCATATCTTCAACTCTGCCATGCTATAAACAGTTTCCGGGTGATCAGTTGGTAGAAAGCTCCTTTCCTGTTCCCCTCATGCGCCTGCCGACCCCGGGAAGGGCCCTTATACCCAGGTTGTACAGAGAGTTACTATCCACTAACATCGAACACCCCTCGCTGGTGAGGGTACGGTGGAAAAGGGACCTTGGAGTGGGATCTTGCCCTCTCTTTGCCTAGGCTGGTTTCCCCCAACCTGGGGGACAGAATGTCCAAGGTATAGATACTCCATAAAGCATACCTAACCATTAGTACAGTCAGTAAGTTTCATCCTGGGTTCCCGGACCTCTATCCTAAATGTTCTGAGACTCCAGGAACCTCCTTCCATCTATTATGGTCCTGGCCTGTGGTTAGAGGGTTCTGGAAAAAGGTTTGTAAATTTATGTTCGACACAATGGGAGTGGCTGTCCCTGACAACCCCAAGCGCCTTTGGTAGACCATGAATTGTTCCAATCCACTGCAAAAACGAGCTTTCATTATCCAAACTCTGTATTGTGCTAAGAAGACAGTTGCTAGGTTCTGGATGGCTGTACATCCCCCCTCTCTTCATGACTGGATCACGACAGTAAATAACACACACACACCCCCCCTGCTCAAAAAGTGGTTATTTATTCATAGAAAGAAGGATAGGAGGTTCCATGTCATCTGGGACAAATGGCTTGACTCTCCCTTTACTGTGGTTTTCCAAATTCCATCCTAGACACACTCTCTCTGATATATACGTATGATTCTTTCTCATCCCTATCTGGGCACACCATTAGTGGCGGACCTGGGGTGGGAATATGGTGCAGGTGCGTGGTTGGGTGCTTTGTGCTGTTTGTGTTTCAAATTTGTTTATTGTTATGAGGGCATGTGCCACACTTAATTTGAACCCATTGTTGTACGGCGTACTTTGCACATTTATGACTAAAAACATGTTGGATGATTCTACATGTTATTTTCTTTTCTTACTGTGGCGTCTATGGTAACAGACCTAGTATGCATGATATTTGTATAATTATACGCTGTTTCCCTTTTTCCCCCCTTTCTTCTCCCTTCTCTTATAAGTGGGGTCCTGCGAGACCACCATTTATCCGCTGTAATCATCGGGGGTCATTTACTAAGGGCCCGATTTGTGGTTTCCCGACGTGTTACCCGAATATTTCCGTTTTGCGCCGATTCTCCCTGAATTGCCCCGGGATTTTGGCGCACGCGATCGGATTGTGGCGCATCGGCGCCGGCATGCACGCGACGGAAATCGGGGGGCGTGGCTGAACGAAAACCCGATGGATTCGGAAATTCCGCCGCATTTGTTGCGGAGTTTACACTTACCTTCACTCAGCCCGAGGCGGTGAACTCCAGTGCGTTCCGATGCTTTTCAGCGCAGCAGCGCCACCTGGTGGACGGCGGAGGAACTACCTTAATAAATCCCGGCTGGACCCGAATCCAGCGCAGAGAACGCGCCGCTGGATCGCGAATGGACCGGGTAAGTAAATCTGCCCCATTGTGTGCATTGTATCTACAAATGCCCTTTAATAAAGTTTTATTGTTGATTTTTTAAAAAATGTATGAAAACATTATAAAACCAATATTTATTTGGTATTCCCGTGATCGGACTGACCCAAAGAATAAAGGACACATGTCTTTTGTGGCGCACAGTCAAAGCTGTAAAATCCTAGCCCACAAGAATATACCAGTTCCACTGCATTTAATATTTTTTTTCCTCTTACCAGTACACAGCAGGGAATATTAAATATGGTCACTATTAATTGCAATTAGTTATGCAGAAAACAAGCCCTCGCACAGCTCTTTACATGGAGAAATGGGTGTGGGGAGTAAAAAATGGAAACGCAAAAACAAAAAAGGGGCTAGTCATTAGGGGGTTAAAATAAAAATATGGGGAAGTACATATTTTTAAGGTTCTTTTCTCCCAAAAAGGTCATTTTAAAATTGTATGCTCAAAACATTCCTTCAAAATTCATTTCGTTCTATAACAATTATAAAGAATAAATTTTATTGGTTCCTATATTCTGAACACACACTTTATTTTAATTTTTCACAGAAGGAACAAACACTTTACATCCTTGTTTCTAAGAGTATAGATGGGAGGGTTTACCAGAGGAGTAATAACAGAACATAAATCTGATACAAGCTTCTTTGTAGGGATGGAAGAACCTGAATTGACCATTGTAGACACAAAGGTTTACGTATAATGAAGGTCATCCAGCACTGTGTTAAAAGTTTTCTACTTTATTCTTAAAAATGTTAAAATTCATTACCATACAAGAAAGCGCATTAGAGCTGACGCGTTTTGAGCCCTCAAATTAGACATAGCCAAGAGCCTTGACGACTAAGAGCCATGTGAGGGCTCGGAACGCGTCAGCTCTTATGCGCTTTTTTTGTATGCTAATGAATTTTAAAATTTGTGAAGAATACTTAATGAAGAACTTAAACTTAATGAAGAATAAAGTTGAAAACTTTTATCACGCTGCTGGTTGACCTTCATTATACGTAGTGTGGATACCCTGGAGTCCAGCCAGTACATCCTTGCACTGTGACGGAGTCTACCTCCCATGACGGCACAGTTGTAGGACTTGGAGGAGGGGGGTAAGTTGTAACGGCTTTTGGACTTATATAGTAAGGAGTCTACACACAGTATAGACAAGGGGATACATACAGGGGACAAGCGGGAAGTTCAGTTGTGTCATGAACCATGTTTGAATAGTTGGAAACAATAAGGACCCACAATACATATTTGTCTTGCATTGTGATAGTTCATCTTCGAGGATTACAGATGGCTACATTATGATTACAGGCTATGCTGCCCAGAAGATAGCACTCAGGTGTCGCCCCCCCCCCCCCACCCTCCAAAAAACAAAACAAAACTGAAAACACACATTGGGAAGAGTGGCATTGATTTTTAGCTAATAGATAAAGTTAGTAAATAAATGGAGTTTTGGCGTAATGCAGGGACTAGGTTTAGGACAAAAAGTTCATTGAACCCTAAACTTAAGGCCCTGCCTGCTTACCCAATCCACCCTAAAATGTGGCCAGTCACTGGGTGACTGTCCCTCCCTACACCAAGGTGCAAACACATAACAAGACAAAGAACACAAACAGAGAAGGATAGATGAGTGGGTCACAACACAGATCGCCACAAAGTACCAATCCACAAAAGCAGAAAAACTGAAGGAGCCAAGATACCAATATAAAAAATACAGCAAATAGAGTTTCCCTCACAAGGAATGGAGCGGGTCAAGATAAACTTTAACCAGCACCAAATTTAATGTATTCACAGTTTACTGCAAAATCATTGTATAGCGAATGGCCTAAAAAAAAAGAAATTTAAGAAATAATTAAAAAAAATTAAAATTACATTCCTTTACCTGGAAAACATTAACATACACAAGTTAAAGAATAAAAACATTAGGTCTCCCTGGGACCAATAATGCTACACAACATGACAAATGACGTCGATATCTTTTTAATACTGTGGTGTATGATGCTGTGTAAGGGGTCATTTTTTGTGGGACAAACTGATGTGTTTAGGGACTGGAAGACCATTTGATCACTTTTTTCCACACTTTTCTGTGTGATGAAATCTTTGTGTGTGCCGAAAAGTGGAAAACTGGATATTCAGAAGTTTTTTTTTCTTTTATGGGGTTCACCACATGGGAAATCATTGCCATTTATTGGCACTATAGTGGATCTGTATTAGACCCTGTCTCCAGTGATGTTATCTTCAGTACGGGTCCTGGCTGACAGAGCAACTAACAATTCCACTCATCACCCCTGAAGACATCACCGGGTGGGGAGCTTGGGTAGTGACGATCAAATCCAAGATGTCAGAACCAATGCTTCCAAGTGTTGTGGTCACAAAAAAGCAAATGACTGTGTTTTTTCATACTAATAATGTCACGGTTACGGCTGAGTTTCTTTCTTGGCTTCAAGATTGGGAAATATTAACAATAATATATCATTTTATAAATGGCCGGTTTTTGCTCTCCTAGTTAGCCATCTTTGGTTTCTTGAAAGTTCTTTGTAATGCTTGCCTAATATCCTTATTTCTAAGAGTATAGATGAGGGGGTTGACCATGGGAGTGAAAACAGAATACAAAACAGATACAACCTTATTTGTGGAAAAGGAAGAACCTGATTTGACTCGAATATAGGTAAAACTCATGCTTCCGTAGAAGATACAAACTACAGCCAAGTGGGATGTACATGTGGAGAACGCTTTGTAACGCCCTTTAGAGGAAGGCATCTTTATGACTGTCCATGTAATGCAGAAGTATGAGATGAAGATGACCAGCATTGAACTTAAGAGAACAAATGCAGATAAAATCAAGTCTGCAATTTCTTTTGGCTTTTTGTTTCCGCAGGCCAGTTTCAATACAGGTGAAGCATCACAGAAGTAATGGTCTACCAAATTGGGCCCACAGAAGTTCAGCTGTGTCGTGAAACATAATGGAAGAATTGGTGTGAAGAGCCCAGTTAGCCATGAAACAAGTAGGAGCCACAAAACATATTTGTCTTGCATTGTGATAGTATATCTTAGAGGATTACAGATGGCCACATAACGGTCATAGGCCATGGTAGCCAGAAGATAGCACTCAGTGGCCCCCAAAAAGGTGAAAATAAAAAGTTGAGTGAGACAACTGACGTAGGATATCTCCCGAATGCCTGTGATGATGTTGGCCAACGCGTTAGGGAGAGTGACACTGATGTACCAAATCTCTAAGAAGGAAAGGTTCCCCAAGAATATATACATTGGTTTCCATAGTTTGGGATCTCGAAAAACCAAGCCAAGTATCGCCAAGTTCTCCAAGACCGTGAAGACATAAATTAGAAGGAATAAAGAAAAGATGGCATTCTGGCAATGAGAACAGCTTGAAAATCCTGCAAGAAGGAACGTGCTCACTCTGGTCCTATTGGACATTATAGATAGATCTTCAACTTACAGATGTAGGCGATTTTGTCTCAATAATTTCTGCTGATTGCAAATTACTGTGTTTAGTAATAAATTATACTGTTTAATTTTAGATGTGGAGAATGGCTGAAGAATGAAGATAAAAATTATATTTTAAATTTTTTCACCGAATGCTGTATATTGATGCATGTGTTATGCCTCTCATCGGTCCTGGGGCAGCGATACATGACACAAGGATCTAAAGGACATCAATCCATCTGTCTACTCTGCCTGTCTACTCTACTAATCATAACTTAGTTTTCCAGTTTGCTCAGTTTTCAAATTCAATCTTTGTGCAAATAGGGTGAGGCCATTCCATTGTGACTCTGTTCTTCATATTGTATATGCTCATACCCCCAGTATGGACTCTTTACACAAAAAATGACAATCCGCAAAGGTGTGGAGAAAAAAAAAAGACTGTTCGCTACATCACAAACAGTCTTTGTTTAGTATTGACTAACTCAGATAGGTCAAGTGACATTGGCGGCTTCGAAGGGACATCGTCAGAAAACCAGAGAGCAACCTAGTGTGAAAAAACAATTTTTCGGTTAAGTCAACCGATTTGGACTTGGCCCTTCAAAAGGCAGGAAGTGGACAAATCTGTGGTTTAACGTTTCTGGTTCAAGGACCAATCTACTAGATAATTTGGTCACTAGTGATGAGTGTCCAGAAATTCGGGTTCAGGTTCAGCACATCCCTTCCACCGATAACATCCACGATCAGTGCTGGAACAAATCTCGGGTGCAATTGGAAAACTTCTTTGAGGATATTGGGGCAGATTTACTTACCCTGTCCAGTCGCGATTCAGCAGCGTGTTCTCCGTCGCTGATTCGGGTTCTGCCAGGATTCACTAAGGTCCGCCAGGTGTCGCTGCTGCGCTGAAGTCCGCCGGAGTTCACCTTCTCCGCCTCGGTGTATGTGAGTTCTATTCTTGCAACACAATTTTTTTAAAAATTCCGCGGTTTTTCTGACGGCCACTCCACCCCACTTCTGTCGTGTGAAAGCCGGTGCCGATGCGCCACAATCTGATCACATGCGCCGAAATCCCGGGACAATTCGGTGCAAATCGGAAAAATTCAGGAAACCCGACGAAAATGCCCGATTCGGACCCTTAGTAAAGAGCCCCATTATATATTAAATTGTGTTTATAGGATGACATTTTTCCTTCTTCGTCATAAGCAACACATGTGGAAAGTCCAGTATTATGTCATCAATAGTTATCCTTCCACATACAGTACATTCACTTACCTCGCAAGTAAGATTTTCCATGGTTATCAAAACCATATGAGAGGCATCAGTTTATAGAAATACTGCAATACCAATAGGAAACTTTCTAGTTTACTAAATATTAATTTCACACTGAGATCACTGACATATTTGTTTCATTGTAAACTCCAATCTCCATTTACTGTATCACATACTAAAACCTGATTATGATAACACAATAAATCTGTGTCCTATTGGGCTGCCCTATATCATGTATTTATAGGTGCCCAAAACACAGGAGAGATGTTCCAGGTGGATTATCCAAGATCCTGAAGAGGGACGTGTTGTAATTACTACTATACAAACCTAAGAAAATATAGTCACAAACAACAAGAACAAGGACACAATTGCACTCTGCACACCCAATAAACTTAAATCATTTAGATGATTTTAATTAGTTCATAGCCACACAACAAACATTAAAATGCATATATGAAATAAAAATAGATTCTGTCCATGGTCCATGATAAGATCATCTGCCAAACTGGGGTTACCCTTCACATATCTGATGGATCCAGGACGTACAAGTGCATCAAATATATCAATACAATGCAGGTCTATATATCACAAAACAAGGGCTACCAGTCCCCCTATGTCACGGGCACGGGTGCCCCTGCGACCCATATCCCAGGTCGCAGGTGCACCCATGTGCCTTACTGTGCCCCGGAGCCTGCCTGCACTAACACTCACCTCTCCTGGCTCCAGCGGCAGTCTCCTCGCTCCCCGTGGTCCGGCACGCACATTGTCTGCCAAGATAAATTCCTGCCCCTTCCTGTGTCCCCTGCCGGATCTTTGTGCTTCTATGTGTAAGAGAAAGCATTGTTCCATGCCCTTTGTGATTATCCTGATTTCCCGTTTTGACCTCGAGTCCGTTCCTGACTCCAATTCCGTGCTACCTGTCCTGACCTACCACTACATCCCCAACTGTGATCCTGTGCTGCTTGTCTTGACCTCCTGCCTGTCCCCGACCACGAGTTTACCTGACGTTTCTGTACTACATCTTGGCTGCCACCGCGGACAAAGTTGCACCTATGGAACGCTGCAACAGGTCCAAGCCGCTTTGCGGTGAGCTCTGGTGAAAACTGGGTGCCACTTAGACTCCAGTCCCAGGTGTTGGCTTATGTCATCGTCCGCGGTGGTCCGGAGGATCCACTACCTCCAAGCCTTACACCCTATCATGGAAAAATTGCATGAGAACAAAGTCACTAAATATATAAGGTCCAAGAGATGAGGTGAGACCCCTGAGGAAGCCCAACACATTGGTCTCTAAAATAAGACAACTAAAAAGAACAATCCTTCTTGCAAAAAATAAGCCCCTAAACAGATTTGTGTGGCCAAAAATAAAAAAAATGAAAAACAGTGATGCTAAAATTAACATTACTTTTTTTATTCAGTAAAAATTGGGGAAAAAAATTCTACATAAATGAGGTATTTCCCTATTCTTGGCGACCCATAGAATAAAAATAATATACTATTTTAATTTTCTCCATCAACAAAGAGTTAATAAAATCTCACCAATTAGCTATAGATGCCCCAAAATTACGTACCAGAAAAGTGCATCTCATGTGGCAAAAGAAATAAGCCCCTATAGGTCCACATTAAAAAAAAGAAAAAAATTATAGCCTGTACAATGTGACATAGCAAATCTGATCTGGATGGCGCCTCCTTCCCTTCTATGCCCGGCCGTGCGCCCATACAGCAGGTCACCACCACATATGGGGGATCAGTGTACTCGGGAGAAATTGGGTATCAAACTTTGTGGAGCCTTTATTCATTTAATCTATTGTAAATGTTTAATTTTCCACCCAAAATGAGTGTATTGTGAAAAAATATTACAATTTGTAGACCACACCTCGATTTTGTTTTAACCCCTATAAAACACCTAAAGGGTTAACAAACTTGTTAAAAGTGGTTTTCTATACTTTGAGGGGTGTAGTTTCCATAATGGGGTACTTTACAAGTCTCACTATTATTTAGGCCTCTCAGTGTCAATTAGAAGTTGAGCAGGTCCATCTAAATACGGGTTTTGGTGATTTTACAAAAAATGTGAAAAATGGCACCCAAATTCTGAGCCTCATAACATTCTAGTAAAATATGTGGAATCTTAAAAAACCATGACATAAAGCAGACATTTGGGAAATGTAAGTTATGAATTTATTTGGGTGCTATGACTATCTGCATCAAAAGTAGAAAATTTATAACGTTGAAAATAAAGAATTTTTCCACATTTTTTCCAAATTTAGTTTTTTTTTTCATAACTAAACACAAAACATTTCATCCAAATTTTTAAACTAATTTGAAGTACAATGTGTCACAAGAAAACAGTCTCAAAATCCCCTAGATATCTTCTAGCGTTCCAAAGCTATAACCACTTATAGTGACACAGGGCAGATTTGAAAAGTGGGGCCGCGTCCTAAAGGCCAAAATAGGCTGTGTCCCCTAGGGGTTAATATTATAAAGCTTCATGTATTCTTTTTAGAAATAATAAGGAGGTAAATATTTTAAATATTTATTTTCTCCCCCAACGGTAATTTTAAAATTGTATTCTCAAAACATCACAAATATTAAATGAAAATTTTTACATTTCAATTAGTAACATTTATAAAACATAAATTACATTGGTTCCTGTTAAAATTTTTCATAGGACGAACAAGAACCTTACAACTTGTTTCTCAGAGTATAGATGAGAGGGTGGACAAAGGGAGTAATAACAAAATATACAATATATACTCGAGTATAAGCCTAGTTTTTCAGCACACAAAAATGTGCTGAAAACCCAAACTCGGCTTATACTCAAGTAAAAATAATATAGGTTTTACCAGGTTTTTGTGTTAAAATTAGGGGCGTCGGCTTATACTTGGGTCGGCTTATACTCGAGTATATACAGTAAATCTAATACAAGCTTGTTTGTGGGAATAGAAGAACCTGAATTGACCAGGAGGTAGGTAAAACTCTTCCATAGTAGACACAAACTACAACCAAATGAGATGTACAAGGGAAGAATGTTTTGTAACACCCTTCATGACTGTCCATTTAAAGGACATCTGCCACCACAATCAATTATTGTAAACCAAGCACACTGACATACTGGTGTGTGCCCCCTCTGACAGGATCTGCTCTTCTTATGCCCATGTATTATGAAAAAAAGCTTTAAAATGATTCAAATGAGCCTGTGGGGCTCCAGGCTCCATTAACACCTACATACCCCAGAACCCCTTAGGCTCATTTGCATAATGTTATCATTTTGTAAAAACCCAGGGCATAAGAAGCTTAAAGAAAAGCAGGTCCTGACAGAGGGGACACACACCAGTATGTCAGTGTACTTGGTTTACAGTCCTTCATCCTGGTGGTAGATGAAGTAGTAGATGAAGATGACCAGCATTGAACTTAGTATACTGTAATAATTCTAAATTATTTTTGTTTATTGACCCGCACAAGTCAATTTCAAGGGAGAAGCATCACAGAAGTAATAATCTCCTAGACTGGGTCCACAGAATATATTACATTATCTTACAAAAAACTTACATGCCATACACCAAATGTATAAATAATTATAATTTTTATTAATTCATCAGATTTAAAATATCACAGTAAGGAGTCCATAAAACTCCTTAAAAAAAGGGGATACATACAGAGGACAAGTTCAGTAGTGTCTGGAAAATAATAGGGACCCACAATACATATGGCTACGTAATGATCATAGGCTATAGTGCCCAGAAGATAGCACTCAGGTGCCCCCAAAAAGGTGAAAATAAAAAGTTGGGTGAAACAACTGGCAAAGGATATCTCCCGAATTCCTGTCATGATGTTGGCCAACACATTAGGGAGAGTGACCAAACCTCTAAGAAGGATACATACCGAGGGCAAGGAGGAAGTTCAGTTGTGTCATGAACCAGATTATAATATTTGGAAACAATAAGAAACCACAATATATATTTGTTTTGCGTTGTGATAGTATACCTGAGAGGATTACAGATGGCTACATACCGATCCTAGGCTGGGGTGGCCAGAAGTTAAAACTTAGGTGCCCCAAAAAAATAAAAAAGTTGAGTGAGAAAGCTGACGTCGGATATCTATGCGGAATCTTCTGTCATGATGTTGGCCAACATATTGGGGAGAGGGGCACTGATGTAGCACACCTTTAAGAAGGAAATGTTCCCCACAAAAATGTACACTGGTTTCCATAATTTGGCCTCTTAAATAGCTAGAGCAAGAATTGTGAGATTAACTAAGATTGTGAAGATAAAAACTAGAAGTAATAAACCAAAGATTGAACACGACAGTGAACCCTAAACTCAATGCCCCCCAAAAGCTCTGCCTTCTTACTTCATCCACCCTAAACTGGGGTTAGTAACTGGGCGACAGTCCCTCCCTACGCCTAAGTGCAAAGAAGTAACAAGACAAACAGGTAAGGATAGATCACAACACAGATATCTACAAAGTACAAAAGTAAAAGATCAGGAGCCAAGATCACAATACCAGAAATACAGCAAACAGATTTTCTGTCACAAGGAATGGAACGGGTCAAGATAAACGTTAACCAGCAACAATTTTAACCCCTTAACGTTGAGGCCCTTTTTTCGTTTTTGCGTTTCTATTTTTTACTCCCCACCTTCAAAAATCAAAAACTTTTTTATTTTTCCATGTAAAGAGCTGTATGAGGGCTTGTTTTCTGCATAACAAATTTCACTTCATAGTTACGGTATTGGGAAACGGGAAAAAAATTCCAAATGCAGTGAAATTGGTGAAAAAATGCATTTTTGGTATTTTCTTGTGGTCTTGTATTTTATGGCTTTCACTGTGCACCCCAAATGATATGTCTACTCACTGGGGCATATTTATCAGGACCTCTTCGCAATGCCAGAGGCGCAGAGGCCCTAAAATAATCACAAATGTTAGCTTATTGTTAGTTTTTGCGATTATTTCCCCCGATCCGCCACCTTCATGCCAGTGGGGTGTGAAGGGGGGGCGCGGCCGGCCGAGCGGAGGGGGCGTGGCCGGCCGGGAGTGGGCCGGCACAGGGCGTTACTGTCCCCGCGCCTGCGCCCTCGCTGCTGCCGGCGACTTTTCTTACGTGAAAAGCCACCGGCAGCGTCTTTTTCTACACCAGGCCCTTCCTGGCGTAAGATAAATGCTGCCCTGCCGGCAGCCCCGATACATCAAGTGGCGGAAGCCTCTTGATGTATCGGGCTGCGAACTTGCAGCGGCGGGGCTATCATACGCTGGCGCACAAGCTTCATTTCCCCTTCTTCTGGCTCTAATAACCTTTTCATACTTCGGTGTACGGAGTTGTGGTATCATTTTTTGCGACTTTTGATGATGTGCATGGAGAAGGCTTAGCCCGTGAGACCTCTCCATACACCCGTAACCGGCATGATGTACAAATCGTTGTATTGCAATTGACTGAAAAGAAATGTAAAAATAAAATATTAAGAAAAAGTTTTAAAAACATAAAATGACCTTCCTTGTCCCTGAAGTCTTACTGGGACTGATAATGCAACACAAAATGACAAATGACGCCAATATCTTTTTAATACTTTAGAGTATGGAGCTGCCAAAATGATGTGTTCATTGATTTTGGGGACTGGAAGACCTTTTGTTTCACGTTTTTGTGTGTGTTGAAATTTTTGTGTGTGTAGAAAAGTGGGGATCTCCAATAAAGGTCTTAGCTGTCAGAGCAACTGAACATTGCCCATCCCCCTGACACCATGGGATGGGAAGCTTGGGAGGTGACAATCAAATCCTAGATGGTGGTACCCATGCTACCCCGTCACTTAAATGCCAAGGTCACAAAAAATCTAAGGGTTTTTCTTTAAAACTAAGAATTTAGCAGTTATGGCTGAGGTTCCTTGTTGCTTTTAAATTTGGGAAATACTAACAATAATATATTATTTTGTATGGTTTTTGGTCTTCCACTTAGCCGTCTTTGAGTTCTCAAAAGTTTTTTGTAATGCTTGCCTTACGTCCTTATTTCTAAGAGTATAGATGAGGGGGTTGACCATGGGAGTGATAACAGAATATAAAACAGATACTAGTTTGTTTGTGGAAACGGAAGAACCTGATTTGACTCCGATATAGGTAAAACTCATGCTTCCGTAGTAGACACAAACTACAGCCAAGTGGGATGTACATGTGGAGAACGCTTTGTAACGCCCTTTAGAGGAAGGCATCTTTATGACTGTCCATGTAATGCAGAAGTATGAGATGAAGATGACCAGCATTGAACTTATGAGAACAAACACAGATACAGTTAAGTCTACAATTTCTTTTGGCTTTATGTTTCCGCAAGCCAGTTTCAATACAGGGGAAGCATCACAGAAGTAATGGTCTACCAAATTGGGCCCACAGAAGTTCAGTTGTGCCATGAACCATATTGGAAGAATTGGTGTGAAGAGCCCAGTTAGCCATGAAACAATTAGAAGCCACAAAACATATTTGTCTTGCATTGTGATAGTATATCTTAGAGGATTACAGATGGCCACATAACGGTCATAGGCCATGGTAGCCAGAAGATAGCACTCAGTGGCCCCCAAAAAGGTGAAAATAAAAAGTTGAGTGAGACAACTGACGAAGGATATCTCCCGAATTCCTGTCATGATGTTGACCAACACATTGGGCAGAGTGGCACTGATGTACCAAATCTCTAAGAAGGAAAGGTTCCCCAGGAATATATACATTGGTTTCCATAGTTTGGGATCTCGAAAAACTAAGCCAAGTATCGCCAAGTTCTCCAAGACCGTGAAGACATAAACTAGAAGGAATAAAGAAAAGATGGCATTCTGGCAATGAGAACAGCTTGAAAATCCTGCAAGAAGGAACGTGCTCACTCTGGTCCTATTGGACATTGTAGATAGATCTTCAACTTACAGATGTAGGCGATTTTGTCTCAATAATTTCTGCTGATTGCAAATTACCTTATTAAGTAATTAATTATACTGTTTAATTTTAGATGCAGAGAATGGCTGAAGAATGAAAATAAATATACAATTAGCACATTTTCATTGTTGCTCCGAACACTGTATATAGATGCCTTGCACAGGTCCTTGGGTAGTGATACATGACACAAGGATCTAAACAACATCAATATTTGGGGCTACTCTTCCTCCATACATCATGTACTAATCATAACATAGTTCTTCAGTTTGCTCAGTGTAAAATTTTGATCTTTATGCAAATGAGCCTCCAAGTGCAAAGGGGTCAAGGTCATTCCTGTGGTTGCACTTTGGAGCTTATATACTAGGGGTCGCGCAACGCACTTTTGTGGCCTGTCCACGGTTTTCGGGATTTGCGCAGCTTTGACAGGTATGTAACAGGGGTTTGCGCTGGGATTGTGTCGTACGCGATCAAATTGTGGCGCAACTGTGCTGGCTTCCATGCGAAAACAAATCAGGGGACGAGCCGTCGGACGATCTGATGGATTCGTACTGAGCGCGGGATTTAACTTTCAAATTGTGTCGCAAGACAATGCACTTACATGCACCAGTAACCCCGAGGACCTGAGCGGGGAAGTGACACATGCAGGATATCGGGCGCATGATCTAAGTGAATCGCGGCACAGTGCATGATCGTTGGACAATGCACTTTTGTGAACTCTGCGGGACCGGGTAAGTAAATGTGCCCCTTTATGCCCCTTTATGTCTACTGGGGGTGCAGAGGCCAGCACCCCCAGTAGTGACCCTTTACATAATAAATGACAACCCCCCCAAAGAAATAAGGTAAATGAATAAAAGGAGCAACTGTAAGTCTGGCCACACCCCTCGTGCACTTAGATGCTCGTTTGCATTAAGATAAAAACTATATTTTCTGTAACATGTAAAAGCAATTGGATGGTAAGTTTGGAAATCTTGTCAAGTCTTAGTACAAAATACAAATTTTTACTTGGTTGATTTTGGAGCTCACGATTTTGATACTATGTCACCGATCAGCAAGCACAAATCTTAGTAGCACTTGTCATAATAATCCAATATGAATCCTGAGGGGATTGTTTAAGTGATTTTTACTTTTTAAGCCCAATACGAAGCTCTGGATGTCCCTCTAAGGAACCACGAGATTGCTACCTTACAAGCAGTCTTTGTTTCTAGACTAGACAGGTCAAGAAACATTGGTGGCTTTGAAGGAACTGGACAGCATTCAGTGAGCAACCTAAAGCAGTAATCCATGGAACAGTCAACGCAATCCATTTTAGCACACTTGCCTTTCAAAAAACAGGAAGGGGACACATCAGTGCTGTAGAATTTCTGGTGCAATGATTCACCTACTAGAGATTTGGTCACTGGTAATTAATGTTGAGCGGAAGTTCTGGTCCGAATTTGGCTCAACCCTCCACCCCCGCCAATTTAAATAGAACCCACAAAGCCACAGCCAGTATTTAAATCAATGTGGCCTGTGCAAACAGGCACTTACTTGCCAGTGATGAGTTTGCAATGCCATTCTGGGGAGGATTATCTCTTCCAGTCATGAAGTCGTGGGGACCAATGTCCTCCCCAAAATAGCGGCACCCATGCATCATTGGCTTTAAATGGGGTGTTGAATGGTGATAATGTAATTGGTATTCTCTCTTAGTCTTATTACTACTCTCTTAGTTTCTCATAACACCCACAATTTGCTTGTCAGGTTCTGTTATCCGGTGTTACCGGTGGAGGAACCCGTAACCAAACAGAATTTTCAAGCCCAGTTCATCGATTCTGCTCATCAATACTGGTGATAGCTGATTTGGTGGTCCTGGCTTTACAAGGTTTGGATCAATTTTGAAATGGATTTTTACTGCAATAAGTTATCTACGATTCTGCTTTCTTGTATTGAGTCCCCCATACACCCCTTTATTTTAAAATGTTTTGTGACTCGAAACCTATTGGGCTCAGAACTCCATTCTCAAGATGTCTGGAGTTCACAGCATGTAGACCAACATCATAAGGTTTCAAAGTTATTTTACTTGGGGGGGATTTACTAATTGTGGCGCAAGCACGACTGTCGGCATCGGACAGCACGAGCACTTGAGCATTTTAGTGCTCGCTCATCTCTACTCTTGATGTATCGGGCTGCGAACTTGCAGCGGCGGGGCTATCATACGTTGGCGCACAAGCTTCATTTCCTCTTATTCTGACTCTAATAACTTTTTCATACTTCGGTGTACGGAGTTGTGGTATCATTTTTTGCGACTCTTGATGATGTGCATGGAGAACTCTCAGCCCGTGAGACCTCTCCATACACCCGTAACGACATGTGATGTACAAATCGTTGTATTGCAATTGACTGAAAAGAAATTTAAAAATAAAATATTAAGAAAAAGTTTTAAAAACATAAAATGACCTTCCTTATCCCTGAGGTCTCACTGGGACTGATAATGCTACACAAAATGACAATTGGTGCCAATATCTTTTTAATACTTTAGAGTATGGAGCTGTGTAAGGTGTCATGTTCTGGAGGCCAAACTGATGTGTTCATTGATTTTGGGGACTGGAAGACCTTTTGTTTCACGTTCTTGTGTGTGTTGAAATTTTTGTGTGTGCAGAAAAGTGGGGATCCTCAGTGAGGGTCTTAGCTGTCCGAGCAACTGAAGATTTCCCATCCCCCGACACCATGGAATGGGAAGCTTGGGTGAGGAAAATCAAATCCTAGATGGTGGTACCCATGCTACCTCGTCACTTCAATGCCAAGGTCACAAAAAAACCAAAGGGTTTTTCTTTAAAACTAAGAATTTAACAGTTATGGCTGAGGTTCCTTCTTGCTTTTAAGTTTGGGAAATACTAACAATAATATATTATTTTGTATGGTTTTTGGTCTTCCACTTAGCCGTCTTTGAGTTCTCAAAAGTTTTTTGTAATGCTTGCCTTACGTCCTTATTTCTAAGAGTATAGATGAGGGGGTTGACCATGGGAGTGATAACAGAATATAAAACAGATACTAGTTTGTTTGTGGAAACGGAAGAACCTGATTTGACTCCGATATAGGTAAAACTCATGCTTCCGTAGTAGACACAAACTACAGCCAAGTGGGATGTACATGTGGAGAACGCTTTGTAACGCCCTTTAGAGGAAGGCATCTTTATGACTGTCCATGTAATGCAGAAGTATGAGATGAAGATGACCAGCATTGAACTTATGAGAACAAACACAGATACAGTTAAGTCTACAATTTCTTTTGGCTTTATGTTTCCGCAAGCCAGTTTCAATACAGGGGAAGCATCACAGAAGTAATGGTCTACCAAATTGGGCCCACAGAAGTTCAGTTGTGCCATGAACCATATTGGAAGAATTGGTGTGAAGAGCCCAGTTAGCCATGAAACAATTAGAAGCCACAAAACATATTTGTCTTGCATTGTGATAGTATATCTTAGAGGATTACAGATGGCCACATAACGGTCATAGGCCATGGTAGCCAGAAGATAGCACTCAGTGGCCCCCAAAAAGGTGAAAATAAAAAGTTGAGTGAGACAACTGACGAAGGATATCTCCCGAATTCCTGTCATGATGTTGACCAACACATTGGGCAGAGTGGCACTGATGTACCAAATCTCTAAGAAGGAAAGGTTCCCCAGGAATATATACATTGGTTTCCATAGTTTGGGATCTCGAAAAACTAAGCCAAGTATTGCCAAGTTCTCCAAGACCGTGAAGACATAAATTAGAAGGAATAAAGAAAAGATGGCATTCTGGCAATGAGAACAGCTTGAAAATCCTGCAAGAAGGAACGTGCTCACTCTGGTCCTATTGGACATTGTAGATAGATCTTCAACTTACAGATGTAGGCGATTTTGTCTCAATAATTTCTGCTGATTGCAAATTACCTTATTAAGTAATTAATTATACTGTTTAATTTTAGATGCAGAGAATGGCTGAAGAATGAAAATAAATATACAATTAGCACATTTTCATTGTTGCTCCGAACACTGTATATAGATGCCTTGCACAGGTCCTTGGGTAGTGATACATGACACAAGGATCTAAACAACATCAATATTTGGGGCTACTCTTCCTCCATACATCATGTACTAATCATAACATAGTTCTTCAGTTTGCTCAGTGTAAAATTTTGATCTTTATGCAAATGAGCCTCCAAGTGCAAAGGGGTCAAGGTCATTCCTGTGGTTGCACTTTGGAGCTTATATACTAGGGGTCGCGCAACGCACTTTTGTGGCCTGTCCACGGTTTTCGGGATTTGCGCAGCTTTGACAGGTATGTAACAGGGGTTTGCGCTGGGATTGTGTCGTACGCGATCAAATTGTGGCGCAACTGTGCTGGCTTCCATGCGAAAACAAATCAGGGGACGAGCCGTCGGACGATCTGATGGATTCGTACTGAGCGCGGGATTTAACTTTCAAATTGTGTCGCAAGACAATGCACTTACATGCACCAGTAACCCCGAGGACCTGAGCGGGGAAGTGACACATGCAGGATATCGGGCGCATGATCTAAGTGAATCGCGGCACAGTGCATGATCGTTGGACAATGCACTTTTGTGAACTCTGCGGGACCGGGTAAGTAAATGTGCCCCTTTATGCCCCTTTATGTCTACTGGGGGTGCAGAGGCCAGCACCCCCAGTAGTGACCCTTTACATAATAAATGACAACCCCCCCAAAGAAATAAGGTAAATGAATAAAAGGAGCAACTGTAAGTCTGGCCACACCCCTCGTGCACTTAGATGCTCGTTTGCATTAAGATAAAAACTATATTTTCTGTAACATGTAAAAGCAATTGGATGGTAAGTTTGGAAATCTTGTCAAGTCTTAGTACAAAATACAAATTTTTACTTGGTTGATTTTGGAGCTCACGATTTTGATACTATGTCACCGATCAGCAAGCACAAATCTTAGTAGCACTTGTCATAATAATCCAATATGAATCCTGAGGGGATTGTTTAAGTGATTTTTACTTTTTAAGCCCAATACGAAGCTCTGGATGTCCCTCTAAGGAACCACGAGATTGCTACCTTACAAGCAGTCTTTGTTTCTAGACTAGACAGGTCAAGAAACATTGGTGGCTTTGAAGGAACTGGACAGCATTCAGTGAGCAACCTAAAGCAGTAATCCATGGAACAGTCAACGCAATCCATTTTAGCACACTTGCCTTTCAAAAAACAGGAAGGGGACACATCAGTGCTGTAGAATTTCTGGTGCAATGATTCACCTACTAGAGATTTGGTCACTGGTAATTAATGTTGAGCGGAAGTTCTGGTCCGAATTTGGCTCAACCCTCCACCCCCGCCAATTTAAATAGAACCCACAAAGCCACAGCCAGTATTTAAATCAATGTGGCCTGTGCAAACAGGCACTTACTTGCCAGTGATGAGTTTGCAATGCCATTCTGGGGAGGATTATCTCTTCCAGTCATGAAGTCGTGGGGACCAATGTCCTCCCCAAAATAGCGGCACCCATGCATCATTGGCTTTAAATGGGGTGTTGAATGGTGATAATGTAATTGGTATTCTCTCTTAGTCTTATTACTACTCTCTTAGTTTCTCATAACACCCACAATTTGCTTGTCAGGTTCTGTTATCCGGTGTTACCGGTGGAGGAACCCGTAACCAAACAGAATTTTCAAGCCCAGTTCATCGATTCTGCTCATCAATACTGGTGATAGCTGATTTGGTGGTCCTGGCTTTACAAGGTTTGGATCAATTTTGAAATGGATTTTTACTGCAATAAGTTATCTACGATTCTGCTTTCTTGTATTGAGTCCCCCATACACCCCTTTATTTTAAAATGTTTTGTGACTCGAAACCTATTGGGCTCAGAACTCCATTCTCAAGATGTCTGGAGTTCACAGCATGTAGACCAACATCATAAGGTTTCAAAGTTATTTTACTTGGGGGGGATTTACTAATTGTGGCGCAAGCACGACTGTCGGCATCGGACAGCACGAGCACTTGAGCATTTTAGTGCTCGCTCATCTCTACTCTTGATGTATCGGGCTGCGAACTTGCAGCGGCGGGGCTATCATACGTTGGCGCACAAGCTTCATTTCCTCTTATTCTGACTCTAATAACTTTTTCATACTTCGGTGTACGGAGTTGTGGTATCATTTTTTGCGACTCTTGATGATGTGCATGGAGAACTCTCAGCCCGTGAGACCTCTCCATACACCCGTAACGACATGTGATGTACAAATCGTTGTATTGCAATTGACTGAAAAGAAATTTAAAAATAAAATATTAAGAAAAAGTTTTAAAAACATAAAATGACCTTCCTTATCCCTGAGGTCTCACTGGGACTGATAATGCTACACAAAATGACAATTGGTGCCAATATCTTTTTAATACTTTAGAGTATGGAGCTGTGTAAGGTGTCATGTTCTGGAGGCCAAACTGATGTGTTCATTGATTTTGGGGACTGGAAGACCTTTTGTTTCACGTTCTTGTGTGTGTTGAAATTTTTGTGTGTGCAGAAAAGTGGGGATCCTCAGTGAGGGTCTTAGCTGTCCGAGCAACTGAAGATTTCCCATCCCCCGACACCATGGAATGGGAAGCTTGGGTGAGGAAAATCAAATCCTAGATGGTGGTACCCATGCTACCTCGTCACTTCAATGCCAAGGTCACAAAAAAACCAAAGGGTTTTTCTTTAAAACTAAGAATTTAACAGTTATGGCTGAGGTTCCTTCTTGCTTTTAAGTTTGGGAAATACTAACAATAATATATTATTTTGTATGGTTTTTGGTCTTCCACTTAGCCGTCTTTGAGTTCTCAAAAGTTTTTTGTAATGCTTGCCTTACGTCCTTATTTCTAAGAGTATAGATGAGGGGGTTGACCATGGGAGTGATAACAGAATATAAAACAGATACTAGTTTGTTTGTGGAAACGGAAGAACCTGATTTGACTCCGATATAGGTAAAACTCATGCTTCCGTAGTAGACACAAACTACAGCCAAGTGGGATGTACATGTGGAGAACGCTTTGTAACGCCCTTTAGAGGAAGGCATCTTTATGACTGTCCATGTAATGCAGAAGTATGAGATGAAGATGACCAGCATTGAACTTATGAGAACAAACACAGATACAGTTAAGTCTACAATTTCTTTTGGCTTTATGTTTCCGCAAGCCAGTTTCAATACAGGGGAAGCATCACAGAAGTAATGGTCTACCAAATTGGGCCCACAGAAGTTCAGTTGTGCCATGAACCATATTGGAAGAATTGGTGTGAAGAGCCCAGTTAGCCATGAAACAATTAGAAGCCACAAAACATATTTGTCTTGCATTGTGATAGTATATCTTAGAGGATTACAGATGGCCACATAACGGTCATAGGCCATGGTAGCCAGAAGATAGCACTCAGTGGCCCCCAAAAAGGTGAAAATAAAAAGTTGAGTGAGACAACTGACGAAGGATATCTCCCGAATTCCTGTCATGATGTTGACCAACACATTGGGCAGAGTGGCACTGATGTACCAAATCTCTAAGAAGGAAAGGTTCCCCAGGAATATATACATTGGTTTCCATAGTTTGGGATCTCGAAAAACTAAGCCAAGTATTGCCAGGTTCTCCAAGACCGTGAAGACATAAACTAGAAGGAATAAAGAAAAGATGGCATTCTGGCAATGAGAACAGCTTGAAAATCCTGCAAGAAGGAACGTGCTCACTCTGGTCCTATTGGACATTGTAGATAGATCTTCAACTTACAGATGTAGGCGATTTTGTCTCAATAATTTCTGCTGATTGCAAATTACCTTATTAAGTAATTAATTATACTGTTTAATTTTAGATGCAGAGAATGGCTGAAGAATGAAAATAAATATACAATTAGCACATTTTCATTGTTGCTCCGAACACTGTATATAGATGCCTTGCACAGGTCCTTGGGTAGTGATACATGACACAAGGATCTAAACAACATCAATATTTGGGGCTACTCTTCCTCCATACATCATGTACTAATCATAACATAGTTCTTCAGTTTGCTCAGTGTAAAATTTTGATCTTTATGCAAATGAGCCTCCAAGTGCAAAGGGGTCAAGGTCATTCCTGTGGTTGCACTTTGGAGCTTATATACTAGGGGTCGCGCAACGCACTTTTGTGGCCTGTCCACGGTTTTCGGGATTTGCGCAGCTTTGACAGGTATGTAACAGGGGTTTGCGCTGGGATTGTGTCGTACGCGATCAAATTGTGGCGCAACTGTGCTGGCTTCCATGCGAAAACAAATCAGGGGACGAGCCGTCGGACGATCTGATGGATTCGTACTGAGCGCGGGATTTAACTTTCAAATTGTGTCGCAAGACAATGCACTTACATGCACCAGTAACCCCGAGGACCTGAGCGGGGAAGTGACACATGCAGGATATCGGGCGCATGATCTAAGTGAATCGCGGCACAGTGCATGATCGTTGGACAATGCACTTTTGTGAACTCTGCGGGACCGGGTAAGTAAATGTGCCCCTTTATGCCCCTTTATGTCTACTGGGGGTGCAGAGGCCAGCACCCCCAGTAGTGACCCTTTACATAATAAATGACAACCCCCCCAAAGAAATAAGGTAAATGAATAAAAGGAGCAACTGTAAGTCTGGCCACACCCCTCGTGCACTTAGATGCTCGTTTGCATTAAGATAAAAACTATATTTTCTGTAACATGTAAAAGCAATTGGATGGTAAGTTTGGAAATCTTGTCAAGTCTTAGTACAAAATACAAATTTTTACTTGGTTGATTTTGGAGCTCACGATTTTGATACTATGTCACCGATCAGCAAGCACAAATCTTAGTAGCACTTGTCATAATAATCCAATATGAATCCTGAGGGGATTGTTTAAGTGATTTTTACTTTTTAAGCCCAATACGAAGCTCTGGATGTCCCTCTAAGGAACCACGAGATTGCTACCTTACAAGCAGTCTTTGTTTCTAGACTAGACAGGTCAAGAAACATTGGTGGCTTTGAAGGAACTGGACAGCATTCAGTGAGCAACCTAAAGCAGTAATCCATGGAACAGTCAACGCAATCCATTTTAGCACACTTGCCTTTCAAAAAACAGGAAGGGGACACATCAGTGCTGTAGAATTTCTGGTGCAATGATTCACCTACTAGAGATTTGGTCACTGGTAATTAATGTTGAGCGGAAGTTCTGGTCCGAATTTGGCTCAACCCTCCACCCCCGCCAATTTAAATAGAACCCACAAAGCCACAGCCAGTATTTAAATCAATGTGGCCTGTGCAAACAGGCACTTACTTGCCAGTGATGAGTTTGCAATGCCATTCTGGGGAGGATTATCTCTTCCAGTCATGAAGTCGTGGGGACCAATGTCCTCCCCAAAATAGCGGCACCCATGCATCATTGGCTTTAAATGGGGTGTTGAATGGTGATAATGTAATTGGTATTCTCTCTTAGTCTTATTACTACTCTCTTAGTTTCTCATAACACCCACAATTTGCTTGTCAGGTTCTGTTATCCGGTGTTACCGGTGGAGGAACCCGTAACCAAACAGAATTTTCAAGCCCAGTTCATCGATTCTGCTCATCAATACTGGTGATAGCTGATTTGGTGGTCCTGGCTTTACAAGGTTTGGATCAATTTTGAAATGGATTTTTACTGCAATAAGTTATCTACGATTCTGCTTTCTTGTATTGAGTCCCCCATACACCCCTTTATTTTAAAATGTTTTGTGACTCGAAACCTATTGGGCTCAGAACTCCATTCTCAAGATGTCTGGAGTTCACAGCATGTAGACCAACATCATAAGGTTTCAAAGTTATTTTACTTGGGGGGGATTTACTAATTGTGGCGCAAGCACGACTGTCGGCATCGGAGATCAGTCTCCGGAAAGCACAGCCCGATGTATTGAAATGGTGCACGGCTGTAAGTAAATAATGGGTAGACGGTAATAATCAGTTGTGCGCCATAAAAATGCCGACATCAATGAGATATGAGCCAAAATCTTACATGGACTGCACCTTAATTTTGCTCTCTGACCATTTTTTTCCTGGTCTATCGTGCGCCAAAAATTGTGCCTAAAAATGGCAACAAAATACACATAAATGTGGAGGATAATGTGGAAAAGTTAGGCCACTCCCACTTGCGACCAAAAAATACGGAGAAGTCGGGATAGTCGGAAACATCTGTTCTTTCTGGCGCAAACTCATTATAAATGTTCCACAACAATTCTGCGCCCAAAAAAAACAAAGATCCCGACAATCTTTTGGTTCAGATACGATAATACATGTCTCCAATTAACTTGGTTTTATAGGATAGCATTGTTCCTTTTCCGTCATAAGCAGCAACACATATGGAAAGTCTCCTATAAAAGTCCACTGTTATGTCATCAGTAGTTATCGTTTCTACGTACGTTCACTTACCTCACAAGAACGAAAATCCAGGGTTATCAAAACCATATAAGATGTATCAATGTATCAATTTACAGACATACTGCAATAACCATGTCACACAGTGTAGGATACTTACAATAGGAATCTTTCCAGTTTACCATATATTCTATACTATTGGTTCCCACTGAGACCTAATATCAAAGATTTCAATAAATTCTACATAAATCTAATCCTCTACTAATTAATACTGCAGGAATATTTGTTACATTGTAAAAGCCCAATCTGCATGTATCACATACTAGAAGCCGATAGTGACAGCACAATAAGTCTGTGCCGTAATGTGCTGCCCGTTATCATGTATTTATAGGTGCCCAAAACACGGGAGAGATGTTCAAGGTGGATTATCCAAGATCCTGAAGAGGGACATGTCGTAATTACTACTATACCATGGCTACCATTTCCCATTGGGACTGGTCAGTGTCAAGTGAATTGATGTATGAGCGGCTCTAAGCATTCATACAGTGAGATTTATAGAGGGTTGTCTACAAGGTTCACTATGGATAAATCTAAAGTTATGGATTTGTGTTTTAGGTAAATTGGAAGAGTCACTTGTTGAGGAAGATCTGGATGCACTTGTAGACATGACTGCCACCAGGAATATCAGGGTCCCATATAGGCAAATTACCCCCCCCCCCTCCAATTCCATTAGCCACATTCCAATATACCAACATGAACCGTATGACCTGAATCTATGTCATGCACATTTGAAGATTACCCAGTAACTACACTACTGACGAAACATGGGAAGACAATGGGGCACATTTACCCGGTCCTGTCGCAATCCAGCGGCGCGTTCTCCGTCGAGGATTCGGGTCTTCCGGCGATTCACTAAGGTAGTGCGCCCGGTGTCGCTGCTGCGCTGAAGTCCACCGGAATTCACCTTCTCCATCTCGGTGTATGCGAGTGCTATTTTTCGACACACGGTTTTTTAAAAATTCCGCGTTTTTTCCGAATCCCTCAGTTTTTCCGAAGGTCAAGCCCCCGTATTTCTGTCGCTTGAAAGCTGGCGCCGATGCGCCACAATCCGATCGCGTGCGCCAAAATCCCAGGGCAATTCTGCGCAAATCGGAAAAATTTGGGAAACCATGCGGAAAAACGTGATTCGGACCATTTGTAAATGTGCCCCATTGTATGTACTAACAAACAAGTTCTGCTTCTTCGACTACCGCTGCTGGATCTGTCCTCTGATGTCTTCAGCTCTATGAAGCATCTCCACGCTGTACTAAAATATGGCTGTCCCTTATGGCTTTGTCACACACTATGCTCCTAAATAATATATATCCCAACACCACAACTGCCCCCCCCCATAATTATAATTAAATAGAAAACACCATGATATATAATAATTGTTAGATATTAATAGTTGTTAAAAGTTGTTATAATATAATATGTGCCTGTAATACCTTGAACCCCCCTCCCCCCTCCAAAATAACAGGGTTCTGAATTAATTATGGAAGCAATACATGTTATGTATTATGGGCTCATATGATCCCAGTGCTCCCACAGTAGCCAATATATCATAGTATCATAGTTTATACGGTTGAAAAAAGACACATGTCCATCAAGTTTAACCAAGGAAGGGAAGGGATTGGATGAGGAAGGGATTTACGGGAAACAATTCTATATAACATAACCATCAATGTTATTTAGGTGTAAAAAGGCATCTAGACCCTTCTTGAAGCTCTCTGCTGTCCCTGCTGTGACCAGCGCCTGAGCTCTCTGCTGTCCCTGCTGTGACCAGCGCCTGAGCTCTCTGCTGTCCCTGCTGTGACCAGCGCCTGAGCTCTCTGCTGTCCCTGCTGTGACCAGCACCTGAGCTCTCTGCTGTCCCTGCTGTGACCAGCGCCTGAGCTCTCTGCTGTCCCTGCTGTGACCAGCGCCTGAGCTCTCTGCTGTCCCTGCTGTAACCAGCGCCTGAGCTCTCTGCTGTCCCTGCTGTGACCAGCGCCTGAGCTCTCTGCTGTCCCTGCTGTGACCAGCGCCTGAGCTCTCTGCTGTCCCTGCTGTGACCTGCGCCTGAGCTCTCTGCTGTCCCTGCTGTGACCAGCGCCTGAGCTCTCTGCTGTCCCTGCTGTGACCAGCGCCTGAGCTCTCTGCTGTCCCTGCCGTGACCAGCGCCTGAGCTCTCTGCTGTCCCTGCTGTGACCAGCGCCTGAGCTCTCTGCTGTCCCTGCTGTGACCAGCGCCTGAGCTCTCTGCTGTCCCTGCTGTGACCAGCGCCTGAGCTCTCTGCTCTCCCTGCTGTGACCAGCGCCTGAGCTCTCTGCTGTCCCTGTCCCAAATTGCACATCATAGTGATGGTATTTAATATTCCATGCCGTGTACTGGGAATCAGGGAAAAAAATCCAAATACAGTGAAATTGGTGAAAAATGCATCTGTGCTTGGATTTTACAGCTTTCACTCTGCGCCCAAATGACAAGTCTCCTTTATTCTTTGGGTCAGTACGATCACGGCGATACCAAATTTAGATAGGTTTTATAATGTTTTCATACATTTACAAAAATTAAAACCTCCTGTAAAAAAAACAAAATTCTTCATTTTGCCATCTTCTGGGGCTAATAAATTACTTTGGTGTACGGAGCTGTGGGTGGTGTCATTTTTTGAGACTTTCGATGACGTTTTCAACGGTACCATTGTGAGGACTGTATCCTTTTTATAGAATTCTTTATATTTTGCAAAATGGTAAAAAAGTGTCATTTTTTACTTTGGATGCTATTTTCCGTTAGGTGGCTAACCGTCGTAAATAACCGTTATTATATTTTGACTGATCGGACATTGTGGGACATGGCAATACCCAACAAGTTTATTGTTTTTACTGTTACAGTATATTTATGTCAGTTCTGAATAGCTGGTTGTCAAGGCACCTTCATGCTAAGAATGTGTATTTATTAAACAAGCCCTTTAACCCCTTCTGGGTCCCGGCGGGGCGAGCCCTCTCCATAGCCGGTAAGCCTTTGCTGCATATTGCAATGGTGCCGACGGCTTCATAAAGATCTTGTCGGGGATCATTGCTCTCTGTGACGTCATCAGGGGCGTCATCCGCCTCCATGGTAGCCACTTCGTTTTAACTCATTGATTACAATGTGATATCAGCACATTGTAATGAATGTAATGAATGAGGAGGAAAATCCCCATGTACCCCAGTATATGATAGGATCGTACAGACAACCTAGGGTTAAAGTACCCTAGGGAGCCTGAAAAATAGTAAAAGTAAAAATAAAAAAAAGTAAAAAAAAAAAATTATAATAAAAAAACCTAAAAATTCAAATCACCCCCCTTTCCCTAGAACTAATATAAATAAACACATTGGGGGTCATTTACTAAGGGCCCGATTCGCGTTTTCCCGACGTGTTACCCGAATATTGCCGACTTGCGCCGATTTCCCCTGAATTGCCCCGGGATTTTGGCGCACGCGATCGGATTGTGGCGCATCGGCGCTGGCATGCATGTGACGGAAATCGGGGGGCGTGGCTGAACGAAAACCCGACGGATTCGGAAAAACTGCTGCATTTAAAACAAAAAATCAAAATATAATAACGTTTTTTCACTGCGTTTTACCCCGTAGTGGAAAACAGCGTCCAAAGTCGAAAATGGCACTTTTTTGCCATTTTGAAAAATATAAAAAATTTTAAAAAAGTGATCAAAAGGTCGCACAGTCCTAAAAGTTATAGCAATGAAAACGCCATCAAAAGTCACCAAAAATGACACCACCCACAGCACCGTACACCAAAGTATGAAAAAGTTATTAGCGCCAGAAGATGGCAAAATTAAAAAAAAAAGATAAAGATAAAAATAGTACATTGATGAGCCAAGTATATAATCTAAAAATGTAACCAAGGTTGAGTTAAATGCTACAGTAGTGAAGGAGCCTCATATGGTATGATGCTCTTAGACAAAAAATGGACCTCAGAGGTCCATCATTGACCAAATATGGAACCAACTCCCTTGTCACTAGGGACTTCTTATGGGATAAATCACCTACAAGACCTTATTGATTATATGACCTATGTGTACTGTGATAACAACAAAGTTTATGGTGATATTTTATGTGGACACGTATATATATGGCGTATGGATCAAGGGTTGACCTCATAATCCTCCTCCGAAGCGTTCGAGGAGGCCCAGTCCACCATACAAAGTTAATGGTAGATCCATTGAACATTACATGGAATCTCATCAGGTAATTTACAATAGACTATATTTAGTTATGTGATGTGTAACCTTTCTGTAATAATTACATATACTGATAGTCACGGGAGTTCTCGGCCGCTCCTCACAAGTGCCAATTAATCCTGAAGAGATAAACCCCTGGAGCCAACGACTTCTATTATAATTTAATGTGAAGTTTCAGCTCCGGAAGGTCTCAGGTGGGCCTGGTCCCTCTAATTTATCTTCTAATTAAAACTTGAAGTTCATTGTAATTATTACACCACATAACAAGTCCCCCGGTTGGCAAACATGGACACTTCTATTTTAGTTTCGAGGCTTCTCTAAGGGGAATTCTTGAGTGAATCTTGTTTGCATGGAGGCAGATGGGATTTGTAATGTTGATATAGTCAGCTGGGCCTGGTTCTTTACAATGAATATGATTTACTGTAGTTCCATACACAATTCAGTGTATAGCCTTCAAAATGAGTCAACTGGACCACCAGATTCCACACTGGATGTATAAGTTTAATAGATGAGATACTATTGACACTTTGTAAACCTATCGTTCTTTTTAGCAGTTGAGTCTTAATTTTAGGCGGATAGAATAACCGATTAAAAAAAATGTGAAAACAGATAAAGACTGTCCAACTAGTGGGCAATAGGGGGCACAGCAGGCTCCAAGTGTTGCTCACTTTTATAGGGGGCACAATGACTCCATAGCAAGATTGTTCTTTTTTTATAGTAGCTTTATAGGGTAAATCAGGAAGGGAACCATGAAGGGGCAGGGGGAAGTAAGAGTCAGCACCAAAGGAGTAGAGGCAATCAGACGATTGTATCCAAGGTTGCCAGGTTTTGTAAAATGTTTTGTATGTGCCATGTATTGAGGAAGAAAGATCCACCATGTATACATGAGGTCATCGACCTTGGTCAACCACATTGAAGTTGTTGGAGGGGAAGTTTAAATGGGGATGCAAGGCCTTTTAGCGATGACCAGAAAACACGTTAGGGAGCTAATACATACAAGTTGAAAAGTCACAATGGAGGAGTTGGAGAAGAGGTGTGCAATTTTCCCACCCATAAGTTGAACAGGAAGGACCCATATTCTAGTACCAGGAGACGTCCACAGATAATCTTCCATCATGTGAGTCACAGTCTGCCTCCTGGTACTACGTGCCCTATCTGTTGGTTGTAGATTCCGAGGAGAATTGAACTTGGTGACCACATTGTGGTGGTGCTAGTATGCTTGCTGTGTTGGTGACTTCTCCTTCTTGTGCTGCCACTGAGCTCTTAATGTTGGATGGGAACTCTGCCAGTAGTGCCTCCACCACGCTTGTACTCCCTCATTTTTCTATTACACTCTACTGGTGGAATGAAGGATGTCTATGTCTTTATCCATGTAGCATTGATCCAACAGGCTGGCCACCCAGTATTCAGAACTTTGGATATCTAGTCAACTCAGGTGTCATTGGGCAGACACTGCAGCATGTATTGGCTCATGTGAGCAAGGCTGCCCAGAGGTAAAGACAAGCTGCCCTCAACAGGAGTTGTCTCTTTCTCCACCTTCACATACCTCTAGCCGCGCTTTAGTGATACCTGTGAGCTGCTCTGGGTGTTATCCATCCATTGGATGGACAGTGCAGTACCTGAACTCAGGTCTAGCAACCCAACCTGCGAGCCATGTGTGGACCTGCTGTTCCTTTCCTTCCTTCTGTGCCACTATTAAATCCTCCGTCATGGTCCGAAGAGCTTTTTTACGTGTCAGTTTTGAGGTGCATTGACCAGAGCTTGTGTGTGATAAGGCCCAAACCTCGTCTTTCTTTCCATTATTTGAGGAATAGAAAGGTGAACGGATGGTGTGCACAGACTTGATGATGGTGACAGTGGTGCTGCTGGTGGTAGTGGTGGTGGTGTCACATTCTCCATTTGTGGGGAGAAGGGTGGCCTTGTCACTCAGAAGGCAGGGTGCAGACTGAACCAATCAAAGCAGCAGAGGGAGGCTCAGGTGTTTTCACTCTTTTGTGGTGTCTCATCTACTGCAGCTCTTGTTTACTTTGCAGGTGCTTGGTCATACATGAGGTGCTCAGATTGTTGAGACTTGGGACTTGCTTTATAGACTGGTGACACAGTGTGTAAATGACAAATGCTACATATTTACTAATCTGGATGAAAAAGTGCAAAGCCGCACACCCCCTGTGGGCCAGCCTTTGGGTGCTGAGTCTCTGGGCACACTTGGTAGTAGCAAGCAAAGTTTGACTATAGGCTTCCTTACCACCACATCTTCATCCAAACTATCACTGCCTTCGATTCATGTTGGGTCTAGAACCTCATCAGCCCCCGTGGCATCTTTAACCACTGAGTCCTTACTGTTTACCTCATTCTCAGTCTGAACATCACAGAAAGCCACAGCATTTGGGTTTCATCACAGTCGTAGATCTAATGTGATGGTCCGTCGACCACACCCTCATCCTCCAGCACAAGTTTTTGGTAATTATGGAACATGGACAACCTCTCTTTACAGTTTGCCATTGTCTAGTTTTCTGCAGTCTTCTTTGAGTTATCACCTGATTCCAGGTAGATTGGCCACACAACCCCAACTAATAGAGTCATCATACAGAATGAGATACTGCTCTGTGACTTTTGGTTGACACAGCTTTGGTGTTTTGAAGGGACGTGAAAAGGGGCTATTCCCTTGCAGCAGAAGTTGAGCATGGTGAAGATAATCCCTTGGGAGTTGAGGCATTGGGGCAGATTTATCAAGCTGTCTGAAAGTCAGAATATCTCTAGTTGCCCATGGCAACCAATTACAGCTCAGCTTTCATTTTACCAGTGCTCGTGAATATTTTGAAGGGGAGCTGTGATTGGTTGCCATGGGCAACTAGAATATTCTGACTTTCAGACAGCTTGATAAATCTGCCCCACTATCTTCCAATTGACCAATGCCTCAACTTTGTGAGGCCTGTTGGGACCTACAAGTATATGCTGCAAACCCTGGCAACCTGCTCGCACTAGAGGATGTTGTAGCAGGCACACACAGAATTTGTCCTCACTGAAGAACACATTGCAGATGTTTCCATACATCTGCTAACTTATGTGAAGACACGAGTGCCAATAGTATGTGAAGAACAATATGTGTGAAGAACACATTGCAATGTGTTCTTCACTGTGTTCTTCACTTAAATGATCCTGTGTTCACTGTTTTCACTGTGTTCTTCACTGTTCTTTACTGTGTTTCGTTAAGTTAAATCTCGTTATCGAGCAGGCGAAATACTTGTCCGAGCAACAAGCCGTTTCGAGTACGCTAATACTCGAACGAGCATCAAGCTCGGACGAGTTTAATCGCTCATCTCTAGTAGCCATGTATGATGCAAATATTACTAACACTGGTACTGTAATATTGTGCTGAATGATCCAAATAGTACTAACTGTAGTATTGTAAAGTGGTACAGTATGATGCAAATAGTGCTAACATTGGTACTATAGTGTAGCACAATATTATGCAAATATTACTAACACTGGTGTGGTAACATAGCACTGTATGATGCAAATAGTACTAGGACTGGTACTGTATGATGCAAATAGTACTAGGACTGGTATTGTATAATGCAAATATGACTAGGACTGGTATTGTATGATGCAAATAGTACTAGGACTGGTATTGTATGATGCAAATATGACTAGGACTGGTATTGTATGATGCAAATAGCACCAGGACTGGTATTGTATGATGCAAATAGCACTAGGACTGGTATTGCATGATGCAAATAGTACTAGGACTGGTACTGTAACATAGTACTGTATTGTGCAAAAAGTACTTGGAATGGTACTGTACCGTAGAACGATATTTCATCATTGCTTTTAGGGTGGTTTCTATGTTGTCTACTCAGTTGAAAAATATTCTTTATTAATTTCATGGATTCAAGAAGTTTACATTGGTACAACATTGGGGCGGACCTCTCGCAATGGGCTGGACCCTTTCCCCCTACTATGTTAATTGTACTTAACTGTTTTATCACCTATTATTTTTGTATTTATACTGTATATGTATATATATAACCCTCTGATGGCGCTATAAAAATAATAATAAATCCTGACAACAAAAAACGTACAAACAAAAAATTGTAAAATATTGTAGTTTATGGAAAACATCCCATCATGTCTCTCATACAAATACATAATGATGGGTAAGCGATGGCATCTCCTATGTACAATTCCCCTAAGTAAACGGATAGTAAACACGGCCGTTATAATGAGGCTCTGAGGTTTTCTTTACATCTCATTTGTCACTTGTGGACACTTAGGTGTTAATTGGTCTGTTGTCACACAGTGAAATACACATTAGTCTACAGAGACCTGTAGATGGGAAAGCATAAAGAATACAACGTGCAATGGCCTAGTAAAGAAATGCATTGAATCTGTCATCAGTTTTGACCACATAGTGTAATTAAAACTTTGTGTATGTTGTCAGTAGCTGCAGGACTGTGAAAGCTGCATGTATATCCCAGATTGTAGCTGCATTTGGAGCACTCTGGTGCACTAGCATCTGAGATCTCTTGACTGAACACCACACAGTCCTGTCCCCTAAATAACTTCTGTAGTATTTGAACAGAAGCGTGCTACAGCAGTGACTCATAGCAGAGGGAATGGGCTGTACTGATCTCATTGCAGACAATTAGTGAACCAGAGTTCTCCAAGTCCAGATACAATCCTGGAATATAAATGCATGTTCACAATTCTGCTGCTACTAATAACACACACAAATTAAGTTTTTCACAGACCTCCAGGGACAGTACCTAACACTGTGGTCGGATCCCCTTTAATAATATTTATTATTAAACACATTGGGGCACATTTACTTACCCGGCCAGTCGCGATCCCGGGCGCGTTCTCCAGCGATGATTCGGGTCTGCCGGGATTCACTAAGGTCTGTGCGCCCGATATCCACCAGGTGTCGCTGCAGCGCTGAGGTCCGCCGGAGTTCACCTTCTTTTTCCCGGTGCATGTGAGTGCTGATCTTGCGACACAAATTATTTTTTAAATTCCGAGGTTTTTCCGATTCCGTCAGTTTGTCCGACGGCCACGACCCCGGATTTCCATCGCGTGCAAGCCGGCGCCAATGCACCACTATCCGATCGTGTGCGCCAAAAACCCGGGACAATTTGGCGCAAATCTGTAATTTTCAGGAAACCCGACAAAAAAAAAGTGATTCGGGCCCTTAGTAAATGACCCCCATAATTCTATTTTGAGTTTAAAAAATAAAATCATAAAACCCACCCCAAAAGTTTGGCACTGTCTTGTCCGTAGCGACCTTGGCCAAACAGACTTTATTAGACCCATATGGCGAAGGTTATAAAATAAAAATTAAAAAAATAATAAAAAATTGTCATTTTAGTGCTTCCTACCTCCAAACAAATGTAATAGAAAGCAATCAAAAAATCAGATGTAAAAAGGTTATAGCAAATGCGGTTTCCTTAAAAAAAAAAGTGTTTTATTTGCTAAAGTGGTACATGTTTGGTGTCTTCTTAATCATACAAATCCTACAGAATAATTTTATCATGTTTTTTACACTGTACGGTGAAATGTGTAAAAGTTTTAACAAAAAAACAAGTAGCAAAACAGCTGTTTTATTCTGTTCCACTGTAGGAAAGAGTTAATAAATTTGAATAATAATGCTATTTTTACCATGAAAATTAACCCATTGGAAAATACAAATCTTACCACAAAAAAACAAGCCCAAGTCAGATTAAAAAAAAGTTATGTCCTTTGGAATTTGAGAAGAGAAAAATGTAAAATAAGGTCTGTGCCCTGAAGGCTATTTTAGGCCGTGTCCTTAAGGTGTTAAATCAGTAGGCGACATTGGAATTCATCCATGTCACAGATTATTTGTAGTATTATACATTTTTGAGTGTCCAGTTGTATCATCTGATGGTCAAACAGTAGATTTGTATACAGTGTCGGTCTGGAGTGACCATTGGGGGAGCTAAGGAAGAGCGTCACAGAAATATTACCCGACCCTTGTTACAAATTCCTCAAACTACTGAGACACATCACTAGTGGTTTCGTCCTATCCTTTGCCTTTGACTTTTTATTTGCAGGAAGTCTTGACGGTAGCTTAAAGGGGTTATCCGGGTTTTAAAAACTAGTGAGGGCCAGGCTGGGGAGGGCTATTTAAAAATAATAAACATCCACTTACCTCCTCCGGTGCCGCAGATGTCCCGAGCCGCGGTCCCTCTGATCCGTGCCCCTGTTTGTTTACAGGGGCACGGAAGCCGCACACAGGGAGCTTCCGGTCCGCGATGTGGCCGGGTCCTCCCATCGGTCCCTATCTCCCAGTGTTGTAAGCGCTGGGAGATGGTGTCGGATGGGAGCTTCCGGCCGCCGGGAAGCTCCCTGTGCGCCCTTGTAATGAAACCGGCGCACAGAGAAGACCGGCCGCAATGCGGGACATCGGCAGCGCCGGACGAGGTGAGTACATGTTTATTATGTTTAAATTGCCCGCTCCAGCACTGCCCTCAGTAATTTTTAAAACATGGATAACCCCTTTAATGCTTGGCCCTTGCCACATCCTCTATCTTCAGGGTACATGATGGACAGGAGATCACCATATCTTCTATCTGTAGGATACAGGATGAGCAGGAGATCACCACATCCTCTATCTTCAGGGTACATGATGGACAGGAGATCACCATATCTTCTATCTGTATGATACAGGATGAGCAGGAGATCACCACATGCTCTATCTTGAGGGTACACGATGGACAGGAGATCACCATATCTTCTATCTGTAGGATACAGGATGAGCAGGAGATCACCACATCCTCTATCTTCAGGGTACATGATGGACAAGAGATCACCATATCTTCTATATGTATGATACAGGATGAGCAGGAGATCACCACATCCTCTATGTTTAGGGTACATGATGGACAGGAGATCACCATATCTTCTATCTTTATTATACAGGATGAGCAGGAGATCACCACATCCTCTATGTTTAGGGTACATGATGGACAGGAGATCACCATATCTTCTATCTGTATGGTAGAGGATGAGCAGGAGATCACCACATCCTCTATCTTGAAGGTACACGGTGGACAACAGATCACCATATCTTCTATATGTATGATACAGGATGAGCAGGAGATCACCACATCCTCTATCTTCAGGGTACATGATGGACAGGAGATCACCATATCTGTAGGATACAGGATAGAAGATATAGTCTGGAACATGATGATGTAGATTCCTTGTTTGCTCAGGTACAGTTTCTTGAATCTCAGCTTCCTTATCTCTTTTGACAGTGAGGCAAATTCTTATGGAATTTTAGGGTTTACCTGAGAAACACATGAATTTTTTTAAGGTTTCGAGTTACCGTATGTTAGACTTTAACTATGAGGCTGTATCTAAGAAAGAATGAACTTTTCTCCGAAAAGCTGCTTTGACGTCTTTATTCTTCAAACTGTATATGAGAGGGTTTAGTACTGGGACAGCCCCAGAATTAAACAGAGAAATCAGCTTATTGTATTCAAGGCTCGCAGGTGATATCGGCTTCAGATATTGATAGATGAGAGTGGTGTAAAGCAGAATGACCACCGTGAGGTGTGAGGAACACGTGTAGAAGGCTTTGTGTCTCCCGTTGCTAGAACGGATCCTAAGGATGGTAGTTATAATAAAGACATAGGAAATGAATTTTAATAAGAACGGGATAAAAGACAAAAGAACTGCTCCCTCCATGATAAACAAGGTCTCCAACACTGATGTGTCACTACAGGAGAGTTTTATCACCGGCACAACATCACAGAAGAAATGGTTGACTACATTGGACTTGTAACACGAAAAACCCTGTGATCAAAACAATGTATGGTATTATCTCTACAAAACCAAGGATCCAACATACAGAGGCCAACATGGCACAAACTCTTCGGTTCATGATAATCCTGTATCTCAAAGGGTTACAGATGGCCACATATCGGTCATAACTCATGACCGTCAAGATGAGAAGTTCTTCACTGATGAAGCATCCAACGAAATACATTTGGGCTATGCAACCTATGTAGGAGATAGTTCTGTTTCCGGTTATCCCTATGAGAAGCATTGTATGTAGAATAACTGTGGCAGAACACATGTCGACAACGGACAAGTTGGCTAGGAAGAAGTACATGGGGTTGTGAAGGTGATGATCCAGGCAGACCAGAAGAAGAATGGTCATGTTTCCTCCAAGACTCATGAGATAAATGATAAGGACCAAAAAGAAGATGGGAACTTGAAGCTCAGGGACATCTGAGATCCCTTTGATTATAAAAAATGTCACCATTGTCTGATTTAGGTGCTCCATCTTATCGGATCTAAGAAGGATTGCTCTTTGAGATCAAGGAAAGAAGAATAAGATAATGTTAATGGAGATGTTCATGGATCCGAAGATATTATTACATAAAATGCAGTACTTTTACAATAGAGAAACATCTTACTAAGATGAAACATCTTACGGGGAACAGTAGTTGTAGAGACAACAACAGAACCCTGGACTTGGAGCCTAAGACAACCCATAGGCTTCGTCTTGGTTGGACTTACCATCTTCAGGAGTGCAGCCGATGTACAACACAGTATAAACCATAGGCTCCATAAGTGGATATTGTCATTAGAAATTACATGTGGAAAGTTAGATACCGGCTTCAGATGTTGCTCAAGTCAGGAGCCTTCTCACTACATCGTGTACACACCAATAGGGGCTCATGAAAGATAATAATAATAACTAAAACCACCAGGAATTTCTGCATTTATTTGGCCAGCAAAATCAATACCACTCACAATGGAATAAGCATCTACTGAGTAATGTGGACCAATAAACATTTTTGGGGTACCCCAGTTCATATCATTCCACCTACCAGTTGACATCCATGTGTGCATTATTACAGCCTCTGTAGAGGATGGAGCTTTTATAATGGAGCAGTGGATCATGTATGAGGCATTCTCATGGGATCCGTTTTCTGACATCTGTTCATCTTATCTAATGAAAACTGCTACATTCCAATTATAAGTAACTTTCCTGCCTTAATGAACCATAACTAATTAGCAGAACTGACAGGGACACGTTTTATTGTTAACGATTACCTTTTTGGCTTCCATCTTGGAAACTCCACTTTTTTTGTATTGCTCCAAAGTATCCAAAATAAAAAAAGACAAAAAACAACGTGACTGATGTATGATTAAAAATCACCTACTGTTTTTAATTTACTGTTACTTTGAATAAGCTTGTGTTTCTATGGTTACAGACTACACTCAAACCTTTCGTAGTCTAATCCTGTAGTCACACTTCCCCTTATATGCATGCATCTGGAAGGTGGAATATCAAATCCTTTATAAGGTTTTGTTTATGACTTTGTATAGATGCTTGTGTTAGGCTCACAATAGGCCATTTCTGTGCCTACTGCAAGGGGGAGTGGCTCAAAATAAAACACCAAGCATCATGATGTTGCCATTGGTTTGATGCAAAGTAAAGGTAAGTTCACACCACTGATAGTGGTGTCTGTAGTCAGGCTCCAGGGGTAGTGGACCCACGGGACTACCGCAGACGATGATGTAAGCGGACACCTGGGACCGAAATCTAAGTGGTACCTGGTTTTCACCAGAGCCCGCAGCGAAGCGGGTGGATTTGCTGTGGCATGGTACCACCAGGTCGTCAGGTGCGACTTTTCCCGGAGCGGCAGCCAAGGCATGGTACAAAGTCGTGAGGCAGAAGCGTGTGTTCGGGGACAGGCAGGAGGTCAGGACTGGCAGCATGGGAGGCGGGTTTATATGGAATTCTGATAAATGGGCAGCGCCAATTAACAATGCACTGGCCCTTTAAATCTTTTGAAGCCGGCTCGCCCTAGGGGACGGGGAAGCACGCCCATGGCAGGAGGAGCGGGACCACGAACGGGGACAGGTAAGGGGCGCAGGCGCCGCGCTTGCTGGCAGCCAGCCCTTCTGTCATGCATCCATTATTTATATCGGCAAAAATAGAGCTGCTGCTTGTGTTAATTCTACCTTTACAAATAAGTGAATTTAGTGATAAGCACCTTGAACGGTCAACTGGGCCGGACAGTAGATAGTATTAATATAGGTTGGTCCTACACACAAGAAGTTACATTACCCCTCCTTAACTGTTTCAACGGCCACTCATCTAGAAAGCCATCACAGTGTACAAGGACTGGTTACCCTGAAACTGTTTTGTTTTGGAAAAAGTAAATCTGATTTGGTCTATGGTGAGGTCACTCCTCTTGGCAGACATATCATAAGTAATGATGAGTGGAACGAGGTTCATACCAAACATTTACGGGCTTGCGTCCCCCCCATGTAAAGCATAACAATGGTGATCAGTGCAGGTGTTACACGTGGGCAAGCAGACATATTTAAAAAGGTAAATGACCCACCGGACCCAAATATTGATGGATCCGCTCACTGATGGATCAAAAGATGATTACCTTTCCAAGACAATATTGGATGACTCACTAACCATACCTTTATTGACCCATAGGAATGGACCTGCCAATAAGTGGTGCTTTTCTTACTCAAGAATAAGAACTTATTTGTATACCTTTTCCAAAGAAAAAAGGAGACATACATGGCTTTTAATGGGTTTGTCTTGGGTGCATAGATCAGCTGTTTGACTTGGAGACTTGCCTCCATAGTCTCTGTGTATGAGGGCCAAAGAACTGATAGAAGTCATGGCCATGTGTCAACCCATTCTGATCAGATATTGATGGTCTATCCTGCAGATTAGTTATTCCTGGAAAAACCCTTTAAAAATCATCATAATTAGAAAGCAATCTTCACTCGGAAAAGACCCCATTAAAACGATAGAGAACACAACGGGGCTGTCTACTGTCAGATTTGAAAGTCATTAGGCTGTTAATAACACAAGCAACACAGGGATAATATATAACAAAGAGATATGAATTAAAGATATGAAAAGAGTTATTATGCCAATATCCTAAAACAATTCAGAAATGTAATTTTTCTCATCATTGCCTCTTTAACATCTTTATTTTTTAAGCTGTAGATAAGGGGATTCAAGACGGGGATAGCAGCAGTGTTAAATAAGGAGAAGAACTTATTGGACTTGGAAGTGTCTGACGATGTAGGCCTCAGGTACTGGTAGAAGAGGGTTGAGTACAGAAGTATGACCACTGTGAGGTGCGAGGAGCAGGTGTAAAAAGCTTTACGTCTTCCAGTGCTGGAGTGGATCTTCAATATGGTGGAGATAATGAAGACGTAAGATATGAACTTTAGTGTAAATGGAATGAAAGTAATGAGGACAAGACCTTCAGTCACACTTAGGATCTCCAAGGTTGATGTATCGCTGCAGGACAGTATCATGAGAGGCACCAGATCACAGAAAAAGTGATTTATTACATTCGATTTGTAACACGAAAAGCCCAAAAGAAGAGTAATGTAGGGTATCACTTCTATCATGCCCAGCACCCAACATACAAATGCAAGTCCTACGCAGATACTGGGGTTCATGACCAGGTGGTATTTCAGAGGATTACAAATGGCCACGTAGCGGTCGTAGCTCATAGCGGTCAGAAAGAGAAGCTCATCGCATATCAGGAAGCCAAAGAAATACATCTGACACATACAACCAGAATAGGAGATGGTGTTATCCCCCGTAATATACATGAAAAGGATATTATGAAGAGTGACGGTGGTGGAGAACATATCCAAAACTGACAAGTTGGCCAAGAAGAAGTACATAGGGGTATGAAGCTTATGATCCAGGCAGACCAGGAGAAGTATCATCGTGTTACCACCAAGACTCAGGAGATATGTAAGAAACACTAACAAGAAGATCATGGACTGCACCTCTGGAGCATCCGAAATCCCTTTAATGATGAAATACGCCACAAGGCTCTGATTCTTTTGGATCATTTCCTTGTTCTCAAATCATAAAAATAGAGTTTATTCAAATTTTGGAATGAAATAATCACTGGGTCAAATAATGCCTAAAAAATAATATAAAATTATATATCTCTATGGATAGATAAATGGTTTCTTAACATGTTAAGGACAGTTTAGATATAGGGCAATGGAAGCATAAAGATGATCAAGAGAATGATCTAGAATGGGTAACAAATACTTGGGATATCTGTCAAGGTAATAACAATATTACACAACCCAATAGTGGGGACCGGGAAATCGAATCATAGGGGAAGACTAAGGGATACGTGATAGGGACATAAAACATGTATAAAGGAGAATGGTTTAATGGCTTTTTCTTAGAATTTCCACAAAATAAACCTTAATGTAAACTAATTTCTTATCTGTATGTATGAAGCAAAAGTTTTGCAATAGATCTGGACCCAAAAAACACCTTTTTAGCCAACATACCAAAAAAAGCAATGAAAACAAAACCATGTATTTCTAGTGTTACATTTCTAGTGAAACACTTAGCACAATTTAATACTTACAGGTGGCAGTGTGTGCAGTAATTTAGTTGATTTTCAGCAGATATTTTTTCATATCCCTGAATCTATAAAAAAATAAAGAAAAGAACATAAACACCTAAAACATAGGAACATTTATAAGCAAAAGAGACAAAAAGAAAAACTCAAGTTAAATGTAAGGACCCAATCAATTGTCGTGAAGCCAAATTAAGTAATTTTCAAATTTTACTATGGATGTATTGTAGGAATGAGATTTTCCACCAACTGGTTGGTTACGCTTTAATTGTCTGCAGAAGGAAGAGGGTAATACATAGTGCTGACAATTGTCCTGGGATCTTTCTCTCGTAAATAACATTTGTAATGATCCCAGAGTCCAGATCGAAAATAACCCAATTATCAATCATAGGGGGAAAACACATAGAGAAAATAGTCCTTAGGTTGAAATGTATAAATATATATATAAAGCATAAAAACATTCTGAAATTTGTTGATCATAAAGCCACACAACATCTTTCTTAAAAACCCCCAAAAATCTGTATTGCCAAACCAAAGCATAAAATCAGAAATGATGTCAAGCTTAAAGGGGTTGTACAGTTCTACACCAATCTGTTTGTTGCCTTGTATATACATGGACACCAAATCAGTTGACTCTGTCTGTCTTTATCGGGCAGATGCCACAACTGATGCCAAGTCTCCCATTAAAGGGTTTGACCAAGATTACAAAAAATATACCTGTACTTACCTTTTCTTGTGCTCCCCGTGTCCCCCACCGTGTCCCATGTGCCATGTTCCTGTTTGTTTACAGGGGCACAGCATCTTGGCTCTGGCAACTCCGCCCGCTCCCTCAGTTGTGCTGGAACATGGGATGGGCGGCATTCCTGGTGGGGTGTCAATGCAGGGTTTTTTTTTGGACAGCCCCCCTCCCCCCATGGCTACCTTGAGATTTTTGTAATCTCGATCAACCCCTTTAACTTTGAAGACACAGCTTAAGTTGTGGATATCACTTAATAAGTGGACACAGAGCCAACTGCTTCTGGATTTGTGGATTTGGTTTGGTGGCAAGGTATTTGCTTCCCATTAATAACATATAAATAACCTTTCCAGAGGACAACATTATCACAGAGGGAGAATCACTTCTTGACACCACATTTTACATATTAGAGAACATGATGCCAAAATGTGACCATTGCAGAACAACCACAAAAATATGAAAGAGGGAATCATCCACCCTTGATATTTGCAAAACTTGGCTGAGATGACGTCAAGTAATTATTAATCATCAATTTATACTGAAACTGGAGATTCTGATAGTGGATTACCACATACTGCCTCCTGAAAAATCCTCGAAGAACAGCTGGCAACTAGAAACCAAGAGTCCTGGACAACTCTTCTTGCTGAGCAATTTGGACAGAATAGCAACAACAAAATAGCAGAAGCACTAGATAGCAGAGAACAGACTGAATAACCAGCTTCTAGCAGATTCTGCTCTTATTTTAGCTTCTTATATCCTGGTTTTTATGAAATTTGCATAATTTCAAAAGCCTCTTTTGTCAAAACCAGGGCATAAGAAGCTAAAAGAATAACCTACCCTGCCAGAGGGGGCACACACCAGTAGGTCAGTGTGCTTAGCTTACAATCCTTCATCCTGGTGGTAGATGTCCTTTAATAGCGCTTTTTACGGCTTCAGTGCCACAGCCAGAGGATCCACTGTTCTTTCTTTGTGTTTTTTATTGTACCATTGATTACTTTGTTTTATACTATTACAACCACTTGATTTTATTTATTTGGAGTAGAGTCAAAACCTCTTTGATGTAGACACTTCTTTGTAACCTTATAGTACTTGTTTTAGCGCCAATAGGACTGGCCACTGGTTGCCAGTTCCTACATTGCCCATGCTGTTGTATTCCATAAAGACTTATAGCTAGTGATGTTTCACTGGGAATTCTGGGAAATATGACGGTCCGACTGATTTGCTCTGTATTTAATTTCAAATTGTGTTGCACGCCCTATGTTAACCCCTTAACGCTCTGCGCCGTAGCTCTACGGCGCAGAGGTATAAGGGCTGTATGAAGAGGGCTCACGGGCTGAGTCCTCTTCATACAGAGGTGGGGGTTTTTGCATATTGCACAAAACCCCCACCGCTAATAACCGCGGTCGGTGCTTGCACCGATCGCGGCTATTAACCCTCTAAACGCCGCCCGCAAAGTCGCGGGCGGCGTTTAAAAGACGGCGGCGCGTGGGCGCCGCCATCTTTTTTTCGATCGCCACGCCCCCGAACGTCATCGGGGGGCGGCGATCGGTTGCTATGGTAGCCTCGTGTCTTCTTTTGACACGAGGCTATCTGGCAGCTGCAGATTCGTTACAATGAGCCAGTGGCTCATTGTAATGAATGTGCTGCAAAAATGCCATATATTGCAATACAGAAGTATTGCAGTATATGGTAGGAGCGATCTGACTATCTAGGGTTAATGTACCCTAGATGGTCTAAAAGATAGTGAAAAAAAAAATAAAAAAAAAAGTTTAAAAAATAAAAAAAATTAATAAAATATTAAAAGTTCAAATCACCCCCCTTTCCCTAGAACGGATATAAAACATAATAAACAGTAAAAATCACAAACATATTAGGTATCACCGCGTCCCAAAATGCCCGATCTATCAAAATATAAAAACGGTTACGGCCGGCGGTGACCTCCGAGGCGGGAAATGGCGCCCAAATGTCCGAAATGCGACTTTTACACCTTTTTACATAACATAAAAAATGAAATAAAAAATGATCAAAATGTCGCACAGACCTCAAAATGGTAGCAATGAAAACGTCGCCTCATTTCGCAAAAAATGACCCCTCCCCCAGCTCCGTGCGCCAAAGTATGAAAAAGTTATTAGCGTCAGAAGATGGCAAAAAAATTTTTTTCTTTTTTGTACACATTCGTTTAATTTTTTAAAATGTATTAAAACACAATAAAACCTATATAAATTTGGTATCACCGCGATCGCACCGAACCAAAGAATAAAGTAGGCGTATTATTTGGAGCGAAGAGTGAAAGTCGTAAAAACTGAGCCCACAAGAACGTGACGCACGTGCGGTTTTTTTTCAATTTTTCCACATTTGGAATTTTTTTTCAGCTTCGCAGTACACGGCATGTTAAAATAAATAACATTACGGGAAAGTAAAATTTGTTACGCACAAAATAAGCCCTCACACAGGTCTGTACACGGAAAAATGAAAAAGTTATGGATTTTTGAAGTTGGAGAGCGAGAAATGAGCCGGAAAACCCTCCGTCCTTAAGGGGTTAAAGGTGCACCACAAAAAATATGGGGAACTCTGTCGGACCTGAGAGGGGAAGCAACACATTCATGATTTCTGGCGCACAATCTAAATGAATCTCCGCATCCAGCATTATAGACGGACAATGCAGTTTTAGTGAACTGTCCGAATTTGTAAGTAAATGTGCCCCATAATTTCTGTTGAGATTTATGGCAGAAAGCTGATTCCTTTCAGTAAATTTCCCTCATAGTTTTTTTTAATTTTTCTTTTAATTCAAATAAAACTTGACTTTTTTAGCCTTTGTGCTGTTTACCTTAACATCATCAATCCCTTTGGCTTTTATAGACCCGAGGGAAACTTTCCGTTTCTAAGCTTTGACTATTTAATCCCTGACTCCGATCACTACTACGCTTTTTTCTATTCAAAGAGAATAATATGTGTAGCCTGAGAGCTGGATATATAATTACCTGTGACATGTTTTACATGGGGGTGAGGATTATGTCTTCAAAAACTTCAATAAAAACTTTGACTATAGTCAACTCCCTGGAATGGGCTTCTTTGCCTCGTACTTGTATATGTATTATATAGTAGGTAATGCCCAAAAATCCTTGATGCTTATGGTGTGATACATTAATAGCCCTTGGAAATAATTTATTATTAATATTTGGTACACAAGATCGTAGATTTCTTTTCAATTTTATTTTTATTTTAAAAATTAATCATCTCATTGTCATCTTGAAGTGTTCACTCTGTAATTCTATTACTAAATGGATGATAGAAATGTGAGCGTTCCAACCTATTTCATCATCACCGGTATCTCGGATGAGCCTCTTGTGCAGGTTTTTCTTTTCCTCCTGGTTCTGCTCATCTATCTCACCGCTCTCGGAGGTAACATCACCATCTTCCTCCTGGTTTGTTCGGATCATCATCTCCATACACCCATGTACTTTTTCTTGGCCAACTTGTCCATCTTGGATATTAGTTGTTCTACGATTACTCTTCATAAATCCCTGATATCTTTCATATCGGGAGATAACACTATCTCTGTTTTTGAATGTTATGCCAACATTTTTGCCTTTTTTTCATTTACTTGTATCGAACTGTTGGTTTTGGCAGCCATGAGCTATGATCGCTACGTTGCTATCTGTAACCCTTTACATTATTATCTAGTCATGAATTCTAAAATTTGTGTCCTTTTGGCGTGTATATGTTGGGGCTATGGTCTACTTGAAAACTTACCAACTTTTTGGGGGCTCTTCAAATTAACATGTTATGAGACTAATGAGGTGGACCATTTCTTCTGTGACATTGTACCCATCTTGAAGTTGACATGTAGCGACAAATCTTTTCTCCAGCTTTATTTTTTAACTGCTGGGGTTTTTTCTGGTACTTTTACCCCTTTTGCCCTTACGTTTATCTCCTACATCTTCATAATATCCACCATCTTGTCCATAAGATCTAGCAGTGGGAGACGTAAAGCCTTCTTCACATGCTTCTCTCATCTAACAGTAGTCATCACTCTCTACGCTTCTCTTGTCTTCCAGTATCTGAGGCCAAATGCTTCCATAAATTTAAGTTCCAATAAATATTTTTCTTTGTTTAACGCAGCCGCTGTCCCGATACTGAACCCATTGATCTACAGCTTGAAGAATAGAGATGTGAAAGCCGCTATAAGACGAAGAATAAGCTGTAGGTAGATGTAAACATCCACACACTATGGGTACAGAAAGTATTGAGACCCCTTTAAATTTGTCGCCGTTTGTTTCATTGCAGCCAATTGGTAAGAGCAAAAAAGTTCCTGTTTTTGCTCATTAATGTGCACTCTGCCCCCATCTTGACTGAAAAAAACAGAAATGGAGGGTTTTTTTGCTAATTTATCAAAACAAGAAAACAGAAATCCCACATGGTGATCAGTAATCAGCCCATTTACTCAATGTTGAGTCATGAGTCTTCTTGGGAATGATGCAACAAGTTTTTCACACCTGATTTGGGGATCCTCTGCCTCTTCCTTTTATATCCTCTGCAGTTCCCTCCATTGTATGGTGAACGTTTGTGGGTGCATTGCATGGAGCTCAACCACAGTGATCCTGGGATTTTTCTTTACCTCTCTTACCCAGGTTCTTCTCCCATGATTTCTGGATAGCCAGGTTGAGGAAGAGTTGTGAACATCCCAAACTTCTTCCAATTAAAGGAAATCTACCACCAACATCAAGGATTGAAACCAAACACACTAAGTCCCGTTCCACACTTGCGAGTGTGAAGCGATGAACTCGCTTCACACTCGCAACGCATGCTGCCGGGAACGCACGTCCCGAACGCTGCACACCAGGAGTGAACTGAGATGCTGAGTTCACTCCCGGCTTGCAGCGTTCGGGCCGTGCGGTCCGGGCAGCATGCGTTGCGAGTGTGATGCGAGTTCATCACAACACACTCGCAAGTGTGGAACGGGCCTAACATGCACTAACATGTGTGCTCCCTTTGGCACAATCATTTAAATAATATGTAAATGAGCTATATGCAAATGAGTGCTCTTAGGAACCTTGAGTGCTGCAGAAATTGTTTTGAAACCTTGGCCGGATCTGCGGATTGCCACAATTCTGTCTCTGAGCTCCATGGAAAGTTACTTAGCCCTTATGATTCTCATGTGCTCTGACATGCACTGTGAGCTGTGAGGTCTTATATAGACAGGTGTGCACCTTTCCTAGAAAAGTCTAATCCATTTATATAAACACAGCTGGAATCCAATGAAGGAGTAGAACCATCTTAAGGAGAATCAGAACAAAATGAAAAGCATGTGAGTTAAATATGAGTGTCACAGCAAAGAGTCTTATGACCTTATGATATTTCAGTTTTTCTTGTTTAAAAAGTTAGAAAAAAGTCTACATTACTGTTCTTTTCTGTCAAGATCCGGGCAGAGTGTACCTTAAAGGGGTTGTCCCATGAAGACAAGTTTCTTATATGTTCTCAACACAACAAAAATGCAGCATTTCACAAATATTAGTTCAATCTGTCCTTATAAGTTCTTCTGTACACAATTTCAGTTGCCCCTAGATCCGACCCAGTAACTTCTGACTTAGGGTCGGGCCGCCATTGTGTATTTTTGTGTGAGATTGTGCAGATGAGATTTCTGTGTCTTGTGCCTGTAGCCCCGCCCCCTGCATGGAGCTCAGAGACACAGACACTGATCACATCCTGCCAGGAGATTGTGAGGAGAGACAAACTGCAAACTACAAGCTACAGGGAGATAAGTGATCCGAAAGAAGGGGGAGGCAGGCACATATCTGTGAGAACACAGATGTAGCAGTGCTGTGTGTGAGATCTAATGGATCTCATGCTTCTCTGATGTGTCTCATCTCTTTCTATGGGTCCATGTGTTAGTACAATGTCAGAAGCCAGATGAAAGTGTATATACACCTGTACCCCGATAATCTAAGCTCATTGTCACCCCACAGAAGTAGATGAATCATATTGGGGCTCATTTACTAAGGGTCCACAGACCGCGATTCTGTCGGGTTTCCCGAATATCTCTATTTTGCACTGAATTGCTCCAGGTTTTTGGCGCACACGATCGGATTGTGGCGCATCGGCGCTGGCGTGTATGCAGACAGCCCGACTGATTCGGACAAACCGCGGAATTTAAAAACAAAATTGTGTCGCAAGAAAAAACAATTACATGCACCGTGAAGAAGAAGGTGAACTCCGGCGTATCTCAGCGGGGAAGCAACACCTGACAAGTGGACGCACGACCTTAGTGAATCGCGGCAGACCCGAATCCTCGTCGGACAATGTACCGTGGGGATCGCGACAGAACCAGGTAAGTAAATCTGCCCCAATATGTCTGCTTAGAGATGCCCCACCCACATTCTGGTATTTTGCACTGAGCACCATTGAAAGTGATAAGAGCTTAAACATCAATAAAACTGAGTAAAATTGTAAAGTAAGGGGTTAAAATGATCTTTTTTGTGTTAACATCAATAGGGGATTGAGATGTGAGAATTTTCTTTCATGGGAAAACCCCTTTAACCCCTTACCGTCACATGCCGGGTGCGGGTGCATGGAGAGGGCTTACAAGCTGAGCCCTCTCCATAGCCGGTAAGTCTTTGCTGCATATTGCAGCAAAGGCTTAACGGTAACACCCGCGATTGGTGTGGGCAGCGATTGCGGGTGTTTTACCACTGATCGCCGCTGGCGGCTTAAAAAAGATGGCGGTGCATGGGCGCCTCCATTTTTCCGAGGATCGTCGCTCCTCATGACGTCATCGTATAAAATAGTTATTAGTGCCAGAAGATGACAAAAGCAGAACCAAATTTTTTGTACAGGAGTTTTAAATTTTTGTAAATGTATGAAAACATTATAAAATCTATACAAATTTGGCATCCCCATAATTGTACCGACCCAAAGAATAAAGTAGACCTGTCATTTGGGGCGCACAGTGAAAGACGTGAAATCCAAGCCCACAAGATTACGGCACAAATGCGTTTTTTTTACCAATTTCACTGCTTTTGGAATTTTTTTTTCCCGCTTCCCAGTACACAGCATGGGATATTAAATACCATCACTACCGTCACACAGCTCTGTACATGGAAAAATAAAAAAAGTTATAGATTTTTGAAGGTGGGGAGTGAAAAATGAAAACGCAAAAATGAAAAAGGGCTGCGGCGTTAAGGGGTTAGTGAGCAAAAAATGTAACTTTTGGCTACAATGAATCAAAGAGTGAAACATTTAAAGGGGTATCAATACTTTCCGTAGCCACTACATAAACCGTACTTGCTGTGCTGGAAAGCACATTGTAGGTTATGGTTCTTATGTTCTTATACAGGATGTGATTAAAACGTTTAGTATGTTTTTATTTAAGCAGTATAATTTTTTGGCATATTACAGTCTAAAATTATATAAATCATGGACAGCAAGATTCACAGCGAGATCATCTACAGCAAACCTTCATAAACAAAGATCTTAGGTCACATGACCCTAGGGGAGGTCACTTAACCATTCATTGGTTGTAGTATTGACCCACCTCAGCTACTGATTCCTGATGTGAAGTGGGGCATGGTGGGATCCTTGATTCTTGTTCCCAAGGGGGGCGGGGGATGGTATATACCGTCTGATTATCTTACTACAACCCTGAAGACCTCCTTTTAGCAGAATTTTCCAGTGGTTCCAAGGTTCCTCTATGAATCCGTAGAACATACAGATGTGACAACCTTTAACTTGAAATTTTATAAATGCGTTAAATCGGTTTTTCAGGGAACCCTTTAGGGCCAGTCAAGTGGCTAACATTCAGTCTTCTGCAATGACACCAGAATTGGTGGGGATCATTGGATCTTCTATTGCCCATTAGTGGCCTCATCAGACTGGGATCTGCTGGGGACTGGTTACTGGACTAGTAGTGAGGGAATGTCTTCTAGTTGTCTACTCACCACCTAGTTCTCGTGCGAAATGTTTTTTTTTTAAAGTTCAAATGAAAGAAATCAAAATAAATAAGGTATATTCATGATTGTACTGATCTAAAAATAAAAGAAATGTAACATTTGGGCCACGCAGTGAGCTCCGTAAAAACAAAGCCTGCCAATAAATGACGCTTCTGTGTTTTGTTGTTAGTTCAATCGCATTTGGAATTTTTTTTTCCAGCTTTCTAGTAAATGGAGCCGCTCAGAAGTACAATATGTCCCAAGAATAAAAATCCTATGGAACTGGAAACAAAAAAGTAAAAAATTTGGGAAGTAGAATACACAAAACACAAAAACTGGAAAGTTAAAAAGAGTTACATTACCTGTAACACTATGGATACTTCTTTATAATATGACCGATGCTTGATTCATACACTGAATAAAACTCTATTTTGATTGCAAAAAAATATCCACTGCTCAAAAAAACAAAAGGGAACGCTCAAAATAACACATCCTAGATCTAAATGATCTGAATGAATGAAATATTATCATTGAATACTTTGTTCTGTACAAAGTTGAATGTGCTGACAGCAAAATCACAAAATGAAAGCCTGAATTTGGAGTCAAACACAAAATTAAAGTGAAAAAACACACTACAAGCTGATCCAACTTTGATGTAATGTCCTTAAAACAAGTCAAAAAGAGGCTCAGTATTGTGTGTGGCCTCCACGTGCCTGTATGACCTCCCTACAACGCCTCGGCATGCTCCTGATGAGGATCAGTATTGTGTGTGGCCTCCAAATGCCTGTATGACCTCCCTACAACCCCTTGGCATGCTCCTGATGAGGCTCAGTATTGTGTGTGGCCCCCACGTGAATGTATGACCTAACTACAACGCCGCACCATGCTCCTGATGAGGTTCAGTATTGTGTGTGGCCTCCATGTGCCTGTATGACCTCCCTGCAATGCATCGGCATGCTCCTGATGAGGCTCAGTATTGTCTGTGGCCCCCTTGTGCCTGTATGACCTCCCTACAACGCCTCGGCATGCTCCTGATGAGGCTCAGTATTGTGTGTGGCCCCCACGTGCCTGTATGACCTAACTACAACGCCGCACCATGCTCCTGATGAGGTTCAGTATTGTGTGTGGCCTCCATGTGCCTGTATGACCTCCCTGCTATGCATCGGCATGCTCCAGATGAGGTTGCGGATGGTCTCCTGAGGGATCTCTTCCTAGACCTGCACTAAAGCATCCACCAACTCCAGGACAGGCTGTGGTACAACGTGACATTGGTGAATGGAGCAAGAAATATGTCCTAGATGTGCTCAATCGGATTCAGGTCTGAGGAACGAGCCAGCCAGTCCATAGCTTCATTGTGTTTATCTTGCAGGAACTGCTGACACACTCCAGGTCTAGCATTGTCCTGTATTAGATAAAACCCAGGAAACCGCACCAGCATATGGTCTCACAAGGGATCTGAGGATCTCATCTCGGTACTTAGTAGCAGTCAGACTACCTTTGGCGAGCACATGGAGGGCTGTGTGGCCCTCCAAAGCAATGCCACTCCACATTATTACTGAGTCACTGCCAAACCCATCATGCTGAAGGATTTTGCAGGAAGCAGATCACTTTCCACAGTGTCTCCAGCTGCTTTCATCTGTGAAGAGCACAGGGCACCAGTGGCAAATTTGCTAATCCTGGTTTTCTCTGGCAAAGACCAAGTGTCCTGCACAGTGTTGGGCTGTGAGCACAACCCCCATCTGTGGAGGTCAGGCCCTCATTCCATCCTCATGGAGTCATTTTCTAACTGTGTACATTTGTGGTATGCTGGGGGCCATTTTTAAGTACTCTGGCTGTGATCCTCCTGTTCTTCCTTTCACAAAGGCGGAGGTAGAGGTCCTGCTGCTGGGTTGGCCTCCTGGTGTACTGACCTGTCTCCTATTAGTGCCTCTGGACACTACACTGACAGACACCGCAAACCTTCTTGCCACAGCACGCCGCCCTGGATAAGCCGCACTATCTGAGGCACTTGTGTGGGTTGAGTCTGTCTCATGCTACCACGAGTGTGACAGCTCCACCAACATTCAAAATTGACCAAAACATCAGCAATCAGTATTGGTACTTAGAAGTGGTCAGTGGTCCCCACCTGCAGAAAATACCCCACCTTGCTAATTTCCAATAGTTTGTCTATTCCATTTGCACTACAGCAGGTGAAATTGATTGCCAATTCTGTCCGGTTCACATTTTAATCAGTCTACTAATAAGGCAGTTGGCGTATCTGGACTCAACCATCAGCACGAAGAGAACTTCTATTGCCACCTGAACCAATTCCCTCTCCGCCCAATGCCACCCTGTGCTTCTCATAAGAAGAACCCCTAAATATCAGATGGAGATATGAGCCATTCATATGTAAATAACAGTGCCAGGTACAGGGGGCACACCCCGGCGGCACCAACTGCCTCATTAACATGCATATTCAAGAATTTCTCAGAAACTGCATAATGAAGGGGGCAGACTTCTGTTAATAGAGTGGAGCAAGTGAAGTAAAGCAGCATGATGAAGAAGAGTGGTCCAAATCCCTTCAGAATTATGTAGTACAGGCATCAATCACTTTAGGGTATTGCTTTAACAGAGGTTCAACAAGCTACTGATTCACGAGAGACACTTTGCTTTCAACACAAAACTTTTTCTATTTTGTCTTCCTTTTTGATATATAATGGTTATCGGGTGGCAAATCAAATCACAGATTTTTTAAATTGTTTCCTGCAGCATTTTATTTATAGTAATTGTCAAGCAATTCAGGAAGGTCAAAAATGGTGGGTGCACAACAAGACCGGATGTATTCTCTCCAAGGGTATTAAAAGATTGGATAACAAATCAGCACAACGCGTTTCGGGGAACCTGGGTCCCCTTTTTCAAGTGAATAAAAAGTTTCTGTTGGTCAATAAAAACAAATATACAGGTTTATGAATTACTTGTAATAGTGATGAGTGGACAGAAACACCAATGTTCGTGTCCATGCCAAACATTGCGGGGGTCCGATCTTGGACTTCACCCAGAAGTTTGGCCTTCGGGCTCTACTAGAAAAGCGGATCAGCCCATCAACCAGTTGCCAACACCTACTGCCAACCCCACGACCGCTGCTGGCACGGATCATGTGTCTTAACGCTTTAAATGCCACCGGCAAAGCCACCGTTTTCCCTGGGATCATCAGTTCCCGATAAGGTCACGGAGAGTCACGTATGGGAATAAAACTTTTTGTAAGTGGTTTCTGTTAATCCAAAGAGTTATTTTGACTCTCAAATTAGGTGTCGGAATGGAATTTTTCCCTGTTTTGGACCAATTAGCCTTTTTACCTTTTTCTGGACCAACACTGTATAATGTATAGGTTGGACTTGATAGACTGATGTTTTTTTCTAACCTTATTTACTATGATACTATGATCCTAGGGAAAATTACCAGTTGCTTTCATCTCACAAATCATAGCTAGAACGGTAAACAAGTGTGTTGCTGCTCGTCTCTTATCCCTTGGCTGTAACTTGGCCCAAGGGAAACTCTCAAAGATCTAACCCTTCTCTATTTAAGCCCCATCTACTACCAGTACTATGTTTAAATTGGTCATGAAGACGTATCTGTATCTTACTGGACATTTCCAATATAATGTTTTCACTGTGGCATGAATAATATTGTGTCTTTTTCAAACTGGCAATAAAAACCATGTATCCTGCAGCCGCAAACTATATGTTATTCCATGTGTTTTCCTAGAACGTTATCCCTGTATAAAGTGACTGGTAATATTGAGTATCATTATTAGCAATTATTATGATTTTTTTCTATACAGGCAGTCCCCAGGTTACGATCAAGATACGTTCTGTAGGTCTGTTATTAAGTTGAATTTGTATTTAAGTCGGAAATATATATTTTATCATTGTAACCCCAGCCAAATTTTTTTTGGTCTCTGTGACAATTGGATTTTAAAAATATTGGGTTGTCATACCAGGACCAGGATTAACAATAAAACTTCATTACAGACACATTTGATAACTGTTACAGCTGTTTATTGTAAGGCTAAAGTACAGTAAATTACCAATTGTCTTAGGTCCATTTGTAACTAGGGGTCGTCTGTAACTTTAAGTCGGTTGTGTTCTTAAGTAGGGGAACGCCTGTATCTGGAAAATCTACAGTGATATTGACTTTTTTCTATTCAGATTTCCCCTCCCAATATAACTTAAATACCTGTTAAACTGAAATTCAGAGAAGAAATTTTTGCTATTCTAATGCATCACAATAATGGGAGCACGATGACCTATTTCATCATTGCTGGAATTTCAGATGATCCTCGGTTGCAATTAAATGTATTCCTCCTGGTTCTGCTCACCTATCTCACCGCTCTTGGAGGTAACATCACCATCTTCCTCCTGGTTTGTCTCGACCATCATCTCCATACACCCATGTACTTTTTCTTGGCCAACCTGTCTATCTTGGACATGAGTTGCTCTACAATTACTCTTCATAAAATCCTCACTTCTTTCATGACGGGAGATAAGACTGTCTCAATTCTCAATTGTCATGTGCAAATTTTTACCTTCTTGTCGTTGACTTGTGATGAATTGTTGCTTTTGGCGGCTATGAGTTATGATCGCTATGTTGCTATCTGTAAACCTTTACACTATCACCTTGTCATGAATTACAGATGCTGTGTCCTTTTGGCCTCTCTATGTTGGGTTTGTGGCTTCCTTGAAAGCTTTCCGACTTTTATGGGCATCAACAGATTAACATGTTATACATCCAACAAGATGGACCATTTCTTCTGTGACATTATCCCTGTCATGAAGTTGTCTTGTAGTGACACATCTTTCCTCCAGCTCTATATTCTAATTGTAGGGGTCTTTCTTAGTGGTTTTACTCCATTTGTCCTTACTTTCATCTCCTACATCTTCATAATTTCCACCATCTTTTCGATACGATCCAGCAGTGGCAGACGTAAAGCCTTCTACACGTGTTCCTCTCACCTTACAGTAGTCATCACTCTCTACGCTTCTCTTTTCTTCCAATATCTGAGGCCATCTTCATCCATCAATCTAAGCTCCAGTAAATATTTCTCCCTGTTTAACGCAGCCGCTGTCCCAATACTGAACCCACTGATCTACAGCCTAAAGAATAAAGATGTGAAAGCCGCTATAAGTAGAGCTCTGGTGTAGAATCCACAATTTGAAATTGGTTTGAAATCTAGAGGCAAAGATAAAACTCTACCTTCTGGTCAGTGATGGAAATCTTTGCTTGGTTCGAGAAATTTTCACCAGGACTGAACACTGTGAAATTTCTCTTTCCTCTCCTGAAAGCATAAGAAGTAACGATAATAATGATGATAATAATATTTATTTATATAGCGCTACCAAATTCTGTAGCACTTTACAGATTATGGGAAACATTACAAAGAGTAGAAGAAACGAATGGTATAAGATCACCTTCCTCTGTAGATAATAAGATTATAAATTCTGGTAGATAAATGATCGGTAGATAAAGTCTAGAGATGAGCGAGTATACTCGTCCGAGCTTGATACTCGTTCGAGTATTAGAGTACTCGGAATGGCTCGTTGCTCGGACAAGTATTTCCCCTGCTCGTGATCGAGCATTTAATTAAGAAAAGACAGTGCAGAACAATGAAGAATAGAATGAAAACAGTGAACACAGTGAACACAGGATCATTTAAGTGAAGAACACAGTGAAGAACAGATTGCAGATGTTCCGAACATCTGCTCACTTAGCCGATGCTGGATCAAGCAGCGGGGCTGGAGCGGGCATGGAGGAGCAAAGCGGGCATCACGGAGCGGGCATAGAGGATCGGAGCAGGCATCACGGAGCGGAGCGGGGCTGGAGCGGGCATGGAGGATCGGAGCGGGGCTGGAGCGGGCATGGAGGAGCAGAGCGGGGCTGGAGCGGGCATGGAGGATCGGAGCAGGCATGGAGGAGCGGGCATCATGGAGCGGAGAGGGGCTGGAGCGGCCATGGAAGAGCTGAGCTGGGCTGGAGCGGGCATGGAGGATCGGAGCGGGGCTGGAGCGGGCATGGAGGATCGGAGCGGGGCTGGAGCGGGCATGGAGGAGCAGAGCGGGGCTGGAGCGGGCATGGAGGATCGGAGCGGGCATGGCGGAGCGGGCATCACAGAGCGGAGCGGAGCTGAAGCAGGCATGGAGGATCGAAGCGGGGCTGGAGCGGGCATGGAGGATCGGAGTGGGGATGGAGCGGGCATGGAGGAGCAGAGCGGGGCTTGAGTGGGCATGGAGGATCGGAGTGGGCATGGAGGAGCGGGCATCATAGAGCGGAGCGGGGCTGGAGCGGGCATCGATGATCGGAGCGGAGCTGGAGCGGGCATGGAAGATCGGAGTGGGGCTGGAGCGGGCAAGGAGGAGCAGAGCAGGGCTGGAGCGGGCATGGAGGATCGGAGCAGGCATGGAGGAGCGGGCATCATGGAGCGGAGCGGGGCTGGAGCGGCCATGGTAGAGCTGAGCTGGGCTGGAGCGGGCATGGAGGATCGGAGCGGGGGCTGAAGTGGAGGCTGGAGCGGAGCGGGCTGGAGCAGGACCAACAGCACAGAAAGAACACAGTGAAGAACACATTGCAGATATTCCGTACATCTGCTAACTAGAGATGAGCGAACATACTCGTCCGAGCTTGATGCTCGTTCGAGCATTAGCATACTCGAAACTGCTCGTTGCTCGGACAAATACTTCGCCCGCTCGAGAAAATGGCATCTCCCGCCGTTTTGCTTTTTGGCGGCCAGAAACAGAGCCAATCACAAGCCAGGAGACTCTGCACTCCACCCAGCATGACGTGGTACCCTTACACATCGATAGCAGTGGTTGGCTGGCCAGATCAGGTGACCCTGAAATAGACTAGCCCCTGCCTGCGCTGCTCGGATCATTCTGTGTCTGGATGCCGCTAGGGAGAGAGCTGCTGCTGGTCAGGGAAAGCGTTAGGCTGTTCTATTAGAATAGTGTTAGGCAGGAGTGATTCTACAAGAACCCAACAGCCCTTCTTAGGGCTACAATAACGTTATACATTTTTTTTTTTTATTTGCAGCTAGTACCATATTGTGAGGAATTAGCAGGGGGACTTGCTACCGTTGTGTTTAGCTCTTAGTGACACACATATCCACCTCAAACACCAAAGTGGGAAAATTTATTAGGGGTTTGATTTCAATTAGTCACAGTCTGCCAGTTTATTTTTATTTTACGTTTATTTTTTCATAAGTCAGCGTCATCTCATCTGGCATAGTAGTGTGCTTTCATACTTGGCTAGAAAATAGCCATAGGAGAATCCAAATGGCTTACTTAGGCCTTCAATAGCGTTATATATTTTATTTCTGGTTGATCTGCTGGTGGCTGTCCTTGCTGCAGTGCATCTACTACCATATTGTGAGGAATTTGTAGTGAGACTTGCGACCGTTGTGTTTAGCGCTTAGTGACGCACATATCCATCGCAAAGACCGAAGTGGGACAATTTATTAGGGGTTGGATTTCAATTAGGCACAGTCTGCCAGTTTCTTTTTATTTTACGTTTATTTTTTTAATAACTCAGCGTCATCTCATCTGGCATAGCAGTGTGCTTTCATACTTGGCTAGAAAATAGCCATAGCAATAGGATAGCATCGTTTGGTTTTAAAAACTAAAAAACACAAAAAAAAAAAAACCACAAAAAAACACAAAAAAAGTAAAAAAAAAATTAAAGTTATAACTTTCATTTTCAAAATGTTTAACCCGAGGGCTAGGGGTAGAGGACGAGGGCGGGGACGTGGGCGTCCAACTACTGCAGGGGTCAGAGGCCGTGGTCCTGGGAGGGGTGAGACACCACCTGCTGATGAGGGAGCAGGGGAACGCCGCAGAGCTACACTCCCTAGGTTCATGTCTGAAGTTACTGGGACTCGTGGTAGAGCACTGTTGAGGCCAGAACAGTGCGAACAGGTGATGTCGTGGATTGCCGACAATGCTTCGAGCAATTTGTCCACCAGTCAGTCTTCCACGCAGTCCACCCATGTCACCGAAATCGGCACTCCTCCAGCTCCTGCACCTCAGCCTCCTCCCCCCCAGTCTGCCCCCTCCCAGCAAAATTTTGCATTTGAACCGGCATACTCTGAGGAACTGTTTTCTGGACCCTTCCCACAGTCACAAACCACTTGTCCGGTTGCTGCTGAGCATTTTTCCGATGCCCAGGTTTTCCACCAGTCGCAGTCTGTGGGTGATGATGACCTTCTTGACGTAGTGGAAGAAGTGTGTAAAGAGGTGTCCGACGATGAGGAGACACGGTTGTCAGACAGTGGTGAAGTTGTTGTCAGGGCAGGAAGTCCGAGGGGGGAGCAGACTGAGGGATCGGAGGATGATGAGGTGACAGACCCAAGCTGGGTTGAGCGGCCGGGTGAACACAGTGCTTCTGAGACGGAGGAGAGTCCTCGACCAGAACAGGTTGGAAGAGGCAGTGGTGGGGCCAGACGGAGAGGCAGGGCCAGAGCAGGTGCATCAGCGCCAAATGTGTCACGTAGTGAAGCTCCCGTGGCGAGGGCTCCCCGCGGCGAGGGCTAGATATTCAGAAGTCTGGAGGTTCTTTAAGGAAACACCGGATGACCGACGGACTGTGGTGTGCAACCTTTGCCAAACCAGGATCAGCAGGGGTTCCACCACTACTAGCTTAACTACCACCAGTATGCGCAGTCATATGAATGCTAAACACCCCACTCAGTGGCACCAAGCCCGTTCACCTCCGGCCGTGCACACCACTGCTCCTTCCCCTGTGTCAGCTGATAGTCAGCCCCCTGCCCAGGACCCTGGCACAAAAACCCCATCGTCGCCTCCACGATCCTCCACAGCATCCACCAGCGTTCAGCTCTCCATACCCCAGACGCTGGAGCGGAAAAGGAAATATAGTGCAACCCACCGCACACCCAAGCCCTTAATGTCCACATCTCCAGATTGCTTAGCCTGGAGATACTGCCCTATAGGCTAGTAGAGACCAAGGCCTTTCGCAACCTCACGGCGGCGGCCGCCCCTCGGTATTCGGTCCCCAGCCGCCACTACTTTTCCCGATGTGCCGTCCCAGCCCTGCACCAGCACGTGTCAGACAACATCATCCGTGCCCTGACCAAAGCCGTTTCTGACAAGGTCCACCTGACCACGGACACGTGGACGAGTGCTGCCGGGCAGGGCCACTATATATCGCTGACGGCACATTGGGTTAACTTGGTGGAGGCTGGGACCGAGTCTGACCCTGCGGCTGGTCATATACTGCCGACGCCGAGGATTGCGGGGCCTACCTCGGTCCAGGTCTTTCAGGCCTACTATGCCTCCTCCTCCTCCCACCCCTCCTCCACCTCCTCCTCCAAACTACCATCCGTGGGCATGGCGCCATCAGTCGCTAGCTCTAGGCACAGCAGCAGTGGCGTCGCTAAGCGACAGCAGGCGGTGCTCAAACTGCTGAGCCTAGGCGATAAAAGGCACACCGCCCAAGAACTATTACAGGGCATCACGGCGCAGACTGATCTGTGGCTGGCACCACTGAACCTGAAGCCAGGCATGGTTGTGTGTGACAACGGCCGTAACCTGGTGGCGGCTCTGCAACTCGGCAGACTGACACATGTGCCATGCCTGGCCCATGTGTTAAATCTGATAGTTCAGCGTTTCCTCAAGACATACCCCAATCTGTCTGATTTGCTCACGAAGGTGCGCCGCATCTGTGCGCATTTCAGGAAGTCCAGCACAGATGCTGCCACTCTCAGGGCAGCGCAGCGCCGCCTCCAACTGCCCGCTCACCGACTGTTGTGCGACGTGCCCACGTGCGACGTGACCACCAGAACTGGTAGTCAGGTCAGTCAGCTTCCTCAAGTCTACAATGAGGAGTGGACGTGGATGTCTGATATCTGTCAGGTGCTGAGTAACTTCGAGGAGTCAACAAAGATGGTCAGTGGCGATGCCGCCATCATTAGCCTCACCATCCCGCTGCTTGGCCTGTTGAAAAACTCTCTGATCAGCATGAAGTCGGAAGCTTTGCGCTCGTCACAAGAGACGGGGGAAGAAGATTCCCTTGTTGATAGCCAAAGCACCCTTAGGTCTGTTTCTCAGCGCATATCGGAGGAGGTGGAGGAGGATGAGGAGGAAGAGGAGGAGAATGTTGGCGAGACACAAGAGGGGAGCATTGTTCAGTCCTTCACTGTTCAGCGTGTATGGGCAGAAGAAGAGGAGTTGGAGGAGGAAATGTAGAGTCAGGCCAGTGAGGGGAGTGAATTCTTGCGCGTGCGGACTCTGGCGCATATGGCAGATTTCATGCTAGGCTGCCTATCCCGTGACCCTCGCGTTCAAAGAATTTATTCCAGCACCGATTACTGGGTATTCACTCTCCTGGACCCACGGTACAAGCAAAATCTTTCCACCCTCATCCCTGTAGAGGAAAGGAGCGTGAGAATGCATGAATACCAGCAGGCCCTGGTGCACAAGCTGAAACAGTATTTCCCTTCTCACAGCGCTAGCGGCAGAGGGCGTACTTCTGCGGGACAAGTAGCGAGGGAGAGTAGGCGAGCAGGCAGCTTGTCCAGCACTGGCAGGGGTACACTTTACAAGGCCTTTGCCAGTTTTATGTCACCCCAGCAAGACACTGTCACCTGTCCCCAGTCTCGGCAGAGTAGGGCTGATCTTTACAGAAAGATGGTGAGGGAGTACGTAGTTGACCATACCATCGTCCTAAATGATCACACAGCTCCCTACAACTACTGGGTTTCAAAGCTGGACATGTGGCACGAACTGGCGCTGTACGCCTTGGAGGTTCTTGCCTGCCCTGCCGCTAGCGTGTTGTCTGAGCGGGTTTTCAGTGCAGCTGCTGGCATCATCACCGATAAGCATACATGCCTGTCGACTGACAGGCTGACGCTTATCAAGATGAATAAAGCCTGGATTTCTCAGGATTTCCATTCTCCACCAGGTGAAAGAAGCTCAACCTGAATAATGTATGCACTCCTCCTCCTCATTTTCCTCCTTCTCCTCCTCTTTGTACACTAAAGCAGAGGAAACTGGCTATTTTTTGCCAGGGCCAACTGGCTCTAGCTATAGTACTCTATGTATTTAATTTTTCTGGAGGGCCACCTACCCGGTCCTCTGTTTTAAACAATTTTTGGGAGTGCCACATACAGGTACTCTATGTATTTAATTTTTCTGGAGGGCCACCTACCCGGTCCTCTGGTTTGAAAACTTTTTTGGACTGCCACATACAGGCACTCAATCTATTTAATCTTTCTGGAGGACCACCTACCTGCTCCTCTGGTTTGAAAACTTTTTTGGACTGCCACATACAGGCACTATCCAAATTTAATTGTCTCCATAGCAGCCTCCACACGTCGTCTTTATAGCTACCTCCACACGTTGTCTCCATTGCTACATCCACACGTCATCTCCATAGCTGCCTCCAAAAGTCGTCCATATAGCTGCCTCCATACATCGTCCCCTTAGCAAACGAGCTGTGTCAGGCAGAATTTTGGGTTGTTTTCATGGCTTCTGCATCAAACTTGTTAACTTTGTTGCCACCCTGCTGTGTTATCCACAAAATATACTGGCAAACTTTTATCCTTTACCGATATTATTTCAGCGCTTCTTGCGCATCTGTTTACATTCCCCTCACCCGCCATAACCAAGCCAATTACTTATAAGAACAGTACTACACTTGATCTTATACAAAAGTTCTTAGAAGTGCTGTTTGTAGCCCCCGCCTGCTTTGAAAATTATAATTTTTTCAAAGTAAACGCTTCTGGCCCCCAGGCCCATTTTGGGTGGGGAGGAGCCGAGAGGCAGGGGCTTGGACAGGCGAAAGCTCGCCTGGCAGCGGACCGCCAGCTCCATCCCAAGATTAGTCAGCCTCAGAGGCATCCATACATGCTGCCCTTGCTGTTTCCTGTCCATTTCGCCTCCACGATCCTCCACAGCATCCACCAATGTCTCCATGCGCAACTTTCAACTGTCTATACCCCAGACGCTGGATCGCGAAAGGAAATACAGCACATCATCCCCTTAACAAACGAGCTGTGTCAGGCAGAATTTTCGGGTGTTTCACCAGATACATAATGGAACTCTGCCCATCTGTCGCCGCCATGCTGGAGACCTGAAGTTGCAATCATAGCAGCGCAATATGGATGCCCCATACTGTCGCTCTTAATCATGGAAGTCGTCTCCATGGCTGCCTCCATACATCGTCCCCTTATCAAACGAGCTGTGTCAGGCAGAATTTTCGGGTGTTTCACCAGATACATAATGGAACTCGGCCCATCTGTCGCCGCCATGCTGGAGACCTGAAGTTGCAATCATAGCAGCGCAATATGGATGCCCCATACTGTCGCTCTTAATCATGGAACCATTTCCGAAAAAACAATTAAAAATAGAACCGCTATGCTATTCCATTATTTCTAGATGAAATATTCAAACGACCCCGCCTGCTTTGAAAATTATAATTTTTTCAAAGTAAACGCTTCTGGCCCCCAGGCCCATTTTGGGTGGGGAGGAGCCGAGAGGCAGGGGCTTGGACAGGCGAAAGCTCGCCTCGCAGCGGACCGCCAGCTCCATCCCAAGATTAGGCAGCCTCAGAGGCATCCATGCTTGCTGCCCCTGCTGTTTCCTGTCCATTTCACCTCCACGATCCTCCACAGCGTCCACCAATGTCTCCATGCGCAACTTTCAACTCTCTATATCCCAGGCGCTGGAGCGCGAGAGTATATACAGCACATCATCCCCTTATCAAACGAGCTGTGTCAGGCAGAATTTTCAGGTGTTTCACCAGATACATAATGGAACTCGGCCCATCTGTCGCCGCCATGCTGGAGACCTGAAGTTTCAATCATAGCAGCGCAATATGAATGCCCCATACTGTCGCTCTTAATCATGGAAGTCGTCTCCATGGCTGCATGCATGCTGCCCCTGCTTTTTCCTGTCCATTTCCGTGGTGTTTCCATCATTTTCTGAGGTTCCCAGGTGTTTGGCCAAGCTTCCCTGTGCAGAGCCTTGGTCCCCTTGAAAAATGCACGAGTCTCCCATTGACTTCAATGGGGCTCGTTATTCGAGACGAGCACACGAGCATCGGGAAAACTTCGTCTCAAATAATGAGCACCCGAGTATTTTAGTGCTCGGTCATCTCTAGTCTTAATAAGAGACGAATACGAGGGGACGTGATTAATTTATATAAATATATAAATGGACCATACAAAAAATATGGCAGTAAGTTGTTCCAGATTAAATCAAATCAAAAGACGAGGGGGCACTGTCTGCGTCTGGAGAAAACAAGGTTTAATCACCAGAGGCTACAGGGCTTTTTTTACTATGAGAACTGTCAATCTCTTAAATAGCCGAGCTCAGGCGCTGGTCACAGCAGGGAAACACAGCCGAAAAAGGAGACACTCCTCCCAGTTCCATTGGCACCTTTCAGTCTTTGAGTTGACTGTGATCTTCTCAGTACTTAGTATAGTATTCTAGAGCCAGATGTGAGGACATCTATCCTACAGCAAAAGCTTGGCTGAAACTGGGTCATGTAACTGGACAATGATATCAAGTATTGCTGTATTTCCATGTCCCAGTTATAGTCCAGGCCTCAACCCAATTTAAAAGCTGTAGAGAGACCTAAAGAAAGTAGAGCATAAACTAATGCCCACAGGCCTAAAAACTAAGGCCATGTTGTAAAGGACAGTTCCTCCAGAATGAGATGAGAGACTTAAAAAGTAATCCAGACACCAATGACTTCAAGATATTACTGTATTATTGATTCTTCAAGCTACCGATTCATGGGGGCACTTTTTTCACACATAACTTTTTTGGCTTCATTTTTGGGATATAAATAGAGATGAGCGAACACTAAAATGCTCGGGTACTCGTTATTCGAGACGAACTTTTCCCGATGCTCGAGTGCTCGTCTCGAATAACGAACCCCATTGAAGTCAATGGGAGACTCGAGCATTTTTCAAGGGGACCAAGGCTCTGCACAGGGAAGCTTGGCCAAACACCTGGGAACCTCAGAAAAGGATGGAAACACCACGGAAATGGACAGGAAACAGCAGGGGCAGCATGCATGGATGCCTCTGAGGCTGCTTAATCGCACCATTATGCCAAAATTATGGGCAACAGCATGGCCATGACAGAGTGACAGAATGAAGCTAGATAGCATGTAAAACATCCAATAATTGACCCTGACACTATAGGGGACGGCATGCAGAGGCAGAGGCAGCGGCAGCAGGCTAGAGAGTGGCATGGCGACATACCCTAATTGGACTCAGGCTTCAAACCAATGGGTGTCAGAGAGGAACCAAAGGAGGTGAGCAAGAAGCGCTCAAATAATATCGGTACATGATAAAAGTTTGCCAGTATATTTTGTGGATTACACAGCAGGGTGGCGACAAAGTTAACATGGAAGCCATGAAAACAACCCAAAATTCTGCCTGACACAGCTCGTTTGATAAGGGGACCATGTATGCTTACAGTTCATGCCAGTCGCTGCACTGGCTGCCAGTCTCCTTTCGAATACAGTTTAAAATAATAATAACCCTCATCCATAAAGCTCTGTATAATGCTGCACCCCCCTACCTCTCCTCTCTTATCTCAGTCTATCGCCCAACCCGTGCTCTTAGATCCGCCAGTGATCTTAGATTAACCTCTACCCTAGTGCGGACCTCCCACTCGCGTCTCCAAGACTTCTCTAGAGCTGCACCAATTCTATGGAATGCTCTGCCCCGGACTATCAGACTAATACCTAACCTCCAAAGTTTCAAACGTGCTCTTAAAACCCATTTCTTTAGGCAAGCCTATAACACTCATTAACTGCATGAAGTTTTAACTCTTCTACTAACCCGTCCTGTGTCGTCCTCCCATCTGTTATCCAGCAACCAACAGGCACCAGACTTCTCTGCAGTCCCATTCACCCTGGACCTGGTATATAAGATGACGGCTGAGTGGTTCAAGCGACAGCAATTCCATTTATTATATTTTTTTCTATTCCCTAAGAAGAATGGCTTGACCATTAAATATTCTTTTACCTCGTGTTACCCCATCATCTTCATAAACCGTAAGCTCTGGCGAGCAGGGACCTCACTCCTGTTGTTCCATACAAATGTTGTGCTCTGTTACATTACATTTGTATTTGTTTCCTATGATTTGTAAAGCGCTACAGAATATGATGACGCTATATAAATAAAGATTATTATTATTATTATTATGGAGGCAGTGAACTAGTAGTAGATTAAAGGTGCTGCAACTATGTTAGTTGGATCTTGGGATGGAGCTGGCGCTCTGCAGCCAGGCGAGCTTTTGCCAATCCAAGCCCCTGTCTCTAGGCTACTCCCCAAACAGCACTTCTAAGAACCTTTTGTATAAGATCAAGTGTAGTAGCGTTCTTATAAGTTTAGGATATGGCGGGTGAGGGGAATGTAAACAGATGCGCAAGAAGCGCTGAAATAATATCCCTAAATGGTAAAAGTTTGCAAGTATATTTTGTGGATTACACAGCAGGGTGGCGACAAAGTTAACAACTTTGATGTGGAATGCCCTGTAATAGCTCTTGGGCGGTGTGCCTTTTATCGCCTAGGCTCAGCAGTTTCAGCACCGCCTGCTGTCGCTTAGCGACGGCACTGCTGCTGTGCCTAGAGCTACCGACTGATGGCGCCATGCCCACGGATGGTAATTCGGAGGAGGAGGAGGTGGAGGAGGGGTGGGAGGAGGTATAGTAGGCCTTTGAGACCTGGACCGAGGTAGGCCCCGCAATTCTCTGCGTCGGCAGTATATGACCAGCCCCAGGGTCAGACTCGGTCCCAGCCTGCACCAAGTTAAGTGTAGTAGCGTTCTTATAAGTTTGGGATATGGCGGGTGAGGGGAATGTAAACAGATGCGCAAGAAGCGCATGATGCGCATGGAGCTGGCGCTCCGCTGCCAGGCGAGCTTTCGCCAATTCAAGCCCCTGTCTCTAGGCTACTCCCCAAACAGCACTTCTAAGAACCTTTTGTATAAGATCAAGTGTAGTAGCGTTCTTATAAGTTTAGGATATGCCGGGTGAGGGGAATGTAAACAGATGCGCAAGAAGCGCTGAAATAATATCCCTAAATGGTAAAAGTTTGCCAGTATATTTTGTGGATAACACAGCAGGGTGGCGACAAAGTTAACAACTTTGATGTGGAATCCATGAAAACAACCCAAATTTCTGCCTGACACACCTCGTTTGATAAAGGGACGATGTATGGAGGCAGCTATATGGACGACTTTTGGAGGTAGCAATGGAGACAACGTGTGGAGGCTGCTATGGAGACAATTTAATTTGGATAGTGCCTGTATGTGGCAGTCCCAAACATTTTTCAAACCAGAGGAGCAGGTAGGTGGCCCTGCAGTAAAATGGAATAGATTGAGTGCCTGTATGTGGCAGTCCCAAAAATGTTTCAAACCAGAGGAGCAGGTAGGTGGCCCTGCAGTAAAATGGAATAGATTGAGTGCCTGTATGTGGCAGTCCCAAAAATGTTTCAAACCAGAGGAGCAGGTAGGTGGCCCTGCAGTAAAATGGAATAGATTGAGTGCCTGTATGTGGCAGTCCCAAAAATGTTTCAAACCAGAGGAGCAGGTAGGTGGCCCTGCAGTAAAATGGAATAGATTGAGTGCCTGTATGTGGCACTCACAAAAATTGTTTCAAACAGAGGACCGGGTAGGTGGCCCTCCAGAAAAATTAAATGCATGAAGTACTATAGCAAGAGCCAGTGGGCCCTGTCAAAAAATAGCCATTTTCCTCTGCTTTACTGTACAAAGAGGAGGAGAAGGAGGAAAATGAGGAGGAGGAGGAGTGGATCAATTATTCAGGTTGAGCTTCCTTCACCTGGTGGAGATTGGAAATTCTGAGAAATCCAGCCTTTATTCATTTTAATAAGCGTCAGCCTGTCAGCGCTGTCAGTCGACAGGCGTGTACGCTTATCGGTGATGATGCCACCAGCTGCACTGAAAACCCGCTCGGACAAGACGCTAGCGGCAGGGCAGGCAAGAACCTCCAAGGCGTACAGCGCCAGTTCGTGCCACATGTCCAGCTTTGAAACCCAGTAGTTGTAGGGAGCTGTGTGATCATTTAGGACGATGGTATGGTCAGCTACGTACTCCCTCACCATCTTTCTGTAAAGATCAGCCCTACTCTGCCGAGACTGGGGACAGGTGACAGTGTCTTGCTGGGGTGACATAAAGCTGGCAAAAGCCTTGTAAAGCGTACCCTTGCCAGTGCTGGACAAGCTGCCTGCTCGCCTACTCTCCCTCGCTACTTGTCCCGCAGAACTACGCACTCTGCCGCTAGCGCTGTCAGAAGGGAAATACTGTTTCAGCTTGTGCACCAGGGCCTGCTGGTATTCATGCATTCTCACACTCCTTTCCTCTGCAGGGATGAGAGTGGAAAGATTTTGCTTGTACCGTGGGTCCAGGAGAGTGAACACCCAGTAATCGGTGCTGGAATAAATTCTTTGAACGCGAGGGTCACGGGATAGGCAGCCTAGCATGAAATCTGCCATATGCGCCAGAGTACCAACGCGTAAGAATTCACTCCCCTCACTGGCCTGACTGTCCATTTCCTCCTCCTCCAACTCCTCCAACTCCTCTTCTTCTGCCCATACACGCTGAACAGTAAAGGACTCAACAATGGTCCCCTCTTGTGTCTCGCCAACATTCTCCTCCTCTTCCTCCTCATCCTCCTCCACCTCCACCTCCTCCGATATGCGCTGAGAAACAGACCTGAGGGTGCTTTGGCTATCAACAAGGGAATATTCTTCCCCTGTCTCTTGTGACGAGCGCAAAGCTTCCGACTTCATGCTGACCAGAGAGTTTTTCAACAGGCCAAGCAGCGGGATGGTGAGGCTGATGATGGCGGCATCGTCACTGACCATCTGTGTTGACTCCTCAAAGTTACTCAGCACCTGACAGATATCAGACATCCACGTCCACTCCTCATTGTAGACTTGAGGAAGCTGACTGACCTGACTACCAGTTCTGGTGGAAGTTGACATCTGGCAGTCTACAATCGCTCTGCGCTGCTGGTAAACTCTGGATAACATGGTCAGTGTTGAATTCCACCTCGTGGGCACGTCGCACAACAGTCGGTGAGCGGGCAGTTGGAGGCGGCGCTGCGCTGCCCTGAGAGTGGCAGCATCTGGGCTGGACTTCCTGAAATGCGCACAGATGCGGCGCACCTTCGTGAGCAAATCAGACAGATTGGGGTATGTCTTGAGGAAACGCTGAACTATCAGATTTAACACATGGGCCAGGCATGGCACATGTGTCAGTCTGCCGAGTTGCAGAGCCGCCACCAGGTTACGGCCGTTGTCACACACAACCATTCCCGGCTTGAGGTTCAGCGGTGCCAGCCACAGATCAGTCTGCGCCGTGATGCCCTGTAATAGCTCTTGGGCGGTGTGCCTTTTGTCGCCTAGGCTCAGCAGTTTGAGCACCGCCTGCTGTCGCTTAGCGACGGCACTGCTGCTGTGCCTAGAGCTACCGACTGATGGCGCCGTGCCCACGGATGGTAGTTCGGAGGAGGAGGTGGAGGAGGGGTGGGAGGAGGAGGAGGCATAGTAGGCCTGAAACACCTGGACCGAGGTAGGCCCCGCAATCCTCGGCGTCGGCAGTATATGAGCAGCCCCAGGGTCAGACTCGGTCCCAGCCTCCACCAAGTTAACCCAATGTGCCGTCAGCGATATATAGTGGCCCTGCCCGGCAGCACTCGTCCACGTGTCCGTGGTCAGGTGGACCTTGTCAGAAACGGCGTTGGTCAGGGCACGGATGATGTTGTCTGACACGTGCTGGTGCAGGGCTGGGACGGCACATCGGGAAAAGTAGTGGCGGCTGGGGACCGAATACCGAGGGGCGGCCGCCGCCATGAGGTTGCGAAAGGCCTCGGTCTCTACTAGCCTATAGGGCAGCATCTCCAGGCTAAGCAATCTGGAGATGTGCACATTAAGGGCTTGGGCGTGCGGGTGGGTTGCACTATATTTGCGTTTCCGCTCCAGCGTCTGGGGTATGGAGAGCTGAACGCTGGTGGATGCTCTGGAGGATCGTGGAGGCGACGATGGGGTTTTTGTGGCAGGGTCCTGGGCAGGGGGCTGACTAGCAGCTGACACAGGGGAAGGAGCAGTGGTGTGCACGGCCGGAGGTGAACGGGCTTGTTGCCACTGAGTGGGGTGTTTAGCATTCATATGCCTGCGCATACTGGTGGTAGTTAAGCTAGTAGTGGTGGAACCCCTGCTGAGCCTGGTTTGGCAAATGTTGCACACCACAGTCCGTCGGTCATCCGGTGTTTCCTTAAAGAACCTCCAGACTTCTGAAGATCTAGCCCTCGCCGCAAGAGCCCTCGCCACGGGAGCTTCACTAGTTGACACATTTGGCGCTGATGCACCAGCTCTGGCCCTGCCTCTCCGTCTGGCCCCACCACTGCCTCTTCCAACCTGTTCTGGTCGAGGACTCTCCTCCGTCTCAGAAGCACTGTGTTCACCCGGCCTCTCAACCCAGCTTGGGTCTGTCACCTCATCATCCTCCGATCCCTCAGTCTGCTCCCCCCTCGGACTTCCTGCCCTGACAACAACTTCCCCACTGTCTGACAACCGTGTCTCCTCATCGTCGGACACCTCTTTACACACTTCCACTACGTCAAGAAGGTCATCATCACCCACAGACTGTGACTGGTGGAAAACCTGGGCATCGGAAAATTGCTCAGCAGCAACCGGACAAGTGGTTTGTGACTGTGGGAAGGGTCCAGAAAACAGTTCCTCAGAGTATGCCGGTTCAAATGCCAAATTTTCCTGGGAGGGGGCAGACTGGGGGGGAGGAGGCTGAGGTGCAGGAGCTGGAGGAGTGGCGATTTCGGTGACATGGGTGGACTGCGTGGAAGACTGACTGGTGGTGGACAAATTGCTCGAAGCATTGTCAGCAATCCACGACATCACCTGTTCGCACTGTTCTGGCCTCAACAGTGCTCTACCACGAGTCCCAGTAACTTCAGACATGAACCTAGGGAGTGTAGCTCTGCGGCGTTCCCCTGCTCCCTCATCAGCAGGTGGTGTCTCACCCCGCCCAGGACCACGGCCTCTGACCCCTGCAGTAGTTGGACGCCCACGTCCCCGCCCTCGTCCTCTACCCCTAGCCCTCGGGTTAAACATTTTTAAAATGAGAGTTATAACTTTTTTGTTTTTTTTACTTCTTTTTGTTTTTTTTGTGTTTTTTGTTTTTTTTTGAGTTTTTAAAACCAAACAATGCTATCCTATTGCTATGGCTATTTTCAAGTATCAAAGCACACTACTATGCCAGATGAGATGACACTGAGTTAGTGCCTAATTGAAATCCAACCCCTACTAAATTTTCCCACTTCGGTCTTTGCTATGGATATGTGCGTCACTAAGCGCAGAACACAGCGGTCGCAAGTCTCACTACAAATTGCTCAGAATTGGCTAGTACATGCACTGCAGAAAGTACAGCCACCAGCAGATCAACCAGAAATCAAATATATAGAACGCTACTGTAGGCGTAAGTAAGCTCTTTGTATTCTCCTATGGCTATTTTCTAGCCAAGTATCAAAGCACACTACTATGCCAGATGAGATGACACTGAGTTAGTGCCTAATTGAAATCCAACCCCTACTAAATTTTCCCACTTCGGTCTTTGCTATGGATATGTGCGTCACTAAGCGCAGAACACAGCGGTCGCAAGTCTCACTACAAATTGCTCAGAATTGGCTAGTACATGCACTGCAGAAAGTACAGCCACCAGCAGATCAACCGGAAATCAAATATATAGAACGCTACTGTAGGCGTAAGTAAGCTCTTTGTATTCTCCTATGGCTATTTTCTAGCCAAGTATCAAAGCACACTACTATGCCAGATGAGATGACACTGAGTTAGTGCCTAATTGAAATCCAACCCCTACTAAATTTTCCCACTTCGGTCTTTGCTATGGATATGTGTGCCACTAAGAGCTAAACACAACGGTAGCAAGTCCCCCTGCTAATTCCTCACAAAATGGTACTAGATGCAAATTAAAATAAAAAAAGTAGAACGTTATTGTAGCCCTAAGAAGGGCTGTTGGGTTCTTTGAGAATCACTCCTGCCTAACAGTAAGCTAATAGAACACCCTAACGCTTTCCCTGACCAGCAGCAGCTCTCTCCCTAGCGGCATCCAGACACAGAATGATCCGAGCAGCGCGGGCAGCGGCTAGTCTATCCCAGGGTCACCTGATCTGGCCAGCCAACCACTGCTATCGACGTGTAAGGGTACCACGTCATGCTGGGTGGAGTGCAGAGTCTCCTGGCTTGTGATTGGCTCTGTTTCTGGCCGCCAAAAAGCAAAACGGCGGGAGCTGCCATTTTCTCGAGCGGGCGAAGTATTCGTCCGAGCAACGAGCAGTTTCGAGTACCCTAATGCTCGACCGAGCATCAAGCTCGGACGAGCATGTTCGCTCATCTCTAGATATAAATAATTACTTTGTAGAATTTGCTGTGTGTTTGTTTATACTTACCTTAATTATAGACCATACATGAAACCATAAAACTTACAGAATATGGACTCATTGTTAATTACTTTTTTAAAGAAAGTAATTTTAGTAACATGACAGTCCCATATTTCTATTTTGACTAAAACAGCAGAAGTCTATTGGAAGGAATTTATCAAGGTTTATACTTGCACTCAGCCAGAAATTGGGATGTTGAGTTGGGCATGCCAAAGAGCAAAGTGGGTTGGATTCCCCATGCCTACTCACTAGCTAAAGTTTCTGGTGCAGGTCATAGTATAATACTACCCCAGGCATGGCCATGCACTGGATGTATTAAGTCTGGAGACTCCTGATATATCCGGCACAACCAATGGGTTAAGATAAAACTTGATTGGTAAATCCCCCCCCCCCCATTATTTATGTTTTTGATGTATTTTGTCATGGGTACCCCTCTCCGTTGCGGTGCTGCCCCGGTCCCCGGCCCGCTCTTGCTTCTCCCCGATCCTGTTCTCTCTAGGGCTTGCGGGCGCCTGCAATCTAAGATTTAAAGGGCCAGCACACCGCCGATTAACGCTGGCATTCCCGGGTTTCCTTAAAGGACGGCTGTTCCCAGGATTCCCTGCTGGATCTTTGAGCCAACAGCCTTAGAGAAAGCTCTCCTGTGTGATTCCTGTGTCCCTGTTCTCCAGCGTTCCCGTGTTCCTGTGCTCCAGTGTTCCTGTCCCATGTTACTGCTGTGTGTTCCAGTGTTCCTTCCTGTATTGTTCTCCCGCTGTCACCCTGGGCTTGGACTGTGTTCTGCATTACTACCTTGGCTGCCACCGCGGGCTAGTTGCACACGTGGAACAACCTGGTGGCACCCCACTGCAGCAAGACCATCCCGCAAGACCAGATGCCACTTAGGCTCCAGTCCCAGATGTCGGCTAGTACCATCTCCCGCGGTGGTCCAGAGGATCCGGAATCCTGACATATTCCATGCTTACTAAAAATATGAATTAGTTTGTTTCCATGCATTACCTTAAATAACTCATTATAAAAAAAATGAAAATACAATATAATTTAAAGAAAACGTATTTGACCATATATAACAATATGCCATGACATGCCCAAACTTGGCCAAAGCTGCAATATCAAAGTTCATAGCTAGATGGAAAATGTGTGTCCTTTGTTTTTTTCTGTTGCTCGTCTCTAATCCCTTGCCTGTTACCGGCCCAAGGGAAGCTCTCAAAGCTCCACCACTTCTCTATATAATCCGCACTCCTCTTTGTTCTTAAAAACTCTCTGTTCACCGGTAGCTTTCTGGACATGTCATGTACATAGGTTGTGTTTCATTGGGGTTGAACATGCCGGAGAATGTCTGAACAGTTAAGGCTTCTACTCCTAGTACTTGTATATGTAGAGGGTAGCAGATACTAGTGAAAATCCTTTACACTCATGGTTTGATCATTTGATTTATAAAAGGATGTCTCCAGCCATTTTCCCAAAATTTCATGGAATTTAGAGGTGGGAAAAGAACCACCTTCAATATAAGCCATGGATCTTTCTAATGTGCAGTTATTACATCCCCTGTGAGTGGGTTCAACGGTAGAGGGTATCTTGGAGGACTTCTATTAAAGAAACTAGTGTGGTTGTTATGTGATATACAACTGTCCGGTCGGCAGGGATAAGATCACTTTGGCCTATGCCCAACAATGATAAAGATCGGGATAACGAGACCTGTGTCCCTCACAAATTTATCAATGGTATTTGTTCCCAAAACCACCTAGTTGTACTACACGTGCAAAATATATGCTATATTGTTCCCTTCTAATTTTCACATCTCCAACAAAAATTGGATGCTTTTAGGTAAATTTTAGAAAATTTGCTGGATGTGTAGTACCATCTCTATTGCGGCTTTCTTCTAGTCTCAAGGCGTGGAACACATTTAGATAAGGAAGGTATAAGTTGGAAAACACCATCCCAACTTTCTTTATCTATTGTCATGTTTTGTAGGAGCTCAGAGGTCATTTGTTTGTAAATCAAATAACAAATCTGTTATTTTTATAGGAAAAAAATTAAGTAATGTTAAGACATTTCTCTGCTTGACTTATTTTGTTAAAAACTTCATTGTCGTTGGAAAATGCAGATTCTGTTTTAAAATGTTCAATTCTATGGATATTATAAATATGAGTACATCAAGTTATTTCATCATTACTGGAATCTCTGATAATTCTTTGTTGCAATGTTTTGTGTTTCTCCTGGTTTTGGTCATCTATCTAATCACTCTTGGAGGTAACATCATCATCTTCCTCCTGGTTTGTCTCGATCATCGTCTCCATACACCCATGTACTTTTTCTTGGCCAACTTATCTTTGTTGGACATGAGTTGTTCTACAATTACTCTTCATAAAATCCTTACCTCTTTCATGACGGGAGATAAGACTGTCTCAATTCTCAGTTGTCATGTGGCAATTTTTACCTTTCTGTCATTGACTTGTGATGAATTGTTGCTTTTGGCGGCTATGAGTTATGATCGCTATGTTGCTATCTGTAAACCTTTACACTATCATCTTGTCATGAATTACAGATGCTGTGTCCTTTTGGCCTCTCTGTGTTGGGCTTTTGGTTTCCTTGAAAGCATACCAACTTTTATGGGTGTCTACAAATTAACATGTTATACATCCAACAAGATGGACCATTTCTTCTGTGACATTATTCCTGTCGTGAAGTTGTCTTGTAGTGACACATCTTTCCTCCAGCTCTATATTCTAACTGTAGGGGTTTTCATTTGTGGTTTTACTCCATTTGTCCTTACTTTTATCTCCTACATCTTCATAATTTCCACCATCTTGTCGATACGATCCAGCAGTGGCAGACGTAAAGCCTTCTACACGTGTTCCTCTCACCTTACAGTAGTCATCACTCTCTACGCTTCTCTTGTCTTCCAGTATCTGAGGCCATCTTCATCCATCAATCTAAGCTCCAGTAAATATTTTTCCTTGTTTAACGCAGCCGCTGTCCCAATACTGAACCCACTGATCTACAGCCTAAAGAATAAAGATGTGAAAGATGCTATTATGAGAAGAAAAATATTAGCTGTGAAATAAAGAAATACTCAAGTACATTCTTGAAAAATGTAAAACTCCATGGGGGAAATTCATTAAGACTGGTGTTTAGTAAATGCAGGCGCAAACTCCAGCAGTCCTGACCTGTAGACCAAATCGGAACTGGTAGAGTTTTTTACTATAGTAAATGTGACAGGTCGACCCCGCTCTTTAGCCCAACATGCCCATATGGGCAAGCGGTTAGGAGAATGCCAAAAACTGGCAGGGACGTGGAGATTCATGTGGTTTCTCCACCAGAAAACTGGTGGAAAAGCCATAATGAATATCCACCCATGTGTAGTTTTGTCTAAAAGCATTCTGTAAACAGTAAAAGTAATGCAGTTGTGAAATCCAGAAACGAAGAAGGAATCCTGCATAAAGCTGGAGTAGCTTTACTTTATTTTTAAAGTATTACAGTACCTCAATGCTTTAACCCCTTACCGACAAGTGGTGTTATACTACGTCACACGTCGGCTGTGGGTGAATGGAGAGGGCCTCCATTCTGGTAAGCCCTCTCCATAGCCGGTACTCGAAACTGCTCGTTGCTCGGACGAATACTTCGCCCGCTCGAGAAAATGGCAGCTCCCGCCGTTTTGCTTTTTGGCGGCCAGAAACAGAGCCAATCACAAGCCAGGAGACTCTGCACTCCACCCAGCATGACGTGGTACCCTTACACGTCGATAGCAGTGGTTGGCTGGCCAGATCAGGTGACCCTGGAATAGACTAGCCCCTGCCTGCGCTGCTCGGATCATTCTGTGTCTGGATGCCGCTAGGGAGAGAGCTGCTGCTGGTCAGGGAAAGCGTTAGGGTGTTCTATTAGCTTACTGTTAGGCAGGAGTGAGTCTACAAGAACCCAACAGCCCTTCTTAGGGCTACAATAACGTTATACTTTTTTTTAATTTTATTTGCAGCTAGTACCATATTGTGAGGAATTTGCAGGGGGACTTGCTACCGTTGTGTTTAGCGCTTAGTGACGCACATATCCACCTCAAACACCAAAGTGGGAAAATTTATTAGGGGTTTGATTTCAATTAGGCACAGTCTGCCAGTTTCTTTTTATTTTACGTTTATTTTTTTAATAACTCAGCGTCATCTCATCTGGCATAGTAGTGTGCTTTCATACTTGGCTAGAAAATAGCCATAGGAGAATCCAAACGGCTTACTTAGGCCTACAATAGCGTTATATATATTTTATTTCTGGTTGATCTGCTGGTGGCTGTCCTTGCTGCAGTGCATCTACTACCAAATTGTGAGGAATTTGTAGTGAGACAAGTATGAAAGCAGTGTGCTTTCATACTTGGCTAGAAAATAGCCATAGCAATAGGATAGCATCGTTTGGTTTTAAAAACTAAAAAACACCAAAAAAAAAAAACACAAAAAAACACACAAAAAAGTTAAAAAAAAATTAAAGTTATAACTTTCATTTTCAAAATGTTTAACCCGAGGGCTAGGGGTAGAGGACGAGGGCGGGGACATGGGCGTCCAACTACTGCAGGGGTCAGAGGCCGTGGTCCTGGGCGGGGTGAGACACCACCTGCTGATGAGGGAGCAGGGGAACGCCGCAGAGCTACACTCCCTAGGTTCATGTCTGAAGTTACTGGGACTCGTGGTAGAGCACTGTTGAGGCCAGAACAGTGTGAACAGGTGATGTCGTGGATTGCCGACAATGCTTCGAGCAATTTGTCCACCAGTCAGTCTTCCACGCAGTCCACCCATGTCACCGAAATCGGCACTCCTCCAGCTCCTGCACCTCAGCCTCCTCCCCCCCAGTCTGCCCCCTCCCAGGAAAATTTGGCATTTGAACCGGCATACTCTGAGGAACTGTTTTCTGGACCCTTCCCACAGTCACAAACCACTTGTCCGGTTGCTGCTGAGCAATTTTCCGATGCCCAGGTTTTCCACCAGTCGCAGTCTGTGGGTGATGATGACCTTCTTGACGTAGTGGAAGAAGTGTGTAAAGAGGTGTCCGACGATGAGGAGACACGGTTGTCAGACAGTGGTGAAGTTGTTGTCAGGGCAGGAAGTCTGAGGGGGGAGCAGACTGAGGGATCGGAGGATGATGAGGTGACAGACCCAAGCTGGGTTGAGAGGCCGGGTGAACACAGTGCTTCTGAGACGGAGGAGAGTCCTCGACCAGAACAGGTTGGAAGAGGCAGTGGTGGGGCCAGACGGAGAGGCAGGGCCAGAGCAGGTGCATCAGCGCCAAATGTGTCACGTAGTGAAGCTCCCGTGGCGAGGGCTCCCGCGGCGAGGGCTAGATTTTCAGAAGTCTGGAGGTTCTTTAAGGAAACACCGGATGACCGACGGACTGTGGTGTGCAACCTTTGCCAAACCAGGATCAGCAGGGGTTCCACCACTACTAGCTTAACTACCACCAGTATGCGCAGTCATATGAATGCTAAACACCCCACTCAGTGGCACCAAGCCCGTTCACCTCCGGCCGTGCACACCACTGCTCCTTCCCCTGTGTCAGCTGATAGTCAGCCCCCTGCCCAGGACCCTGGCACAAAAACCCCATCGTCGCCTCCACGATCCTCCACAGCATCCACCAGCGTTCAGCTCTCCATACCCCAGACGCTGGAGCGGAAACGGAAATATAGTGCAACCCACCCGCACGCCCAAGCCCTTAATGTCCACATCTCCAGATTGCTTAGCCTGGAGATGCTGCCCTATAGGCTAGTAGAGACCAAGGCCTTTCGCAACCTCATGGCGGTGGCCGCCCCTCGGTATTCGGTCCCCAGCCGCCACTACTTTTCCCGATGTGCCGTCCCAGCCCTGCACCAGCACGTGTCAGACAACATCATCCGTGCCCTGACCAACGCCGTTTCTGACAAGGTCCACCTGACCACGGACACGTGGACGAGTGCTGCCGGGCAGGGCCACTATATATCGCTGACGGCACATTGGGTTAACTTGGTGGAGGCTGGGACCGAGTCTGACCCTGGGGCTGGTCATATACTGCCGACGCCGAGGATTGTGCGGCCTACCTCGGTCCAGGTCTTTCAGGCATACTATGCCTCCTCCTCCTCCCACCCCTCCTCCACCTCCTCCTCCGAACTACCATCCGTGGGCATGGCGCCATCAGTCGCTAGCTCTAGGCACAGCAGCAGTGCCGTTGCTAAGCGACAGCAGGCGGTGCTCAAACTGCTGAGCCTAGGCGATAAAAGGCACACCGCCCAAGAACTATTACAGGGCATCACGGCGCAGACTGATCTGTGGCTGGCACCGCTGAACCTGAAGCCAGGCATGGTTGTTTGTGACAACGGCCGTAACCTGGTGGCGGCTCTGCAACTCGGCATACCCCAATCTGTCTGATTTGCTCACGAAGGTGCGCCGCATCTGTGCGCATTTCAGGAAGTCCAGCACAGATGCTGCCACTCTCAGGGCAGCGCAGCGCCACCTCCAACTGCCCGCTCACCGACTGTTGTGCGACGTGCCCACGAGGTGGAATTCAAAATTAACCATGTTATCCAGAGTTTACCAGCAGCGCAGTGCGATTGTAGACTGCCAGATGTCAACTTCCACCAGAACTGGTAGTCAGGTCAGTCAGCTTCCTCAAGTCTACAATGAGGAGTGGACGTGGATGTCTGATATCTGTCAGGTGCTGAGTAACTTCGAGGAGTCAACAAAGATGGTCAGTGGCGATGCCGCCATCATCAGCCTCACCATCCCGCTGCTTGGCCTGTTGAAAAACTCTCTGATCAGCATGAAGTCGGAAGCTTTGCGCTCGTCACAAGAGACAGGGGAAGAAGATTCCCTTGTTGATAGCCAAAGCACCCTCAGGTCTGTTTCTCAGCGCATATCGGAGGAGGTGGAGGAGGATGAGGAGGAAGAGGAGGAGAATGTTGGCGAGACACAAGAGGGGAGCATTGTTCAGTCCTTCACTGTTCAGTGTGTATGGGCAGAAGAAGAGGAGTTGGAGGAGGAAATGTAGAGTCAGGCCAGTGAGGGCAGTGAATTCTTGCGCGTGGGGACTCTGGCGCATATGGCAGATTTCATGCTAGGCTGCCTATCCCGTGACCCTCGCGTTCAAAGAATTTATTCCAGCACCGATTACTGGGTATTCACTCTCCTGGACCCACGGTACAAGCAAAATCTTTCCACCCTCATCCCTGTAGAGGAAAGGAGTGTGAGAATGCATGAATACCAGCAGGCCCTGGTGCACAAGCTGAAACAGTATTTCCCTTCTGACAGCGCTAGCGGCAGAGGGCGTACTTCTGCGGGACAAATAGCAAGGGAGAGTAGGCTAGCAGGCAGCTTGTCCAGCACTGGCAGGGGTACACTTTACAAGGCCTTTGCCAGTTTTATGTCACCCCAGCAAGACACTGTCACCTGTCCCCAGTCTCGGCAGAGTAGGGCTGATCTTTACAGAAAGATGGTGAGGGAGTACGTAGTTGACCATACCATCATCCTAAATGATCACACAGCTCCCTACAACTACTGGGTTTCAAAGCTGGACATGTGGCACGAACTGGCGCTGTACGCCTTGGAGGTTCTTGCCTGCCCTGCCGCTAGCGTGTTGTCTGAGCGGGTTTTCAGTGCAGCTGCTGGCATCATCACCGATAAGCATACATGCCTGTCGACTGACAGGCTGACGCTTATCAAGATGAATAAAGCCTGGATTTCTCAGGATTTCCATTCTCCACCAGGTGAAAGAAGCTCAACCTGAATAATGTATGCACTCCTCCTCCTCATTTTCCTCCTTCTCCTCCTCTTTGTACACTAAAGCAGAGGAAACTGGCTATTTTTTGCCAGGGCCAACTGGCTCTAGCTATAGTACTCTATGTATTTAATTTTTCTGGAGGGCCACCTACCCGGTCCTCTGTTTTAAACAATTTTTGGGAGTGCCACATACAGGTACTCTATGTATTTAATTTTTCTGGAGGGCCACCTACCCGGTCCTCTGGTTTGAAAACTTTTTTGGACTGCCACATACAGGCACTCAATCTATTTAATCTTTCTGGAGGACCACCTACCTGCTCCTCTGGTTTGAAAACTTTTTTGGACTGCCACATACAGGCACTATCCAAATTTAATTGTCTCCATAGCAGTCTCCACACGTCGTCTTTATAGCTACCTCCACACGTTGTCTCCATTGCTACATCCACACGTCATCTCCATAGCTGCCTCCAAAAGTCGTCCATATAGCTGCCTCCATATATCGTCCCCTTAGCAAACGAGCTGTGTCAGGCAGAATTTTTGGTTGTTTTCATCGCTTCTGCATCAAACTTGTCAATTTTGTTGCCACCCTGCTGTGTTATCCACAAAATATACTGGCAAACTTTTATCCTTTACCGATATTATTTCAGCGCTTCTTGCGCATCTGTTTACATTCCCCTCACCCGCCATAACCAAGCCAATTACTTATAAGAACAGTACTACACTTGATCTTATACAAAAGTTCTTAGAAGTGCTGTTTGTAGCCCCCGCCTGCTTTGAAAATTATAATTTTTTCAAAGTAAACGCTTCTGGCCCCCAGGCCCATTTTGGGTGGGGAGGAGCCGAGAGGCAGGGGCTTGGACAGGCGAAGGCTCGCCTCGCAGCGGACCGCCAGCTCCATCCCAAGATTAGGCAGCCTCAGAGGCATCCATGCTTGCTGCCCCTGCTATTTCCTGTCCATTTCACCTCCACGATCCTCCACAGCGTCCACCAATGTCTCCATGCGCAACTTTCAACTCTCTATATCCCAGGCGCTGGAGCGCGAGAGTATATACAGCACATCATCCCCTTATCAAACGAGCTGTGTCAGGCAGAATTTTCAGGTGTTTCACCAGATACATAATGGAACTCGGCCCATCTGTCGCCGCCATGCTGGAGACCTGAAGTTGCAATCATAGCAGCGCAATATGAATGCCCCATACTGTCGCTCTTAATCATGGAAGTCGTCTCCATGGCTGCATGCATGCTGCCCCTGCTTTTTCCTGTCCATTTCCGTGGTGTTTCCATCATTTTCTGAGGTTCCCAGGTGTTTGGCCAAGCTTCCCTGTGCAGAGCCTTGGTCCCCTTGAAAAATGCACGAGTCTCCCATTGACTTCAATGGGGCTCGTTATTCGAGACGAGCACTCGAGCATCGGGAAAACTTCGTCTCAAATAATGAGCACCCGAGCATTTTAGTGCTCGGTCATCTCTAGTCTTAATAAGAGACGAATACGAGGGGACGTGATTAATTTATATAAATATATAAATGGACCATACAAAAATATGGCAGTAAGTTGTTCCAGATTAAATCAAATCAAAAGACGAGGGGGCACTGTCTGCGTCTGGAGAAAACAAGGTTTAATCACCAGAGGCTACAGGGCTTTTTTTACTATGAGAACTGTCAATCTCTTAAATAGCCGAGCTCAGGCGCTGGTCACAGCAGGGAAACACAGCCGAAAAAGGAGACACTCCTCCCAGTTCCATGGGCACCTTTCAGTCTTTGAGTTGACTGTGATCTTCTCAGTACTTAGTATAGTATTCTAGAGCCAGATGTGAGGACATCTATCCTACAGCAAAAGCTTGGCTGAAACTGGGTCATGTAACTGGACAATGATATCAAGTATTGCTGTATTTCCATGTCCCAGTTATAGTCCAGGCCTCAACCCAATTTAAAAGCTGTAGAGAGACCTAAAGAAAGTAGAGAATAAACTAATGCCCACAGGCCTAAAAACTAAGGCCATGTTGTAAAGAACAGTTCCTCCAGAATGAGATGAGAGACTTAAAAAGTAATCCAGACACCAATGACTTCAAGATATTACTGTATTATTGATTCTTCAAGCTACTGATTCATGGGGGCACTTTTTTCACACATAACTTTTTTGGCTTCATTTTTGGGATATAAATAATTACTTTGTAGAATTTGCTGTGTGTTTGTTTATACTTACCTTAATTATAGACCATACATGAAACCATAAAACTTACAGAATATGGACTCATTGTTAATTACTTTTTTAAAGAAAGTAATTTTAGTAACATGACAGTCCCATATTTCTATTTTGACTAAAACAGCAGAAGTCTATTGGAAGGAATTTATCAAGGTTTATACTTGCACTCAGCCAGAAATTGGGATGTTGAGTTGGGCATGCCTAAGAGCAAAGTGGGTCAGATTCCCCATGCCTACTCACTAGCTAAAGTTTCTGGTACAGGTTATAGTATAATACTACCCCAGGCATGGCCATGCACTGGATGTATTAAGTCTGGAGACTCCTGATATATCCGGCACAACCAATGGGTTAAGATAAAACTTGATTGGTAAATCCTCCCCCCCCCCCATTATTTATGTTTTTGATGTGTTTTGTCATGGGTACCCCTCTCCGTTGCGGTGCTACCCCGGTCCCCGGCCCGCTCTTGCTTCTCCCCGATCCTGTTCTCTCTAGGGCTTGCGGGCGCCTGCACTCTAAGATTTAAAGGGCCAGCACACCGCCGATTAACGCTGGCATTCCCGGGTTTCCTTAAAGGACGGCTGTTCCCAGGATTCCCTGCTGGATCTTTGAGCCAACAGCCTTAGAGAAAGCTCTCCTGTGTGATTCCTGTGTCCCTGTTCTCCAGCGTTCCCGTGTTCCTGTGCTCCAGTGTTCCTGTTCTGTGTTCCTGTCCCCTGTATTGTTCTCCCGCTGTCACCCTGGGCTTGGACTGTGTTCTGCATTACTACCTTGGCTGCCACCGCGGGCTAGTTGCACCCGTGGAACAACCTGGTGGCACCCCACTGCAGCAAGACCATCCCGCTTTGTGGTGGGCTCTGGTGAAGACCAGATGCCACTTAGGCTCCAGTCCCAGATGTCGGCTAGTACCATCTCCCGTGGTAGTCCAGAGGATCCACTGATCCGGAATCCTGACATATTCCATGCTTACTAAAAATATGAATTAGTTTGTTTCCATGCATTACCTTAAATAACTCATTATAAAAAAAATGAAAATACAATATAATTTAAAGAAAACGTATTTGACCATATATAACAATATGCCATGACATGCCAAAACTTGGCCAAAGCTGCAATATCAAAGTTCATAGCTAGATGGAAAATGTGTGTCCTTTGTTTTTTTCTGTTGCTCGTCTCTAATCCCTTGCCTGTTACCGGCCCAAGGGAAGCTCTCAAAGCTCCACCACTTCTCTATATAATCCGCACTCCTCTTTGTTCTTAAAAACTCTCTGTTCACCGGTAGCTTTGTCATGTACATAGGTTGTGTTTCATTGGGGTTGAACATGCCGGAGAATGTCTGAACAGTTAAGGCTTCTCCTCCTAGTACTTGTATATGTAGAGGGTAGCAGATACTAGTGAAAATCCTTTACACTCATGGTTTGATCATTTGATTTATAAAAGGATGTCTCCAGCCATTTTCCCAAAATTTCATGGAATTTAGAGGTGGGAAAAGAACCACCTTCAATATAAGCCATGGATCTTTCTAATGTGCAGTTATTACATCCCCTGTGAGTGGGTTCAACGGTAGAGGGTATCTTGGAGGACTTCTATTAAAGAAACTAGTGTGGTTGTTATGGGATATACAACTGTCCGGTCGGCAGGTATAAGATCACTTTGGCCTATGCCCAACAATGATAAAGATCGGGTTAACGAGACCTGTGTCCCTCACAAATTTGTCAATGGTATTTGTTCCCAAAACCACCTAGTTGTACTACACGTGCAAAATATATGCTATATTGTTCCCTTCTAATTTTCACATCTCCAACAAAAATTGGATGCTTTTAGGTAAATTTTAGAAAATTTGCTGGATGTGTAGTACCATCTCTATAGCGGCTTTCTTCTAGTCTCAAGGCGTGGAACACATTTAGATAAGGAAGGTATAAGTTGGAAAACACCATCCCAACTTTCTTTATCTATTGTCATGTTTTGTAGGAGCTCAGAGGTCTTTTGTTTGTAAATCAAATAACAAATCTGTTATTTTTATAGGAAAAAATTTAAGTAATGTTAAGACATTTCTCTGCTTGACTTATTTTGCTAAAAACTTCATTGTCGTTGGAAAATGCAGATTCTGTTTTAAAATGTTCAATTCTATGGATTTTATAAATATGAGTACATCAAGTTATTTCATCATTACTGGAATCTCTGATAATTCTTTGTTGCAATGTTTTGTGTTTCTCCTGGTTTTGGTCATCTATCTAATCACTCTTGGAGGTAACATCATCATCTTCCTCCTGGTTTGTCTCGATCATCGTCTCCATACACCCATGTACTTTTTCTTGGCCAACTTATCTTTGTTGGACATGAGTTGTTCTACAATTACTCTTCATAAAATCCTTACCTCTTTCATGACGGGAGATAAGACTGTCTCAATTCTCAGTTGTCATGTGGCAATTTTTACCTTTCTGTCATTGACTTGTGATGAATTGTTGCTTTTGGCGGCTATGAGTTATGATCGCTATGTTGCTATCTGTAAACCTTTACACTATCATCTTGTCATGAATTACAGATGCTGTGTCCTTTTGGCCTCTCTGTGTTGGGCTTTTGGTTTCCTTGAAAGCATACCAACTTTTATGGGTGTCTACAAATTAACATGTTATACATCCAACAAGATGGACCATTTCTTCTGTGACATTATTCCTGTCGTGAAGTTGTCTTGTAGTGACACATCTTTCCTCCAGCTCTATATTCTAACTGTAGGGGTTTTTCTTTGTGGTTTTACTCCATTTGTCCTTACTTTTATCTCCTACATCTTCATAATTTCCACCATCTTGTCGATACGATCCAGCAGTGGCAGACGTAAAGCCTTCTACACGTGTTCCTCTCACCTTACAGTAGTCATCACTCTCTACGCTTCTCTTGTCTTCCAGTATCTGAGGCCGTCTTCATCCATCAATCTAAGCTCCAGTAAATATTTTTCCTTGTTTAACGCAGCCGCTGTCCCGATACTGAACCCACTGATCTACAGCCTAAAGAATAAAGATGTGAAAGATGCTATTATGAGAAGAAAAATATTAGCTGTGAAATAAAGAAATACTCAAGTACATTCTTGAAAAATGTAAAACTCCATGGGGGGAAATTCATTAAGACTGGTGTTTAGTAAATGCAGGCGCAAACTCCAGCAGTCCTGACCTGTAGACCAAATCGGAACTGGTAGAGTTTTTTACTATAGTAAATGTGACAGGTCGACCCCGCTCTTTGCCCCAACATGCCCATATGGGCAAGCGGTTAGGAGAATGCCAAAAACTGGCAGGGATGTGGAGATTCATGTGGTTTCTCCACAAGAAAACTGGTGGAAAAGCCATAATGAATATCCACCCATGTGTAGTTTTGTCTAAAAGCATTCTGTAAACAGTAAAAGTAATGCAGTTGTGAAATCCAGAAACGAAGAAGGAATCCTGCATAAAGCTGGAGTAGCTTTACTTTATTTTTAAAGTATTACAGTACCTCAATGCTTTAACCCCTTACCGACAAGTGGCGTTATACTACGTCACACGTCGGCTGTGGGTGAATGGAGAGGGCCTCCATTCTGGTAAGCCCTCTCCATAGCCGGTAAGTCTTTGCTGCATATTCCCGCACTGATCGTGGGTTTTAACCCATCCATCGCTGCCAGGAAAGTTGTCGGCGGCTTCAAAAAGTTGGCGGGGCATGGGTATTTGCACACTGTAATGATTGAGGAGGATCAATCAGACAACCTAGGGCTATATTGGACACTGAGCACAGTGACGTAGCGCTCAGCGTCCGATATATCTGACGCGAGCCCGTCCTTGTTCTCTGATGACAGGTTGATGAGTGTTAGGGGTGGGTGGGGATTGCAAGGCGACACCCACCTTCTGACATCACAGGATCAATTTGATCAGTGTCATGACTGATCTGTAAGTTCATTGTGATAGTAGAAGTAGTGAACACTGTGTGGGGAGGATGGAGAAAGAAAACAAATGGCAAAAGTTTTCTACAACAAGAAATTTGTGGTATGACTTTTTGTCAAAAACTTGAAGAAAGAACATTTGAAAGTTAGAAAATTGTACTGTGTTGATTTTTTATCCCCCAAAAATCTGATCAAGCAGCAAAATTATACTACTAAGATAAACTACAATGTGTCACGAGAAAACAATCTCAAAATCAGTTTGATAAGTTAAGGTATTAAAAAGTTATTACAATCCGAAAAGACACTGGTCAGATTTTAACAAAATGGACTGATTCAAACTCACTGCGTCCACTGCGTCCATCTCCGCTGCTCAGGGTCCCATTCACTTCCCCACAATCCAGCGATGACTCCAGCAGCGCGGCGTGCGCGTACTCGCCTCCTAGGGTACGCGTGGTAGCTTCAAGAAATTTAAAGGGCCAGCGCGCCGATAATTGGCGCTGGCTGGCCAGCCATATTGCTTAAATTTCCAGCCCCTTCCTGTGCCCCCTGCCAGATCTTTGTGCCTCACAGACTGAGAGAAAACTCTGTAGTGATTATCCTACGTTCCTGTTTCTCCTGCTTTCCTGTGTCTCCTGCGTTCCTGTGTGTTCCCGTGTTCCAGTGTCTACCCGTGTATCCTGTGTTCCTTTGTGCCTGTGTTCCCGTTCCCATCTGCCTGGACCTTCTGTTGCTGACCCGGATTGGACTTGACGTTGCATCTCTGCCGCCTGCCCTGACCTTGTGCCTGGATCTGACCACGAGACTGTCTCCTGCTAAGGTACCTTGATCTCGGCTGCCACCGTGGGCTGGTCGCACCTGTGGAACGACCTGGTGGTACCCTGCCGCAGCAAGTCCAATCCGATTTGCGGCGGGCTCTGATGAAGACCAGGTGCCACTTAGACTCCGGTCCCAGGTGTCGACTAGTATCACCTCCCGTGGTTGTCCAGTGGATTCACGCATCCCAAATCCTGACAATAATTTTTTCTGAGTGGAAATTTTCTCTCTATAAAAATGAATTGTTGTGCAAACCTGACGAAAAAAGTTAGTTTCGGGTACCCGTGGCAAAATGGTGGTAATTACAGGGCAGTTGCCTTGCCAAAAATAGGGTAGGGAAAGTAATAAAAACATATTAATAAATGTTTTAAATAATAATTAAAATTATTTGGAAACCAAATGAAATGCTATCATTTAAAAAAAAATAAATTAAATCCTATTGTCACTGTTCTCGAAGGCTCCATGGGTGGTGAGGTGAAGAGGTGGATGCTAGGTGGACAGTGAAGGACAGCTAGAAATTTTAATTATTTACTTTTTCAGAGCAGTGTGAAGTTGCCAGGCACCAGGGGTACTGGACCCATTGGATCATCGCGGACGATGACGTAAGCCGACACCTGGGAGTGGACACTAAGTAGCACCCAGTTTTCACCAGGGCCTGCCGCAAAGCTGGTTGTACTTGCTGCGATGTGGTACCACCAGGTAGCTCCACAGGCACAACTTTGTCCGCGGTGGCCAAGGCGCAGTATAGAGTCATAAGGCAAGATCGTGGTCAGGGACAGGCAGGAGGTCAATACAGGCAGCACCGGATCAGAGCCAGGGATGTAGCAGTAGGTCAGGACAGGCAGCAGGGGATCGGAGTCAATAATGGAACCGGGGTCACAACAGGAAATTGCAGAGTAAACACAGGGCATCAGGAACCAGCTTTCTCAATGGCTATAGGACACAAAGATCCTGCGGGGTGTGCAGGAAGAGGCTGGCTTATGAGGAATTCTGGGAATAGCCAGCCCCACTCAATGGTGAGCTGGCCCTTTAAATCTTTGGGAGTCGGCGTGCGCCCTAGGAAGCGGGGAATCACGTGTCTGACTACCGGACCCGGAACAGGAACCCAGACAGGTGAGTTGGAGCGGTGCTGCACTGTAGCACTTAAAGGGGCACGGGTGAGCCTATGACCCCAGATGTGGGTCGCAGGAGCAGCCATGACCCCCCCCCTTCAGCCTCCCCCTCTTCTTGGTCTGGAGGAATCTCTGCAGGAGACCACGGTATTAGATATTGTCCTAGGGCTCCCAAGACCTCTCCTCAGGCCCATGGTGGTAGGAAGTCGTAGTTTGTAGGCCACAGGAGTGATGCGCTTCAGCACCACAAAAGGACCCAGGAAACATGGACTAAGTTGGTAGCTAGGGATCCTCAGTCAGAAATACTTGGAGGATAGCCACACCTTGTCACCTGGAGGAAAAATGGGAGGAGACCTGTTGGCCTGGGTCTTGTTTCGAGCAGAAGCCTGTAGCAAGGTAAGTCGAGTTTGCTCCCAGATAGACTTCAGATTCCGCTAGATTCCAGAGTCCAGAGAGTTATAAGAAAACTATACCCACAGCAACAGAGTTGACCAGTCTGGATGCAGAAGAAAAGTCCAATTTCACTTGAAGCTGGCTGCACAGAGATCGCCAGAACGTGGAAACTGAACCCCCCGGTCAGACACAATGTTCTTGGGAAGTCCATGAAGCTGGAAGACATGAAGGAAGAACCTGGCAGACCAACAAAGTGGGACATTTTGGAAAAACGGTCAGTTAGCACCCAGATGACAGTATTGCCAGAGGAAGGCAGAAAGTCCATGATAAAATCCATAGCCAAGTGAGTCCATGGGCAGCTGGTTTTCAGCAATGGCAGAAGAAGACCTCCAGTTCTGAGACAAGATGACTTATTTCGAGCACAAGAAGCGCAGGAACCCACAAAATCTCATATATCTTTGACCAGATCAGGCCACCAATAGAAACTGGAAATGAGGGTGACAGAGCGTTGCACCCCAGGTTTCCCAGCCACACCTGAGCAATCTCGACAGTATCCTCTTCCAAAAAGCAGGTCGGATGTAGGTCTTGCCAGGAGGAAGCTGCCAAAGGTCCGCTGGAGCAGCAACAACCAGTCGTTCAGAAGGAATAACATGCTGAGGAGTCAGTTCTTCCCCAATAACATCAGAGGCACAAGAGAGGGCATCAGCCTTGATGTTCTTTTCTGACAGACGGAAGTGGATTAGGAAATTGAAACAGAAGAAAAAGAGTGACCAGGGATAGAGCCGCTGAGCAGTCTGGAGATAGAGTAGCTTCTTGTGATCTGTGTATATGCAGACTGGAAAGTGAGCTCCCTCCAGAAGATAGAAACACTCTTCTAGGGCAAGTTTTATGACCAGTAGCTCTCAGTCCCTTATGGAGTAATTGAGTAATTCCTCTCTGCTAAGGAGAAAGTCTTAGAGAAGAACCCACAAGTGAGAGTTCAGCCCTTTGGCCCTTTGTAGGTGATCACTGCTCCAGCTCCTACTGAGCAGGCTTCAACCTCTAACTGGAATGACTTCTCCATGTCAGGCCGTGTGAGAACTGGGGCAGAGGTAAACGCAGACTTTAGTTTAGTGAAGGATTCTTCAGCCACCGGAGGCCAGAGTTTAGGATTGGCATTCTTCTTGGTCAACGCCACAATGGGAGATACAAGGGAGGAGAAGTGTGGTATAAATTGCCGGTAGTAGTTAGGTAGCAGGTAGAAGTTCAGGTATCTCTGTATAGCAGGAAGGCCTACTGGACGAGGCCATTGGAGAACCACAGAAAACTGCATCTGTAGGCCCTTGTCAAAGATCATGTACCCAAGGAACGGAAGGCTCTTCTTGTGGAACTGGCACTTCTCGAGTATGTCATATAGGCGATTGGCCCTTAAATGTCTTAGGACTTGCTGGACGTGGGACTGGTGGGACTCAAGGTCCGTAGAGAAGACCAGGATATTGTCGAGATCATGACACAGGTATATAACAAGTCTCTGAAAATGTCATTGACGAATTCCTGAAAGACAGCTAGTGCATTACAGAGACCAAACAGCATGACCAGATACTCGAAGTATTGAAGAGGGTCTTCCACTCATTGCCTTCACGGATATGGATGAGGTTATATGCCCCACGTAGGTCTAGTTTAGTGAAGACCTTGGCTTTATGTAAGAGGTCGGAATGTTCTGTCATCAATGGCAAAGTGTAGCGGTTCTTCACGGTGATCCTGTTAAGGCCACGATAGTCTATGTATTGACGGAGTGACCCATACTTTTTGGCCACAAAGAAGAACCCTGCATCGGTAGGAGAAGAGGACTTACATATGAACCCCCTCTGCAGGTTCACTTTAACATGGGCTGACATTGCTGCAGTCTCAGGGACAGACAGTGGGGGTCATTTACTACGGGCCCAATTCGCGTTTTCCCGACGTGTTACCCGAATATTTCCGACTTACGCCGATTTTCCCTGAATTGCCCCGGGATTTTGGCGCACGCGATCGGATTGTGGCGCATCGGCGCCGGCATGTGCGCGACGGAAATCGGGGGGCGTGGCCGCACGAAAACCGACTCGCGCTTACCTTCCCTCAGCTGGCCTCGGTGTATTTCAGTGCGTTCCGATGCTCTTTAGCGCAGCAGCACCACCTGGTGGACGGCGGAGGAACTGCCTTAGTGATTCCCGGCCGGACCCGAATCCACCGCAGAGAAGGCGCCGCTGGATCACGAATGGGCCGGGTAAGTAAATCTGCTCCAGTGGGTACACCCGACCCCGTGGAGGAGATGAGCTGGGCAGCAGGTCAATAGAACAGTCGTAGGGACGGTGCGGTGGCAAAGTCTCTGCTGGCTTCTCCAAAAAGAGGTTGGAAAAATACATATGGGAAGCAAGAAGACCCAGCAGAAGCTTGGAGTACTGTGGAAGAGACACAGTGGAGATGGAACAAGGTAGCTCCAGACATCATGACTGGCATTCTGGTCCCCAGCACGCTGTGTGGCACTGCAACCACGGAAGGCCCAGAAGAACTGAAGACGTGGCCAGACCAGCACGTAAAAGGAAAGTCTCTCCTTGTGCAAGGCCCCCACTTGCAGGCATTGGGGTTCAGTGTGGGACTGGATTGGGTCGTGGAGAATCTGCCCACTGACTGACGAGATGACCAGCGGCATCTCGAGATGAACCAGGATCCAGAAAGGCATAGGCTTGAAACTGATTACCCAGTAAGTTCAGGTAGGTGCAGACTTGGAGAAGCTTTGTTCTCACCTAGAAACGCTTCTCCCAAGAACCCTAGGTGCATGCGTTTCCCGGACGCTGAGGACATTGTTGACAGGTCTGAAGGAAATGTTCTGGGCTGGCACAATAGAGGCACAGGTTCTCCTGATGTCACCTGGAATGCTCCTGGGGATACAGCTGAGCTCTATCCACCTGCATTGGTTCCTCTGCAACTGACAAGGCAGGTGGCTGAAGTGGCCTTTGGAAGGAAGGAGCTAGACGGGGCGTTGCTCCTCAGAGCACTCCATTAAATCTAAGTGGCCAGAGAATTGAGACCACTGAGATTGCACGACAGTTCACGTACAATGGGGCACATTTTCTTACCCGGTCCAGTCGCGATCCAGCGGTGGGTTCTCCGACGCTGATTCGGGTCCGGCCGGGATTCACTAAGGTAGTCCGCTGGAGTTCACTATCCTATCCTGGGTGCAGGTAAGCGCGTGTCAAGCGACACATTTTTTTAAAAATTCTGCGGTTTTTCCGAATTCGGGTTTTCTGACGACCACGCCCCCCTGATTTCCGTTGCATGCATGCCGGCGCCGATGCACCACAATCCGATCGCGTGCGCCAAAAACCCGGGGCAATTCAGGGAAAAGCGACGCAAATCAGTAATATTCGGGAAACCCAACGAAAAATAGCGATTTGGGCCCTCAGTAAACGACCCCAATGGGGGTCATTTACTAAGGGCCCGTTTCCCGTTTTTCCGGCTGGTTACACGAATTATTCCGTTTTGCGCCAATTTTCCCTGAATTGCCCCGGGTTTTTGGCACACGTGATCGGATTGTGGCACATCGGCGCCGGCATGCACGCAACAGAAATCGGGGGGCGTGGGCGAACGAAAACCCGACGGATTCGGAGAAACCGCCGCATTTTAAAAAATGGACGTCGGGGGACCTGGTGGACGTCGGAGGAACTGCCTTAGTGAATCGCCGGAAGACCCGAATCCACCGCAGAGAACGCGCCGCTGGATCACGAATGGACCGGGTAAGTAAATCTGCCCCAATGTGTCTTTAGCTTGTCCACAAAGTCCCTTTTTTAAAGATCGTTAAAGGTTTGCCTTCTAGAAAAAAACACTTCAAGCCATGATGGAGGGTCTAATGGTGGCACAGGAGTAAGCAGAGGAGAAAGAGGTGTCAGGCCAGTACACACTCGGCTTGCAGGGATGCTATCCCAAATGTGTCCAAGTACTCCAATGTCAAACCAGTGGGCAATTTAGAAGGAGGAGGAAGCACAGAAGGAGAAGGTAGCACCCAGCCTTTGGTGGCTAGTGGTTAATAGATGTATAATGCACACAACATTTCAGCTCCTCCATGGAGCCATAATAGACTTACACACACATAACAAAAAACATAAAGTAAAGTGTCCAACCCCTTAAAGCCCGGGTCAATTTTCTATTTTGGTTTTCACTCCCTGTCTTTTAATTTTTTAATATACAAAGCCATATAATTGCTTGTTCTCTGTGGGACAACATTGTGCTATATAGGTTGTTTTTACCCCATTCTCTAAATAACTAAATTACTTTAGGGACACTTTCATAGAGACACAATTTACGTTAATTTACCATTACATCATTAAAATTCGATGCAAAACCTTTGAGAGTTTTCTAAGTCTAATCCCATCGGTTTTTATTGACCCACAGGGAATATTTGAAGTTTTTCCATCCGTCTATTTAAACCCCCTGCTCCTATTATTACAAGGCTCCATTCATGGAGCGTAATCTTCACGGGCTCCTTTTGTAATGTCCACTGTAGTGTCAAGCTTTATCTGGATGTAGAAATATTCCGTACTCTGCAGTGAAACCAGACTCTCTCTATTACAGCATATTTCACTTTATTTGCACCTTAAAATTTTAAAGGATTTTCACATTTAAAACATTTCATTTTTTCATAACTATATGGATCACAGCAATGTCACCTTGCCGACCCATTTCATCATTACGGGGATCTTGGATAAGCCCTGGTTGCAAGTCTTTATTTTCCTACTGGTTCTGCTCATTTATCTCACGGCTCTCGGAGGTAACATCACCATCTTCCTCCTGGTTTGTCTCGATCATCGTCTCCATACACCCATGTACTTTTTCTTGGCCAACTTGTCCATCTTGGACATGTGCTGTTCTACGATTACTCTTCATAAAACCCTGATATCTTATATATCCGGGGATTCCAAAATCTCAGTTCTTGAATGTCATCTTCAAATATTTGCCTATTTATCGTTGACCGTGGATGAAATGTTGCTGTTGACTGCTATGAGCTACGACCGCTATGTTGCCATTTGTAACCCTTTACGTTACAATGTTGTTATGAACTTCAAACTTTGCATTTTTTTGGCCTTTATATGTTGGTTTTTAAGTTTCCTGGAAGGCATACCAGTTTTTACCGAAATATTTAGAATAATTTGTTATACATCTAACAAGATTGACCACTTCTTCTGTGACATTATGCCTGTCATTAAGTTGGCATGTAGTGACACATCTTTCCTCCAGATCTATATTCTAATTGGAGGAGCGTTTGTAACTGGTTTTACACCCTTTTGCCTTACATTCGTTTCTTATATTTTCATAATTTCAACCATCCTGTCGATACGATCCAGCACCGGGAGACGTAAAGCCTTCTACACGTGTTCCTCTCACCTTACAGTGGTCATCATTCAATATGCTTCTCTTGCCATCCAGTATCTCAGGCCTCCTTCAGCCATAGATTTAGGTTCCAATAAATATTTCTCCTTGGTTAACGTAGCTGCCGTCCCGATACTGAACCCACTGATCTACAGCTTAAAGAATAAAGATGTGAAAGCCGCCATAAGGAGAAGGATAAAATCTATATAACACAATATTTTTATTATTTACAACCAAGACCATTATAAAAACATGGAGACATTGAAATGACGATTTCACTTAGTAAAGGTATGTTTGTCAGTGAACATCCAATAATCATTGTACAGTTATAGTATTGAGCTGCCTATTTGTCACTCCTAGATAGACTTTTCCAGTCTTACTCTACATTTTGTGTGTAAATGTTAAAACTAGAGATGAGCGGATCCAACGTCCAGGTAAGGCGTTCAGGATCAGCCTCTCGTTCCTGATGTATTGCCAGATTAGCGGCCAAACAGCCAATACCCCTAGTGACTAACCATGGCTAGAATTGGCCATGGTAAGTTCTTCTGGCCAATCCTAGGCATGGTTGGTAGCAAGGGGCATTTATTTGCTGGATCGACAGTTCGGCTGCTGATTTGGCAAAACGTTCGTGTCGGGCGGAAGAACCTGAAAGCCAAAGACCGTGGCATGTAAGTGTTTAACACTTCATATGAATATGAAGTAGCTATGATTGTGGGCGTTACGGCTGTAATATACCCGCAGCTTCCGGCACTGGCTCTACTAGTCCAATCTAGCAGGCTGTCAACTGGTTGTTAAATTTACAGCCGGCTCAGGGAGCCGGGGAGATGCAGAGCACAATGCTGACTCCCCCCCCCTCCCCCACATCTAGTCTAATAACAGTGTGGCAGCTCTCCTGCATGACCAGGCAGCACAAACAGCAGTGAGATGAGTATATGAAGCTTTACTTCATCCTCCTCTTCAGTCCTCGCTGTCTGTGCTATGTCCCTCTCCCTTTCCCCCTCCTCTGTTCCTGAACCATTCATGCATGCCCGGAGTGTGGGTGAATATATGTTCTGTCATATATGTATGAATATGTATGTATTTATTGTATATATGAAACTGTCAGCGTAGGTCTCATACACATGACAGAAACACGCTGCAAACAGACGGAAGTATACGGGCAATAAACGCTACTCACCTCTCCCATCTTCATCGGATGCGGGGATCTCCATTGGAGCCTGGCTCAGTCCCGTCCCGGTATGGTGAGACACATTGGCCCACATTTACTAAAGCCCCTGCGCCAGTTTTCTGGCAGACTGCCATGTGCAAACTGCCTGTACACATATTTAGGAAGTGTCCGCGCCACATATGTGTCGCGGTTGCACCACTCACAAAATGAAATGGGGCGTTCCAGTTCGCAGTCAGACCATGCGACACATTTATTATGCACAGTGCAATAAAAGTGTGTCATTATGCTGTCCATGTTAAAGGGGCACCAAAAAAAGTTGGGGCAGTGCAGGGGGCGCCAGAATCATGAAGAACATGTGCCAGAAATCCTGAATCTGGCGCCCCCTGCACACTACACAGGTAAATGCACCTAGTACACACTGCACTCTTCTTAGTAAATGTATACCTAAAATGGATGCCCTGTTTCTTAAAGTGGCACACGCCCCCTGACGTTTTTTATTGAACAGATCATGTAACATATATGTTTGTTGGTTTTACGCTAAGCTCACATCACTGGGATTGGTGACTGTTCCTCTAATCTATCACGGGATAGAGTGATGGTAAATTAAAGACCTTCCATTTACCATCTGTTGTCATTGACTTTCACATAAGCAAGTTCACTACTGTTACCCATCAGTTATTTGTAACTACAAAAATAACACAGCAGCTCACAATATATATCGTGTTAAAATAACTCAATAATTGGACTCCACTATCGTCGGTATAAACTGAGCCTGACTTCCATATACAACCACATACTAGCGAAGGACTTACCGAATATACTCAAGTATAAGCCGACCCGAGTATAAACCGAGACCTCTAATTTTACCACCAAAAACTGGGAAACCCTATTGACTCGAGTATAAGCCAAGGGTGTAGTATACAGCCAGCCCCCATGTAGTATACAGTCAGCCAGCCCCCATGTAGGATACAGTCAGCCAGCCCCAAGTAGTATACAGCCAGCCCCAAGTAGTATACAGCCAGCCCCATGCAGTATACAGCCAGCCCCAAGTAGTATACAGACAGCCCCATGTAGTATACAGCCAGCCCCCATGTAGTATACAGCCAGCCCCCATGTAGTATACAGCCAGCCCCCTGCCAAAAAAAAAATAAAAAACTTAATACTCACCCTCCAGAGTCCGGATCATTGGTGCGGGTCCGGATCTTCAGCGCGGGTCCCAGTGGCTCCTCTTCTCTCTTCTCTCTGCTTTCTTCTTTCGCCGGCAGAGTCGCGTCCATGCAATCTGCCAACGGGTGCATACTATGATGCGGCAGTGTCACCGCTGATGACGTCATCAGTCGCGACACCGCCAGATCATAGTGTGCGCCCGGACGCGACTCTGACGGCGAGAGAAGAAAGAAGAGAGAAGAGGAGCCACTGGGACCCGCGCTGAAAATCCGGAGCCGCGCGCTGAAGATCGGGACCCGCGACAACGATCTGGACACTGGAGGGTGAGTATTAAGTTTTTTATTTTTTACTTGACTCGTGTTTAAGCCGAGGTGAGTTTTTTCAGCACATTTTTTTTGCTGAAAAACTCGGCTTATACACAAGTATATATGGTACTTTGCTCTCTGTCTGGATAATGCAATGCTGGGACCTATTTCGTTTGTACAAATTTTTATATCTTATATATATGTATATATAAACTTTATATACTAAATGACGATTAGAGCAGGTTTTGAGGAGTGTAAAATAATAGTTGCTAAACTGAGACAATAGGCTACTGTAGGGAGCATTGAGACTAGGGGAACAGTGACTACTGGCCACTGTGGGGGCACTGTGACCACTGGCTACTGTGGGGGAACTGAGACCACTGGCTACTGTGGGGGAACTGTGGCCACTGGCTACTGTGGGGGAACTGTGGCCACTGGCTACTGTGGGGCACTGTGACATTTGGCTTCGGTGGGTCACTTTAACTACTGGCTACTGTAGGACACTGTAGCTATTGGTTAATGACGAAAAAGATGCACAATCAAAACTTATATTATAGCCAGTGATGCAACTGGTGAATAGATTCAAAGATTGCAAAGTAAATATGTCTAACCCTAATGCTATAAACAGAATAAGGTAATACAGAGAATTTTTTAACTCATTGGGGCAGATTTACTTACCCGGTCCATTCGCAATCCAGCGGCGCGTTCTCTGCGGTGGATTCGGGTCCGGCCGGGATTCATCATGGTAGTTCCTCCGCCGTCCACCAGGTGGCGCTGCTGCGCTGAAAAGCATCCGGATGACCTGAAATTCACCAGCGGAAATCGGCGCAAATCGGAAATATTTGGGTAACACGTCGGGAAAACGCGAATCGGGCCCTTAGTAAATGACCCCCATTGTTTTACTCATTGAGTTGGACGTCTTATTTAATATGAAGACATTTTCCCTACAACATTTTTAAAACATTATACACTTTGTCATTTTTAAAATGGAACCCAATTTACATTTTCAGAACTTCATGGATTATAAAAATGCAAGTATCCCGTTTTATCATCAATGGAATCTCGGTTGATCCCTGGTTGCAAGTTTTTGTTTCCTCCTGGTTCTGCTCATCTATCCCACCGCTCTTGGAGGTGACATCACCATCTTCCTCCTGGTTCTGCTCACCTATCTCACCGCTCTCGGAGGTGACATCACCATCTTCCTCCTGGTTCTTCTCACCTATCTCACTGCTCTCAGAGGTGACATCACCATCTTCCTCCTGGTTCTTCTCACCTATCTCACCGCTCTCAGAGGTTCTGCTCACCTATCTTCCTCCAGGTTCTGCTCACCTATCTCACCGCTCTCGGAGGTGACATCACCATCTTCCTCCTGGTTCTGCTCATCTATCCCACCGCTCTTGGAGGTGACATCACCATCTTCCTCCTGGTTCTGCTCACCTATCTCACCGCTCTCGGAGGTGACATCACCATCTTCCTCCTGGTTCTGCTCACCTATCTCACCGCTCTTGGAGGTGACATCACCATCTTCCTCCTGGTTCTTCTCACCTATCTCACCGCTCTTGGAGGTGACATCACCATCTTCCTCCTGGTTCTGCTCACCTATCTCACCGCTCTCGGAGGTGACATCACCATCTTCCTCCTGGTTCTGCTCATCTATCCCACCGCTCTTGGAGGTGACATCACCATCTTCCTCCTGGTTCTGCTCACCTATCTCACCGCTCTCGGAGGTGACATCACCATCTTCCTCCTGGTTCTTCTCACCTATCTCACTGCTCTCAGAGGTGACATCACCATCTTCCTCCTGGTTCTGCTCATCTATCTCACTGCTCTCAGAGGTGACATCACCATCTTCCTCCTGGTTCTGCTCACCTATCTCACCGCTCTTGGAGGTGACATCACCATCTTCCTCCTGGTTCTTCTCACCTATCTCACTGCTCTCAGAGGTGACATCACCATCTTCCTCCTGGTTCTGCTCATCTATCTCACTGCTCTCAGAGGTGACATCACCATCTTCCTCCTGGTTCTGCTCATCTATCTCACTGCTCTCAGAGGTAACATCACCATCTTCCTCCTGGTTTGTCATCATCTCCATACACCCATGAACTTATCTATCTTGGACATGGGGACATGTTCCACCATTTCTTCATAATACCCTTACTTCTTTCATACCAGGAGATAAAACTTTCTCAGTTTTCAAATGTCTTGTGCAATTTTTTACATTTTTGTCGTTGACTGTTGATGAACTGTTGCTTTTGACAGCTACGAGTTTCCTGTCTGTAACCCTTTACATTATAAGGTTGTCATAAATTCTAAACTTTGTGGTGTTTTTGCATTTTTATGTTGGGTTTTCGGTTTCCTTAAAGACACACCCACTTTTATGATAATATTTCAAATAATTTGTTACACATCCAACAAGGTGGACCATTTCCTCTGTAGTGACACAACTGCTCTCCAGCTCTACATTGTAGTAGTGTATTGTGCAGGCCTCACACCATTTGCTCTTACATTCATTTCCTATATTTTCATAATCTCCACCATCTTGTCGATAAGATCCAGGAGTGACAGACGTAAAGCCTTCTACACAAGTTCCTCTCACCTTACAGTAGTCATCACTCTCTACGTCTCTCGTCATCCAGTATTTGAGAGCATCTTCATCTATAGATTTAGGTTCCAGTTAATATTTCTCTTTGATTAATGCACCCACTCATCTACAGCTTAAAGAATAAAAATGTTCCAGGCGCTATAATGAGAAAAATTTCATGCTGTACTGTGGAAGCATCTTCCCCTGGTAGTATTGTTTCTAGTGGAGAATAAGGTGCCCTAACAGAGCCACCATATGGTGCTACATTGAGTGCCACATTCTCATGATTCATGGGGAACCCATCACACAGACCCCCACTGATCAGCAAGTTAGCCCCATCCTGTGCATAAGGACATCATGGCACAAGCCATGTGATGATGCCATCATATTTCTTGAATCTTAAAGAAGCAGCGCTGCAGAGGGGAGGTCCTGCTATGCTTAAACATATTGGTACATATGATAATAAAGGTTGTAGTAGTTTAGTACTTGTGCGGCCGCATCGAGTACTGAAGTGATGGATCACAGCTAGAGATGAGCAGACCCAAACTTTATGTTCAGGTTTGGGTGCGTCCCAGATGACCCGCACATATTGCTGGTTATTGCAAATTGACGTCCATGTCTGTGATTGGCCAAGGGGACACCCTTGGACAATCAAAGCCATGGCTAGTTGGCCAGGGGTGTCAATTTCCTGGAAAGTTTATGTTCGCTCATCTCTAGTCACCAGGCCTCCTTTTCTTAGCATGGTGTCCGGGGTCCACATGGCAGCGGACCGGTGTGGGTGCATGCTCCCTTCTCCTTACAGGCCCAGTCGCAGTCACGCAAAGACCATAAGACCTGCAGCCAAAAATGTTGCCCAACTTGTTTTTCACTTTATTTAGGGGGAAAAACCTGCTATAAATCCTTATTTATTATGTGTCCTTGAGTAAGAAAAATAGAATGTTGAAGAAAGCATCTCAACCCGGTGGTCCAATGGCTTTACAAATACCTGAAATTTTAGTTTTAGGGTCATTTGCCACCATTTGGGTCCATTTGACACAGCTTATGTGCTCCTACCCTTAGACCCTTCTTGTTTCTCATTTGATAATGGGGCCTAGCTAGAAAATCTGTGGCTTAAAATCATGCACCTAAATTGTGCCAAAACTGTGGAACAAAGACATAAATGACAGTTATATAAGATATGGATCTCGTGTGACTTCTTAGATGCTTCTAATTTTTCCAAAAAAAGTAGCCACAAAAAGTATAAGTAACACTGTTGCCTGGCAGCATTTGATAGAAGAATTTTTCCAGTTTTCCTAATGAAAGTATACAGTCTTACCTCATGACTACCACCTATCCAGTCCAAGTGGAGCCTTCCTGGAAAAAAACAGACAAGTCCCAATATCTACTTTTTATTTTTTTTTAAATGCAGATAGATAAAGCAAGCCGCGGTCTGTATCCTCGTAATTCCAGTATGAGGGAAAATACTTCAAAGGGATAACAATAAGAGCATCTTTCATTTTCAAGTGAAATACGATGCAATATAGACAGGTCTGTTTGCAATCTCATATAATCTAAGTGGTGTGGGGAATTGCTCTGGTAGATGCTTTGTAGCAGTGCAGGAAGCAGGGACACACGCAGGGTTAAAGTCCAAATATCAAGTGTTTATTCACACTTCTTTGTCAAAACAGAAATTCAGCCTTGGCTTAGGCACATATAAAATCCAAATAAACCCTGCTCGGCTGGGCACTGCCTAATACAATAACAGCACCTAACTATATATGTACCAAGCTGCCTGGCACACGCTCTTGGCCAGCAGAATATCAGGAGGCACTCAGTTACCTTTGCTGCGTGAACACGGTCCAGCCTTCAGCTCTCCAGGTAGTGCCTCACCTACTGCTTCTGGCCTGCAGTCTAAATCAGACTCTGTGACCCGAACCTGGGACCAGCCTACCCCTACTCCATAATAAGCAGGCCCAGTACGGACAATACAAAGGTGTCTATGCTAGCAAGGCCAACATAGACGAAACAGACGACTCCTGCTTACCACATGTGTGCATTAACCATTGGGTTACTGCAGACAAATCCAGGGCTTTAACCATGTACTTTTTATCTGCTTGATAGTGGTTTTCCCACATGACACCTCTCACTTTCTCACAGTAGATATCAGAGAATCATCCAAGATACCATCGTCCGCGGTGGTGAAGTGGGACCAATACCCCAGAACCCTGACACCGGTCCCTTAAAACCTCAAAAACTGATGTGAAACCCACAGTGTTGAACAACCCACAAAACAAAGGCACGGTGGCCTATAAAAATTCTTCTTAAAAAATGTCTAGCAGAAAAATGTCCTCCTAAAATTTCTTCATAAAAAATTATCTTGCCTGGTAGTAACAGAGCACTATAGAAATTAGAATTAAACAATACCCATTCTAAAAGTTGAAGTTTGGTACTGGAATGACTACTTCTTTTCTACAAAAACAATTACCCTACCCTACTTTATAGTTTTTTCCGCCTCCTCCTTGTTTAAGTCTGCACTGATTGGCTCATTGAGGCAGACTGTTTAAGCCCCACCCTCTGTTCCTGTCTTAGTCATGTGATCAGGCCGGTTCCTCTCCTATGTTGCTTTCAGAAAGGCTCCAAACCTCAGAAAAGCGAAACAGAAAAGATGTGGCTTTGTTTCGGTACCTGAAAAATTGCAGATTTTTATCTTTTTGCAAAGTTTTCAATTATCACCTCCACAATTCATTGCTGATATAGAAACAAACATATTTTCAAATGTTTAGCTCAGCTTTAAGGATTCATAAGATGTTCATAGTCGGCTATAGTCATATCTTTCTTTTCGATCTTTAATATTAGTCTCTCTGCTTCCAAGTATGGAAACAGCCGGTAAAACATCTACACAAAAATTTCTCTCCTACTCGTTCTCCCAAATCTGGAAGTGGGAACTGGAGCCAAAAAAAACTAGACCTCATATATCTATGGTAAGGAATATATCTAAGAATCCTAAAATGCTTCAAAGATTTTACATAATTGTATTATTAAGGGGTTAAAGCATTAAATGACTTTACCAATGAACTACCATTACTTTACCATTCATTTATTAGAATAACAAAAAAATAAACACCTCCAAAATTATACATTTGGGTATTTTACACCCAAGGGAAACTCCCCCAGGACTGGATGCTTGTATTTAACACTTCTCCTCAGCACAGACCTTAGATGAGGTAAAGATGTGTCCTAGCAGGGATCCGACTTACAGCCTTTCATTGAGATTTTCTATGCGTCTACTTCAAATTTTTATGGTTATTTTTTTCATTTTTTTATAATAATCATGAATTTATGTTTTTGGAATTGAATTTCTTAGTTTTCAAAGCAATGGATCCTACAAATACAAGTGCAGTAAAGTATTTTATAATTTCTGGAATCTCGGATGACCCTATGATGAACAATATCATCTTCTTTCTGGTTCTTATCATTTATCTTCTCACTCTTGGTGGTAACGTGTCCATTCTTCTATTGGTCTGCCTAGACCGTCAGCTCCACACCCCCATGTACTTCTTCCTATGTAACTTGTCCATTCTAGACATCAGTTGCTCAACGAACAACCTGAATAACATCCTCGTATCTTTCATATCAGGGGACAACACAGTTTCGGTCCTCAGATGTTTGGTCCAGATCTTCATATTTTTGTGTCTGACTTGCGGAGAGCTTTTGATCCTCGCTGCTATGAGTTTTGACCGATATGTGGCTATATGTAGTCCTTTACATTATCACATGATCATGAATGCTAGAATATGTATATTACTAGCTATTATATGCTGGGTATTGGGTACGGTGGAAAGTATACCAATCTTTGTAGAACTAATGAAGTTCACTTGTTACAAGTCAAATGTGGTCAACCACTTCTTCTGTGACATCATGCCCGTGCTGAAGTTATCTTGCAGTGATACCCATTTCTTAGACCTTTACATACTCACTTTAGGAGTCATCATTTCAGCGTTTTCTCCCTTCCTTATGACATTCGTTTCCTATGTCTTCATTATCGCGACCATACTGAAGATCCGATCCACCACCGGCAGACGGAAGGCCTTCTACACCTGTTCCTCACACCTCACGGTTGTCAGTCTTCTCTACACCTCTCTCGCCATTCAGTACCTGAGGCCCCATTCCTTGGTCAACTTAAAATCAAACAAACTTATGTCTCTATTTAACTCAGGTGCCGTTCCCATATTAAACCCTCTAATATATAGTTTAAAAAATAAAGACGTCAAAGATGCTTTTTGGAGGAAATTTTCATTGCTTCCTAATGTAAGAGATGCCAAAATGTAACCGGAGGCTTAGCTCAAGGTACTTACACTACGATCCAATATAAGTGCAAAGATATTGTATCATATAGATTCCATTTACAAGATTTATTGTATTTTACTGGCTAAATGATGCACTTGTTAGCAATAAAAACATCTTGTTATGAAGTGCCAGAATCTTATAGTCCAAAGTTCAGGAGGATCCAGAACTTCCTGACCCTCCTGACCACTGTCCTGGAGATCAGGTAAAGCAAGAGAGAGAGAAGAGTCTCTGTAATGCTCTCTGTTCTTGCTTGTCCTGACATGAGTGTTACTGCAGGGCCAAGAGTGTTATCAGAAGCATGTGACTGATCATGGGATCATTTGATCTGCGTGGGGATGTTAGCAGAGAAGCCAGACAAGAATTTGCACCTGGGACTGGAGTATGAAGAAGAGCTTTGTGTATATGGACGGATGTTGCAGTGATAAGTGTTTTCATGTGAGTGAATGTATGTATGTAGCAGCCCTAAGTGAGTAGATACAGGTGCATGAGTGACTGCATGTAGCAGAGCTGTGCTGGAGTAAGTGGATACAGCACGACTTTGTTTGTGAATGACTAGACGTAGGAGAGCTTTGTTTATGTAAATGAATGGAGGAATCAGAGCTGTTTGTGAGTGAATGGATGTAGCAGAGCTGTGCTAGAGTAAGTGGATACAGCACGACTTTGTTTGTGAATCACTAGACGTAGCAGAGCTTTGTGTATATACAGTAAATGAATGGATGAAGCAGAGCTGTTCCTGAGTGAATGGATGTAGCAGAGCTTTGTGGGAGTAAGTGGATACAGCACGGCTTTGTGTGTGAATGAATAAATGTAGCAGAGCTTTGTGTATGTAAATTAATGGATGAAGCAGAGCTGTTTGTGAGTGAATGGATGTAGCAGAGCTTTGTGGGAGTAAGTGGATACAGCACGGCTTTGTGTGTGAATGAATAAATGTAGCAGAGCTTTGTGTGTGTAAATGAATGGATAAAGCAGAGCTGTTTGTGAGTAAATGGATGTAGCAGTGCTGTTTGTTACTGTGCTTGCGTTTGAAAAACCGGGCAGTATTTAATTGGTGTCAGATATATTTTTCCTTTTCTGGATGACTAAATCTTTGCTTATGTGAACATTTTCGTCTATTATGCTTTTCGGGGCCATATATCTCAAGAGTCTTATGAGTTATCTCAAATGTTATTTTCCTTTGGTCCATCCATTAGCACTGTCCATCTATTATACATCATACAGCTTTGAATATAATAATAATAATCTTTATTTCTATAGCGCCATCAAATTCTGTAGCTTTACAAATCATATGGGACATATACAAATATAATATTACATGACGTAGTACAAACAGTCATATGGAGTGAGGGCGCTGATCACAAGAGCTTACAGTCTATGAGGATGACAAAAAGCTTGTATAATGGTTCAGCCATTCTTTATAAGGGGATGCAATAAAAATAACTTAATAAAAAAAGTCTGCTGCTTGAACCAGCCATTAGCCGCTATCAGTGAGACTGCAGAGATTTTCCAGATGACAGACAGGGGGAGTGCCCAGAATTGGTTAATAAAGAGTTAAAGTTGAATGCAGTTAGCGTTAGTGTTAGTGTGATAGGCCTGCCTAAATAAATGAGTTTTAAGAGAACGTTTGAAGCATTGGGGGTTTGTTATTAGTCTGATAGACCAGGATAGGGCATTCCAGAGAATTGGTGCAGCTTGGGAGAAATCCTGGAGACGTGCGTGGGAAGTCCGAATTAAGGAAGAAACTAATCTAAGATCCCTAGCAGATCGAAGAGCATGGGTTGGACGATGGACTGAGATGAGAGGTAGGGGGGTGCAGCATTATGAAGAGCTTTGTGGATGAGGGTTATTAATAGAGATGAGCGAACATACTCGTCCGAGCTTGATGCTCGTTCGAGCATTAGCGTACTCGAAACTGCTCGTTGCTCGGACGAATACTTCGCCCGCTCGAAAAAATGGCAGCTCCCGCCGTTTTGCTTTTTGGCGGCCAGAAACAGAGCCAATCACAAGCCAGGAGACTCTGCACTCCACCCAGCATGACGTGGTACCCTTACACGTCGATAGCAGTGGTTGGCTGGCCAGATCAGGTGACCCTGGGATAGACTAGCCGCTGCCCGCGCTGCTCGGATCATTCTGTGTCTGGATGCCGCTAGGGAGAGAGCTGCTGCTGGTCAGGGAAAGCGTTAGGGTGTTCTATTAGCTTACTGTTAGGCAGGAGTGATTCTACAAGAACCCAACAGCCCTTCTTAGGGCTACAATAACGTTCTACTTTTTTTTTTTTTATTTGCAGCTAGTACCATATTGTGAGGAATTTGCAGGGGGACTTGCTACCGTTGTGTTTAGCTCTTAGTGACACACATATCCACCTCAAACACCAAAGTGGGAAAATGTATTAGGGGTTGGATTTCAATAAGGCACAGTCTGCCATTTACTTTTTATTTTACGTTTATTTTTTTAATAACTCAGCGTCATCTCATCTGGCATAGCAGTGAGCTTTCATACTTGGCTAGAAAATAGCCATAGGAGAATCCAAACGGCTTACTTACGCCTACAGTAGCGTTATATATATTTGATTTCTGGTTGATCTGCTGGTGGCTGTCCTTGCTGCAGTGCATCTACTAGCAAATTGTGAGCAATTTGTAGTGAGACTTGCGACCACTGTGTTTTGCTCTTAGTGACGCACATATCCATCGCAAAGACTGAAGTGGGAAAATTTATTAGGGGTTGGATTTCAATTAGGCACAGTCTGCCATTTCCTTTTTTATTTTACGTTTATTTTTTTAATAACTCAGCGTCATCTCATCTGGCATAGCAGTGTGCTTTCATACTTGGCTAGAAAATAGTCATAGCAATAGGATAGCATCGTTTGGTTTTAAAAACTAAAAAACACAAAAAAAAACAAAAAACACAAAAAAAGTTAAAAAAAAATTAAAGTTATAACTCTCATTTTCAAAATGTTTAACCCGAGGGCTAGGGGTAGAGGACGAGGGCGGGGACGTGGGCGTCCAACTACTGCAGGGGTCAGAGGCCGTGGTCCTGGGCGGGGTGAGACACCACCTGCTTATGAGGGAGCAGGGGAACGCCGCAGAGCTACACTCCCTAGGTTCATGTCTGAAGTTACTGGGACTCGTGGTAGAGCACTGTTGAGGCCAGAACAGTGCGAACAGGTGATGTCGTGGATTGCCGACAATGCTTCGAGCAATTTGTCCACCAGTCAGTCTTCCACGCAGTCCACCCATGTCACCGAAATCGGCACTCCTCCAGCTCCTGCACCTCAGCCTCTTCCCCCCCAGTCTGCCCCCTCCCAGGAAAATTTGGCATTTGAACCGGCATACTCTGAGGAACTGTTTTCTGGACCCTTCCCACAGTCACAAACCACTTGTCCGGTTGCTGCTGAGCAATTTTCCGATGCCCAGGTTTTCCACCAGTCACAGTCTGTGGGTGATGATGACCTTCTTGACGTAGTGGAGGAAGTGTGTAAAGAGGTGTCCGACGATGAGGAGACACGGTTGTCAGACAGTGGGGAAGTTGTTGTCAGGGCAGGAAGTCCGAGGGGGGAGCAGACTGAGGGATCGGAGGATGATGAGGTGACAGACCCAAGCTGGGTTGATAGGCCGGGTGAACACAGTGCTTCTGAGACGGAGTAGAGTCCTCGACCAGAACAGGTTGGAAGAGGCAGTGGTGGGGCCAGACGGAGAGGCAGGGCCAGAGCTGGTGCATCAGCGTCAAATGTGTCAACTAGTGAAGCTCCCGTGGCGAGGGCTCCTGCAGCGAGGGCTAGATTTTCAGAAGTCTGGAGGTTCTTTAAGGAAACACCGGATGACCGACGGACTGTGGTGTGCAACATTTGCCAAACCCAGATCAGCAGGGGTTCCACCACTAATAGCTTAACTACCACCAGTATGCGCAGGCATATGAATGCTAAACACCCCACTCAGTGGCAACAAGCCCGTTCACCTCTGGCCGTGCACACCACTGCTCCTTCCCCTGTGTCAGCTGATAGTCAGCCCCCTGCCCAGGACCCTGCCACAAAAACCCCAACGTCGCCTCCACGATCCTCCACAGCATCCACCAGCGTTCAGCTCTCCATACCCCAGACGCTGGAGCGGAAACGCAAATATAGTGCAACCCACCCACACGCCCAAGCCCTTAATGTCCACATCTCCAGATTGCTTAGCCTGGAGATGCTGCCCTATAGGCTAGTAGAGACCGAGGCCTTTCGCAACCTCATGGCGGCGGCCGCCCCTCGGTATTCGGTCCCCAGCCGCCACTACTTTTCCCGATGTGCCGTCCCAGCCCTGCACCAGCACGTGTCAGACAACATCATCCGTGCCCTGACCAAGGTCCACCTGACCACGGACACGTGGACGAGTGCTGCCGGGCAGGGCCACTATATATCGCTGACGGCACATTGGGTTAACTTGGTGGAGGCTGGGACCGAGTCTGACCCTGCGGCTGGTCATATACTGCCGACGCCGAGGATTGCGGGGCCTACCTCGGTCCAGGTGTTTCAGGCCTACTATGCCTCCTCCTCCTCCCACCCCTCCTCCACCTCCTCCTCCGAACTACCATCCGTGGGCATGGCGCCATCAGTCGGTAGCTCTAGGCACAGCAGCAGTGCCGTCGCTAAGCGACAGCAGGCGGTGCTCAAACTGCTGAGCCTAGGCGATAAAAGGCACACCGCCCAAGAACTATTACAGGGCATCACGGCGCAGACTGATCTGTGGCTGGCACCGCTGAACCTGAAGCCAGGCATGGTTGTGTGTGACAACGGGCGTAACCTGGTGGCGGCTCTGCAACTCGGCAGACTGACACATGTGCCATGCCTGGCCCATGTGTTAAATCTGATGGTTCAGCGTTTCCTCAAGACATACCCCAATCCGTCTGATTTGCTCACGAAGGTGCGCCGCATCTGTGCGCATTTCAGGAAGTCCAGCACAGATGCTGCCACTCTCAGGGCAGCGCAGCGCCGCCTCCAACTGCCCGCTCACCGACTGTTGTGCGACGTGCCCACGAGGTGGAATTCAACACTGACCATGTTATCCAGAGTTTACCAGCAGCGCCGAGCGATTGTAGACTGCCAGATGTCAACTTCCACCAGAACTGGTAGTCAGGTCAGTCAGCTTCCTCAAGTCTACAATGAGGAGTGGACGTGGATGTCTGATATCTGTCAGGTGCTGAGTAACTTTGAGGACTCAACACAGATGGTCAGTGGCGATGCCGCCATCATCAGCCTCACCATCCCGCTGCTTGGCCTGTTGAAAAACTCTCTGATCAGCATGAAGTCGAAAGCTTTGCGCTCGTCACAAGAGATGAGGGAAGAAGATTCCCTTGTTGATAGCCAAAGCACCCTTAGGTCTGTTTCTCAGCGCATATCGGAGGAGGTGGAGGTGGAGGAGGATGAGGAGGAAGAGGAGGAGAATGTTGGCGAAACACAAGAGGGGACCATTGTTGAGTCCTTCACTGTTCAGCGTGTATGGGCAGAAGAAGAGGAGTTGGAGGAGTTGGAGGAGGAGGAAATGGACAGTCAGGCCAGTGAGGGGAGTGAATTCTTACGCGTTGGTACTCTGGCGCATATGGCAGATTTCATGCTAGGCTGCCTATCCCGTGACCCTCGCGTTCAAAGAATTTATTCCAGCACCGATTACTGGGTGTTCACTCTCCTGGACCCACGGTACAAGCAAAATCTTTCCACTCTCATCCCTGGAGAGGAAAGGAGTGTGAGAATGCATGAATACCAGCAGGCCCTGGTGCACAAGCTGAAACAGTATTTCCCTTCTGACAGCGCTAGCGGCAGAGTGCGTAGTTCTGCGGGACAAGTAGCGAGGGAGAGTAGGCGAGCAGGCAGCTTGTCCAGCACTGGCAAGGGTACGCTTTACAAGGCTTTTGCCAGCTTTATGTCACCCCAGCAAGACACTGTCACCTGTCCCCAGTCTCGGCAGAGTAGGGCTGATCTTTACAGAAAGATGGTGAGGGAGTACGTAGCTGACCATACCATCGTCCTAAATGATCACACAGCTCCCTACAACTACTGGGTTTCAAAGCTGGACATGTGGCACGAACTGGCGCTGTACGCATTGGAGGTTCTTGCCTGCCCTGCCGCTAGCGTCTTGTCCGAGCGGGTTTTCAGTGCAGCTGGTGGCATCATCACCGATAAGCGTACACGCCTGTCGACTGACAGCGCTGACAGGCTGACGCTTATTAAGATGAATAAAGCCTGGATTTCTCATAATTTCCAATCTCCACCAGGTAAAGGAAGCTCAACCTGAATAATTTATCCACTCCTCCTCCTCCTCATTTTCCTCCTTCTCCTCCACTTTGTACAGTAAAGCAGAGGAAACTGGCTATTTTTTGACAGGGCCCACTGGCTCTAGCTATAGTACTTTATGCATTTAATTTTTCTGGAGGGCCACCGACCCGGTCCTCTGTTTTAAACAATTTTTGGGAGTGCCACATACAGGCACTCAATCTATTCAATTTTTCTGGAGGGCCACCTACCTGCTCCTCTGGTTTGAAAACTTTTTTGGACTGCCACATACAGGCACTCAATCTATTTCATTTTTCTGGAGGGCCACCTACCTGCTCCTCTGGTTTGAAAACTTTTTTGGACTGCCACATACAGGCACTATCCAAATTAAATTGTCTCCATAGCAGCCTCCACACGTTGTCTCCATTGCTACCTCCAAAAGTCGTCCATATAGCTGCCTCCATACATCGTCCCTTTATCAAACGAGGTGTGTCAGGCAGAAATTTGGGTTGTTTTCATGGATTCCACATCAAAGTTGTTAACTTTGTCACCACCCAGCTGTGTTATCCACAAAATATACTGGCAAACTTTTATCATTTACCAATATTATTTCAGCGCTTCTTGCGCTTCTGTTTACATTCCCCTCATCCGCCATATGCTAAACTTATAAGAACGCTACTACACTTGATCTTATACAAAAGGTTCTTAGAAGTGCTGTTTGGGGAGTAACCTAGAGACACGGGCTTGGATTGGCGAAAGCTCGCCTGGCAGCGGAGCGCCAGCTCCATGCCAAGATCCAACTAACATAGTTTTAACTGCAGCACCTTTAATCTACTACTAGTTCACTGCCTCCATACATGGTCCCCTTATCAAATGAGCTGTGTCAGGCAGAATTTTGGGTTGTTTTCATGGCTTCCATGTTAACTTTGTCGCCACCCTGCTGTGTAATCCACAAAATATACTGGCAAACTTTTATCATGTACCGATATTATTTGAGCGCTTCTTGCTCACCTCCTTTGGTTCCTCTCTGCCACCCATTGGTTTGAAGCCTGAGTCCATTTAGGGTATGTCGCCATGCCACTCTCTAGCCTGCCGCTGCTGCCGCTGCCTCTGCATGCCGTCCCCTATAGTGTCAGGGTCAATTATTGGATGTTTTAGATGCTATCTAGCTTCATTCGGTCACTCTGTCATGGCCATGCTGTTGCCCATAGTTTTGGCATAATGGTGCGATTAAGCAGCCTCAGAGGCATCCATGCATGCTGCCCCTGCTGTTTCCTGTCCATTTCCGTGGTGTTTCCATCCTTTTCTGAGGTTCCCAGGTGTTTGGCCAAGCTTCCCTGTGCAGAGCCTTGGTCCCCTTGAAAAATGCTCGAGTCTCCCATTGACTTCAATGGGGCTCGTTATTCGAGACGAGCACTCGAGCATCGGGAAAAGTTTGTCTCGAATAACGAGTACCCGAGCATTTTAGTGCTCGCTCATCTCTAGTTATTAACTTAAAGTGTATTGGGAAGGAGATGTGCAACCCGTGCAGTGACCGGTAGAGACTGGAGGCATCTGTGTAGCGTTTGGTCTGAAAGACGAGCCTGGCTCCTGCACCTAGAATAAACTGTAGAGGGAAGAGTTTAGTAAGTGGAAGGCCCATAAATAGGGAGTTACAGTAGTCTAGACAATAGAGCAACAATTAGTGTTTTAGAGGTTTCAATTGTAAGAAATGGTCGGATTCTATAAATATTTTCAAGGTGCATCCGGCAAGAGCGAGTAACAGATGGAATACACGGTGCAAAGGAGAGGTCAGAGTCCAGCACAACCTCAAGACAGCGGCCTGTGCCACGGGGTTATAATGACATCACGGACAGAAATGGAGAGCTCAGGGTTATGTCAGTTAGTAGACAGTGGAAAGACAAGAAGTTCCGTTTTGGAAGGATTAGGTTTCAAGAAGAGAGAGGCCGTGATGTTAGAGACAGCAGAGAGACAGTCACTGGTGTTCTGCAGTAAGGCAGGGGTGATGTTACGTGCAGAAGTATATAGCTGGGTGTCTGTTTGAGTAAAGCAGTTTCATAATTATTCTCCCATATTGATGGATAGTGTATAGCAATAAATATTGATAACATATTTCATACTAAAACCCTTTTCATTTTTTACTTCTATTCGGGCAATAGTAAGACCCTTCTGTAATTGCTTTGTTCAATCCTTCCTTTACCTGTTTCACTACTAAAAATGAAAGCTTGTTCTGATGGCCAGAACCAACAATAGAAAACCAGAGGTTGAAATAAGTGTATTGAACACAATGGAGCAGATTTACTTACCCGGTCCTGCCGCGTTCTCTGTCGAGGATTCGGGTCTGCCGGGATTCACTAAGGTAGTGCGTCTGATGTCCACAAGGTGTCGTTGCTGTGCTGAAGTCCACCAGAGTTCACTGGAGTTCACTATCCTATCCTGGGTGCAGGTAAGACCGTGTCAAGTGACACATTTTTTTAAAAAATTCCATGTTTTTTCCGAATCCGTCAGGTTTTCCGACAGCCACGCCCCCGATTTCCGTTGCATGCATGCCGCCACAATCCGATCGCTTGCGGCAAAAACCCGGGGCTATTCAGGGAAAAACTGCGCAAACTGGTAAGTTTTGGGAAACCCGACGAAAAAGAGTGATTCAGGCCCTTAGTAAATGACCCCCAATAAGAGAAATGTTCCAAAAAAAATGGAAATAATTCCTTCTCTAAAGACTTTTTTTGGTGAATGGTTTTAAAGGAAATCTCCCATCAAAATCTATCCTGATAAACCAGAGACATTACTCATAGATCCAGACTGTGGTATCTGCTTATATGTGTTATCCATAGACTCCTTCCTTCTAAAATCAACCTTAATAATTATGATAATGAGTCAAATAGGCTCTGGGAGGCATTACCAACGCCCCTCCATGCTGTAGCTTCACAAGCTGTCACACTGTACAGGAGCACTAACACGCCCCTTTAGGTACACAGGGCGGCATGGTGGCTGAGTGGGTAGCACTTCTGCCTTGCAGCGCTGGGGTCCTGGGTTCGAATCCCACCCAGGTCAACATCTGCAAAGAGTTTGTATGTTCTCTCCGTGTTTTGCGTGGGTTTCCTCTGGGTACATCGGTTTCCTCCCACACTCCAAAAACATAAAACGGTTGTTTAGATTGTGAGCCCCATGGGGACAGGGACCAATATGACAAGCTTTGTGCAGCGCTGCATAATCTGTAGGCGCTATATAAATAAAGAATTGTTATTATTATTATTTTTCTCTGTCTTGTCAGACACAGTGCAGCCACCATACAAAGTGTCTTGCACCCCCATGTTAAAGGTGCACCAATAGAAGTTGGTACACTCTGTCGGGGCAGTGCAGGGGGCGCCAGATTCATGAAGAGCAGCGTCACAAATCCTGAATCTGGCGCCCCCTACACACTTCACAGCAAACTGCACCTAGTACAGACTACACTGTTTTTGGTAAATGTAGACCATTGTCTTGACAGAGGTTTGTATGGAACTAATCTCACTAAAAATATCATGTTAGTTACTTTTCAAAGTGTTGTAAAACATTTTATTAGAAACATTCAGCCATTACTCTCCTTATGTTGACACAAGGACTTTGTGCTTTCCAGATTGAGTTTGTCCTCATCATCCAATATCTTGACCTGATATTTGCAGTGGTACTAAAAACTCTTTGATCCCTTAGTAGATTAGAGGTCCTAAGAGCTAAATTATATGCTTAATACTAAATCATATTCTGAATTATATTAACGACAAAGTATCTCACTAAATTATAATTATAGGGTAATTCCCTATGTAATGATTGTCACAGTTGCTCCTGCGGCCCATGTCCCGGGTCGCTCCCTGTGCTCCTCATGCCAGCAGCAGGTTCATTTACCTCCGCCGTGCCCCAGCGACTGTCTCCGCACTCCAACATGCGTGCCCCCACCTCCTAGGGGGGGGTGCCGCTGCCCACTTGACAATCTATAAATAGCCAGCCTCTTCTTGGGACCCCTGTCGGATCTTTGTGTCCTTATGCCATTGAGAAAGCGTTCCCCGACTGTCTGGGTATTTCCCGTTGTGACTGTCTGCTACGTTCATGACTTCGATTCTTTGCCACCTGTTTTCTTTCCGCTATGTCCCCAACTCTGATCCTGTGCCGCCTGTCCTGACCTTCCGCCTGATAACGACTCTGATTTTGCCTGCTGAATCTGTAGCTCGCCTTGGACGCCACCACAAGCAAGTCTCGCCTGTGGAGTGACCTGGTGGTATCCCATCGCAGCAAGTCCAACCCGCTTTGCAGTGGGCTCCGCTGAATACCGGGTGCCTCTTAGACTCTGCTCCTAGGTGTCGGCTTGCGCCAACCCTCGCGGTGGTACAGTGGGTCCACTACCCCAACCCTGACACTGATGCACATATACTACTACTATTAATAAATCTTTATTTATATAGCACCATCACATTCCACAGCACTTTACAGATCATAAAGGTACATAGGCAAACAATACTAATAATACAACATTTCAGAGTAATAAAGTAGTAATCAGGTGATATAAGAACTGGTGCAGGATTAATGAAGAGAATAATTTTAGATCGCTGGCAGATGAAGAGCAAGGGTTGTGCAATAGATTGAGATGAGCGAGGTGAGGTATAGAGGTGCAGCACTTTGCAGAGCTGTCTGGATGAGGGCGAATATCTTAAATTGAATTTGAAATGTGACTGGCACATAGTGAAGGCATCCATTTAGTGTCTGGATGACTTTGAGTGGTGAGTACTAGAGATGATTGAGTGCATCCCACACAACTTGGACATATTGCCGGATTGATGGCTGCGAAGTCAATCTGGAAAATTGATGCCACCAGCTATTACCCATGGCTGAGATTAGCCGGGAAGAAAACCATGGCCACATGCAGCTCAGGCTCGTAGCTATGGGGCCTCAATTTGCCGGCTAGTATGAGCAGCCACCAGTCCAGATATATGTATGAGTCTCGCATGACTCACCCAAACTTCGGATCTGAGTTGAAAATTCAGGTCCGGTCATCTTTACTGAGTACAAATCAGTTGTAAAGTGTGAGTCTTTATTTCTTATCTGCGGCATAATTTCATTATTTCATGTCCACTCTCGCAATCTCCATTATTACTTTTTTTGTCTAATCTGGAGGGTCTCTGTTATTATATTTGTTGCCATAAGGATCTGTGGTCAGATCTGGGGTCTTCATTATTATTCTTTTACTAATCTGGAGTCTCCATTATTACATTTAGCTGTTTTTGTTGTGCATTTTTATTGCCAGACCTGGGGTTTACATTAATATTTAATGTCTGGTCTTGGGTTTGTATTATCTATCCTAGTGCTTGTTCTAGAGTTGCCTCTATTGAGCAGTATGACTTCGGACCAAAAATGCTTGGCACCCCTGTATTAGAAGCTAAGCAAAACTTTGTTCATATAACTGACTTTTCAGAATTAGTATCATTCGTTTCAAAATCCAATACAATCCTGAAATTCTAAAAAAAAACACCTTTTGATTTGAGTTAATTTAAAATGATTCATTTGAGTATTTAATACCCAAGAGAAGCTCCCTCAGGAACGCTTGTATGTATTAAACACTGCTCCTCAGGGCAGACCTTAGGTGAGGCAGAGATGAGTCACAGTAGCTTTATGACTCACCTTTTAGATTTTTCCTGTGTTGACAAGATCTCTTGAATATTTTTAATAGTAATTCAAAAATTCATATTTTTGGAATCCCATATCTTAATGTTCTATGTGTTGTTTAACAATGGATCCTACAAATACAAGTGCAGTAAAGTATTTTATAATTTCTGGAATCTCGGATGACCCTATGATGAACAATATCATCTTCTTTCTGGTTCTTATCATTTATCTTCTCACTCTTGGTGGTAACGTGTCCATTCTTCTATTGGTCTGCCTAGACCGTCAGCTCCACACCCCCATGTACTTCTTCCTATGTAACTTGTCCATTCTAGACATCAGCTGCTCAACGAACAACCTGAATAACATCCTCGTATCTTTCATATCAGGGGACAACACAGTTTCGGTCCTCAGATGTTTGGTCCAGATCTTCATATTTTTGTGTCTGACTTGCGGAGAGCTTTTGATCCTCGCTGCTATGAGTTTTGACCGATATGTTGCTATATGTAGTCCTTTACATTATCACATGATCATGAATGCTAGAATATGTATATTACTAGCTATTATATGCTGGGTATTGGGTACGGTGGAAAGTATACCAATATTTTTGGAACTAATGAAGTTCACTTGTTACAATTCAAATGTGGTCAACCACTTCTTCTGTGACATCATGCCCGTGCTGAAGTTATCTTGCAGTGATACCCATTTCTTAGACCTTTACATACTCACTTTAGGAGTCATCATTTCCGCGTTTTCTCCGTTCCTTATGACATTCATTTCCTATGTCTTCATTATCCTGACCATACTGAAGATCCGGTCCACCACCGGCAGACGGAAGGCCTTCTACACATGTTCCTCACACCTCACGGTGGTCAGTCTTCTCTACACCTCTCTCGCCATTCAGTACATGAGGCCCCATTCCTTGGTCAACTTAAGCTCAAACAAATTAATTTCTCTGTTCAACACAGCTGCTATGCCCATACTAAACCCGATGATCTATAGTTTGAAAAATAAAGACGTCAAAGTTGCTTTTCGAAGGAGGATGAGATTTCCTTTATTCCTTAAGTAAAAGATGTTTGTGGCTTTCTGGAGACAAAGCTTAAATACGTCACACTACCAACAATTTGAACATTTTTTTAATAACCTTAATTATATATCAAGTTTCTTTTGAGTTCCCTCAAATGTACGGGGCATATCTCTGACACTAGGTGATGTACTTCTCTTGGTCTAGTCATTAGCACCGTCCATTCAAAATACATAATACGGCTTCTCCTCATACTTTCCAGGGTCTTGGCCATTAAGGCTTGAGGTCTTCAGCTGAAAACACATTGGGGCACATTTACTACGGGTCCGAATCGCGTTTTTCCGCCGGGATTCCCGAATTTTTCCGATTTGCGTTGAATTGCCCTGGGATTTTCACGCGACAGGAATCGGGGGGCGTGGCTGTCGTAAAACCCGACAGATTCGGAAAAGCCGCAGAATTAAAAAAAAAATTGTGTTGCAAAAATAGCACTCACATGCACTGAGACGGAGAAGGTGAATTCTGGCGGACTTCAGCGCAGCAGCGGCACCTAGTGGACATCGGGCACACGACCTTACTGAATCCCGGCAGAACCCGAATCAGTGTCGGAGAACGCGCTGCTGCTGGATCGCAACTGGACCGGGTAAGTAAATCTGCCCCACTGAGGCTTATTTACTATGGGTCCGCAGATGCACTTTCGTCAGATTTTCAGATGTTTTTTGGGATTTAGGTCGCATGCAATTGTGGTGTGGCTGCGCTGCTTTTGTGCGACAGAAATGGGGGGGGGGGTGCCATCGGACGATCCGACTGATACAGACTGAGCACGGAATTAACTTTCAAATTGTGTCGCAACATCAAGCACTTACATGCACCAGGAAGAAGAAGGTGAACTCCAGGGACCTGAGCGCATGATCTTACTGAATCGCTCCAGAATCCATGATCATTGGACAACACACACAGCAGGGATTGCGACAGGACCGGGTAAGTAAATGTGCCCCAATGTGTCTCACAAGCTATCATATGTCTCTGCAAATGGAAAAATAAAAATGATATAGATTATAGAAAGAGGGGAGTAAAAATGGAAAAATAGAAATGGCCTCGGTAAGGAAAAGGATATGATTAGACAATTGTGGCGATGGCTACGGAGTTCTACAGACTGGGAGTAAAGAAGAATTTCGGAGCAATACACCAACATTATTATTCCATTGTACCTAGACTACAAATGACCCAATAGTCAGGTTTCGTTTCGATCGCCTGACCGAACAGCCAATCCAGCAAAATGTTGCCCGTAGCAACTATCCATGGCTACGATTGGCCAGGGGGACACCGATGACAAAATTTACTTCCGATGGATAGCTGAATGTTCCGCATTCCGCATATTTTCTTTTACAGTCATACAAAAAGATTATTTTGAGACAAGGGGTTCCAGAGGTGAATAACTTCAGTTTATTAGAACATGTGATAAATACATATTTTGACATATCCTAATAATAGTCGTTTTTAACTTTTTTTGAACACATTTTTCCTTCGAGCTGCTGAAACCCCTTCTTGAAGAAGAACCTTTCTGTTTTTGAACCACTGTATCCGGACCAGTGTAGCCTATTGCCAGCACCGCTTACTGGCCATCTACATATAAGAATTTAACCTTTCAATTTTATATTTTTTTAAAGTAAACTTAAAGGAATTTTACCATAAATATCCATCATGTTAAACCGGTGACACTTACCCATAGATCCAGGCACTGGGACTGTGGGTATCTTCTTATATTTGTTATCCATGGCCTCCATCCACCTTCTAAAATCAACATTTAAAATTATGAGCCAGAAGGGCTATGGGGGTTTTACTGGAGCCTCTTAGTGGTGCAGTTTTCCAGGCTGTTATAATGTGCAGAACACGTCTCACCCAACCTCCTGCTCTCTCCCTCCTCCCTCGACCTGTGTAATCTAGCAGCTACAGAATTTGTAGGAGGAAGGGAGACCTACTCTGCACAGTTTAACAACCCATGAAGCTAAAGCCTGAGGGTTTTGATAACACCTCCCACTGCCCTTCTGTCTAATTAGCATAATTTAAAGTTGATGATTTCCAAGGTCATGTTGTCTGGATCTATGCGTAAGTGCTCCCTGGTTTATCACAATGGATTTTTATGGTGATTTCCTTTAAATGTATAAAGCAAGTAATAAACATAGAGAAGTGTGCCAATATACCAACCTGAAATACAGAAAAAAACTGCTAAATTATCAATACAAATATTCACTTTATTATAGTTCCAATGCACAAAAGATCATAATCGTATATCACATAGGTGGGATAATCTAGACAAGAGGCAAAGTGGCCCCACATGGAATAGGGCAACCGCAAAATACATAAGCCGTCCCTAGTAGGCCCAAAAACCAAAAATACCCAGTATCATGTCGAAAAAAGTGAAGAAGTCAAGGGTGTAATAGTTATTGCTCAATATATGTAAAGAGAAAACCGGAGGATCTTTAAAATATCCATATGTTTGAAATCCACTCACCGGAAAGTAAGGTGATGGGTGGACTATGGGCGATCCACGGGGGGCAGTAGTACACCCCGACGCACGTTTCACACTGGTGCTTCGTCAGGAGACTATACCATTCTGGCATCAGTCTTGTACAGACCAGGAGTATGGAGGCAAATATATACATATTCAGCAGTATACAGACTACATGACCATGAAGAAGTGTCCATGGGTGGGAGACTCCGACCTCCTCCATACTATAACATTATACTATAGTGTTTGTTATACCTGCTATACCTGGGATCCTTTCATCTTCCCATGAGCTGGTAATTATAAGACATGAATTGATGGGAAACCTTTATGAGTCATGGAAAGATGGGAAGAGAAGTTAGAAGCCGTCAATAAAAGCGATGGGAAACCTTCCATAATGTGAGCACTGACGGAGCAGAACAGAGGAGCCGCATACAGCGGAGGATGTGCCGTCCGGTGAGTGGGGACAGACGATCGGCACTGTATTTACTCTGGATGGGCTTCACCTATTAGCTAGTAATGTAATGTGTGACACTTTTGGCCCATTGTTGGGTTAGTAGCGGAAAGATGATGATATATTGAATGAACACGACTCGTCACAAGTGTCCTGCTGACTCTCCATGATGTAAGATGCTACAATATACTGTACATACAGATACTTACCCCTTATTCACAGGGAATATATTTCGGATTGTAAGGGGTCTGACCACTGGGATTCTCAAGGGTCACGAGTCTACTCATGTGAATGCAGTGCTCTACTCCAATCATTTAAGGGGTAACCATCTTTTGATATAATTATTAATATTGTCAGCAGGGGGATGAACATTTTTCTAATATACAGGTAGTCCTCAGTTTTCATATAGGATAAGGTCCATTGGTTTGTTCTTAAATTGAATTTGTATGTAAGTCAAAACTGTATATTTTATCACTGTAGATCCAGACAAAAAATGTTTTTGTCCCAGTGACAATTGGAGTTTCAACATTGTTTGCTGTAATGGGACCAAGGATTATCAATAAAGCTTCATTACAGACACCTTACAGCTGATTATTGCAGTCTGGGACTATAGTAACATCCAGAGAGCTTCACCAGAGGTCACAGTGGGCAGAGGGGTCCGTCTGTAACTAGGGGTCGTCTGTAAGTCGGGTGTCCTTAAGTAGGGGACTGCCTGCACTTCATTAAGAAATTCTGCTTAGGCTGCATTCACACACATGTATGGGGGACGTATATACGGCCGATATACGTCCCCCATACATCGCTATGGGCTCACTGCCCTGTAAGGGAGCGGTACGGTGCAGCACACGTGCGGCACCGTACCGCTCCGTAGCCCGGGAATACGGCACCGTGCGCTGTATCTTCCTATGGAGAGGGGCATGGGCGAGCAGCGCTCATCCCCTGCTCCTCTCCGCAGCCCCGATGTATGCCCGCCGTACTACGGTACGGCGGGCATACATCGTGTGAATGTAGCCTTAGTTTGTAAAGTAACAGTCTGCAATGTGCCCCTTAGTTACAATGTTACTTGTACTTTGCTATGGAAAATCTGTTTACAGGATTGAAGAGTGTTATCCCTGTCTGCTCTATCCTGAGCTGTATTATGCTATGATCACTATATTCAAATATCCAGCTGAAAGTGAAGGGGTTAATCCTCAATTCTTAGACCTGTTTAACCAAACACAGGGTGATTATATGTGAGATGCTCTACACTTTTCTAATCAAGAAATTCATCTTAGGTTGGTAAAAAAAAAAAGATTAAGCTACAATATACCATAGACATGTGTGTGTGTGTCTATGGAGGCTGCATGAGCTCACATCTAATGTCCCTGTGTTGGGTTAAACTGCTCTGAGATGGGAGGATTAACCCCTTCACTTCTCTGTTTGAATATAGTGCTCATAGCATACTACAGCAAAGGAGAGAGCTGTGTAAGAGGAGAGGAAGAGTGACCCGTCTTCAATGTGGTAGATAGATTTGCCATAGCAACGTACAAGTAACTAAGGGGCACATTGCCGTCTGTTACTTTACAAACTTAGGCTGCATTCACACGAGCATTTGGGGACGCATAAACAGCCCCCATAGGCCAACAATGGCCGCACAGAGCTACTCAGTGCCGCACATGTGCAACACCACACCGCTCTGTACATGGGGAAAAGATAGGACATGTACTATCTTCCCCCGTGTTGCGGCGGCGTGCACCATGCATCAACCTTCCTCCTCTCCATCGCGGCAAACGTATGCCCTCCCAGCTACGGCCTGGCGGCATACGTTCGTTTGAATGCAGCCTAAGCAGAATGTTTTATTGAAGTATATTAGAAAAATATTCATAACTTCCCCCCCCACATGATATCAAATGATGGTTACCCTTTAAATGAGACTTTTGCACCCCCATAGAAGTAAATAGAGCAATAGGCTGGGATACACACCTTCCCTCTGTTTGCCTGGAACTTCTTATGGGATTTTTAGCTCCTGGTGATTGCTGGGTGTCCTATTGGTCAGATCTCCACCAATCAAACTTGTATCCCCTATTTTGTGAATGTGAGATAAGAGACTATTTTGGCACAATGGGGCACATTTATTTACCCGGTCCAGTCGCGATCCCACGGCGCGTTGTCCGATGCTGATTCGGGTCTGCCGGGATTCACTAAGGTCGTGCACCTGATATCCTGCATGTGTCGCTGCTGCGCTGAGATCCGCCGGAGTTCACTTGCTTCTTCCTGGTGCATGTGAGTGCTGATCTTGCAACAAATAGTTTTTTAAATTCCGCATTTTTTCCGAATCCGTCGGGTTGTTCGACGACCACCCCTCCCGATTTCTGTTGCATCAAAGCCGCCACCGATGCGCCACAATCCGATCGCGTGCACCAATTCAGCGCAAAACGGAAATATTTGTGAAACCCGACGAAGTGCGGCGTTCGGACCCTTAGTAAATGATGTATACTACATGGATACCACAGACACAAAATCTGAAACCAAAACCATGAATTTGTAGACCTGCCCTCCAGGTGGCAGTCTGGTAATGCTTTACTCCGAAAGTCTCTAGTTACTGCTTTCTCTACGGTCCACAGATCCTATTACAGACAGCTTCCTGGTTAGGCGTAGAGCATATCTATCTATAGCAATCTATCTGCCAAAAGATATCCATCCTAAATCCCCATTATATATATCATGATGAGACATCCAATCCTCCCTCCTTAAAGGGTTTCTGTTGGTTTCGACAACTCATCTACATATGACCTATGTAATCATGTTAACATAAGAGAATAACCCCAAGATGCTATCTGCACTATTAGATTACTCTATGTGCTTACATTGAAATGAACATTAACAAGCCAGTCCGGCCCACCGGAGGATCGGAGGATCCTTCAGTGGGTCCTGAAACTGAATGGTGAAGTGACCATATCTGATCTCCATAGGCCAGACCTTACAATGGGCTGTGGAGTTCTGATTGTAGAACAGGACACCCAATTACATTGCCCTCTCAATCATTAATGTATTGCCCTCTGTTCTTCCTTATTGACCCACCAAATAAAAAGGTAATACCTTATGTTCCATGCAACAGCTCCAGGTTCAGGGTCACAGAATGCAGAATTTAGATATTATATTGGTAAGTGTGATGTAAATGTTACTATTTTGGTGATTGTGCAGGCACTGTTATTCTATTGGCTACTGTTGGAGCACTCTTAGTATAAAGGCTTCTGTGGGGGAACATTTACTATATCGGCTACCATGGGAGCACTGTTACCACAAAGGCTTCTTTCTGTAGGGGAACTGTTACTATTTTGGCAACTGCGGGAGCCCTCTTACTATTAAGGCTTCTTTGGGGCACTGTTACTATATTAGCTACTGTGGGGGCACTGTTACTATAATGGGCTTTGTGAGGGCACTGTTACTATATTGGCTATTGTGGGGGCACTGTTACTATAATGGGCTTTGTGAGGGCACTGTTACTATATTGGCTATTGTGGGGGCACTGTTACTGTACAGGCTACTGTGAGGGCACTGTTACTGTAATGGGCTTTGTGGTGGCACTGTTACTATATTGGCTATTGTTGGGGCACTCTTACTATAAAGGCTTCTGTGGGGGCATTGTTATTATTTTGTCACCTGTAGGAGTCCTCTTACTATAAAGGCTTCTGTGGGGTACTCTTACTATATTGGCTATTGTGGGGGCACTGTTACTATACAGGCTACTGTGGGGGCACTGTTATAATTTTGGCTACTCTGGGAGCATAACAGTGATCTCTAGTGGAGCAAGAGAACAGTATTAGATTAGAATTTTATTATGAATGTGGAGGATATGATAATAACCCCATCTTAGATATGTTCTGATGCTGACAATGTGTGCTGCGAATGTGCTTAGATTATCAGGGTCCAGGTTTATATTCCCTTTTATTTAGCTTTTGAACATTCTGCTATTTTATCTGACTCATAGAAAAAGAGAGATGAGACATATCATAGTAATCAGATAGATATAAAACACAATGACACACTCCAGCTCTGCTATATCTCAACTACAACACACACAGGGTCATCTCTGTTATATGCCCCCCTCCCTTGGACAAAGACCTGTCTTTAGCTTGTAAAGTCTCTGCATGCAGCTTGCTGGCAGAAAGTGCTTGTGTATGAGCTGGTCTTCTGATGCAGGGGGAGAGTCTGGAGGCAGAGTGCACTGCAGTGTGCAGATAGGAGAAGCTATTCATGAATCCGACCATAGTCAGCAGATTTACAGTCATATCCAGAGACAACTAAAATCGTAAACACCAGGACTAATGGAGACAGGGTAGAATTATATCTGTGAAATGCTGTATTTAGAGAATGTGTTATTTCGTTATCTTGAGTATATTTAAGAATCTTGTCTTTTAGACAACACCCCTTGTCTCAAAAAGTTCCAAAAATTTGGCAATTTTAACCCAACTAAAAGGAGGTGCCGTGTCAGACTAGACTAGATATTGCTCAGATCAGATTGTTTCCAGTTACATAATATAGAGATGTTCTAACTTTCCTTAATATTTGTTCATTGAACTGATTATCTTGTGTCTTTTGGTTTAGAAACAAAACATCCTAGTTAACTCCTAATTTCTGATATTTCTTCAATGCAAGAATGATAAAGAAAACGAAAATTCTCATCTTCATCCTCATCATTTTGCTTGTAGTTGGAGTCGTCTTCTACTGGGGACAGTTTGATGTTTCTTCTCAAGCATCGGAAACCCAAGAAACCAAAATATCTCCACTTCATAAAGAGGATGAGATCGTTGTTCTCGTTTGGCTCTGGCCATTCGGAGACCATTTTCCGTTGAACACGTGTCTTGTAGAATTTGGCATTTCTGGTTGCCATCTTACGGTGGACAGAAACTTGTATGAAGTTGCCAATGCAGTGGTCATACACCATGTAGATATTATGTATGACAAAAAGTCATTGCCTCAACAGCCAAGACCTCATTTTCAGCATTGGGTTTGGTTCAATATGGAACCTCCACTGATTATCAAGAACTTAGATTTACTAGATGACCTATTCAACAGGACTATGACATTTCGTCAGGACTCGGACATTTTTAGACCTTATGGTCAACTTGTGCCTTCAAAAGGGTCTCAGAACTATACCATTCCAACCAAGTCCAAACTGGTTTCATGGGTGGTTAGTAAGTGGTACCCAGGTGTTCGTCGAACAGAATATTATGAGGAACTGAAGAAATATGTCCATGTTGATGTCTACGGTGGAAAACACCAAAAACTGAGTAGTGATGACTTTCATTCAACCATCTCCCAGTATAAATTCTACTTGGCCTTCGAGAATTCTATCTTTAAGGATTATATCACCGAGAAGTTATGGTCCAATGCATTTGGGTCGTGGGCAGTTCCAGTTGTGTTGGGAACATCTCGGAAGAACTATGAACGTTTTGTCCCTGGAGATGCCTTCATTCATGTTGATGATTTCTCAAGTCCTATGGAATTGGCTTCCTATTTACTAGAGTTGGACAAAAATGATGAAAAATACCGGAAATATTTTAATTGGAGAAGTCATTATGAAATCAAAGTAGGGGGTGGGTGGCAACTGAATTACTGTAAAGTTTGTGAATCCTTGAGCAATGGTCCACATTACCAAGTAATTCCCAGCATATCCAAATGGTTTCTTAACAATTCTGCTTATTTCTCATGAAATATGATGGCATCTCTTTAACATTAAGTTCTATGTTGCTGTCATGCTCTGTTTATAGAAATAAATCTAAAAAAATTGGAAAAAAAGTAAAGTGGTTTCTCTGAACCAGCAGAGTTTCTTGGTGATTTACTCTACAGGGCAAATGTCGATGCTCCTCAAATAAAATATATTACATAGAGTGCGTTCACATGTATAGGTTACAGTGTGTGCAGCGCCATCCCACTACATTGGGACCCGACTTCTAATTAAAACATTTACAGTGTCTTTCAAATTACAATATAGTACCTGCCATGAATTACTGTAATAGCACAGTACACACATATATCACCAAAACCACAAAACCACCATACAGAAATACAGCATCAGCACAAAGCTCAATACATAAATACAGCACCAGGACAAAGCTCAATACATAAGTACAGCACCAGGACAGAGCTCAATACATAAATAAAGCACCAGAACAAAGCTCAATACATAAATATAGCATCAGGACAAAGCTCAATACATAAATACAGCACCAGGACAAAGCTCAATACATAAATACAGCACCAGGGCAAATCAATACATAAATACAGCACCAGGAGAAAGCTCAATACATAAATACAGCACCAGGATAAAGCTCAATACATAAATAAAGCACCAGGACAAAGCTCAATACATAAATACAGCACCAGGACAAAGCTCAATACTTAAATACAGCGCCAGGACAAAGCTCAATACATAAATACAGCACCAGGACAAAGCTCATTACATAAATACAGCACCAGAACAAAGCTCAATACATAAACACAGCACCAGGACAAAGCTTAATACATAAACACAGCACCAGGACAAAGCTCAATACATAAACACAGCACCAGGACAAAGCTCAATGCATAAACACAGCACAAGGACAAAGCTCAATACATAAATACAACACCAAACATAAAGCAACACAACACCGAGCCCTCTAATGCACATATATACAGTATCATTCATAAGAAATACAGACATATACTGTGACCCCATTGATGAACATAGATCTATATACATAAGCTCAATACATAAATACAGCACCAGAACAAAGCTCAATACATAAATATAGCATCAGGACAAAGCTCAATACATAAATACAGCACCAGGACAAAGCTCAATACATAAATACAGCACTAGGGCAAATCAATACATAAATACAGCACCAGGAGAAAGCTCAATACATAAATACAGCACCAGGATAAAGCTCAATACATAAATAAAGCACCAGGACAAAGCTCAATACATAAATAAAGCACCAAGACAAAGCTCAATACATAAATACAGCACCAGGACAAAGCTCAATACTTAAATACAGCGCCAGGACAAAGCTCAATACATAAATACAGCACCAGAACAAAGCTCATTACATAAATACAGCACCAGAACAAAGCTCAATACATAAACACAGCACCAGGATAAAGCTCAATACATAAACACAGCACAAGGACAAAGCTCAATACATAAATACAACACCAAATATAGAGCAACACAGCACCGAGCCCTCTAATACACATATATACACTATCATTCATAAGAAATACAGACATATACTGTGACCCCATTGATGAACATACATCTATATACTGTGCCCCCTTACAGAGATCTATATATACGTTACCCAATTTTAGAGAGATATAGATATATATTGTGCCCTCTTACAGAGAGATATAGACATGTACAGTGCCCTTTTACAGAGGGATATAGCTATATATTGTGCCCCAACACAGAGACTAAGGGGTTATTTATCACTGGTTTTCCTGGGCTTTTTTGTCTCAAAAAAGTCATATTGAGGGTTTTTGAGACTTTTCATTAATAAAAAGTCTCACAGGACTATTCCCACCACTTCATTAATCTGGCCCAAACATACAACCAATGCTAGAACAACTCCGTGCAAAGAGTCATGACTTGACACTTTTGCAAAAAGTCTTATAAAAAGTCTCATAGTCGCTCCGGTCTCTGCTGGGACTTTTTATGCATTTTGAGACTTTTTGAAAAAGAAAAATTCCAGACACAAAATAGACCATAAGAATATTTACTAAAGGGTCAAAGTCACTTTAATGAATCTGATGGGCAGATTCATGGGCAAAAGGGTTAAACTTCATAAATAACCACAAATGACATTGTCACCTCGAACTAGATCACGTGTTAATAGATGAATCCTCTGGTGAGCCCTTGCGCTGGGTCAACCCTCAGGCCCTGCAAAAGTACTGCATGGCAGAGGTCTTCTGCTGAGTGGTCCCTAATAACCAGTCACACGTTACTTACAGGGCTCCCAGGGCATTAACAGCTCGATGTGTAAAATCTAAAAAAATTACAGTTTTTTTTGTAAGACTTATATGGATACCGAATCGGTGAAGCCCCCCACTTCCAAGACTACATAAAGTCTTCCTTACACAAGGTCTACCTTTTTACCTCCTAGGGCGCCACGTCATATTACTACCTAACCTTAGCCTTAGACAAGGCTAAGAAGTGTAACATCCCCCATTGGGCCTCGACTTCTTTGGCTACAGACAGCTGGATTCCCTTTGGTGCCTAGCGTTCGTCTGGGTCATGGTCGCTGGGTATCGGAGGAACAGGCCCCGCCCAGGCCGGGCAGGTATCGGACAGGTAGTTTAGCAAGAATGGAGGGAGATGCTGCGGATGGATGATAGTTCTCCCTGGGGCAACCCTGATGTAGGTGTAGGGATCCCTGGGTGAATGGTAAATGGGGAGCCATTGATGTTAACGGCTTGTGGCAGGTATCAAGCGAAGACAAGTGGCAATACCTTTATTCAAGGACATGGCATCGGCAACGACAGTGTGGCTACACAGGGGGGGCAGTGTGGCTACAGGGAGGGAGGGTTGAGGGGCATCAGCAGCCTCCTTCTAAAGACATCAAATGGAAAGTTTACTCATAAGTTAAGTTAAGATTACAAAGATTAAACTGTTAATAGTTACATAAAGTTCATTTCCCCTGAAACATTTATCCGCTGATGTACAAATAAGTTATAAATATAGCGGTTCTGCCATAAAGATAATACATGTGCAGGTGTTCTGCCATGTCATTACTGATTCTTCATATCCGTACTATGACCAGGTAAGACAATGAATATGCAGATAATGACTTGATGGATTAGATTTGTTTCATAGTGTAATTGTTGTGTCATTCCTGGGTGAATGGTAAGTGGGGAGCCCTTGATGTTAGCGGCTTGCGGCAGGTATCAAGCAAAATCAAGTGACAATTCCTTTATTCAAGGACATGGCAACGGCAACAACAGCAGATAATGATTTAACTGGTTCAAGGTTGCTGGTTGGCTGGGGTTCGGCAGAGGTGGGTCACGGCCTGGTATTGATATCTTCAGGCTGGAGATGAGTGGCTGCAGGGTTTGATGGAGACTCTTGAAGGTAGAGACCTGCAGGGGCCTTAGTTGTAGGCCGTGTGTCTGGGCAATAGACCTCAGGCACATGTGCTTCCATGCAGTTTAATTCCGCAACTACTCTGCATTGGCAGGGGTGTTGCAGAAGCCAACTATTACTATAAGTCATTTTTATTGGATACATTTTAGGAATTTGTGAATGAGAGTTAGATAATATTTGTGTTTAGCTGCACATTGCTCGGTCCCAATAATGGATTCTATACATGAACCCTAAGCAGGCCTGGTACCAGCACCCGGCTTACCCGGGCAAGTGCCGGGGCCCAAAGATGCTGAACGGGCCCACTGGAGCGCCAAAAAAAAAAAATTTCAGCCACAATATCAATTGTACCAGTGTCGCTTTAAGACCTGCGCGTAAAGCGAGCACATGCCTAAGAAAGAGGGCAGCTGCAGGCGCTGTGTCAAGGGAGCCAGGAAAGGTGAGATTTTTTTCCCCAAGTGGGGGGGGGGGCAGTATGTCTCCAGGGGGAGGGGACAGTGTGCCTTATGGGTGGGGGGAAGTGTAGCTACGGGGGAAGGGGGCAGTGTGCCTTATGTGTAGGGGGCAGTGTGGCTACTGGGGAGAAGGCAGTGTGGCTATGAGGAGAAGGGGCAGTGTTCCTTTATGGTTGGGGGGTAGTGTGGCTACAGGGGGAGGTGGCAGGGGGGGACAGTGTGGCTATGTAGGGGGGACAGTGCGGCTAGGTGGGAGGGGATAGTCTGGCTATGTAGGGGGGGACAGTATGGCTTATGGAATGTGGCTTATGGGGGAATGTGTGGCTACACCGGGGGGCAGTGTGGCTTATGGGTGGGTGGACTATGTGAGGGGGATAGTGTGGCTACGTAGGGGAGACAGTGTGGCTATGGGGGGACAATGTGGCTTATGTAATGTGGCTTATGGGGGGGGGGAGTGTGGCTACATATGGGGGAAAAGTGGTGTTACTGTGTGTGTGTGGGGGGGGGGCAGTCTGGCTACTGGGGGGAGGCCAACTAAGGCTCTGTCACCCAGGGCCCTACTTAAACCTGGATCCGGCCCTGACCCTAAGGATCCCAGTCCAACTCTGTATGTAGAAATTGTTTTGGCCTATAATGTAAGATTGATCACAAATTGATTGTGTGATCAGTTGTTACCGGAGGCATCCGCAGTCTCCTTCCAAAGTCATCAAATGGAGAGTTTACTCACAAGATAAGTTAAGATTAAAACATGAGTTAATAGTTACATAAAGTTCATCTCCCCTGAAAGATTTATCCTCTGATGTACAAATATGTTATAAATATAGTGGTTCTGCCCCATGGATAACACATGTGCAGGCGCTCTGCCATGTCATTACTGATTCTTCTTATCCATACTATGAGCAGGTAAGGCAAGGAATATGCAGATAATGGATGTATGAGATTTGTTTTATAATGTAATTGTTGTGTTATTATACAAAAAGGTTCTAGTTATTCTTTTGGATTTTAGAGCCATTTCTTTCGGGTGCTGAATTGGGGGTCACTCCTACGCTATAGCCATTAGGGAGCACATTCCAAAGATCTAGGACAGTGATGGCGAACCTTTCAGAGCCCGAGTGCCCAAACCTCAACCAAAAGCCACTTATTTATAGCAAAGCGCCAGCACAGCAATTTAGCAGTAATTTATTTCTCCTTGTTCTTTGACAACTTTCAATCATTCAGCCTCCTAAAGACACCAACGCAGTTGAAAGGAGGAGGGCAACTTCGCCTATCATTGTAGGAAGATTCTGTAGGAAGATTCTTTGAGTTCTGTCTGGTGAACTTCATTCTGGGGTGACGGCCTGGGTGCCCACAGAGAGGGCTCAGAGTTCCGCCTCTGGCACCAGTGCCATAGGTTCGCCACCACTGATCTAGGGTGTAGTCAGGTACTAGACCTTAAAAAAAAGGGAAGAAAAGGATAATCCAAGAGACGCACAATATGAGTAAATATAAGACGTAGAGTACAAATACTTCATGGAACACTGGAAACAAACACCAAAGGGGCTAAAACAAGGAAATAACACGATGGGGCAACCATGTGAGGCTTCAGCCCACCAAGTACCTACCCTGGAAATTCTAAGGTGTGTATCTCACTAAGAAGCGGGATAAATGGTAAAATATATATGATAAAGTATATGTTCTAATCAAATAAACAGTACAATACAGATCGATACATACACATATTCCTACATTATCCTGCTAAAGGAAAATGCATGAGACTTATGCTCCTACGAAATTTAAGTGAAGGTCTAATACATGCAAACACAACTAGAACAAGGAAATGCAGGCAAATGATTCTGAGTTAACCCTAAAGGGAAATGTGAATATCGAGATCAAAATACATGCTGAACAGTAACAGAGCAAAATGTCAAAAGAAAGAGAGAGATACAGGAACCTACATTGGTGGTCCAGGACCCTACACCTATCACCATAGACCAATAGCTTCCTCAGGGCTGAGTGCTCACTTGGAGCCTGCAGTATTTAAAGGGGTTGGCCAGGGGGGGCAAGATATTAGGTAATTTACCAATAAACATCTATTAATAGTTCTGATATGTAAAGTGAAGTCTCCTGTCTTTTAACTCATCAGCCGGAGATTCCTGACCATAAATTGGCGGCAGATGGAGGGTCATGTGATCTCTATCTGTCCAGGAGCAATCGCCCTGCCAGGACCTTGGTCTTATAGTCATGAATATAACATCAAAAAAGTCTTCAACAATACATGTCATGAATATGATAAGAGCTTGTTCACGCAAATATAGTGCACATCGTGCAATAATACATTATACAAAAATAGAAACAAAAAAAACCGTATATGGCATGATTATAAGAGCGCGTTCACACATAGGAAATGCACATCTTGCAATAGTACATCGTACATGCTGCAAAGAAGAAGGTCAAAAATGTCTCTCTGCATCTACATTGTAACAAAAAATGGCACGATCAGAAAAAACCTATTGCGCATTGTGCTATTGTACATCATAAATGCTACAGGGTATAAGAAAGCACTAAAAACGACATGATATAATAAGGGACAAACATGACCTCGGCACTCATCCGCAGATTCAGGAAAGTGTGACTTTGTTTAAAAAAAAGTAACATCAAGAGCGTGTATCCACAAGAGCAATCCACGGACCAACGCGTTTCGGCTGTCACACTATATTCATGGTCTACCAAGGCATGACAGCCAAAATGCGTTGCTCTTGTGGTTACACACTGTTGATGTTACTTTTTATGCATTATCTTCAATAAAAAAAGAAATTTTTTAACAAAGTCACGCTTTCCTGAATCTGCGGATGAGTGCCGAGGTCATGTTTGTTCCTTGTTCTATGATGTGCTGAAGCCTTAACATGGAAGCGGCAAGAGGGATGAGCTGGATTCGCTCATGCATTTTATTTTTCTACATAATATAATACTTACACACCCCAGATATGCTGACAGCCACAATCCCACATGTGGTATATACCCAGAGGTGTAACTACCAGGGTAGCAGCCATAGAAGCTCATATGGGGTCCGCAGTGTCAGGGGCCCAGGGAACCAAACGAGATTGGAGATTGTGCACCATTGTGGACCTGGCAACGTTTCGACAGCTGGCATGGCTGCCCGACCCTGAAGGACTCTGTACAACAAAGCTATATCTATCACCAGTTAGGGGGTACAAGCACCCAAAATTTCTGGTTACTTTTTGTAGAGGCTCATAGGGTTTATAGAACTTGTCTCTCAGTCGACCTCTCCTCGGATGAGGCATAAGCAGGGGAATAGTTCCAAGGGATAAGGATCCATCATGGTGGCAACTGGAGCAGTAGAGGAAGGGACACTGTGATTATTCATCACCAGACCACAATATCAAGTGCAGTTCCCCAAATGTAGAAACTACCCAAAATGTGAATCTCCAAAAAGGTCAATATAGTTTCCTCAATCATAAAAATACATTTTGTGCATATAGTATAGAAGCAATAAGTAATGTAACAGTTCGGGCACAGCATTTGGTTTCGGGGGAAATCCCCATGGCCAATCATAGCCATGGCTAGTAGCTAGGGACTTTCATTCACCGGATTGGCTGCTCGGCCACCAATCCAGGAGTACATCCGGGTCAGCTGGCTAAATCCAAACTAGGACATCGGGTCCACTCATCTCTACAGGTTACCAATGATCTTAGGTTCAGAAACATAACATTGTTTGAAAGTCAGTGGCAAATTTAAGACCAAGTTAATTGATAGGTAATTAACTTTTATTCTATTAACTTTTCCTTAAGTTCAGCAAATTCCAATATCATGAAGATATCCAACAACTCCATGGAAAAATATTTTATTATTAAAGGTATATCAGATGTCCACAAGCTACAACTTCCACTCTTCCTTCTGGTTCTAACCATTTACCTCATCACTCTTGGAGCCAACATGACCATTGTTCTACTGATCGTCTTGGATCGTCATCTCCACACCCCCATGTACTTCTTCTTGGGAAATCTGTCAATGATGGACATGTCTTGTTCCACTGTAGCTCTTCATAGACCTCTCATTACATTCATATCAAGAGACAGATCTGTCTCGTTCAGGAGTTGTTTTGCCCAGCTGTATTCATTTTCGGCCTTAACATGTGATGAGTTGTTGATCCTGACTGCTATGAGTTATGACCGATTCGTTGCCATCTGCAACCCCTTGAGATACATTGTGGTTATGAACAACAAGGTCTGTTCTCTTCTGGCCTGCATGTGTTGGGTCATAGGATTCCTAAACATCATACCATGTCTCTTGGAGATATCGGAATTTACATGCTACACATCACTGGAGGTCAACCATTTCTTCTGTGATATTATGCCCATTGTAAAACTTTCTTGTAATGACACTACCAATTTGGAACTGTACATCTTCATAGCCGGCGCATTATTTGCTACTTTTACCCCACTTGTTCTCACATCTATATCTTATGTCTTCATTATTAGGACCATATTGAGGATACGGTCAAGTTCTGGCAAACGGAAAGCCTTCTACACATGTTCTTCACACCTAACAGTGGTCACCCTTCTCTACGGCACTTTGTCTTACCAATATTTCCGACCCATTTCATCTGTCAGTTTGGAATCTAATAAACTCTACTCTTTGCTTAATACAGCTGCAGTCCCCATACTAAACCCCCTGATCTACAGCTTCAAAAACAAAGATGTGATAGCCGCCATGAAGAGGAGGTTTTGTTGAACCTTATTACAAATCAACTTAAATGCTGTTAGGTTTAATAATCCTTCGAGAAACAACCTATCTTGCCAAGGTGGTTTCTGGACAATACTGCTTATTATTATGAAGTAATATAGCATATCGTTAATGTAATATACACACATCATGTATGGGTAATGTGCGTCCTGTAGGGAGTGCTAGTCATTTAAGAAATCCTTGCAGTTTGCCCCAAGCCAATCCCCAATACCTGGGGAGCTTTCGGAGCCCTGTTGGTTTCTGCTCAGGTGTTTCATGAAAACTAAACTACAGGTGTTCCCAAACTGGACCTGCTGGAGAGATAAGCTTTTTTTTAATCCCGAGACGTGCGAGTCCTAGTCACCATGACTGTCCTGCACACCTCTGTTTCCCTGGGAGTTCTCTCCTCTTACAGATCGGGCTTAGCTATCTATGAGGAAGTAAACCTAACACTGAATGGCTAGGACTTGACTGACAACCAGTGTTAGGTACTGAGGGGGGACTAGGTGACACTTTGCAGCGCAGCTCCTGAAATGTGATTGAGTAGAGCCAGTGAATCACTGTCACAGTTTGGATCTTGGAGCATGTGCGGCATGGTGGCAACGCCACTGTGCATCACTCCCAGAGACAGTCAGTTCACAGCTGTGAATTTTTGGTGGGGGTCCCCTTATGAGTAAAGTGGTGGGGGCGAGACCCCTAATTTTACCACCAAAAACTTGGAAAAACTATTGACTCGAGTATAAGGGTGGGAAATGCATTGGTCACAGCTCCCCCAGTATATAGCCAGCAAGGCCCCAGTAGTATATAGTCAGCCAGCTCCAAGAAGTATACAGCCAGCAAGCCCCCAGTAGTATACAGCCAGCCTGCCCCCATGTAGTATACAGCCAGCCCCTAGTAGTATACAGCCTGCCCCCCAGCACTTAAAAAAAAAAAAAACTTATATACTCACCCTCCGATGTCGGAGCGGCTCCCTGATGTCCCCGATGTCGGCGGGTCCTGTCTTCTTTCTTACCCATGGCTCCTCTTCTTTCTTCTGTCATGCACACGGCCATGTTTTCTTCCAGCAGGTGCATACTGTGAGGCGGCCGCTGCTGACGTCATAGTATGCGCCGGCCAGGAAGATAACATGGCCGCATCCATGACAGAAGAGAGAAGAGGAGCCGCAGGGAAGAAAAAAGACAGGCCTGCGCCAACATCCGGGCCATCGGGGTGTGGAGCATCAGGCCGCCGGAGAGTATATAAGTTTATTTTTTAATAGACTCGTGTATAAGCTGGGGGGACATTTTTCAGCACATTTTTTGTGCTGAAAAACTCGCATTATACACTCGTGTAGTCTAGACCTACCTAGTCTTGGTGCTCGGTTCTGCTTATTCACTGGGTGAGTTGGTTGGATGGACCCGACCTGGAAGTCCATCAACCTGCTGCTGTCTACTAAATCCCCCTCCTTGACCCAACCCTACAGTCAGTAGCACACTGGCCCAGTTTGTTCCCTGTGCAGAGTAGGAAAGGGCGATCACTGAGTCTTGGATGGTGCAGAAAATCTGCTGATCCTTCAGTGAGTACTCACTGGCTTGTTGAACTATCTCAGGCAGCTTCTCTACAGATACCTGTGAAGAAGAACGTGTCACGATGGGAGAGGGGCCCATAAAATCACCACCTCAATGCCAGTTTCCTGGCTTCTCTGACCTGGATGTAATTTTTGACATGTCAGGACTGGGAGCGAAACAGGTGGTGGATGGGCACGTGAACACCTGACCCGGCAGAAATACTATAGTCTCTGCCAGATCACACCTGGTCTAAACAGGTCGTACCTGGTGGAGACTGCGCCAGTATTTACTACGAGGCAGAGCCTCTCAGTAGATATGGGTGCTGGGGGGCTGGCTGGGAAGGGGTTTGGGGTAATTTTAAGAATGGCGTATGACTCTCTACAGTCATTCACTGTTACTGTAAAATTAAACAATAGCCCGTCACCTTTTCTACCTCCAAGGCCCCCCCAAAAAAATCCAAAGTAGTTTTATAAAAGTTTATAAAAATACTGATCATAAAAAGTACAACACAAATTTGACATTATTATAATTCCATCTCCTTCTACCCAAAGAGTTCATGTACGACACCCAATAAGACCCTGTGGGCCACATGTATCACTCGTTTTTTCTGTTGTTTTTGCTCCTTTTCATTCTGGCGCACCGTTTTTGTGCCATTTTTGTGACTAAACGCCAAACTAGCCACAAAGCAAAAATAAGCAGCTTTCCCTCATCTATCTTATCAATCCAGATGTTTTGCTCCGCCTAATGATATTCATCACTTGCAACTTTGTCATTTAGGCCCAAAAACAAGCACAAAAACACTCCAGCCCGAAGGTGGCGTTATCTGAGAAGAAAGCACTGAGCCCCTTTGCAGAACAGCTCATTTCTAGCAGCAGAGCTCAGCCAGACACTAGAACATATATTACAGACATGAGATACACTGCAGACAGGAGCTGCAGACTCTATTTACAGTTCATCACCTTCTATTTACAAAACATTCTGCAAAATCCTGAGCTCAGAGCAAGAGCAGTGTGTCTGTGCAGAATTACAGGGGTACAGCAGGAGATCAGCATTGGGGGATCCCCTCCAGGAGAAGCCACTGCGGAGGAGGTCACTGGGTGCAGGGTGTCACACACCTGGGTGCTGCTGTGAGTGTTATCTTCATTCTGGGCTGTGGGAGAAGCAGAGAGGAGCTTGTAGCAGGATCACATGTAAGTGCCCGAATCTAACATTGCGCCTAAACTGTGTTAATGTAAAGTGATTAATAAGAGGCAGGAAATTACCTTATCACAGTTGGTGATAATTCTGACAAAACAGTGCGCCAGAATTTAGGCGCACAAAAGTGATAAATGTGGCCCTATGATTTCTATGTACTACCTTAAAGGCCCATTTCCACTCCAAAAAAGAACACTTTTCCATACACTAAATTGGTGTAGGAAATCTCTTTATGTCAAAGTTTTACTCAAAAAAGTTAACTTGAAAACTAGTTACTAGTTACACAAACTTCACTTCCCACTGTGGACTAATTCCCAGATGTTCTTAAAGAAAACATTTGGTCTGCAAAGATGATAAATGTGCAGAGCCTCGTGTGATGCTTAGGTGAATTCTTCACACCTGCAACTTCTTCGGCCCCGTGACCAGGTAAGGGGAACCTTCTTCTTTGTGGTTAAGTTAGACTTTTTTTTGACAAAGCAATTAGTGCTCCTATTGTTCTGCTACATTACAGACCGGATCCACATACAGGCGCCATTAATTTCATATGTCACAATGTTTCATGGCTCTTGGTAATGATGACTGTACTCATGGATCTGACCGGTGCTCTCCAAGTTGTAAAACTCCAAATGCAAGACGAGACCAAATAGCACCCGGGCCTGTTTGGGGAAATATAACATGTGTTTTTGTGCTCCAGAATAAAGCACTGTGACCAGGGCCGGTGCCAGGTATACCCGGGCAAGTTTTGGGGCCAAGAGCTACTGGGGTGGGGCACAGTCCCCAACAGCCTGGAATTGCCTTGACAGGGGGGCTTTATATAATACAACTATGATGGGGTTGTAGATAATTAAACTATAAGGGGCCTATATTTACAATAACCATGACAGGGTTTTTTGAACTGATAAACTAGGGAATATTTTTCAGAATTTTTAATGCCCCCATACGAGTTCACTGCAAAGGGGCCAAGGCTGTATTGCCCAGGGGCCTAGTGAAACCTGGAGCCGACCCTGACTGTGACATATATTTGTCTCAAATGATTAGATCTCATTTGTGACCCATAATGAAAGGAGACTGAGAAAATGTGACAGAAGGTCCATGGCTTCATCTCTGCACATAGAGTCTCAGCTTGTAAGGGTCCGAATCGCTTTTTCCCGACGCGTTTCCCGAATATTACTGGTTTTCCCTGAATTACCCCGGGTTTTTGGCGCACGCAATTGGGTTGTGGTGCATCAGCGCCGGCATGCACGCGACGGAAATGAAATCAGAGAAACCACCGTATTTTTTAAAAAAAAATGTGTCGCTTGACATGCACTTACCTGCACCCACGATAGCTTGGTGAACTCCAGTGAACTCCGACGGAATGGTTGTAATGGGATGGTTGTAATGGTAAAAATAGTCTATTGGTCTATTTTCACCATTACAACCATCCCGTGGTTTTTTGGGCTGCACGGCTACTGAGAACAAATGTAAAGAAAAAATAATTTTTCCTTTGGATTTTATTACAAGAAGATGTTAAATTAAAGTTTCAATGTTTTAACCTTCATTTAGTGCGAAATTCTTCTTCTCCTGCATTACCTTGGTTTCCGTGGTCCCGAAACAGCAGCCTGCACATTTGGCGGACATCACATCGTTGAGCGCAAAACTTCCTTTTTCTATTTTTGAACTAAAAGTTACAGATATGGAAAAGAAAAAAAATTCTTTCTCAAATGAGTCTTTGCCTTTTTTATTGTAATGTACAGGAAATTTGCGTCTGATAATATTCTCAGATCTGTACAATAAGACAATAATCACTCCCAGAGATGATCCCATAGACAATGATGAAGTCGTTACTGGTGAAATTTTACATTTTAAAAATTTTCCGAAGTATTTTTTATGTTGCATAGAGGTTATTTTTCATTTGGCAAACGAAAACCTTTGTTTTTAGCCTTGAAAAGTGAAGTTTTTTTCAATTGCAGCTGCTCAGAGTAGGTGAATTTTTGTGCCTTTTTTGCGACTTTTTAGGCACAAATTAGTGATAAATGCCGAGAAAACATCTGTATAGCAGCCGCTCACTATGTCAAATTAACGAACTGCTTCAGATTATTGCGCAAAAAAATGCTAGAAACAGTCTAAAAAACTATGATTAATGTCCCCCATTGAGTTCATGATATGGGGCTCATTTATCTGTAGTCAGGACATGTGTGTGGGTCTTTTTTGCTCTTTCTGGGTTGTAGACATTTATCTTAGAGGGTGATTGTATATCAGATATTTTTACACATTTTGAAAAATAATCACAAAAAGGTCGCAAATTCTTCTGCAACGCCCTTCTAAACTTTTGCCTACACCTGCTCGAGACTGCAATTCTATTGCAGTTTGCATCAAAATTTAGACTTTTTTATGCATCTAGATTTTGAAGATCTATCAGGTGCAACATGGAAACATTCTGGTGTGGCTAACTTTCCTAGACGAGTGGATAAGTTGCACATTTTGGCAAAAACTCAGAGAGAGAAAAAATAGAAAAGCCCAAGATATATTAAAAATTGTATATGATTAAGTCTAGTAACTAAAACATTTTTAGGGTAAAGGAGACTTCAAATATTATGGCGTCTACCAATGACTCCATGGAAAAACATTTCATCATTAAAGGTATATCAGATGTCCAGGAGCTACAACTTCCACTCTTCCTTCTGGTTCTCGTCATTTATCTCATCACTCTTGGAGGTAACATGACCATTGTCTTCCTGGTGACCTTGGATCGTCATCTCCACACCCCCATGTACTTCTTCTTGGGAAATCTGTCAATGATGGACATGTCTTGTTCCACTGTAGCTCTTCATAGACCTCTCATTACATTCATATCAAGAGACAGATCTGTCTTGTTCAGGAGTTGTTTTGCCCAGATGTATTCCTTCTTAGCCATCACGTGTGATGAGTTGTTGATCCTGACTGCTATGAGTTATGACCGCTATGTTGCCATCTGCAACCCCTTGAGATACATTGAGGTTATGAGCAACAAGGTCTGTTCTTTTCTGGCCTGTTTGTCTTGGATCTTGGGTTTCATGAACATCATTCCATGTCTCTTGGAGATATCAGGATTTACATGCTACACATCACTGGAGGTCAACCATTTCTTCTGTGATATTATGCCCATCATGAAGCTTACTTGTAATGACACCACCAGTTTGGAACTGTACATATTCTTAGAGGGAGTATTATTTGCCACTTTGACTCCATTCATCCTCACTTTTATATCTTATATCTTCATTATTAGGACCATATTGAGGATACGGTCAAGCTCTGGCAAACGTAAAGCCTTCTACACGTGTTCTTCACACCTAACAGTGGTCACCCTTCTCTACGGCACTTTGTCTTACCAATATTTCCGACCCATTTCATCTGTCAGTTTGGAGTCCAATAAACTCTACTCTTTGTTTAATACGGCAGCCGTACCGATATTAAACCCCCTGATCTACAGCTTGAAAAACAAAGATGTGATAGCCGCCATGAAGAGGAGGTGTCGTTGTTTTAAAACCAGTCCAGTAGAAGCCAAAATGAAAAAGTAGGAGCAGAGGAAGATGTCTTCTTCTGAATATTTTTTATTATTAAATACGATGACATCAAAAATGTATTTATTTTTTTCAAATTATCGTAAATTTTTTAAAAGCTATTGATTGGCACCTTGTAAAGATGAGAGTTACAGCAAGCAACATACTTGGGGTCATTTACTAAGGGCCCGATTCGTGTTTTCCCGAGTGTTACCCGAATATTTCTGATTTGCGCCGATTTTCCCTATATTGCCACGGGTTTTTGGCGCACGCGATCGGATTGTGGCGCATCGGCGCCGGCATGCATGCGGTGGAAATTGGGGGCGTGGCCGAACGAAAACCCAATGGATTCGGAGAAACCGCCGCATTAAAAAAAAAAAAAGTGTCGCGGGACTTCATCCAGGATGGCTCGGTGAACTTCAGTGAGTTCCGATGCTCTTCAGTGCAGCAGCGACACCTGGTGGATGTCGGAGGAACTGCCTTAGTGAATCGCCGGAAGACCTGAATCCACCGCAGAGAACGCGCCACTGGATCGCGAATGGGCCGGGTAAGTAAATCTGCCCCACTATCTGCATATAACACCATGAAAGACCTGTTCTCCTCTATATAAATATATATATATATATATATACAATGTAGTACAAAATATAAATCGAGCTCCACAGACTAGCACAGGTGTGAGCTACGTACGGTAGACGTGTTGTATCATGTATGGAACGTTGTGTTACTTTGAAGTAATTCTACTCCGGAAATGTTGAAGTGTAATAATCCTTAGACAATAGAAGATTTTACATACTTCTGAATCCGAGTCGTTGGGTTTGGACATGCCCCACTGTCTCTTCCTGAAAACTGACCTCTATTATTTGTGTTCTTTATTTGTCTTTCCAGCAACTGTCTGGCATCGATTTGGAACAATTGACACTCACATTCACTATTCACTTTATGGTATGGAGAACAGTGTGCCGAGGCTGAGACAGAGGCAGCCGTTGGGGCAAATTCACCTGTTCAACAGGTTTTTTCTGTCAGCCAGGACATGTAAAAAGGGCCATTTCCCAATTTTGTCAATTTTCCACCCAGCACTCCCATATTTAGAAATGAGCGGGATTGTTTTTTTCAGTTCGAGTTTCGGTACCTACCAAATGACCCAGACATTTTGCCTGATTGGTGGCCGTGCTGCCAATTCGGAAAACTGAGAAATCTACCTACTGACCATGGCTGTGATTGGCCACAGGTGACACCCCTGAGCAATCACAGCCATGGCTAGTAGGTGGAGGCGTCAGTTTGTTGGATTGGCTTCATGGCCAATGTAGTGCGGGATGTACCCCAACCCCTTGCCGAACTTAAAGTTTGGGTCTGCTCATCTCTAACCATATTTACGATAGTCTCCGATGGAAAATTAGTGTAGGCTGCGCCAGGTCTTATCTGGGGATTTCATTCCGATGGCCAAGCATTATTAAGGGGCTGGGGCCTCTTAGTAAATCCGGCGTGCAGAAAAAAAGACTGGTGCTCAATACGTTTTTAGTCACTGACTAAGCTTCTTATGTGTGAGACAAGCATCAGCATGTGAGCATCATTCATGGAGTGTTAATTAACCCTAAAACGAGGACTGGTGGTGCTAGGGTGGAGAGCATCATCAAAATAATCTGTTCTCTATGTGAATAGAGTATTTTGTACACCTGTCCAGGTAGAATACAGGTGGTGGCCTCAACATGACCAGGCAAATAAAAGACTAAAAACGAGACAAACACCATCTGCATCCGGAAGCAAAAGGAAACATGAGAGAGATAAAATACATGTGATTGTCAAAACCACCTGTACAGAATCAGCGCGTCCACAAAGAGCAAACAGGAAAAACCAGTTACGCAGTGGATGGAGATACATAGTAACAGAGGACAATGGTTGTCAGGGAACCAAATTAATGAATGAAAAACCTCTATAAAGAAAATACGAGTTGGTGGCTTGGTTTTAGATTGCATGGCGACCACATTTCCCAGTGTAAACACTATGCCCAGGGCTGATTTGGTAATACTAGAACCCAAGCACAGCTAGTCCCAAGGGCTCTGGCTCCCATGGACAATGCCCCTGTCCAGAACTTTCTCTCGTCCCTCCCCCTTCAGCTACATCACTCTTAGGTCGTCCAGTGAGATGTGCTACAAGAACCCTTGGGTGCTCTGCCAAAGGATTTCAGCTTCATTTCTAAAGAAGTTTTGGCACGGAAGGACAATAACAACAATCAGGTATGAATGGCGTAGTCGGCATATCCCTACTTATTATAGACAAGTTATTTTAGGAAGATAAATTGTGGGGACGGATTCCCTTTAAACAATGTTGGCATCAATGTGGTGGACACTTTAAAGCATGCAGAGAAACCCTGTAAGCTTCCCCCTTAATGAATGGCCTCCTTGGACAACAAGGTCACTCATGCCATCAGAAGAAGAGGAGGCCACCGATTAGCCAAAGCAGGTGACCCTCCGGTACGTCCAAAGGTGTGGAAGATGGAATTTTTGATTTCCATAATCATTAATCTACTGCCCACACTAAGGAATTGTATGTTCCTATTTTGTCTTCCTTGTTTTCATCTGTACATCATCTGCCGAACATAGACGGCCATTTTGGTAATGAGGGTAGAGATCCTCAATATCCATATTTTCTTTGGAAAGGTTGTCATTGAGGTTATCATCCTACTTACACTCCAACCACCACACAGTCCACCAGCTGGAACAGTACTTCTGGTTTGTGGACCTGGGTAACCAGCTATCACTCTTTCTCCAAACATATCAAGGTTAAAGGGGTTGTCCACTTTCAGCAAATAATTGATATGTTTTTTGTAGTTAGAACTTGTCCAATTTTCCAATCTACTTTCTGTATCAATTCCTCACAGTTTTCTAGATCTCTGCTTGCTGTCCTGCTATAGACGCTTCTATGATTACTTCCAGAGATTACTTCCTACTTCTAGAGATCTGTCCGCAGTCATGTGAGGTCACACAGGTAAACAAGCCGTTATTATCACAGGGAGTAATCAGAGCCGCGTGATAATGACGCCTATTGCACCTGTGTGACGTCACATGACTACGGATAGATCTCTATCCACTGGAAGTAATCATAGAAGGGTCTATAGAATGACAGCAAGCAGAGATCTAGAAAAATGTGAGGAATTGATACAGACATTTTTTTCGGAAAATTGTCTTACTTTTCCATATCAAATATTTACTCAAAGTGGACAACCCCTTTAACTACTTCTACGTTGGTAACAATGTTGCACACTTGAGCCCTCCCCAATACCTTTTTTTAATGATATTTTTCAATTATTTTCAACATCAAATGGTTGTATAAGTGGGGGGCTGGACCAGGGTACAGGAGAGAGGTAAGTAGAAGTTTTTTTTATTTTTATACCACCTGGGCCCAATGGAAAAATAATTAGCATTCCTGGACAACCCCTTTAACAATCACCTTGTATCAGCGAGACATACCACATTTTTTTTCTGCTTTGTGCTCTGGTTTACAAGGCAGATTATAGAGAAATATGTATGGCCCCGGGCAAAATACAGTCATTGAAATTCCCAGCAGATATAATATCATGGGGTTCATGAAGTTATAACACATGATGGGGGTCAGGAACATGGAGGTCAATTCACAGATCATAATGCATAAGGAGGATGTGCTGGGATTGACCAGGGACACTTGGAGGGGATCATTGTGGTTACTTAGACAGCGAATGGGAGTGCCAGAGATAGTTGCGTGCTTTGCTCAGCAATTTCAGACATTCTCATACTACTCAATGGAGCAGCAGAAAGTATGCTCGGCCTGCGGCTCAATTACTAAGTGAGAATGTTCTTATATATACATATATATATAAACTTTCACATAATAGTAGTGATGTTGTCTGTTAGAAACAAGATTGTTGTCCTTGGATACGACCACCACTGCTGGAGTCATTGAAACAAATCCTGTGGTTATGAATGCTGAATCCAGGTGGTTGACACCTTAATAGCACATGCCAGAGTGCGAGGATGGTCATATCTAAGGACAGCCAGCTTGTTTCTAAGGGACAACATGGCAAAATGTTTGATAAATTATCTTTACATAGGAACATTTTTTTTAAGAAATGTATCTGTATGGCAAATGAAGTAAGTTAAATGTGAATTCCAGATTGGAACACCCCTTTAACATCACCTGTAAAGGGGATGTCTGGTCACCATAAGTCTTTCTGTGGATTATAGAAAACTTGTTGATCACAGGAGGTCCCATTTGTGGGAAGCACACAGATCACAAGAACGAGGCTCCATTGTACTTTCAAATGAATACAGCAAATGGTCACACAAGGACCCTGTTCTATTTTCTGCTCTTTCTCTATGCCATTGACAGTAAATAATCCGAGTACTTCAAAATCGGTTAGCAACCACAGCCATGCCCAGTAATAGTCAGGCGGGGCACATGTCTACACTGTATAGAGATAGTTACAGTCACACTGGGAATTTTATCATTTCCCTTTTCAGGGCAGACACAGAACATAAGTGGCTATATCGTGGGACAGCTAGAAAAAGTAAATAATTGCCCTTTTCAGGGCACTGACAGTAACTGCGTGTGTATACCCAAACACTCTGCAGTGACATGAATTTTGTGTATACCCATTTCATCTTAGAGTGCAGGGACATCTGCGCATCTAAACCTATGGCAATTTATTTTTATACATTTTTATTTTATGTTTTTGGGGCTCATTTACTAAGGGTCCAAACGCCGCACTTTCATCGGGTTTCCAGAATATTTCCGATTTGTGCTGAACTGCCACAGGATTTTGGCGAACGCGATAGAATGGTGTGTCGCCGGCTTTCATGCAACAGAAATCATGGGCGTGGCCAGCGGACAACCCGACGGATTCGGAAAAAAACGCAGAATTTAAATAAGAATTTGTGTGGCAAGATCAAGCAGCTACATGCACCGGGAAAAAGAAGGCGAATTCCGGCGGACCTCAGCGCAGCAGCGACACCTGCTGGATATCGGGTGCACGACCTTAGAGAATCCCGACAGACCCGAATCAGCGTCAGACAATGCGCTGCGGGATTGTGACTGGACCGGGTAAGTAAATGTGCCCAGATATTTTTAGTACTTTACCCCATTTTTGCAATTTTTACTGTTATTACCCCAATTTGGCCGCCCTCTTCGCTTTACTACCTTCATTTTACAGCCATCTTTGGGTTACAAAGTTTGGTTCCAAATTGATTTAGATGGGGTTCGGGTTTAGGTTGGGGCCACCTTCAGGTACCTTGTTGAACCCAAACTTCGCTAAAGGCTACTGGAGAAAGTATTAAGAGAGGGAATCAGAAAGTTCTGGAAGTAGATTACGTCCCAGTCTTCTCCTCTACTAAGATCTTTGACAAGGAAAAACACGAAAAACCAGACGCTGCCCTTTGATTAATCCAAATCGGATTTATTATGTCTAGTAATCAAGATGAAGCTTGTCCCATCTCTCTGTTGAGGAGGCGTGAGATGTGCTCCTACAACAAACAAGATATTAAGGAAGTCTTAGCATGGAATTAAATTTCATGTGTTGAGAAATTTGTGATCAGTTTCTGCTTCCCGGGGGAGCGCCCCTTCCAAAAGTAAGAAGAAACAAAGGAAAAGAGCGTCGGAGTCACTTCTCAGGCTGCGGCGTTCCGCATCCTCGCAGGTACAGAGGTTTCGTCGTACTTATATTTGTGATATGTTTATTCTTTATGCACCAAGGAGGAAAAACTGTGCAGGAATCCGGATCCCCAGTATAGATGATATAATACTTAAGAGTTGTGTCTGTCTAGATCAGTGATGGCGAACCTTTGGCACGGGTGCCAGAGGTGGCACTTAGAACCCTCTCTCTAGGCACCCTCGCCATCACCCCAGGACATAGTTCGCCAGACAGGACTCAAGGCCTGTTGTAGTCCCTGACAGCCCAGGACCCTAGAAGGCAGGTATAATGATAATCCTTATAAACCTGTGACAGAGTAGGGAGTAATAAGTTACTGCTTAAATTGTTGCATCGGCACTTTGCTAAAAAATATGTGAGTTTTGGTTGTAGATTGGGCACTCGGTGTCTAAACGGTTTGCCTTCACTGGTCTAGATCATCGCTTGTGCCCCTGAGCAGAAGTTACAAAAAAAGGGGGTAAAGCAATAGACAATTCACAAAACTAATAACTGCAAAAAGTACTAAAACAACAGTAATATACGGTCCCTGCACTGCCACATGGTGCCAAACACTGACTAAATATGATCTAAATATAACAGAATGTAATTACCTGCGATAATAAACAGAACATAAAATGACATCATGTAATTGGACGCAGTATAATACAATCTAATAAAATGTTATACAAGTTAACATGTAAAAAGCAAGAAACGTATAATATTAAAAAAAGACACTTCATGTAAAAAATAATAATAAAAAAACACATAATGTAAGATAATATGATAAAAAAAAAAAAAGTATATATACATGCAGTCCCCGGGTTACGTACAAGATAGGGTCCGGAGGTTTGTTCTTAAGTTGAATTTGTATGTAAGTCGAAACTGTATATTTTATAATTGTAGATCCAGACAAAAAATTTTTTTTGCCCCAGTGACAATTGGAGTTTAAACATTTTTTTTGCTGTAATGGGACCAAGGATTATCAATAAAGCTTCATTACAGACACCTTACAGCTGATCATTGCAGTCTGGGGCTATAGTAACATCCAGAGAGGTCACCAGAGGTCAGAGGGGCCTGTCTGTAACTATGGGTTGTCTGTAAGTCGGGTGCCCTTAAGTAGGGGACCGCCTGTATATATAACAAAATAATTAAATATAATGCAGTGTACCAAAATATAATAAAAAAAAATCTTTATTTATATAGCGCCATTAAATTCCGGAGCACTTTACATATACAGGCGGTCCCCTGCTTAAGAACCCCCCGACTTACACACGACCCCTAGTTACAAACAGACGTCTGGTAATTGGTAATTTACTGTTCTTTAGTCCTAGGCTAAAATAATCAGCTGTAACAGTTATCACAGGCGTCTGTAATGAAGACTTATTGTTAATCCTGGTTCTTATGACAACCCAACATTTTAAAAACGTAATTGTCACAGAGACAAAAAAAAAATTTTTGTCTGGGGTTACAATTATAAAATATACACTTCCGATTTACATACAAATTCAACTTAAGAACAAACCTACTGAACCTATCCTGTACGTAACCCCGTGGGCTGCCTGTATATATATATATAGTGATATGTCATAATATTCCGGGGGAGCCGGTCCTTGGGTTCAGATCGCTTCTTTTGGTAAATGATCTGAATCAAAGGATCATTTCCACTACTTGCAACATTCTATAATCCATGATGTGACTCCAGTCTAATGACCTACTGGTGAGACGACTCTATTGTTCATTTCTAATACCGGATGGGGGGGATCATCTTACTGTCTTAAGTTCTGCTGTAAGGTAATGGTTTATCATTACCTTTTTAATAATTTATATTAAAAGGTATGTTTTAATTCTATACCCATTCATTACATGTGGTTTCACCTTGGTGCCTTGTGTGTGTCAGGTGTAAGCTGAGTGCTGCTGGGGAGGCATCCAGGAAGTCCTCACATAATTGCCCCTCCCTTTAGTCTGGGATGGTTATTCTAGTCTCCTGCTATTTGTAGCACTACCAAATTTATTAGGGGTTATTTACTAAGGGCCCAAATCACGTTTTTACGTAATTTTACCCGAATTTTACCGGTTTGCACCGTTTTTCCCTGAATTGTTTTAAACTTTTTAAAAAATTTTTAAACTTAATAATTTAGACATTGGCTCACATTTATTTAACTGTTTGCAACAGTTTTCTGTTTGGCCTTCCTCGAAAAGAAGATGCAAACTGCGTGCAAATGAATGTATAAATTTATTTTGTGTCGCAGCCGCTCTGTGTCCGACAAGACAGAAAAAATGTGCAGCTATAGGGGCTGTTACTGCTTATCTGGACTGTGCGCCACATAAATTACTGACCGCTCCCCATTTATCACTGACTGCATCACATTAATTACTGACTGCGCCACATTAATTACTGACCGCTCCCCATTTATTACTGACTGCATCACATTTATTACTGACTGCATCACATTTATTACTGACTGTATCACATTTATTACTGACTGCGTCACATTTATTACTGACTGTATCACATTTATTACTGACTACATCACATTTATTACTGACTGCACCACATTTATTACTGACCGTGTCACATTTATTACTGACTGCTCCACATTTATTACTGACTGCATCACATTTATTACTGACTGTATCACATTTATTACTGACTGCGTCACATTTATTACTGACTGCATCACATTTATTACTGACTGTATCACATTTATTACTGACTGTATCACATTTATCACTGACTGCATCACATTTATTACTGAGTGCTCCACATTTATTACTGACTGTACCACATTTATTACTGACTGCTCCACATTTATTACTGACTGCATCACATTTATTACTGACTGCCCCACATTTATTACTGACTACATCACATTTATCACTGACTGCTCTACATTTATTACTGACTGCTCCACATTTATTACTGACTGCATCAAATTTATTACTGACTACAACACATTTATTACTGACTGCTCCACATTTATTACTGACTGCTCCACATTTATTACTGACTGCTCCACATTAATTACTGACTGTACCACATTTATCACTGACTGCTCCACATTTATTACTGATTGCTCCACATTTATTACTGACTGCATCACATTTATTACTGACTGCACCACATTTATTACTGACTGCTCCACATTTATTACTGACTGCACCACATTTGTTACTGACTACATCACATTTATTGCTGACTGCACCACATTTATTACTGACTGTATCACATTTATTATTGACTGCACCACATTTATTACTGACTGTATCACATTTATTACTGACTGTATCACATTACTGACTGCACTCACATTTATTTAAGTGTTTGCACCAGTGTTCTGTTTGGCCTTCCTCGAAAAGAACATGCAAACTGTTTGCAAATGAATGTATACATTTATTTTGTGTCGCAGCCGCTTTGTGTCCGACAAGACAGAAAAAATGTGCAGCTATACGGGCTGTTACTGCTTAGCTGGACTGTGCGCCACATTAATTACTGACTGCTCCCCATTTATTACTGACCGCTCCCCATTTATCACTGACTGCATCACATTAATTACTGACTGCTCCACATTTATTACTGACTGCACCACATTTATTACTGACTGCTCCACATTTATTACTGACTGCATCACATTTATCACTGACTGCACCACATTTATTACTGACTGCTCCACATTTATTACTGACTACACCACATTTATTACTGACTGCACCACATTGATTACTGACTACAACACATTTATTACTGACTGTATCACATTTATTACTGACTGCATCACTTTTATTACTGACCACACCACATTTATTACTGACTGCTCCACATTTATTACTGACTGCATCACATTTATTACTGACTGCATCACATTTATTACTGACTGCTCCACATTTATTACTGACTGCTCCACATTTATTACTGACTGCATCACATTAATTACTGACAGTATCACATTTATTACTGACTGCATCACATTTATAACTGACTGCATCACATTCATTACTGACAGTAACACATTTATTACTGACTGATCCACATTAATTACTGACTGCACCACATTTATTACTGACGGCATCACATTTATTACTGAAGGCATCACATTTATTACTGACTGCTCCACATTTATTACTGACAGTATCACATTTATTACTGACTGATCCACATTAATTACTGACTGCACCACATTTATTACTGACTGCACCACATTTATTACTGACTGCTTCACATTTATTACTGACTGCACCACATTTATTACTGACTGCTCCACGTTTATTACTGACTGCTCCACGTTTATTACTGACTGCTCCACGTTTAATACTGACTACATCACATTTATTACTGACTGCGCCACATTTATTACTGACTGCACCACATTAATTACTGACTGCGTCACATTTATTACTGACTGCTCCACATTTATAACTGACTACATCACATTTATTACTGACTGCACCACATTTATTACTGACTGCTCCACATTTATTACTGACTGCTCCACATTTATTACTGACTGCATCACATTCATTACTGACAGTATCACATTTATTACTGACTGCATCACATTTATAACTGAATGCATCACATTCATTACTGACAGTATCACATTTATTACTGACTGCATCACATCTATTACTGACTGCACCACATTTATTACTGACGGCATCACATTTATTACTGACTGCGTCACATTTATTACTGACGGCATCACATTTATTACTGACTGCACCACATTTATTACTGACAGTATCACATTTATTACTGACTAATCCACATTAATTACTGACTGCAGCACATTTATTACTGACTGCTCCACATTTATTGACTGCACCACATGTATTACTGACTGCACCACATTTATTACTGACTGCATCACATTTATTGACTGCACCACATGTATTTATTACTGACTTCTCCACATTTATAACTGACTGCTCCACATTTATTACTGACTGTATCACATTACTGACTGCTCCACATTTATTACTGACTGCTCCACATTTATTACTGACAGTATCACATTTATTACTGACTGCTCCACATTAATTACTGACAGCACCACATTTATTACTGACTGCTCCACATTTATTGCTGACTGCACCACATTTATTACTGACTGCCCCACATTTATTACTGACTGCATCACATTTATTACTGACTGCACCACATTTATTACTGACTGCACCACATTTATTACTGACTGCTCCACATTTATTACTGACTGCTCCACATTTATTACTGACTGCATCACATTTATTACTGACTGCTCCACATTTATTACTGACTGCTCCACATTTATTACTGACTGCATCACATTTATTACTGATTGCACCACATTTATTACTGACTGCATCACATTTATTACTGACTGCACCACATTTATTACTGACTGCTCCACGTTTATTACTGACTGCTCCACATTTAATACTGACTACATCACATTTATTACTGACTGCTCCACATTTATTACTGACTGCACCACATTTATTACTGACTGCACCGCATTTATCACTGACTGCATCACATTTATTACTGACTGCATCACATTAATTACTGACTGTACCACATTTATCACTGACTGCACCACATTTGTTACTGACTGCGTCACATTTATTACTGACTGCTCCACATTTATTACTGACTGCTCCACATTTATTACTGATGGCTTCACATTTACTGACTGCGTAACATTTATTACTGACTGTATCACATCTATTACTGACTGCTCCATATTAATTACTGACTGCGTCACATTAATTACTGACTGCGCCACCTTTATTACTGACGGCATCACATTTATTACTGACTGCATCACATTTATCACTGACTGCTCCACATTTATAACTGACTGCTCCACATTTATTACTGACTGTATCACATTACTGACTGCTCCAAATTTATTACTGACTGCTCCACATTTATAACTGACAGTATCACATTTATTACTGACTGCATCACATTTAAAACTGACTGCTCCACATCTATTACTGACTGCACCACATTTATTACTGACTGCTCCACATTTATTACTGACTGCTCCACATTTATTACTGACTGCATCACATTTATTACTGACTGCATCACATCTATTACTGACTGCACCACATTTATTACTGACTGCTCCACATTTATTACTGACTGCATCACATTTATTACTGACTGCGTCACATTTATTACTGACTGCTCCACATTAATCACTGACTGCACAACATTTATTACTGACTGCCCCACATTTATTACTGACTGCGCCACATTTATTACTGATTGCATCGCATTTATCACTGACTGCACCACATTTATTACTGACTGCTCCACGTTTCTTACTGACTGCATTACATTTATTACTGACTACATCACATTTATTACTGACTGTATCACATTTATTACTGACTGCTCCACATTTATTACTGACTGCACCACATTTATTACTGACTGCGCCACATTTATTACTGACTGCACCACATTTATTACTGACTGCATCACATTTATTACTGGCTGCATCACATTTATTACTGACTGCATCACATTTATTACTGACTGCATGACATTTATTACTGACTGCATCACATTTATTACTGACTGCACCACATTTATTACTGACTGCACCACATTTATTACTGACTGCATCACATTTATTACTGACTGCACCACATTTATTACTGGCTGCATCACATTTATTACTGACTGCATGACATTTATTACTGACTGCACCACATTTATTACTGACTGCATCACATTTATTACTGACTACATCACATTTATTACTGACTGCATCACATTTATTACTGACTACATCACATTTATGCCTTTATTGTGGAACCAGGTGGAAATTTTTGGTGACAAAACCGCACCCATAGAAGTTGCATCTCGAGAAATGAAATTGCCTCCATTTTGTAGAATGATGGCCAAATCCTTGTCTGGGTACAACAATGGATGATGCTTTTTAACCCCTTAAGGACGGAGGGTTTTTCGGCTAATTTCTCGCTCTCCAACTTCAAAAATCCATAACTTTTTCATTTTTACGTGTACAGACCTGTGTGAGGGCTTATTTTGTGCGTAACAAATTTTACTTTCCCGTAATGTTATTTATTTTAACATGCCGTGTACTGCGAAGCTGAAAAAAAATTCCAAATGTGGAAAAATTGAAAAAAAACCGCACGTGCGTCACGTTCTTGTGGGCTCAGTTTTTACGATTTTCACTCTTCGCTCCAAATAACACGCCTACTTTGTTCTTTGGTTCGGTGCGATCGCGGTGATACCAAATTTATATAGGTTTTATTGTGTTTTCATACATTTTCAAAAATTAAACGAATGTGTACAAAAAAGAAAAAAAAATTTTTGCCATCTTCTGACGCTAATAACTTTTTCATACTTTGGCGCACGGAAATGTGTGAGGGGTCATTTTTTGCGAAATGAAGCGACGTTTTCATTGCTACCATTTTGAGGTCTGTGCGACATTTTGATCATTTTTTATTTCATTTTTTATGTTATGTAAAAAGGTGTAAAAGTCGCATTTCGGACATTTGGGCGCCATTTCCCGCCTCGGAGGTCACCGCCGGCCGTAACCGTTTTTATATTTTGATAGATCGGGCATTTTGGGACGCGGCGATACCTAATGTGTCTGTGATTTTTACTGTTTGTTATGTTTTATATCCGTTCTAGGGAAAGGGGGGTGATTTGAACTTTTAATATTTTATTAATTTTTTTTATTTTTTAAACTTTTTTTTTTCTTTTTTTTTTCACTATTTTTTAGACCATCTAGGGTACATTAACCCTAGATAGTCAGATCGCTCCTACCATATACTGCAATACTACAGTATTGCAATATATGGCGTTTTTGCAGGTCATACATTACAATGAGCCACTGGCTCATTGTAACGAACCTGCATAAACCATGTAGCCTCGTGTCAAAAGAAGACCTGAGGCTACCATGGTAACCGATCGCCGCCCCCCGATGACGTTCGGCATGCCTCCCAACCGTCCCGTTTTGGGCGGGACAGTCCCGTTTTTTAACCCTTGTCCCGCCTGCACGGACCGTTAAGTGAAAGTCCCGGTTTTTTTGCGGTTTCACGGATTTTTCCGTTTTGTCCCGCCCCCCCCCCGAGTCCCGCCCCCCCCGAGTCCCGCCCCCGAGTCCCGCCCCCGTCCTGCTCAGGATACAGAGAAGCCAGGGGGCGGGGTACAGCGTCCTCCTCCTCTCCAGCTCCCGGGCTGTCTGCTGCAGAGCCGGCACCTCCCCCATCCCCTCCCCTGGGAGGCAGAGCCCTCCCTGTCCTCAGGCTGCCACTTGCAGGCACATGGATGGATGGATGGATGGAGCAGTGCAGAGTGTCATATTCTCTGCACTGCCCCTGCACCACAGCCCCAGGGGATCATCCTCCGTGCAGGCAGGAACTCTCCAGCACTGCTACATCAATGGCTCCCTGCCCCCACCTCCTCCTGCTCCTCACTGAAGTTCGTCTGATGAAGCAGAGCCGAGTGTGTGCAGCTGCTGCAGTGTGATAACAGGTACTCTACAGTGACTGCAGGCAGCAGCTAAAGGGTTAAACACTTTCCTCCATAGACCCCCTGCCCCCATCCCTAACCCCCCCAGTGCCCTTCTATTCTGCTTTTATTGTACCATATACTTAATCCCTTAACCCCTTAAGGACGCAGGGTTTTTCTCTCATTTCTCGCTCTCCAACTTCAAAAATCCATAACTTTTTCATTTTTCCGTGTACAGAGCTGTGTGAGGGCTTATTTTGTGCGTAACAAATTTTACTTTCCCGTAATGTTATTTATTTTAACATGCCGTGTACTGCGAAGCTGCAAAAAATTCCAAATGTGGAAAAATTTTTTTAAAAAACCGCACATGTCACGTTCTTGTGGGCTCAGTTTTTTCGACTTTGACTGTGCACTCAAAATAACACCTCAGCTTTATTCTTTGGTTTGGTGCGATCGCGGTGATACCGGATTTATAGGTTTTATTGTGTTTTAATACATTTTCAAAAATTAAACGCATGTGTGCAAAAAAAAAAAAATAAAATTTTTTGCCATCTTCTGACGCTAATAACTTTTTCATATTTCGGTGCACGGAGCTGGGGGTGGGGTCATTTTTGGCGAAATGAGCCGCCGTTTTCATTGCTACCATTTTGAGGACTGTGCGACATTTTGATCATTTTTAATTTCATTTTTTATGTGATGTAAAAAGGTGTAAAAGTCGCATTTCGGACATTTGGGCGCCATTTCCCGCCTCGGAGGTCACCGCCGCCCGTAACCGTTTTTATATTTTGATAGATCGGGCATTTTGGGACGCGGCGATACCTAATATGTTTGTGATCTTTACTGTTTATTATGTTTTATATCCGTTCTAGGGAAAGGGAGGTGATTAGAATTTTTAATATTTTATAAAATTTTTTTATTTTTAAAACCTGTTTTTTCTTTTTTTTCCACTATTTCTTAGACCATCTACGGTACATTAACCCTAGATGGTCAGATCGCTTCTACCATATACTGCAATACTTCTGGCTCATTGTAACGAACCTGCAGAAGCCATGTAGCCTCGTGTCAAAAGAAGACCCGAGGCTACCACGGCAAACGATCGCCGCCCCCGATGACGTTCGGGGGCACAGCGATCGTAAAAAAGACTTTGCCGGCGACAATGACCGACTGCGGTTATTAGCGGTGGGGGTTTTCTGCAACATGCAAAACCCCCCACCTTGTATGAAGAAGACTCAGCCCGTGAGCCCTCTTCATACACTCCTTATACTCTCTGCGTCGTAGAGCTACGGCGCAGAGCGTTAAGGGGTTAAAGGGGTTTTCCCACAAATACAAGTTAGGCCCTATCCATAGGACAGGGCTTAACCTGCTGATGTGTGGGGGTTTCAGTGATGTGACCCCCATAGATCATGAAAACAAGGGGTCTGTTGGGGTCCACATAAGGTCCATGTCATCGCTCTATGACAGTAATGGAGCAGAATGGTCATACACGGCCGTCTGCTCCATTACTCTGACGGAACGATTTTTGCGTTTCCATATTTCACTCCCCACTTTCAAAAATCAATAACTTTTTTATTTTTCCACGTACAGAGCTGTGTGCGGCCTGTTTCTGCGTAACAAATTATACTTCCTAGTGACAGTATTAAATATTCCAGGCCCTGTACTGGGAAGCGGGAAGGAAAATATCAAATGTGTTTTTTATGGCTTTCACTGCGCGCTCAATAGGACTCCTCCCCTTTACTGCGCTCCATAGGACCCCTCCCCTTTACTGCGCTCCATAGGACCCCTCCCCTTTACTGCGCTCCATAGGACCCCTCCCCTTTACTGCGCTCCATAGGACCCCTCCCCTTTACTGCGCTCCATAGGACCCCTCCCCTTTACTGCGACAACGAGCATGTCCCCCCCCTAGACAACGAGGATTTCCCCCCCTAGACAACGAGCATTTCCCCCTGCTAGACAACGAGCATGTCTCCCCCTGACCCCTAGACAACGAGCATGTCCCCCCCCAAGACAACGAGCATGTCCCCCCCCCTAGACAACGAGCATGTCCCCCCCCCAGACAACGAGCATTCCCCCCCCTAGACAACGAGCATGTCTCCCCCCGACTCCTAGACAACGAGCATGTCCCCCCCCTAGACAACTAGCATTTCCCCCCCCCCTAGACAACGAGCATGTCTACCCCTGACCCCTAGACAACGAGCATGTCCTCCCCTGTGGCTGCGTGCCCTTTTTTGTGTGTTTGTGTTATTTTTGTCTTCCAGGACCGTGCCTGCTGTGGACTGCTTCGGATTCGAAGGATTACGTCTATGACCGACATTTCTAACAAATAAAATGGTCAACGAGGGTGTGTCTGCGTCTTTTGTTCAATAAAATTTTCTGAAAACGGTGTGATTATTTATTTTTTTGCGACACTCTTCATAGTTTGCCGTAGTAGTGGTGCCGGCTAGGTGACGGTGCTCATTACTAAGGGCTGGCCTTAGTGTTTGCCTTAATTTTTTTGGCAAATTTACACTAACGCCCATACCATTACCCCGGTACCCACCGCCACCAGGGGTGCCGGGAAGAGCCGGGTACAAACCAGTACCTGACCGTCTATAGATGGTCAGGTGTTGGGGCGGCTGCAGGCTGTTATTGTTGCGCTGGGATAGCCCCCTAACAGTGGCCTATCCCAGCTCAGTAATAGCAGGCTGCTGCTGCTTTTTTGTATCTGGCTGATTTGAACAATAGGGGGCACCCCATGCCGTTTTTCCCCCCCATTTTTTTGTAAAAATGGGGGAAACAGCCTGGGAGCCCCCTTTAAAGGGGGGACCCCACGCATATTTTTGTCAAAAATTTGAAGAAAAAACGGCATGGGGTGCCCCTATTTTTCAAATCAGCCAGATACAAAAAAGCAGCAGCAGCCTGCCATTACTGAGCTGGGATAGGTCACTGTTAGGGGGCTATTCCAGCGCAACAATAACAGCCTGCAGCCGCCCCAACACCTGACCATCTATAGACGGTCAGGTACTGGTTTGTACCCGGCTCTTCCCGGCACCCCTGGTGGCGGTGGGTACCGGGGTAATGGTATGGGCGTTAGTGTGAATTTGCCAAAAAAATTAAGGCAAACACTAAGGCCAGCCCTTAGTAATGAGCACCGGCACCACTACTACGGCAAACTATGAAGAGTGTCGCAAAAAAATAAATAATCACACCGTTTTCAGAAAATTTTATTGAACAAAAAACGCAGACACACCCTCGTTGACCATTTTATTTGTTAGAACTGTCGGTCATCGATGTAATCCTTCGAATCGGAAGCAGTCCACAGCAGGCACGGTCCTGGAAGACAAAAATAACACAAACACACAAAAAAGGGCACGCAGCCACAGGGGGGGACAGGCTCGTTGTCTAGGTGGGGGACATGCTCGTTGTCTAGGGGGGGGGGACATGCTCGTTGTCTAGGGGGGGACATGGTCGTTGTCTAGGTGGGGGTACATTCTCGTTGTCTAGGTGGGGGTACATGCTCGTTGTCTAGGGGGGGGTACATGCTCGTTGTCTAGGGGGGGGCATGCTCGTTGTCTAGGGGACATGCTCGTTGTCTAGGGGGGGCATGCTTGTTGTCTAGGGGGGGCATGCTCGTTGTCTGGGGGGGACATGCTCGTTGTCTAGGGGGGGGCATGCTCGTTGTCTGGGGGCGGACATGCCCGTTGTCTGGGGGGGACATGCTCGTTGTCTGGGGGGGACATGCTCGTTGTCTAGGGGGGGGCATGCTCGTTGTCTGGGGGCGGACATGCCCGTTGTCTGGGGGGGACATGCTCGTTGTCTAGGGGGGGACATGCTCGTTGTCTAGGGGAGGACATGCTCGTTGTCTGGGGGGGGCATGCTCGTTGTCTAGGGGAGGACATGCTCGTTGTCTAGGAGGGCATGCTCGTTGTCTAGGGGGAGTGGAATATGCCCCCCAATTATATACATAAATATACATTGGTGCCAGTGGATGCGTTGAAGGTATGAGCAGTGGCGTGGCCAGGGGGTGTGGTTAGGGGGCGTGGCTAGGGTGTGGCTTCTGTGGGTAAAAAAAATCGCCGCGGCGCGCTTCGCGCGCCGCCATTTTGTCCCTCTTTCTCCTCCACAAAAGTTGGGAGGTATGCGTTCGGGGGCGTGGCGATCGAAAAAAAGATGGTGGCGCCCGCGCGCCGCCGTCTTTTAAACGCCGCCCGCGACTTTGCGGGCGGCGTTTAGAGGGTTAATAGCCGCGATCGGTGCAAGCACCGACCGCGGTTATTAGCGGTGGGGGTTTTGTGCAAAATGCAAAAACCCCCACCTCTGTATGAAGAGGACTCAGCCCGTGAGCCCTCTTCATACATCCCTTATACCTCTGCGCTGAGAGCTACGGCGCAGAGCGTTAAGGGGTTAATGATAGTTATTATATCGTGGTATTGTCTTGTGTTGTACTTAAGACGATTTGATTAGTTATCTGTGATTTACGACTCAGTGGGGGGGATTTACTAATTGTGCCACAAGGACGACTGTCGGCATCGGAGATTAGTCTCCGCAAAGCCCAGCCCGATGTATTAAAGTGGCGCTGTTAGTGATTACTGTTAGTGATTACTGGGTAGACGGAACTGATCAGTCGTGCGCCAGAAAAATGGCGGCAGTAATGAAGTGGGCGCCCAAATCTTACATGGACATAATTTTGCTCTCTATCGTGCGCCAAAAATTGTGCCTAAAAATGCAGATTCCTGCGATTCACTAAGGCAGTTCATCTGACGTCCACTAGGTGTTGCTGCTGCGCTGAATGCACTGGAGTTCACCAAGCCGGGCCGAGTGAAGGTAAGCGCGTGTCCAGCGACACTTTTTTCTTTTAAAATGCGGCAGTTTTTCTGAATCCGTCGGGTTTTCGTTCGGCCACGCCCCCGATTTCCGTCGCGTGCATGCCGGCGCCGATGCTCCACAATCCGATCGCGTGCGCCAAAATCCCGGGGCAATTCAGGAAAAATCGGCACAAATCGGAAATATTCGGGTAACACGCCGGGAAAACGCGAATCCGGCCCTAAGTAAATGACCCCCTCTTTGAGGCCATTGTGATGTATGGGGGATGTATATATGATGTATATACATCGGCCATATATATGTCCCCCATACGTTTGTGTGAATGTAGCATTAGGCAGATTTTGAGCCACATTTGGGGGATGATGGGATGTAGCATGAAGCAGGCTATTACCAGCAGTAGGTGTCCTATACAAATTGGTTTCGATTTTGCTTATGTGTGGATTTCCCATTAGTATTATGTCTAGGAGAGGAATTTCTGTGGTAGAGACGGGATGGGGGGAATGTGAGGTTGAAGTCCTTGTTAGAGATATTGCACCAAAAGAATTCCGGTATTTTAATGTCTTTTTGGCGCAGAACTGTTGCGGATCATTTGCGCCAGAAAGAACAGAGGTTTCCGACTATCCCGACACCTCTGTCTTTTTTTGCCGCAAGTGGGCGTGGCCTAACATTTTTACATTATCCTCCACATTTATGTGTATTTTGTCTGCATTTTTAGGCACATTTTTTGGCGCACGATAGACCAGGAAAAAATTGGTCTGAGAGCAAAATCATGTCCATGTAACATTTGGGCGCACACTTCATTACTACTGCCATTTTTCTGTCGCACAACTGATTAATTCCGTCTACCCAGTAATCACTAACAGCCGTGCGCCACTTTAATACATCGGGCTGTGCTTTGCGGAGACCGATCTCCGATGCCGACAGTCGTCCTTGCGGCACAATTAGTAAATCTCCCCCATTGTGCAAAGTCTGAAATGTAATGTATGGGACCTGTCCATATGATTAGGCAGTCGTCAGTATAATGATTATAGCTTTTGATGTAAATTCCTCGTACTATGACGTGTAAATGTGATCCAGGGATGGAGAAAATTTAGAGCCCATGGGGCCTCCTTGTAATGGCAGGTAATAGTCACTGGCCAACAGAAAGAAGTTATTGGAACATTAATGTGTCAAGAATGTCATTGATTAATGGTTCTGAAAAGTTGCTCTATTTATTGAAATGGTCCTGGACTCCTTTCCTGTGTATGGGGTATAGAGGTGTAGAGAGCCACTACTACACCACACGTGACCCACACATAATTATCAGACCAGGACGCATTTTCTAGAATTTGAAGACCCTCTAAGCCATCTCTTCTGTATCCTGGTGTTCTCTGTTGGAGTATCATGTCCCACCACTGGGACATCTTTCCTAGCAAGGAATTTGTCCCCGAAATGATGGCTCTGAATACAGGGGGAAACACTGATTTGTACGTTTTAGGAAGAGCATAGGAAAATGGATCATCTGGATATTTAGGTAATAGATGGTCTTCTATGGTGTTAGAAAAAATGGCTAAAATGACGCCTTTCCTAATGAGCTCTGACCATCTGTTCTGTATGTGGTTTCTAGGATTATAAGTAAGTTTTTTTGTAAGTTGTGGTGTCTTGTAACATAGGGCCACATGTATCACTCGTTTTTTCTGTTGTTTTTGCGCCTTTTCATTCAGGCGCACCGTTTTTGCACCATTTTTGCGATTGAACGCCAAACTAGCCGCGCAGCAAAAATAAGCAGCTTTCCCTCATCTATCTTACCAATCCAGATGTTTTGCTGCGCCTAATGATATTCATCACTTGCAACGTTTTCATTTAGGCGCAAAAACGGGCGCAAAAACACTCCAGCCCGAAGGTGACGTTATCGGAGAAGAAAGCACTGAGCCCCTTTGCAGAACAGCTCATTTCTAGCAGCAAAGCTCAGCCAGACACTGGTACAGATAATAGATACATTAGATACTCTGCAGACACTGGAACATATAATACAGACATGAGATACTCTGCAGACACTGGAACATATAATAGATACATGAGATACACTGCAGACACTAGAACATATAATACAGACATTAGATACACTGCAGACACTAGAACATATAATAGATACATTAGATACACTGCAGACACTAGTACAGTGGTGGCGAACCTATGGCACGGGTGCCAGAGGTGGCACTCTGAGCCCTTTCTATGGGCACCCGGGCCATCGCCCCAGCACACCAGACAGGACTCAAAGAATTTTCCTGCAGTTCCAAGCAACTGGGAAGCAAAGATGCTGCTTTCAGTGATATTTTAAAGTGACTTACTTGACAACTTAGGAAGGAGAATGTGTAGACGGGGTCTAATTATCTTTGGAGCACCTCCTGCTTGCCCCACGATTCTCTGTGTACAGAAGGACACTGGAAAGAAGCTACAATGATGGAAATTTACCTCCTTCTTTCTACTGTTTTGGTGTTCTCAGGAGGCCAGTATGAGTGAAGGTTGTTGAAGAACAGGGAGCAATAAGTTACTGCTTTAATTTTTGGGTGGCACCTCGCGATAAATGAGGGTTTGGGGTTGCAGTTTGGGCACTCGGTCGCTAAAAGGTTCGCCATCACTGCACTAGTACATATAATAGATACATTACAGACAGGAGCTGCAGACTCTATTTACAGTTCATCACCTTCTATTTACAAAAATATTCTATTCCAAAATATTCTGCAAAACCTGAGCTCACAGCAAGTGAGAAGAGAACTTTGCACAAGTTTGCAGATACTACAGACAAGTGTCCCCCATGTAATTCTGCACAGTATCACCAGTGTGTCTGAGGGGGATACTGTGCAGAATTACAGGGGTGCAGCAGGAGACCAGCTCTGGGGGATCCCCTCCAGGAGAAGCCCCTGCTGAGGAGGTCACTGGGTGCAGGGTGTCACACACCTGGGTGCTGCTGTGAGTGTTATCTTCATTCTGGGATGTGGGAGAAGCAGAGAGGAGCTTGTAGCAGGATCACATGTAAGTGCCCGAATCTAACATTGCGCCTAAACTGTGTTAAAGTAAAGTGATTAATAAGAGGCAGAAAATATACTTATCACAGATGGTTGTAGCTTGTGATAATTCTGGCAAAACAGTGCGCCAGAATTTAGGCGCAACTACTACACTTAGGCGCACAAAAGTGATAAAGGTGGCCCATAGTGTAAACTTCTCTCTGATATAATGTTTTGTCTAACGATCATATAAAAATGAGGTTTTACCTGTATTGCCGTGGAGATTGTGATCAATTCTATTATCATTGTCACGATGAAATTAGTGTTTCTTGACAGTAAACAGGAATTTGTTTACATCACGGATCGTATCATATACAGTCGGTTCATATCTTGTATGGGAATGACATTGAGACATTTTGATAATACAGATATCTCTGCTTTGGACAGAGAACATACTGAACGATTGATGACGCTGTTATGAACATGTCGTCAACACCAAATGAAATTGTCAGAAATGATGAACTGTCCAACACTATGGGGCTTATTTACTAAGGGTCCCGCGGCCACATTTTCTAGGGTTTCCCAACTTTTTTGGGGATTGCTCCACATTCTAGGATTATGTCGCATGGTATCGGATTTTGGCGCATTGGTGGCGGCTTTCAGAAATTGGGGGGTGCGTCGGCGCATGTCAGATTCGGACAAACCGTGGGATTTAACCTTGAATTTGTGTCGCAAGATCAAGCACCGGGAAGAAGAAGGTGAACTCCGGTGGACCTGAGCGGGGAAGCGACACAAGAAGGATATCGGGCGCACGATCTTAGTGAATCGCAGCAGATGTGCATCCTTGTCGGACATTCCCGGATCGGGGATCGCGCAGGGACCGGGTAGCTAAATCTGCCCCAATGGCTCAATGTCATTCCCATATATGATATGAAGCTACTGTATATGACACAATCCGTGATGTAACCAAATTCCTCAGATTGTTTACTGTCAAGAAACACTTTTTCCATCATGACAATGATGATAGAATTGATCACAATCTCCACGGAAATACAGATACAACCTCATTTTTTTATGATTGTGGACAAGCTAAGTTCAAAGATGACCTGGACTTTAGTGATCACATCACCTTATCTCATCCCACAGAATTACCAACAGTGACCAACCAGACACTCATCACGGACACTTCAGACCTAATAAAAACAAAAAATCCTTTCTTCTACCCTATTCAGACTATTCAGGTAGAAAAAGAACTAACAATACTGCAAACAGAAGCCTCAAGGAGACAGAAAAAACTAATAATTTGACAAACAAAGAATTCCGAGCTATCCAGAGCCTACACCCAAACCCCTGCATTGTTATACGAAACTCAGATAAAGGGGGGAGTCGATTGTTATCTTAGACAAAACATTAGATCAAAGAGAAGTTAACACTATGTTGCAAGACACCACAACTAACAAAATATTAAAGGGGTTGTCCGAGTTTAAAAAAAAATATATATATATGTGGCCGGGAGCAGGCTGCCTAAAATAATAAAGATGTACTTACCTCCGGTGCCCTCCGGTATCCAGCGCTGCTGTTGCTCCGGTCCGGGCGCCATGTAAACAAACATGGCCGCCGGAGCAGCGCTGGACTCAGCTTCCGGCCGGCCGTGGCCGGGTACGCCTATCCGTCCCTATACACAGCATTGTTTACATGGCGCCCGGACCGGAGCGACAGCAGCGCTGGATACGGGAGGGCACCGGGAGGTAAGTACAGCTTTATTGTTTTAGTCAGCCCGCTCCCGGCCACATATAGTTTTTTTTGAAAACTTGGACAACCCCTTTAACCTACAATCCTAGAAAACACATACGGAACAAACTGTCAGGGCTTATTCGGGAAGGCGTCATTTTAGGCATTTTTTCTAACACCTTAGGACAGTGGTGGCGAACCCATGGCACGGGGGGGCCTTTCACACAGGACTCAAGACTTCCAAGACAGCCCAGGACATGCCATGCTCAGTGCTATTTTAAAGCGACACCTACTTGGCTGCCAGGACTACAGGAGGAGCGAGAAGGTGTAGATAGAGATGGATTATCGTTGAAGCTCCTGCTTTGGGTCCGCTGATTCTTCCTCCTCAGGGGACTCTGGAGGGAAGCTACAATCCAAATGTCTCCTGCTTTCTATTGTATTGGTGTCCTCCGGACGCCAATAAGATTGAAACTTGTGATACAGCAGAGATCAATAGGGTACTGCTCAAATTGTCATGTTGGCACTTTGAGACATAAAAGTGGGTTTTGATTGTAGTTTGGGCACTCGGTATCTAAAAGGTTCCCCATCACTGCCTTAGGAGAATATCTATTACCTAAATATCCAGAAGATCCCTTATTCTATGCTCTTCCTAAAACACACAAATCAGTGTTTCCCCCTGTATTCAGAGACATCATTTTGGGTACAAATTCCTTGCTAGGAAAGATGTCCCAGTGGTTGGACATGATACTCCAACCTTCTGCACAGAGAACACCAGGATACAGAAGAGATGGCTTAGAGGGTCTTCAAATTTTAGAAAATGCGTCCTGGTCTGATAACTATGTGTGGGTCATGTATGGTGTAGTAGTGGCTCTCTACACCTCTATACCCCATACACAGGAAAGGAGTCCAGGACCATTTCAATAAATAGAGCAACTTTTCAGAACCATTAATCAATGACATTCTTGACACATTGGGGGTCATTTACTAAGGGCCCGATTCGCGGTTTCCCGACGTGTTACCCGAATATTTCCGATTTGCGCCGATTGTACCTAAATTGCATACGATCAGATTGTGGCGCATTGGCGCTGGCATGCGCGCGACGGAAATCGGGGGGGGGGGGCGTGGCCGAACGAAAACCCCACGTATTCGGAAAAACCGCCGCATTTAAAAACCGAAAATGTGTCGCTTGGGACGCGCTTACCTTCACCTGGTCCAGCTCGGTGTATTCCGACGCGATCAGATGCATTTCAGCGCAGCAGCCACCTGGTGGACGGCGGAGGAACTACCTTCATAAATCCCGGCCGGACCCGAATCTAGCGCAGAGAACGCGCCGCCGGATCGCGAATGGGCAGGGTAACTAAATCTGCCCCACTAATGTTCTTCTTTCTGTTGGCCAGTGACTATTACCTGTTATTACAAGGATGCCCCATGGGCTCTAAATTTTCTCCATCCCCAGCGATCATTCACATGTCATGGTAGGAGGAATTTACAATTTTTACTGAAAAAAATCCTTTTTCCATATACATCAAAAGCTAGAATCGTTATACTGACGACTGCCTACTCAAATGGACAGGTCCCATACATTACATTTCAGACTTTGCAAAATGGGGCTCATTTACTAAGGGCCTCGAGGACCACACTTTCACTGGACATCCTGACGATATCTGTTTTGCGCCGTTGCGACAGGGATTTAAAAGGGGTTTTTGGCACACGCGATTGGATCACAAATTTGGTGGGGGGGGTGTCGGACCATCCAACGGATCCGGACAAACCACAGATTTAATTTCAAGATTATGTCGCATCCAAGGAAGAAGATGGTGAACTGTGTCGGACCTGAGCGGGGAAGCGACACATGCAGGATATCGGGCGCATGATCTAAGTGAATCGCGGGAGAGTTCATCCTCATATGTATAAAAAGGATATAGTGTATATAAAGGATATAGTAGAGCTGGAACGGGTGCAGAGGAGAGCAACCAGGATTATTAGGGGAATGGGGGGACTAGAATACACTGACAGATTACAAAATTGGGATTATTCAGTTTAGAAAAAAGACGACTGAGGGGAGACCTCATTACAATGTACAAATACCTGAACGGACAGTACAAAGATCTCTCCAAAGATCTTTTTATACCTCGGCCTGTGACCAGGACAAGGGGGCATCCTCTACGCCTAGAGGAGAGGAGGTTCTACCATCACCATAGACAGGGGGCATCCTCTACGCCTAGAGGAGAGGCGATTCTACCATCACCATAGACAGGGGGCATCCTCTACGCCTAGAGGAGAGGAGGTTCTACCATCATCATAGACAGGGGCATCCTCTACACCTAGAGGAGAGGAGGTTCTACCATCCCCATAGACAGGGGGCATCCTCTGCGCCTAGAGGAGAGGCGATTCTACCATCACCATAGATAGGGGGCATCCTCTACGCCTAGAGGAGAGGAGGTTCTACCATCACCATAGACAGGTGGCATCCTCTACACCTAGAGGAGAGGAGGTTCTACCATCACCATAGATAGGGGGCATCCTCTACGCCTAGAGGAGAGGAGGTTCTACCATCACCATAGACAGGGGGCATCCTCTACGCCTAGAGGATAGGAGGTTCTACCACCACCATAGACAGGAGGCATCCTCTACACCTAGAGGAGAGGAGGTTCTACCATCCCCATAGACAGGGGGCATCCTCTGCGCCTAGAGGAGAGGCGATTCTACCATCACCATAGATAGGGGGCATCCTCTACGCCTAGAGGAGAGGAGGTTCTACCATCATCATAGACAGGGGCATCCTCTACACCTAGAGGAGAGGAGGTTCTACCATCCCCATAGACAGGGGGCATCCTCTGCGCCTAGAGGAGAGGAGGTTCTACCATCACCATAGACAGGGGACATCCTCTACACCTAGAGGAGAGGAGGTTCTACCATCGCCATAGACAGGGGGCATCCTCTACACCTAGAGGAGAGGAGGATCTACCATCACCATAGACAGGGGGCATCCTCTACGCCTAGAGGAGAGGCGATTTTACCATCACCATAGACAGGGGGCATCCTCTACGCCTAGAGGAGAGGAGGTTCTACCATCACCATAGACAGGGGGCATCCTCTACGCCTAGAGGAGAGGCGATTCTACCATCACCATAGACAAAGGTTCTTTACTGTAAGAGCAGTGAGACTATGGAACTCTCTGCCGCTGGAGGTTGTTATGGCCGACTCTATGTACATGTTCAAGAGAGGCCTGGATGACTTTCTGGAGAGAAAAAATATCACGGGTTATGGGGATAAAACATTTATTTAATTCTTAAAGGTTGGACTTGATGGACTTGAGTCTCCTTCCAGCCTTATATACTATGATACTATGATACTATGATACTCATCGGACAGTCTGGATCATGGATCGCGCTGGGACTGGGTAAGTAAATCTGCCCCATTGTCTCAACAGTAATGACTTCAACTTCACATTCCCCCCATCCCTTCTCCACCACTGAAATTCCTCTCCTAGACATAATACTAATTGGAAATCCACACAAAGCCAAAATCAGGTAATACCCTGCTTCATGCTACATCCCATCATCCCCCACATGTGGCTCAAAATCTGCCTAAAGGGGAGTTTTTTAGAGCAAAGAGAATCGGCTTTACAGATGTCACGTTTCTGGATACCTCCAAATCCATGTCTAAACGTGTAATGAAAAGAGGATACAGTGTGACAAGAACAATGGATAATATACTAAAGAAAACGAGAAAAGAGACATTATACAAAACATGTAACAAACTGAGTCGTAAATCACAGATAACCAATCAAATCGTCTTTAGTACAACATACACAAGACAATACCACGATATAATAAAAATCATTAAAAAACAATGATTTGGCCATCATTCTACAAAATGGAGGCAATTTTATTTCTCGAAATGCACGTTCTATCGGTGCGGTTTTGTCACCAAACAATTTTTCTGTGTCAGATAACAAATCCACCCGGTTACACACTATGGACAGCCACAAATGTGCTGGTCTTAGGTGTAATCTATGCAAATTAATAGAAATTACATCCCATTTTTCATCTGCAAATAATCATATTGTCAGGGCTCTGGGTCAGTGGACCCCCTGGACCACCCCGGGAGATGGAACTAGCCGACACCTGGGACCGGAATGTAAGTGGCACCTGGTCTACACCAAAGCCCGCTGCAGGTTGGTCTTGCTGTGGTGGGGTGCCACCAGGTCGTTCCACAGGTGCGACTAGCCCGCGGTGGCAGCCAAGGTCAAAGTACAGAATCTTAATCTTAATATTTATGTTTCATTGCCGAAAAATTTTTGAACTATGGGCCTAAATGCATGAATTAAAAAAAACAACTATCTGCCTGTTGCAAAGTTGGACATGTTCTTTAAGACTAACTGTGCTCATTTTCATTTATTTTATTTGTCGAGGTACATTTGTCTTACATTTTCTTATTTTTCTCTTTACAGGTAAAAAAATATACCTGAAAAATAATGAATTATTATCCCATCCTCATAATTGTCTTGTTTTTGCTCATGTTCCTTTTTTCGTTTAATACAAAATACGTGAACCTTACCTTTAAATATCTAAGATATCAGAAAAATATAGAGCCACCAATTATACCTCCGGAAAAAGAGACTTTTTTACTAGTTTGGAACTGGCCGTGGGGAGAACAGTTTTCCTTGGATGAGTGTGAAGCAAAATTCGGAATTACCGGATGTAAACTAACGGCAAATAGAAGTTTTTATGATACAGCAGACGCCGTCATCATCCACCATGCAGATATTATGAACAATAGGAACTTATTACCTCATCGGCCGAGAAATCCTCTTCAGCGTTGGGTGTGGCTCAACATAGAACCTCCACTCATCATCTCAAATCTGCACACGTTGGATAATGTGTTCAACATGACCATGACGTTCCGCCATGATTCGGATATTTTCACTCCTTACGGTCATATTGTACCTTTAGAGGAACCTCAAAACATTACCATTCCAGTAAAATCCAAGTTTGTAGCTTGGGTGGTCAGCCAATGGTATCCTCATATACATCGCACAGCATATTATGAAGAGCTACGAAAGTACCTACCTATTGATATTTACGGGGCCAAACATCAAAGACTGAACAAGAGTGATTTTTATCCTACTATATCTCAGTACAAGTTCTACTTGGCATTTGAGAATTCCGTGTACCCGGATTACATCACAGAAAAACTATGGAATAATGCACTGGGGTCATGGGCAGTCCCGGTTGTCCTGGGCACATCTCGAGAAAATTATGAACGCTTTGTCCCTGGAGAGGCCTTCATACATGTTAATGACTTCTCAAGTCCGAAGGAGCTCGCTGCCTACCTTCTTGAATTAGATAAGAATGATGTGAAATATAAGAAGTACTTTGGTTGGAGATCCCGGTACAAGGTGGTCCCGTGGATAGGATGGGAATATTGTTACTGTAAAGCCTGCGAGACAATAAAACAAGGTCCTAGGTATCAGGTCATTCGTAGTGTGGCAAAGTGGTTTCTCAAAGATGTTTAAACACAGGAGAACTGTGTAGTGCCTTCTCAGGAGCTGTGGGGGTGGTGGGGCAGCCTCGATAGTGTCGTCCACCACATTCTGAGGCCTTACACTAGGAAGAGCATAGTTCCCCATAGCTTTTTGATCCCAATGTTTAGAGCCAGTGGTTGCCCTGTCCAGGGCATAATTATTTGCTAATTTCTGCAAAGCTTATGAACCGTAAAGTAGTGGTCTCCAACCTGTTGCTCTCTTGTTGTTGCATTACCACTACCTTCAGCCTTCACTGGATAGCTACAGGTTGGCCTATTGATGGTAACAGAAAATGTAGGTGATCAAATTCTGCTTAGTAATACAGTATTTATGCAAGGTAATAAAATAATATATTAAAAGGTTTGGTTTAGGAATCCATATGTCTGGTTGATGTGTCCTCCTGGCACTCTGCAACTCTGACCTCTGAACTCTGACCTTGTTTGACCTATTTTGCAACCAAAAAAAAACAACTAACTGTAAAAAAATAGTATTTATTAAAGTTTAGCTTGATCAAAAAGTGACCTTCAGTTCAAACTCAGTTGTGACCTGGAGATAAATGTCAGAAGCTTCTAAATGTTCACCACATCACACAATGGATTATCTTTTGGGTGTATAAATATATTTTTCCTAATTAAAGTCGTGTCCCTGTTATTCTTCATTCACAGGAAATCTACCATTTGCTTTTATGCATTATGAACCAAACATACCTTGAGAATGCTGTAGCTACACTGATGCAGACACATATCTTCTTTAATCCCTTTCTCCTCTAATTATGCACTGCTCCTGCCTTGTCCTGCCCAGTACCATTGATGCTCCACTGAGGGGTTCTGGGAAATATGCAAATATGTTTTCCAGGATGGGACAAGGAGGACAATGGGGCACATTTACTAAGGGCCCCACAGACCGCACTTTTTTTTCGGACATTTCCGTTTTGCGCCTCTGGGGCAGGGATTTAAAAGGGGTTTTTGGCGCACGCGATCGGATTTTGGCGCAATCGCGCCGGCTTTCATGTGACACAAATTGGGGGCGGGTCAACGGACGATCCGACGGATTCGGACAAACCGCGGGATTCAACTTCAAAATTGTGTCGCCAGCCAAGCACTTACATGCACCGGGAGGAAGATGGTGAATTCCGGCGGACCTGAGCGGGGAAGCGACACATGCAGGATATCGGGCGCACGATATTAGTGAATCGCGCTGGACTGCCTGATCGTCGGACACTCCGGACCTCGTGAACTCAAGCGGCCGGGTAAGTAAATGTGCCCCATTGTCTCTCAGCTGTCTTGTAAGGCACAACCTTTAACATCAAGCTTGACTTTTTCAGAAAGCCTTATGACATGATGCGGAATATTAATCAACCCTTCTATAAGGAACGAACTCCCAACTGTAGGCACCAGGGTTTCGATGAGATTGAATCTTTTTAGTACAATGTAGGGATCTGTGTTAGCAAAATATAGATATTTCTAACATGTTTAGGGGAGGAAGCCTTTGGTCTTGGCTTAACTACTTGGAAACAAAGGTTTCGGCATGTCAATGTCTAACCATTCAAATCCTCATCTTTCTTTGAACGAATCATTCAAGATTAGATTGGCTGAAGCTTAGCGGAATATTTCAAATAATTACAATTCAGTTCCCAATCAAAGTGGTCCAAACCAATGTTGTTCCTATTTTTCAGGAAATTGGGCCATAACCAAGTTTAATCCTCTAAAACAGAGGTTTTTTTTTTAAATAAAAAGTTCAGTTTCAATGAATATTTGAAATTAGTGTTAAGGGGAAGGCCATAAACTAATTACTAGGACAATTCATCCAATCGAATCAGTAAAGATTAGGATTTACTTTTGTGCTGGTAAATTGTTAGATTCAAATGGAATCTTACTCATCCCTACTCTCTAACATTTCACAATGGAAACTTGTGTACTTCATTACAGTATACATCTGTTGATTGCCAAAAGCTTCCTACTACTCCATGACAAGAACAGGTCACTGAGGAGAAGATGTCACTGCAATCACATGTTCCTCAAATATGCTATTATTTTCCAATCTTACTAATAGAGGTCAATTAAGTCTATATAGAGCTGTGACATCATCTATTGTTAGTAGTGATGTAATGATGGGTCAGTATTATCTATATAGAGGTCATTGTACAGGGAGGGGGAGGGGATAAGCTGTGACATCATCTATTGTCAGTAGTGATGTAATGATGGGTCAGTGTTATCTATATAGAGGTCATTGTACAGGGAGGGGGAGGAGATAAGCTGTGACATCATCTATTGTCAGTAGTGATGTAATGATGGGTCAGTGTTATCTATATAGAGGTCATTGTACAGGGAGGGGGCGGAGATAAGCTGTGACATCATCTATTGTCAGTAGTGATGTAATGATGGGTCAGTGTTATCTATATAGAGGACATTGTACAGGGAGGGGGAGGAGATAAGCTGTGACATCATCTATTGTCAGTAGTGATGTAATGATGGGCCAGTGTTATCTATATAGAGGTCATTGTACAGGGAGGGGAGGAGATAAGCTGTGACATCATCTATTGTCAGTAGTGATGTAATGATGGGTCAGTGTTATCTATAAAGAGGTCATTGTACAGGGAGGGGGGAGGGGATTAGCAGTGACATCATCTATTGTCAGTAGTGATGTAATGATGGGTCAGTGTTATCTATATAGAGGTCATTGTACAGGGAGGGGGCGGAGATAAGCTGTGACATCATCTATTGTCAGTAGTGATGTAATGATGGGTCAGTGTTATCTATATGTAGGTCATTGTACAGGGAGGGGTTGGAGATAAGCTGTGACATCATCTATTGTCAGTAGTGATGTAATGATAGGTCAGTGTTATCTATATAGAGGTCATTGTACAGGGAGAAGGTGGAGATAAGCTGTGACATCATCTATTGTCAGTGATGTAATGATGGGTCAGTGTTATCTATATAGAGGTCATTGTACAGGGAGGGGGCGGAGATAAGCTGTGACATCATCTATTGTCAGTAGTGATGTAATGATGGGCCAGTGTTATCTATATAGAGGTCATTGTACAGGGAGGGGGTGGAGATAATCTGTGACATCATCTATTGTCAGTAGTGATGTAATGATAGGTCAGTGTTATCTATATAGAGGTCATTGTACAGGGAGGGGGTGGAGATAAGCTGTGACATCATCTATTGTCAGTAGTGATGTAATGATGGGTCAGTGTTATCTATATAGAGGTCATTGTACAGGGAGGGGGCGGAGATAAGCTGTGACATCATCTATTGTTAGTAGTGATGTAATGATGGGTCATTGTTATCTATATAGAGGTCATTGTACAGGGAGGGGGAGGAGATAAGCTGTGACATCATCTATTGTTAGTAGTGATGTAATGATGGGTCATTGTTATCTATATAGAGGACATTGTACAGGGAGGGGGAGGAGATAAGCTGTGACATCATCTATTGTCAGTAGTGATGTAATGATGGGTCAGTGTTATCTATATGTAGGTCATTGTACAGGGAGGGGAGGAGATAAGCTGTGACATCATCTATTGTCAGTAGTGATGTAATGATGGGTCAGTGTTATCTATATAGAGGACATTGTACATGGGGGGGGGGGAGATAAGCTGTGACATCATCTATTGTCAGTAGTGATGTAATGATGGGTCATTGTTATCTATATAGAGGACATTGTACAGGGAGGGGGAGGAGATAAGCTGTGACATCATCTATTGTCAGTAGTGATGTAATGATGGGTCAGTGTTATCTATATGTAGGTCATTGTACAGGGAGGGGAGGAGATAAGCTGTGACATCATCTATTGTCAGTAGTGATGTAATGATGGGTCAGTGTTATCTATATAGAGGACATTGTACATGGGGGGGGGGGAGATAAGCTGTGACATCATCTATTGTCAGTAGTGATGTAATGATGGGTCAGTGTTATCTATATCCAGGTCATTGTACAGGGAGGGGGAGGAGATAAGCTGTGACATCATCTATTGTCAGTAGTGATGTAATGATGGGTCAGTGTTATCTATATAGAGGACATTGTACATGGGGGGGGGGGAGATAAGCTGTGACATCATCTATTGTCAGTAGTGGTGTAATGATGGGTCAGTGTTATCTATATCCAGGTCATTGTACAGGGAGGGGGAGGAGATAAGCTGTGACATCATCTATTGTCAGTAGTGATGTAATGATGGGTCGGTGTTATCTATATAGAGGTCATTGTACAGGGACGGGGAGGAGATAAGCTGTGACATCATCTATTGTCAGTAGTGATGTAATGATGGGTCGGTGTTATCTATATAGAGGTCATTGTACAGGGAGGGGGAGGAGATAAGCTGTGACATCATCTAGTGTCAGTAGTGATGTAATGATGGGTCAGTGTTATCTATATAGAGGTCATTGTACAGGGAGGAGGAGGAAATAAGCTGTGGCATCATCTATTGTCTTCAGCCGGGGAGATCCTATATCTACAGTGCTAGGAAAGTGCAAATATTCATTCTGTAACGCCACCTGTAAGCATTTTATAGCTACCTATATTTTATGACTATATTTTATTACTATCTGGTTGAAATGCGTCCGACGGACCCTTAGTAAATCTGCAGGAGCACAGCATATCTGCAATGATGAATCATTATCCTATCATCATAATTGTCCTGGTTTCATTCATGTTTGTTCTCACATATAACTGGAAATACATAAATTTGACATTTTGGAGGTGTCCAACAGCAGCATATATGGTAAAAATAGGGCCACCAGTCATCCCTCCAGAAAAAGAGACTCATCTACAGGTTTGCAGTTGGCCTTGGAGAGCTCACTAACCATTAGATAAGTGAGACACAATTTGGAATAATGGGATGTAAACTGTCCACAGATAAAGGTTCTTATAGTACAGCAGACGTCATCATCCTCATCCACCAAGCAGATGTTATGTGCAATAAAAACTTACTGCCTCAGTGGTCAATAAATCCTCTTAAACGTTGGGTGTGGGTAAACATGGAGCCACCAATTATCATCTCAAACTTGGACATGCTGGATAACTTGTTTAACATGACCTTGACTTTCCGCCAGGACTCAGATATCTCTACTCCTTATGGTCATCTTGAATATCTAAAGGAACCTCAGAACTTCACTATTCCAGCAAAATCCAAATTAGTAGCTTGGGTGGTCAGCAAATGGTATCAAGGTGTACGTGGTATAGAATTTGAGGAGCTCAGGAAGAACATATCAATTGATATTTATGGGGCCAAACACAAGAGACGAAGGGACAAGGATTTTCAGTCAACCATATCACAGTACAAGTTCTAAAGTTCTACTTGGCATTTGAGAATTCCGTGTAACCGGATTACATTACAGAAAACTATGGCATGATGCTGGAATTATGGGCAGTCGCAGTTGTCTTGGGCACCTCTAGGGAAAAATATGAACGCTTTGTCCCTGGAGAAGAAGAATGAAGAAATCAGGTGATACCTTTTTGAGGCTAACCATATTTGATGGTGAGCTTTCGAGAATACTACTTCTCTTCGCCAGACATGATGTTATTCATGAAACAAAAAATTCACAGCATTTTATGCACAGTAGGCAGTGATCATCAAATGATATTTAAAAAAAATTAAAAACAACAGATTGATAAATGCAGGGACAACTTATTTATGACAGGAGGGTAATAAACACACTAAAAACCTGTGAGGCGAGACACATGAGCTCTGGTTCTTATCTGCTTGTGGCCTCCAGGTCAGAGGTAGGAGGTCATGAAGCTGGCATGAATGTTAAGACCACTTTGTAAGGTGTTGAATCTCCTCCTTAATTTATACTCTCATTCTTTCCTATTAAAAGTGAAAGGAAAGATTTCCCAATAGCTGCGCATTTTTCCAGAGAGGACCACACTATGGAAGAATTGCAGATTACTGGGAAATTTTAAGACACAGAGGGAAAGGAAAGAATAATTAGTAGCACGGAGCACAGGGACAAGATTCCCGATGCTCCGGGCTACTAATTATTCACATCACACGAGAGGTGTGAATTTTCGGCACTTGCGTGATGTCACCTCCCTCTCCCAGCATGGGAAAAATTCTCTTCATAGTGAATATCATGCAGTAATACATGGATTAAAAATGTACTCTTCATAGTGATTAGCACATAAAATATGTAGAAAGTTTTCTTGTCGGTGAATAGTGCATAGTAATACCTTGATTGATAAGGTGCTCTCATCGTATTGTTTGGTATTGCAGGTCTTTTAAAATTTGGAAAGCAGGAATTAAGGGACAGGGATATGGCCATAGTGCTGCAGGTGTTGATGATGCCGCTGCAGGGAGAGGACATGTTCCATCTCTGCCTGCTCCATGTTCCTATCATGCAAGTAGGCATCAGGGTGTGTGGTGTTTTCTGCTAGCCCCCAATGTGGCACACCAAGTTGAGGCATTGGTCAATTACATGTAAAACAATGGCTCAGCTTCCATGGGATTATCTTTGCCACACTCAAATCCGGTTGGAAGTGCACCTAGGGCTCCCACTGCTGCTTCATTGGCCCAGCCTGTTCCATTGCCTCCCAAGTCATAACGCTACAAAGGAAGGATATTGGTCAATGATTAAATTATTTCGTATTTCAGGCCCAAATCGCGTCCTTCGTCAGTTCATTTGAAGCAATGACAAACTTTTTAAAATAAAAATATTACTTTTAATCAGTTTGCGATCAGAAGTGGAAGATTTTTCCACTAATGGAGAAGGAGGAATTTGTCATTGGAGAAGAAAGACCACCATTGGGACAATGTGGAATGCCATGTTGACTTCTGGTCAACCTTCACCACCATTGAATGGGGCACTTAGTACCAGGAGGCAGAATGTAACTGAAGTGGTGAAAGAAAATCTGTCCACATATCCCATTGTACCCAAGAATGGATGCTCCATATTCAAATTTCTGGATGGGAAAATTGGACACATTTGGCCAGAGCTCTCCCTCTATGGCTTGCATGTGCTGCCTTCCCTAAGGTTAGTGTACTGAGAGAGAGTATGTTCGGCACCACATGAAATGTTTCAATTCTGCATTCTGAGAACTTCAAATTTTGATAATATCACATTTCAGGCAGTTCTTCTGCATTCCCAGAACTTTAAATTCAAAAATATTACAATTCCGCATTCCCGGAACTTCAAATTCAACTTATGTCTTCCATGTAAGACATAACTCAGGAACACTGGAAGCCATGTACTACTTGGCGAAACTATATGTGTTCTCTCCACAGAATTGGTCACTAAAAATAAATTTCTATTTATGTGTATGGATCAAAACACAAGAAACTTGGAATTTGGCCACATTCCACAAGCATTAAATCACCAAGAAGTTATGGTCCAATGCTTTTGGTACATGGACGGTTCCAGTTGTGTTGGGAACATCTCGGGAGAACTATGAACGTTTTCTACCTGGAGATGCCTTCGTTTTCTACCTGGAGAGTGCAATTAAATTAAGGTCAGACTTCTAAGTTCTGCCACCGATGTACATTTTTGAGAGAGAATCAGAACTACCACGCTATTCCAAGAATAAACAAAATGGTTTCTAGAAGACAAATAAATGTAGTTAAACAGCCTAGAAAAACCTTGTAATGGAGTATTCCCACGTTGGATGTTTATTCCATATCCACTGCATACTGTCTAATAGATGTAAGTCTCACTTGTGGGAATCCCACAGAATAACCCTTGTCTGATGGTTGTTGTGAATACGTGAACACCCATAATCTCTACATAGACTTCCATTGGCATCACTGTCTATGGGCAAACACTTACATTTTCACTGTACATACCAACCAAAAGAAGAAAGAAATAAACCAAAAAGACTCTCCAACATCAATAATAATAATAATAATATGTAATATCAGCTTTATTTATTTTCAGACAGATAAAATCACAATAAAAAAAATATATAATGTTCAAACAATACAAACGGCGACCAAGGTATAGGTCAACCTCTTGTTAAATAACCCAATGATGATAATGGTTCCTCCACTAAATGTATGCTTAAAATCCCAATACATATGGAAGGACCATGTTCCCAACCTTAAATGACCAACAATCATGGGTCCGTGAGAGTAAGTCCCTACATGCAGCAATTCATCAAAATTACGAGAAGTCAAGGAGAGACGTCGCAATGAACTAGATTTCACTAAGTGTTCCACAAGGGCAAATGCGCAGAAAGGATGATAGTCACCAAATAGTGTGAATAGCCAATGCCCGAGTGTATCTCCAGTGTTGGAATATAGGCATCCTACATTACTCCTGACTGACCAGGCGGGAGGAGAACCAAGAACAAGGGTGGAAGGCTCCCCACATGTATCATCGTCCTAGACGACTTCCTCAGGGGTGAGTAGCCCCAAATAAGATAGACTCACCTTAAATACAATCCCCCTCCCATTAGTACACGAGATCGGCATCTTACAAAGTTTATGGTGCAAGTCCGGAGTAGCCGGGACAGCGTATTGCTACGCATGTGCATCCCCCGCCGGGGCAAAAAATGTTTAGACAGTATCAAAGCAACCCAGAACCTTCAACCAAACGGTATAGTTAATGTGGGCTAAAAGCCCCTAACGATGATCACAAATGTGCTATTGTAACAAAGAGACCAAAAATCAATGATCAGAGTCCTGTCGAAAAACATAAATATACGCTACAGATAAAGAAACAAAAGAATTTGATCACTCGTGATCCCTGGATAGCCCCTACGTAAATATTACCTGTGTAACAAGAATACCCGATCTCATATATTAACAATTCACACTAAGCTCCCGACAAAACTAACAGTCCACATAAAAATACAATAAATAATATATTATATAGACATGTGGGCAAACAAAGCAATTGTACATTGCATAGCAGCATCTATAACGTGCATGTATCCCATCTCTTATGTACATGGGAGGGGCATTGAAATTCAAGACAAGTCTTCCCATATACACACATACATAAATATTACATGTGCTCATCTGCCTCAACAGTATACCCTACCTATCTATCCAATAATGTCCGGTAATATTTAGTTTTTCTTTATAGGAACTAATGCCCTCAAAACCTTTGCAATCAACAGGCTCCGTTGACACTAAAAATAAGAAAAAAATATATAAAAAAAATATAATGAAAAAAGTTTATGAAAAAAGACAAGAAACAGACTGGGGTAGTCCAAAAATGGGTCCATTAATAGCTTGTGGGACGGAAGGTCGAAGATGTTCTTCTTCTAGATCACTCCAATTGGATTGTGAATTCTTCAGCATATCTTGGGAAATCCAATACTTGAGCAAAGTTGTTTAGGACTTGAAAAAGTTTGTTCATTCTCCATGCATAGGGGTCCAAAGCAGTACCATTCTGGTTCCATACAAAAGGCAATATTAGCACAAATAGTTTTGGGGGAAAAAATTATGTATTGACGCTGTAGATGTGTCAAAGAAGTCCCATATTCTTAAACTAAATGAGGTTCTTAGGGGTCAGATCCACATATACATGACCCAAATAGGATCAAAGTGAGAACTTTCCAGAAACAACTTATACGCAATGGAACACATTTACTAAGGATCCGCGGACCGCATTAGTTGGGCCGGACTTAATCCTCGTTGGACAGTCCAGATCGGGGATCGCGACAGGACCGGGTAAGTAAATGTGCCCCTATGTGATGCTTTATACTGGTCTAGTGGCCAAAGGGTATGAAACTGTAGGCACAAAACAGTGTACGCATAGATTTAGTGGAATACCACCAAGTGAAGATCAATGAGTACGATATCTATGTGCACAATCCCCCTGCCCGCACTACAGTAAGTCTCCTCATACACACACGTCCCATAAAACTTTTTATAGACATTTACACAAAAATATGACCAAACAACCATCTGTAAAATATATTTTATTACAATAGAACATTTTTGGCATACTCCATGCTGACAAGAAATGTCAGAAGAAAAGCCCAAAAGATATTATAGCCTCTTAAAAGCAGTAATGGGTAAGAATATGTGTGAATTGGGCTACAGATTCGGCCTAAGGCTACGTATGAAAACGGCCGTATACGTACCGTTTTTTTTTATTGGGTTACATATGGCCACATTCATTTCAATGGACAATACGTCCAACCATTTATAGTGCCGTTTTTTACATCATAGCGTACTGTACCGTATACTAGCCGTATAAAACTATAGAGCATGTCCTATTTTCTCACGTATTTCAGTTCCATATGCCCTGGAAGTCTATGGGGATGTATAAAATACGGGTTACATACGTGCTGCATACGGATGAAAAACGTTACGTATCTACGGGCTCATACGGGACTGGAGAAATCATACGGTCGTGTGAGTGTAGCCTTAGGCTTCTAGGGAGCCCATGGCCACTGACCAAGTTAATACTGTCCTGTAAAGATAATAACACTCTGAAATCCACAAAATACATGTGTGACGGCTCTCAATACTCATGTACCCAAGGTCAAAAGGTCTTTCCTTTCCCAAGGAGCTTTGTTCTGGTACCGTTTGTAGGCAGTAAAGGTGAAATCATAATGTGACTGGTGGGGGCCTACAAGTATCATACAGCCCAAGGCTCATGACTGTCTTAATCCGCACCTGGTTGAAAGTAGTCTCCAAGTTTCCAGCATGTCATCGTTCTGTCGAGAGGAATTGATAGGTCCAGACTTCCTTTAAGTCAGTCATAGTTGTCGATCGTAGACTAAAACGGTGTAATACAATAAATTTCCTAATCACATCTTGCGAGAAGTCTTGTTGTTTTTGGCAAAAAAAACCCCATGGATGGAACCCAAATGCCAAACATTCGCTATTTGGTGGTACATGGGCATGACCATTATAATGGGGGACTATTTGCTGAAGGTACCTGAAACCATATTGCACAGATACAGGAGACCTTCACTTTCTTAGCACAAGGTCACATCATTATACTATGATACAGGGTGTCATTGTTAATTTAAATTACCCAAATCTTATCCAACCTGTTTGACCTGTTACATTACATTACATTAGGAGATTTCACAAATTAGACAATAACATTACACCAACTCTGCCAAAAAAGTTGTTCGATAAAAAGTAAAGATTTTATTTTAAAGATGGAAAAAGATTCATAAGTTTTTGGGGCTCCAAATAACGGGGTTCATTGTAGCCCATTGTGAAAGAGGTTTATGTTTTTTATTAAATTATTGGAACAGCTGCCTGGGAAGACGAGGAAAGAGATAACATGGAGGTGACCTCCATCTTTATGACCTCCACTGATTCTGATGCAGTTGGGCCTATGTCTCTATCCCCCACCTTTCCAGATCCCTGCTTTCAGATAGGTGGCGCTAGTCTGTCCACTCCGGCCCGGCACCACCCAACGGATATCAGGGAACCTTATTAGATTATTTGGTATTGAAACCACCCTAAAACGTTGCTAATTAGGCTCTCTACTGTCAGCTGGGTGGTCCAGGCTGGGGTTGAATGCCCATTTGACAGTAAAGAGCTAAAAAGGCTACAGAAATAATTACAAATATGCTAAAATTAGTGAAAAGACAGTGGGGCTTATTTACTAAGGGTACGTGGATCGCATTTACTTCGGATAGGCTTTGACAGGTATTTAGAAGGGGATTGTGCCGCACGTGATCGGATTTTGGCGCAGGGGCGCCGGCTTTCATGCGACAGAAACCGGGGGGTGGGCCGTCGGATGATCCGACTGATTCGGACTATGTGCTGGATTTAAGATTCAAATTGTGTCGCATCCAATGAACTTAAATGCACCAGGAAGAAGAAAGTGTCGGACCTGAGAAGGGAAGAGACACATGCAGGATATCGGGCGTACAATCTTAGTGAATCGCGGCACAGTGCATTGGAGTCAGACAATGGACATCGGGGAACACACCAGGGACGGGTAAGTAGATGTGCCCCAGTATGGTACCACCCATGTTTCACCGAGAGACCCATTTACGTAGGGAACAATCTATTTTTTTCCTAACATGACAAGTCACTGGGCACTATGAGTTGCAACTGGAGTTGGTGACACATTTGTAAACAACGTTCATAAAATTTTTACCTAAATCCATAATCTTTACAAATTACCTTTTTTTCCTTATTTTTTCCAAAAAATTGATGATGTAAGGAAATGAATTGTTGAATCTGCTGAAATCCAAGGTAAGGATATGGTAGCTCTACATTGTTTATTCAAGAATCGGTGATGGGTTAAAAGTCAAAAACAGCAAATAAAACAAGACTAAAGTAAATAAATTCAGCCAATTCTCTGCTCACCGCAACTATAGATCATGTTGGCTATGCTGTCACGTCTAAAGCTGCCCCATACATTCAGGAAGGTAGAATTCATTCCATAACAAGGACCAAAAGTCCACGACGTGCCACCTCTGAGATGAAGGAGTCCCATGCAAGATCACTTGAAGTAGAGAACTTTATCAGATGAGAGAATGGAGCCCTTTTCAGTCCATGAGGCTCATTGACCACTGCTGTGAGGTGTATCCAGAGTTTACCCGATCTCTCACATGGATTTCCATGGACCCTCAACACAGGAACAAGTGGGGACATAATCATCCAGATCCAGATGTCCTTACAGGTGTATTTAGGCCTGCTTGATACAGCAAACCTGTTGAAAACTTAGAACTATCCACTTATTTCCACCTGGAGACATTGGGCCTCATTTACTAAGGAATACCCGACGATTTCCAATGTGCGCCGCATTTAGAAAAGGTTTTTGGCGCACGCAATCAGATTTTGGTGCATCGGCGCCGGGTTTCACGTGACACAGATCTGGGGGCGGGCCGACGGACAACCAGACGCATGCAGACAACACTCGGGATTTAACATTCCAAATTGTGTCGCAAGACACGTACTTACAAGCACCGGGAGGAAGAAGGTGAACTCCGGTGGACCTCAGTGGGTAAGCAACACATGCACGAACTTGGGCGCACGATCTTCATGAATCACTCCAGACTTCATCTTCGTCAGACCGTCCGGATCGGGAATCGCGACAGGACCGGGTAAGTAAATGTGCCCCATTGTTGTCAACATGAAGTAAGTCAAGATGACATGAAATGAGTGATAACTAAAATGGTGATAACTATAAGTATTGCCATCTGGTTTAGGTCCAGGGATAGGTTGTCTGTGGAAAGGATGATGGGTAATCTTTGGTAGGGAATGTAAAATTGATCTGCTTATCTAGCTGATTACTCCATCAGGGAGCTCGGATATGGTGGGCATGGGTGGATACAAGTACACTTGATCAATCATAATCAGGCCCCTTTCAGATAAATGTATTAATGCAGCTGGATGCTACCAGTAGTGTACCGTTTCAGAATGGGTAGCACATAGCCATATTCACTTTAATGGGCAATACGGCTGTACCATTAGTGAAAAAAAGATCTTCTGCCATATGTACGGCTGGGCTGCGAGTCTCCCTATGGAGAGGTCATGGCACGGGCGTAGCATACATTTATCTGAAAGGAGCGTTAGGAGTCTAATTTGGAAGCAGATCATTCATATATTTAGCATCTTAAAAGGCGTTTGCCCATGAAAGCAAGTTCTATAACTCCTATAACTCAGTGGTGATCAGTGTAAAATCTTCATGATTCCTATGTGCTATGAGATGATGTGTGCTGACAATGTGCTTAGATTATCAGGGTACAGGGTTTATCTACACTTTTATTTAGCTTCTGAACAGTCTACTAGTATCTGACACATAGAAAAAGAGAGATGAGACAGATCAGAGTCATGAGATGGATATAGGACACAATGACACTCAGCTCTGCTGCCTCACAAAATCAATAATACAGAGCTAGACGTGCTATGTCACCTCCCCCCTTGGGATCCAGAACTTATCTTGTTTGTAAAGCAGCTGCTTCTGTGTTCTCTCCACGCTGTGTAGAAGCACGGCTGGACCAGGAAGTGCTTCTGTCTGTAGTGCTGTCGGCCTCCTCCCTCTTCTCCTGCAATGCAAGATAACCTAGAGGGAATTGTCCGACCATACTATTAAAGTGCTTTACTATTATAATATTCTATTTATAGGATAATCACAGGGTCTTACATCCAGAACCTCTGAATTGGGGACTGTAAGACTAGGGCTTCTGGGAGAGGTGTGCACTTTGAGGCTTCGAGGCAACCTGGAAGTGCCAAACAGATAAACAGAGGACAAGTTTCTCCTGCGCTTTACTGAGTTCTATGGTTCTATGGCTTAGGGGACAAGCATCTTACAAAGTTTAAGAGTAGTTTTGTTGGTAAAGAGCAGTACAGGGAAACATCCCATTAATATGACAATGACAGGCAAGATGCCATTAAGGAAGTGTCACGCTTATAAGGTGAGCTGAGGGGAAGGTCAAGTACAATGTGAGAGATCCTCTCCAGGTAAGTGTATCACCTCTTATCATTATATAGCTCAATTTCTATTATAGACGCTGCATGTGCAGTACTGTATTCTCATTGAGACGTCCAAGGATGAACTGCCTTAATACTAAAAAAAAAACCCAGGCAGGTCCGATAAAATCCAAGAATCCTAAAATCTGCACTCCTCAGCAATTAGGAAGCAGTTGATACAATAAGCAAGGAGCTCAGATATGATTGTCTCATGAACTCCATGTTGTTTTGCCTTATTACTACATGAATTTCAATAATTTTGTGTGCCTTCATATAAAATCAGGCGAATGTGGGGTAAAAGGAAAAAGGGAAAAATGGTGCATATGTAACATAATCAAATTTTGGACTAAATTTAACATGAGCACTATAATTTACATAATAATATAACACATCATATTGATATACAACACATTCATGTATTTAGGAGGCACAACTTTGAACTTCCACTTTTACTTCACCTAATTCCATATCACTATTTTGTTACACCCACACACTTATATACACCGTTACAGTATATAGCTATGAATTATTCATTAATTTTCACACTTAGTTTCCTATTTTATTCACCATTCAGTCTATAAGTAACAATTTTTCAAATGTTCTCCATATACATATTTACATCATAATAACTATGATGTTTTCTCTACTTTTTTAGTCATTCTTCTTATTAGACATTTGTTTCCATCCTTGTTCACACAGCTTGTCCAAAAACTGCTCTCCCTGGATACTGGCTGCCCCGTGTGGCGGAAGCGTGCCGCGGTCTCTGGGTAACATGTTCCCAGAGCCGGGGATGTGTTCTCCGTCTTACATTGGGGGGCGGGGACCAGGGAGGCAGCGGAGAGATAGAGGTGACGTCGGCACCTGGGCGGTCCACATGACGCGGCATGGGCCACTCCCGCGATGACGCGGTCGTGGGCGTGGCTTCTTGCTGTGTCTGTTCCCGGACATGGTGCGGGCGTGTCCCTCTGCTCCCCACGTGACACGCTGTTGTGCTTAAATACTAAGGCCCCTTCTACACTAGCGAGTGTGATGCGATGAACTCGCATCACACTCGCAACGCAAGCTGCCGGGAACGCACAGCCCGAACGCTGCACCGCGGGAGTGAACTGACATGCTGAGTTCACTCCCGCGGTGCAGCGTTCGGGCCGTGCGTTCCCGGCAGCTTGCATTGCGAGTGTGATGCGAGTTCATCGCATCACACTCGCTAGTGTAGAAGGGGCCTAAGAGACCACACACAGACACACACAGGCCCCCTGAGGAAGCGGTAACGCGAAACGCGCGTCGGGGTACTGGCATCCCCGCCACACACAGCATGGGTAAGCTGATCCTGCCATTATCTTGTTAGGAAAGGCACATAGCACTTTACCACAATGTTACAACTCCATGTTAGGTTGGATTATTAACTTTTTTTGCACAGGCACTTTATAGGATTTTTTCATTAACCTATACATGTTAAGATACCTGGGTTTACATTGCTTAAACTGCTGATTTGTGTTGCGTGGATGCAATAGTGGAATCCCGGGGACAATATATTGTAGTCATACTGTTACATTGATGTTTTTAGATGATATTGATCAATAAAAGAAGTTTCTAATTTTAAATGGTGTAATGTAGTATATATGGACCAGATATCACTCATGTGCTCTTTTAGGTTTTGTTGAATGTGGGGTAGTGAAGGACCCCATGGCAGGACCTAGGAGATGGATCAATATTAGGAGAGCACAACCTCTTCTGTAGGCAAAAGTTTGCCACTTGCAGTAATTTTCCATATGATTTCTATAATAATTCGATAAGTATAAGTATGGTATAAATATTCTATAATAACAGAAGTTCCAATGACTTAGACAATTTGTTTTGGATACACATTTACACTGTGAATGGAAGAGCTTTCTCATTGTCACTATGCAAACATATACAACAGGTCCCCTACTTTAGAAAACCCGACTTACATACGACCCCTAGTTACAAACGGACCTCTGGATGTTGGTGATTTACTGTACTTCATCCTTAGACTACAATAATCAGCTGTAACACTTATCACAGGTGTCTGCAATGAAACTTTATTATTAGTTCTGGTTCTTATGACAATCCAATTTTTTTAAAATCCAATTGTCACAGAGATCAAAAAAATTTGGTCTGGGATTACAATTATAAAATATACGGTTCCGACTTACATACAAATTCAACTTAAGAACAAGCCTCCACAACCTATCTTGTACGTAATCCGGGGACTGCCTGTATACAAATTTGTAGGATAGATTTATATTAGCAGTCAACTCCAGAACAGTAGGAATTTTGGGCACTTCCTTTTACACCCTAAAGCTACAGTTACGTTCCAGCAGGACGTGACATAATTCTATTCTACATTCTATATGAATCTGATTAATTTCCATGTGCAGCTGAACCAGCTCCGGTTTTAGGGCAAATTAAATTTCCGTAAAACTTTTTTTTTGTATTGAGCCGTAAGTCCGTAAATTAGAGCATTTCCAAAATACAGTTGCATGTAAGAGATAACCATGAATTAAATGTTTTCTCTTATTGCTCAAATGTCTTTGTAGCAGAAAGAAAGTCCAAACTTTTCTTCTCCTAGAAACATTTGGATTTGATGGATTTGTACCTCAAAGCCGCTCTATCCACTACTAAGATCACCTACCCAGGAAATTCTCAGTGCACACAGGCTATGAGCTCACAGCCGTGTGTACAAATGGTCTCCAAAAAGCGGAAAGTTTTGGCCAGTTTTGGAAGGACAAATAAAAGTGTCTATACAATAGAGCAGCAGGTGCAATACATTATTCAACTTTGAAGCTCGACCAACCAAGAAAATTATCTATGCATGAGCAGCGAAGGTTAATGGTGGATGAAGGATAAGATGACTCCAAGGTTTCCATATGGTTTGTTAGTGCCTGTTGATTTCCTAGGTCACTCCAGTTTTTTCCAAGCCTTGTATCCCTGTAATGCATCTATACATACTCATATTTAAAGGGGTTTTCCCATCCCAGGTATTTCTAACATATCTAGGACAAAAGTCCCCGATTCCCAACTTGTGACCGGGCAGAATGAAGAGGTGGTTTTTGGGGGATATGTACACAACCTCGGCTACTTTTGGTGATTCCACATTCCAGTTGCTGTGGTTTTTAGTTGAGTGGTAAAATATTTGTAGGTCTGTAGGGTTAATGGACCACTTTTATTAAAGTGTTTGTGCAAACTGCTTGCACATATATTTAAGAAGTATTTGCACCAGTTTTGTGTCACAGCTGCAGGGGCGTTCTCCACAATAATTCTAAAGCATGAAGAAAGCGCACCAGAAACAAATGGTGCATTCTGCCGGAGAAGTGCAGGGGGCGCCAGCAGGGTCGGCTCCAGGTTTCAGTAGGCCTCTGGGTGGCAGAACGTCAGTGGGCCCGTCGGCATTAAAAATTCAGAAGCTAAAACAGTCTCCTGTTCCCTGAAATATTCCCTAGTTTATCATCCCAAACAGCCCCTTCATGATTATATTATGTAAGTCCCCTCACACCCTATGGATTCATTTTATAAAGCCACCCCTCGACCCTATGGATTCCTTCTGTACAACCTTATATGGCCCCCCCAGCAGATATGGGCCCCGGCACTTGCCCAGGTATGCCCAGTGCTGGCACTGGTCCTGGATGCCAAATTCATAAAGAGTGTGTGACACATTTCATGAATCCAGTGCCCCCTGCACACTCTACAGGCAAACTGCATTGTGCAGAATGCACTAGTTTTGATAAATGTGGGTCATTGTTCTTCGGGGGTCAGTGAATGCTCCAGTTCCAGGACTCCAATAGAACAGATCAATTTTGTGAGGAACGTCAAACCACCCTCTTTGAGCGCTCTACGTTCTGACTCTCAATAGAGGTGGTCCTCAGTGGTCCATGGTAACTTGGCTTACAAAATTTTGAGCATTTCATTTACTTTTTTGGCTACAAACAAAATAAACAAATGCTAAAAAGACAATAATTGTTAATAATCAAGGTCATCCTGGGTTTAGTGAAATTGGGAGTTTATTAGTAGAATATTAGTGTGAACAGGTTTGATGTTATTTCACATTCCACATCGGGGCAGCACTTATCTCATGATGAATAACTCTACTAATTTGGTTACATAAAAAGTACATAATCACAGCGCTCAGTATATATATATGATATCTGTATATGAGTGTTCTTTATAAATGGTACGTGTGTAGTGTATACCATATATACTCGAGTATAAGCCTAGTTTTTCAGCACAGAAAAATGTGCTGAAAACCCAAACTCGGCTTATACTCGAGTAAAAAAATTATATAGGTTTTACCAGGTATTTGGGTTAAAATTAGGGGCCTCGGCTTATACTTGGGACGGCTTATACTCGAGTATATACGGTATATGTGTGTATTTTTTTGTATATATGGTATATGTGTATATCTTATATATAAAAATTCACCACTAGAATCTAAACGTGGCAGGTAGTTTTAGAATTTACTCTAAAGCTTATGCATATCCCAAACCCCTAATGAAGCTTTATATACGGCGAAGCATGTTGGGTGGGGGGGGAGTTGTGTGTCAGTTTTAACTAGCCGTAACATAGTTGTGATCAGTGACCTATTCCACTCTACTAGTGAGCATGAGCCTGCGAGTCAGACTAGGGGGCAGTGAATGAATATTAGGAATAACAGCTGTAGGTTTACTTGGAGTTGCAGGAGGTGATATTTAATTGTGAAGTGTGTTTGCGATGGGGGAATGAAGAAAGAAGAGGCGCTGCCCATGGAGCTGTCACGGACCAGTCATGCACATGAATATAGAATAGGAGCTGCCTGGGCCATCGGAATGGTGAGTCCACAGTTAATTTTTTTTATATACCCGAATATATATATAGTGTATTTAGGGTACATTTACATGTGTGAAGTGAATATATCTGTGTATGTGGTATGCGTCTATGCGTTTTTGTGTGTATTTTACATATGGCACATCTGCTGATGGATGGTATGTTCATACGAATATTTATGTATATATTTAGCACAAAGATATTGTACATATAAATATATGTATTAATTTATATTTGAAGTGTGGATTAGTAGACTATATATATATATCTTTAATGAAGTCCAGAGGCGAGGCATTACATGAAGCTATAAATGTACTACTGCACTGACAGCATAATATAATCACGTATGGCTTCCAAACCTGCATTAGATCAGAGGTAGACCTGGTAACCATAGGATCTCATGGAAACTTCTCTATAACCTCTACAACATGCAGCTCTTCAATGTTCTACATGTCTGAAAACAGTTGACGATCTGACTTAACATTTACCAAGAACAGTGCGGTCTGTACTATGTGCAGTTGCCTGTGTAGTGTGCAGGGGGCGCCAGATTCTGGATTTTTGGTGCAATTTCTTCATGTCCCCTGCATTGCCCTGATCAGAGTGCACCCCTTTTTTTTGGTGCACCTTTAACATGGGGAGTGTAACACAAGTGTGTCAGATCTTACATGATAAATCTGGCGCACGGTCTGACTGAGCACCGGAACGCCACCCAATTTGTGTCGCATGATGACTAGTGCAGCCGCGCCACAAAAAGGTCACGTGCGACGAATGTGGAGCAGAAATTTCTTAAATACCTACGGAAGCAGTTTGCACTAGAAAGAACGTGCAAAGTCCAACAGAAAACTGGCGCATGGAGATTGGTAACTGTGCCCCATTGGGTTTGCTTGTAGTCTATATAATAATATTTAAAATATTCTTCCTAAAACACTTGTCTACAGGTTGTGTGCATTATTGAAGCTTAGGTTCATTCACTTCAACAATGTAACATTTCCATACATGACCCAACCCATGGAAAGTTGTAGCGCTGTTTCTAGTAGAAAATCAGTGGAAAGCGGAAATTTTGGAAAGCCATAGAATTTACATTACAACATCTCCATAGAAGATTCATAGATTTTGATCAATAAAACTAACACTGAAAATTCTCAATCTTCTTACAGGCTAAAAATGGTCTTCGCTTTAATCAACCACAAGCATCTTTACGTAGTCATCCTTGTCTCCTTGGTATTTCTCTTAGCATTTGTATGGAACCATGAGAACATCTCCGCAGGAGTGTCGACACATCTTCAACAGTTGGTTTGTCAAGAAAAAGCGACCACAAACACGATGGAAATAAAAACCAACATGGTGCCACATCTCCCCACATCCCAACCAAGTACGGCCAAGTCCACTCCACGTTCCACCACGTCCACCTCACGGCCTACAACACCCCCCTCAAACAATGTGGAGGAGATTGTTGTCCTCATTTGGAAATGGCCATGGGGTCTTCAATCCCCATTAGATAAGTGCCCAGAATATGGAATATTGGGGTGTAAGTTGACATTAGACAGGCGTCTTTATAATGTTTCTGATGTGGTCCTGCTTCACCATGCAGATATTATGTATGGCAGACATCTGTTACCTCAAGCTCCAAGACCTCCTTTTCAGCTTTGGATCTGGTGGAATTTGGAGCCACCACGGATTATCAAGAACCTGGAGATGTTAGATAACTTAATTAACATGACTATGACCTTCCGAAAAGATTCTGATATATTTACTCCATATGGTCAGATGGAGCCATTAAAGCAGAGGCTTCAGAACTTCACCATTCCACCAAAATCCAAACTGGTCTCATGGGTGGTCAGTAAGTGGTACCCTGGAGCCCCCCGCATTGCTTATTATGAGGAGTTCAAGAAACACATCCCTATTGATGTCTACGGAGCAAGACACAAGAAACTAAGCACGGGGGATTTCCATGCCACCATATCACAATATAAGTTCTACTTGGCCTTCGAGAATTCAATCTACAAGGATTATATCACCGAGAAGTTATGGTCCAATGCTTTTGGTACATGGACGGTTCCAGTTGTGTTGGGAACATCTCGGGAGAACTATGAACGTTTTCTACCTGGAGACGCCTTCATTCATGTAAATGATTTTCCAAGTCCCAAGGAACTTGCTGCTTATCTTCTAGAGTTGGACAAGGACGATGAGAAGTATAGGAAGTATTTCAGCTGGAGACATCAATATCGTGCCCTTCCAAATAAATTTCCTACATATGACTACTGCAAAGCATGTAAAGTAATCAGAGAAAATCCAGTGTATCAGGTCATTCACAGTGTGGACAAGTGGTTCCTACAAGATGTGTAATTTTGGATCTGGAAGTTTGCTGAAAGATACATGAAAGATACAAAATTCATAATAACAATTCAACGGTTACATTTCTTTACTTAATTCTTCATTATACATTAATAACACATTCCTTATCACCCTATTACCCCCCGCCAGACCCTCCACCACCCCTCCCCCCCGGCCGGGGATGCTGAGAAATAAAAAAAAAATCACCCTTGAAGAGACTACTCCTCTCTGATCTTCCAATCCTTCCATATTCTAGCTTCAGTACCATCTATTTTTATACTAAATTCGTATCTTCTAAATTTTTTCAACAAAATTCCGCCAGTTGTTAATACCAGGTTTTCTAGCCCCATTCCATTCTTTAATTAGGATCAAACGATGCAAAAATAACAGTTTAGATACTAATCTTTTTCCAGGACTTGAGGTAGCTATCTCTGTTGTATATTCCAAAATTCCCAAAATAGGTTCAAAAAGCAGGTCCAAGCCCATGTTTTTTTTGGAATATCTTCGAATATTTCGAACCAAAATTCGGTTATATAAGGACAAAACCACAATAAATGCGCAATATCAGCAAGATCTTGTTTTCAACGGTGACAGCTTTAGTCTACTTTCAATCCTGCTTTGAATGATATATATGGTGAATAATACAACCTATAGCGAATGTTTAGTTGTATGAGCTTAAAATTATAAATCATTGATACCCATTTCACTTCCTTATAAATCTTATCCCAATGTTATCCGAATTTACTAATAATTTAGGACTGGGCTGGAGCGGGCCATTTAAAAATAATAATCATGTACTTACCTCCTCCGGTGCTGCTGATGTCCTGCGCCGCGGTTCGTCTGATCTGTGCACCGGTTTGGCCGGAAGCTGGCATCCGACACCATCTCCCAGCGCTTACAACGCTGAGAGATAGGGACGGATGGGAGGAGCCAGCCAAATTGCCGGCAGGAAGCTCCCTGTGCGCGGCTTCTGTGCCCCTGTAAACAAACAGGGGCACGGATCAAACGGACCGCGGCGCAGGACATTAGCGGCGCCGGAGGAGGTAAGTACACGTTTATCATTTGTAAATAGCCCGCTCCAGCCCAATCCTAAATTATTAGTAAACTTGGATAACCCCTTTAAACCACTTATACTCTTACCCCATTTAACCTGACTCGATTACCCCTTTGTTAATTTCCTCCAAAATACCCTTGTATACTCTAGATAGTTTTTTCTTTTCTTATTTCATAACATACAATTTGGATATTTTTACATGAGTCGTGATAGTGAATAAAAATTTTTTTTTAGCTTCAGCTTTTGAAACATGTTTTAATTGTGCATATCTAAAATAATCACTGGGGCTCATTTACTAAGTGTCCGAATCGGGCATTTCCGTCGGGTTTTCCGAATTTTGCTGTTTTGGCCGAATTGCCCCGAGTTTTTGGCGCACACTATCGGATTGTGTCGCATCGGCGCCGGCTTGCATGTGACGGAAATCAGGGGGTGTGACCATCGGAAAAACCGTCAGATTCGGAAAAATCACGTTTTTTTTTTAAAACAATTGTGTCGCTTACATGCACTGAAGAGAAGAAGGTGAACTCCGGCGGACCTCGGCGCAGCAGCGACACCTGGTGGATATTGGGCAGGACGCGAATCCACGTCGGAGAACGCGCCGCGGGTTCGCAAATGGACCGGGTAAGTAAATGTGCCCCAGTATCTTTTAACAATAATTTGTGTTTCAATTCCTTGAAATCTTTCATTTTTCCCTCATGAAACAATGTGCAATATATCTCAAACATTTTTTGTCCTAGGAATCAACCCCTTCAAATTTGAAAATTTCACCCAATTGTAAATTTCCCCATAAGGAGGTCCATTCAATTGCTCCATGCATCCCTAGTAAGCCTTATATTTATGCCACACCCACTGACACATAACTGCCGTTGGAGCATACTGTAGTTTTTTTGTTATTCAATACGCCGGCTTCTAAGGTGGAGAAGATATTCTCATAGACTCCCCCAAGTCGTTCTTATATCTTTAGGGAAAAATGGGAGTTCCTGCATTCACCAATGAACTGAATTTGGGAGGGATACTCCTCCTCTCGTGATGTTTTTCCATAATCCTCCCCCATAGGAGTTTGTTTGAGATTGCTCTGAGAGGTCTGAACCATTTATCATAAATCCATCAGAGACAATTTGTAATAGAATAGAGGACTTGGAGAAGGACCACCATTTTGATTAATCCAAGCCTATCTCCTCTACTCAAGGGCATCTTGGTCTATATTCACACTCTCTCTCCCAGTTTCTCAACTAAAGGGGCTATATTCAATCTGGGGAAGTCGGTAACCTTTGTGTTGATTTTAACCCCAAGATATTCAAATACCCTGTTATTATCAACTGGGATTAATTCTGAAATAATGGTCCTCGGAAAATTTTACATATGATAGATTTTTTTCCAATTTATTTGCAGCCCCGAAACTTTGGAAAATTGATCTATCAAACTCATAGCTATGGGGACCGATGAAAAAGAATCTCTCACGCTTAATAAAATATCATCTGCATAAAGCAGTATTTTATCATTAAAGGGGTTATCCGGCTGTTAAAAATTACTGAGGGCCGGGCTGGGGTGGGCTAGTTAAACATAATAAACTTGTACTTACCTCCTCCGGCGCCGATGTCCCTCTCTGCGGTCCCTTTGATCCGTACCCAGGGGCACAGAAGCAGAGCACAGGGAACTTCCGGTCCGGGATGTGGCTGGCTCCTCCCAATCATCCCTATCTCTCAGCGTTGTAAGCACTGGGAGATGGTGTCGGATGGGAGCTTCCGGCCGGCCAGAGTCTCCCTGGGCGCCCCTGTATAAAAAACGGCACACAGAAGAGACTGACCACGGCGCGGGACATCGGCAGCGCCGGACAAGGGAAAGTACATGTTTATTATGTTTAACTAGCCCACCCCAGACCGGCCCTCAGTTTTTAACACCCGGATAACCCCTTTAAGACCTCCACAACCACAGCCCAGTATGTTATCTTCTCCAATGGCAGACGCCAATGGCTCTATGAACATAGCATATAAGAGGGGTGACAGGGGACACCCCTGACTCGTCCCTCTAGTCAGAGAGAACTCCTCCGACAGCATCCCATCAATCTTTTACCTAGCCTTGGGTTTGGAGTAAAATAGCTTTACACTCTTGATGAATTTTCTGCCCAATTGGAATCTTTCCATTACGGCCCAGAGGAAGATCCACTCCACCCTGTCAAACGCCTTTGCGGCATTCAGAGACAGGATGGAGCGGGTCTCTCCCTGTCCAAACTGAATAGTACCATATAACCTCCTCAAGTTGGTCTTAATACATCGCCCAGGAATAAAGCCGGTTTGGTCCTTGTGCATGATACCAGTAATTACTTTCTTTAACCGTTTTGCTAACAATTTAGCAAACAGTTTCCAATCTGTATTTAGAAGCGAAATTGGGAGATACCATTCTTTCATAGCTGGGTCCTTGTTCTTCCTACATATCAGGTTAATACATGCTTCATACATCGAAGCAGGAAGCATCCCATCCCTCTGACTGGAGTCCCACACTTGTATCAATATTGGAAATAAAATATCAACCAGTTTCTGATAGACCTCCATTGGGAAGCCTTCCAAACCTGGAGATGAGCTCCCAGTACATGTGCTAAGTGTCGCTTCTAGTTCCTGGATAGTGATTGGGGACTTGAGCAAAGCTCTTTGCTGGTCAGATAATTGGGGCAACTAAACCATATCTAAGTATTCGGAAATCTCACTGGGTGAACTGGGTGTAGATCTGAAGAATATAGATCCTGAAAAAAATTCTCATATTCTTTTGACATTTCGCTCTCGTCTTTAGTCATCTCCCCTGATGGTTTTTTCAAGGCGTTAATTATTTGGCCTGGAGTATTAGATTTCATTTTTTCAGCCAACCTTTTCCCGGGTCTATGCCCTTCACAAAAGTTTTTTGTCCCCCTCAAAAAAAGGTGCATTGTTGTGCTTTGTTAACGAGATATACATTGTTTTCTTGTCGTACAATACTCAGTTTCCTATGTACATCCGCCGATTTACCATATATTCTTTTTTTTTCTCCAACTCAATTACCCTTTTTTCTAGCCCCTTTTCAACTCTATGGAATTGTCTGCGTTGCTTTTTTTATTTCACGTGAAAGATAATTCCTAAGGTACATTTTAATGGCGTCCCAGACAATTGACAGTGGGGCAGTGCCCAAATTAATCTTATTGAAATCTTTCAAATCCACTTTAAAGTTAATTAATTACTGAAAAGTTAGTCAGTTGCGGAAGAGTTAATCATAAAACAAAGCAACAAGAGTTGAACGACAATCCAGGAGTCAATTAGTTGCGGAAAGGTTAGTCAGTTGCTGAAGAGTTAATCATAAAGCAAGGCAACAAAAGTCGAACAACAATCCAGATTCTACATATTTTAGCTCACCACCTCTGCACAGGAACAATAAGAATGGAGAGACCTTTCCAGATGGCGTGTTTCTTAACAGGCACCCGCGTCCACTGGCAGCGAGGATCCACTGTGCCAAAAGATACTCCGACTCGAACACTGTCCCGCCGTGTCCGGGCCTCACTGCTGTTTTCCTCTGCGACGAGGATAGGGTACAACAAACCACCTTCAGCGTCTGCCTGAGCCAACTGCCGCAGGTCTATGCCTTGTGCTGGTTGCAGTGTCTCTGTGCCGCTCTCTTATACCGCTAGAACCCCCAAGCGGAACCTCGACCACAATGCCGGGGAGTGCACCAGCCGATCAGGGGAGGACCGATGCACTGTGTGGCTAAGGCAAAAAGGAGACCGCCTAACTCACGCCGTCCCTCGCTCTCCAGACTGCAGCCGCCACGCTGCAGATCTCTACCCACCATCCAGGCACCTTCTCCTTAGGCCAGCGTTCCACCTGCCAGGGTCCTGCTCACCGGGCTCATATTTCCATGCCGGTAGTGGAAGACAGGAAGCATGCTGCGGCAAGTGTGTTACGTCATGCCACTAGCTCCATCTTCTGCTACCAATTCGCACAGTAATCTCCAACCAGTTCAAAACCTGTGAATTGCCTTTGGTAAAACTAATACAATGAACAATGGTTGACATTGTCCGTTATGATGAACTTTAAACTTATTTATATGGCCACCTTGAGAATATGTTATAAGATGGACGTGTTGATGAGCATAACTAAAATATAAATGGCTCCATCAAGGTCCTTTGGACCTCACTGAGGTGGAATCCTTTAGCATATTGTACATAGTATCCTATCTGCAGCCTGTATGTTATAGAGCAGGAGGAGCTGAGAAGATTGTACATAGTGTCCTATGTGCAGGCAGCATGTTATAGAGCAGGAGGAGCTGAGCAGATTGTACATGGTGTCCTATATGCAGGCAGACTTTTATAGGGAAGGCAGGGCTTAGCTGATGGTACATAATGGGGCTCATTATCTTACCCGGTCCAGTCGCGATCCCGCTGCGCGTTGTTTGACGTGGATTGGGGTTCTGCCGGGATTCACTAAGGTTGTGCGCCCAAAATCCAGCAGGTGTCGCTTCTGCGCCGAGGTCCGCCAGATTTCACCTGCTTCTTCCTGGTGCATGTGAGTGCTTGATCTTGCAACACATTTTGTTTTTTAAATTCTGCGGTTTTTCCGAATCCGTCGGGTTGTCCGAAGGCCATGCCCCCCCATTTCTGTTGCGTGAAAGCTGGCATGATTGCGCCAAAATCCAATCTCATGTGCCAAAATCCTGGCGGAATTCGGTGCAAAACGGAAAAATTTGGGAAACCTGACGAAAGTGCGGCCACGGAGCACCTTAGTAAATGTGCCCCATTGTCCTTTCTCATTGTGTCCTATCTGCAAGCATCATGCTATAGAGCAGGAGGGGCTGAGCAGATTGTACATAGTGCCCTATTTGCAGGCAGCATGTTGTATAGCAGCATGAGATCAGCAGATTGTACATAGTGTCCTATCTGCAGGCAGTATGTTATAGAGCAGTAGAAACTGAGCAGATAGTACATGGTGTTCTAGCTGCAGGCAGCATTTTATAGAGCAGGAGGAGCTGAGCAGATAATACATAGTGATAGTGGAGTATCAATCTGCCATTATGTGAGATAAAATTTGAGGTGACATGAAGCAATATGGAAGGTAATATGATGTAATATATATGAGGTTTTATACAAGATAATATGATTCCTATGTTTTCCTATAAGATAATTCATATGTTTAAATCATCTGTGATACTCCAGTCACATCCAGAGCTGCAGTCTTATTTTTGTCATTGTATACTCCAGTCACATTCAGAGCTGCAATCATGTACCATTATATCTTCTCAGATGACTGCAGTTCTGGATGTAACTGGAGTATCAATCTGCTGTTCTATCATCTCTGATACTCCAGTCATAAGTCATATCCAGTGTGACTGGAGTATATCAATCTATCATTATTATATCATTTCCTCTTTGTCTTTGCACCGGAAGGAAAAACAAAGAATGTTTCTTATCAAACGGCTCTGGAATAAGAAGTTGCAGATAAAGTACTTATTTTTTTTATTTTTCATAATGAAATGACTTGTGATATGTATGTGCAAAATATTTTATTGTTAACCCTTTCTAATTCTGAGTAGTTATTTACTATTGTGGTCAACACTGGAGGCTACAGTAAGTTCCTCATCAATCTCCATCTTATTTAGTCACTAAATAATAAGATAAAAAATTTAATTTCTTACCATTATCCATAATCCATTCAAATCTTCTCTGAAACACAAAATTAAAAGTTGTGAAACCTGTTAGATGACCTACATATACATCTGATCCGGGTGTTAATAATAAAAGAGAAGGGCAGGGAAATATCTCATTAATATGAAAACGACAGGTAATATGCCATTAAGGAAGTGCCACGCTTATAAGGTCCAACAAGGCAGAGGGGAAGGTCAAGTACAACGCGAGAGATCCTCGTCAGGTAAGTGTATCACCTGGTATTATTATATAGCATGCTCAATTTCTATTATAGACCCTCCATGTGTAGTATTGTATTCTCATTGGGAATTCCAGGGATCAACTTCCTTTATACTAGAAAAACACAGACACATGCGATAAAACCTGCAATCTTTAGCAATTAGGAAGCATTTGATGCGAGTGTCTCAAGAACTCTTTGTGGTTTTGCCTTAATACTCCAACTATTTCAATACTTTTTGTGCCTCCATATAAAATCAGATGAATGTGGGGTGCTGTAGGACCCCATAGCAGGACCTAGGAGATGGAACACTATCAGGACAGCACAAGTATATTGTCTAATTACTTTTTCTTTGCGATTTGATGCCCAGGAACATTGAATTTTTACCTCTGTTTTCCATTATTACATTCCCAAAATGTTAACTTTACCTTATTTTGGAGTGACAATATCTTGGTTGACTTCATAATATTAACTTTTTAGGAGTGGGTTAAAAAAATTATTAATTATGGCAACATGTATTTAATTGTCAGTTAAATTAAAGTTTAAACCTAAGTCATAAATATAATGATAGTTTTATTGGGTCCGTATGGTTACAGTAACAACTAATTTAGACAGTTCTTAAGCCATCTTGTATACTCGAGTATAAGCCGAGGTACCTAATTTTAACACAACACTTTCAGTGGAGTATAAGCCTAGGGTTGGAAATGCATTGGTCACAACCTTCCCCTAGTAAATTAGCCAGGCAGCCCCCAGTAAATAAGCCAGTCCCCTTCCCTCCCAATATATAGCTGGCCAGCCCCCTGCCCCAGTATATAGCCAGCCAGCCCATTCCCTCTATTATATAGCCAGCTCATGACCTGAGTATACAGCCAGTCCATACCCCCAGTATATAGCCAGCCCATACACCCCATATATAGCCAACCCATACCCCCCAGTATATAGCCAACCAGCCCCCAGTATATAGCCTGCCAGCCCATGGCCTCAGTATATAGCCTGCCATCCAATGCCCCCCCCCAGTATATGGCCTGGCAACCCTTGCCCCCCCCCCCAGTTTAGAGCCTGCCAGTCCATGCTCTCAGTATATAGCCTGCCAGCCCATGCTCTCAGTATATAGCCTGCCAGCCCATGCTCCCCCAGTATATAGCCTGCCAGCCCATGCTCTCAGTATATAGCCTTCCAGACCATACCCCCAGTATATAGCCAGCATATGCCCCTCAGTATGTAGCCAGCCCACTGCTCCCAGTATATAGCCATGCCTGCCCCCAATACGCCTAGCAAAAAAAAAACCCTCAATAATCACCTTTTCAACCCCACCCACGGGTTTTCTTCATTGTTAACATTGGTCATTGGTCCTTACGTGTTGGCTGTGCACACACTATGACATCAGCTGCCTGATGACCTCATATAGTGCGTGTACCGCCATCACCAAGGGACGTGTAATTGCTGGCGCACAGACCAGGAACTCTACGTTTTTTCAGTGCATTTTTTGTGCTAATACTTGAGTATATATACAGTATTTTAAAAAAATATCTAACTTTTTATGCATTGCAAACCGCAAGCTTTCGTTGACAGTGCTAGTAGACTTATTTTACATTTTAAGTTTTTATATTTGTTCTATAATTATTATATAAACATAAGTACAGTATAAATGTTCTATAGTAACAGAAGTTCCAATGAGTTAGACTATTAGTTTCGGATATTTGTGCGTGGGAGGAGCCAGTACATGTTCCGTTAATTTTTTTTTACAATTTTGTTAATCTTTCGTTAATTTCGAGAGCTTCCCACACCAGTTCTCGGCCTGAGTTTTCAAGCTTCAGCCCTTTCTCATTTTTATTATTGGGACTGAAAAAATTATCGTAGCAGTTGTCTCCAGAGCAGTGGGAATTTTGGGAGACTTCAAGTTACACCTTATAGCTATATCTGCAGCCAGCAGGACATGACATAATACTACTCTACATTCTATATGGAGCTAAACCAGCTCCGGCAAACAAAATTTCTGTAACACTGTTGATAATTTGTTGTATTGAAGCAATAAGGAGGTAAGTGGGGGCAAATCCAAAATATTTGTAATAGATATGAATGAAATTTGTTCTCCTATTGCTCAAATGCCTCGGAAGCAGAAAGAAAATCCAAACTTTTCTTCTCCCGGTGAGTTGTAGCTACAAACCATTCCATTCACTACAACGATCACCTCCATCACCATGTTGTCGTCAACATGGAGTAGGTCAAGTTGACATGAAATTAGTGATTAAAATGGTAATGACTAAAGTTGTCCCATCTGCTTTAGGTCCAGAGATAGGTTGTCCTTGGAAAGGACTACCGGTAATCTTAGTGTCGGAATGTTAAATTGATCCGCTTATTACTCCATCGGAAACCTCTGGGATGGTGGGCACGAGTGGGACTTGATCAAACATAGTTAGGCCCCTTTAAGTTTAATGTTTTAATGCAACCAGGTGCCACCAGTAGTGTATGAACCATGGAGAAAAATCAGAGTAACAGAGGACGGCGCCTCGGGTGATACCTTCCAATGATGATGAGAATTACACCCGCCCCTATATGCTTTATGCCCTATGTGCTAACTGTCAGTGTCTTGTTTTAAGGCAGATTACCCCAATTTAGGAGTCCTGAAGGTAGGAAATGATCCTGGTATAGTACAGCTGCCACTAGCCAAAAAAGGTTTCCCAAAATGTCCCAAAAATAAGGGACTTGGGACCAAATATATATGGGAAAGCAGAGAAAAAAATATTTGGCAAAAGTGATAGCGCTATTTACCAAGGATATTTACCAACTATCAGAAAGTATTGGTCGTTAACCTTCGATGTAATAATTAAGGTTTATTCATACGTGAATTAACAGTACATAAATGAAAAAATAAAAATAAAATGAAGTGGAGTCCTTACTGACGCGTTTGAAAAAGGGCTTTGCCCGAAATGCGTCGGTAAGGACTCCACTTCATTTTATTTTTATTAAAAAACTATGTACTCGCCTTTCCGATAGGGCCACTTTTACAGTTTTTTCCAGGGCCACTTTATATTCCCAGTCCACCTCTGGTCACACCCCAGGGAGATGACGACATATAAGGCTGCAGTCACACGTGGTGTTAAGGGTAAGGGCACATGTTGCGCTTTGGTTACGATTTCAAAGACATTACAGCTGAGAAGAGGTAATTTCTCCAATTACATTACTGTTAACATTTGCGTATCCAAAACGCACATATTAACACATTGTTAACACATGCATTAAACCGCTATTAACGCATGCGTTAATATTTGGTTTTGTAAGCGCAAATGTTCACAGTAATGTATTTAGGCAAATCACCTCTTCTCAGCTGCTCCAATGTCTTTCAAAACGCAACCAAATTGCCACATGCGACCTCACCCTTAGAAGTAATCAATACATTTTTAAAAAATGTAAATGCTAAAATGTAGGAGGTTAAAAAAACAGGTTACTGTGCAAAATTTTAAACATTTCAAGCATGTGAAATAAAAGCCAATTTATATGTTGAAACAGGGGCCATGAAAAAAAAAAATCGAAATCAAAAATAAGCAAAAAAAGTGATTCATAAGTGAAAATTTGCACGGAACACCTGGGAAATAAAGACACATAAGGCACAGGGTGCAGACCAAGTTGTACTTGAAAAATGACAGCAAAAGTCGCAGTGAAAAGTCACAAAAAATACAAAAGTCTCAAAAATTAGACAATTTAACCAACAGAAATAAAGATAAATGTCCCCCAATGAAACATTCAACTCTAGTGCCTCACCTTATCAAATAGACAGAGTGAGCCCTGCTATGTCTCCTCCTCCCCTAGGATCCAGAGCTTATGTTTTTTATGTAGCAGCTGCTGCTGTGTCCTCTCCATGCTTTGTAAAAGTACGGCTGGACCAGAAAGTGCCTGTGTCTGTAGTGCTGTCTGCCTCCTACCCCTCCCTCTTCTCCAGAGGGAATTGACCGACCATAGTCAGAAGATTTATGGTCGTAGCCAGGGATCTACAGGATGATCACAGGGTCTGATCTCCAGAACCTCTTGCAGTCATCTAAATTGAGGGTTATAAGACTGGGACTTCTGGGAGAGGTGTGCGCCTTGATACTTCGAGGCAACCTGGAAGTGCCAAACAGATAAACAGGGCACAAGACAAGTTGCTCCTGCGCTCTACTGAGTTCTATGGTGGCTTAGGGGACAGGCATCTTACACAGTTTATAGTAGTTTTGTTTATCCTAGACGTCAGACAATTGTTCCATCCACATGATATATGTCAAAATAAAAATTCCTTTAAGATTTTTTTTTCTGCCTCCCACTCCCGAGCTCCTTTTTAATAAATCTCCCTCTGACTGATCAACAGTCTAAATAACTACGCCAATGATCTTCATCTTTTCCACTATTCATAATCCAATCTTCTCTGCACCACGAAGCGGAAGGTTGTGAAACCGGTTGTCTTCCCTTTATCTGCATTTGTTCAGGTTGTAAAAAAATAAAAAGCAGTACAGGGCAATATCTCATTAATATGACAAAGACAGGAAAGGTGCCATTAAGGAAGTGCCACGCTTATAAGGTGAGCTAAGGGGGACGGTCAAGTACAACGAGAGAGATCCTCATCAGGTAAGTATCACCTTGTATTATTATATAGCACGCTCAATTTCTATTATAGACACTGCATGTGCAGCATAGTATTCTCATTGAGAAGTCCACGGATGAGCTGCCTTAATACTACAAAAACCCAGGCACGTCCAATAAAATCCAAGAATCGTGGAATCCGCACTCCTCAGCAATTAGGAAGCAGTTGATACAATAAGCAAGGAGCAAAGGTATGAGTTTCTCATTAACTCTATGTTGTTTTGCCTTATTACGACATGAATTTCAATTTTTAAAATTAGACGAATGTGGGGTAGTGAAGGACCCCATAGCAGGACCTCTATCAAAACAGCACAAACTTTTTCTCATTTTCTACATGACTTCTATAATAATTCGATAAGTATAAGTATGGTATAAATCTTCTATAATAACAGAAGTTCCAATGAGTTAGACAATTCATTTTGGAGATACATTGGTGCGTGGGTGAAGCCAGAACACGTCTTCTGTTAATTTTAAGAGCTTGGCAAACCAGTTTCATGGCGTTTTTTCAAACTTTATGGATTTCTCATTGTTATTATGCTGACTGGCAAATACATATTCGTATTTATAGAATCAAGTTATCTGAGCAGTCACCTCCAGAACAGTTTTGGGCAACTTCCAGTTACACCCTATAGACACAGTTACGTTCCAGCAGGACGTGACATAATTCTATTCTACATTCTATATAAATCTGATTAACTCCGAAGTGCAGCTAAATCAGCTCCGGTTTTAGGGCAAATAAGATTGGTAGTAGAAAGAAAGTCCAAATTTTTCTTCTCCTAAAAACAATTAGTGAGTTGTACCTCAAAGCCGCTCCATCCACTGCAACGATCACCACCCCAGGAAATTCTCTGTGCACACAGGCTACAAGCTCACAGCCGTGTGTACAAATGGTCTGCAAATAGGGGAAAGTTTTGGCCCGTTTTTGGAGGACACACAAATGTCTCTATACAATAGAGCAGCAGGTGCAAAACATTATTTAATTTTGTAGCTCGACCAACTTGTCTATGCATGAGCAGCGAAGGTTAATGGTGGATGAAGGATGAGTTGACTCCAAGGTTTCCATATGGATGGTTAGTGCCAGCTGTTGATTTCCTAGGTCACTCCAGTTTTTTCCAAGCCTTGTATCCTTGTAATGTGTCGAAGAATAGTCAGATTTATTGGGGTTTTCCCACCCAAGGTATCTCAAACATATCTCAGACGTATCATAGAAATCTGATCGACAAAAGTCCCTGGGAACTTTAATCATAGTTTTTTGGACAGTTTTTGATGTTTTTGTGTGCAAAAATCTGGCGCAGTTATTTAATTTGGCGCATTTGTGTGCCATTTTCTGGGGCACGGCAAAGTTCGCCACTTAGTGGTTTTGAGTCCATGCTGCTTATCTGACACAGTGGGGTAGATGTATTATTGTATCTGCGCCAAATTTTCGGGAACTTGCGTTTTTTTAAGCTGCAAAAGTGTTGCAGTCATTTATAATTAGTTTGCGCCAGAAAGAACAGATGTTTCCGACTATCCCGACTCCTCTGTCTTTTTTTGGTGCAAGTGGGAGTGGCCTAACTTTTCCACATTATCCGTCACATTCGTGTGTATTTTGTCAGCATTTTTAGGCACAATTTTTGGTGCACAATAGACCAGGAAAAAAATGGTCAGAGAGCAAAATTAAGGTGCGGTCCATGTAAGATTTTGGCGCACATCTCATTGATGTCGGCATTTTTATGGCGCACAACTGATTATTACCGTCTATGCATTATTTACTTACAGCCGTGCGCCACTTTAAAACATCCGGCTGTGCTTTCCAGAGACTGATCTCCAATGCCGACAGTTGTGCTTGCACCAGAATTAGTAAATCCCCCCCAGCTGTTATACAGATGTTTGCTCGGCATCTATCACTAATTTGCACCTAAAAAGACGCAAAATGGGGCGCAAGAATGCATCTACTCTGGACAGCTGCACTTCAAAAGAACTTCACTTTTCATTGCTAAAAACAAAGGTTTTCGTTTGCCAAATGAAAAATTCCCCTATGCAACAATTCTAAAACACATTTACTAAGGCAGAACTAGATCCATCATAATTCACAAGCCAAAAAAAAGAACAAACCAGGTGCAAAAATCGGCGAACCTGAGACCCACTATGATTAATTCCCCCCCCCCCCCTGATTCTCATTTTACGATCCTAACGTTGTAGCGCGACCAACTTAAAAGATTGTCTATGCATGAGCAGTGAAGGTTAATGGTGGATGAAGGATGAGTTGACTCCAAGGTTTCTATATGGATGGTTAGTGCCTGTTTTCTGATTTCCTAGGTCACTCCAGCCTTGTATCCTTGTAATGTTTCTAAGATTAGTCATATTTATTGAAGTTTTCCCACCCCAGGTATCTCAAACATATCTAGGACATGTCATAGAAATCTGATCGACAAAAGTCCCCGATTTCCAACTTACGACCAGGCAGAATGAAGAGGTGGTCACACATTGGAGTTTTTGGGGGATACGCACACAACCTCGACTACTTTTGGTAAATCCAAATTCTAGTCGCTGTGGGTTTTAGTTGGGTGGTATAATATTGTATTTGTAGGTCTGTAGGAATATTGTTCTTCAGGGTCTCAGCGAATGCTCCAGTTCCAGACAGATCAATTTAGTGAGGAACGTCAAGACCAACCAAGCATTTTCCCTGCATCAAACAAATGTGGTGCAACAAGAAATCCATTCAGACATTATAAATGGAAAGGTTCCAGTTCGCAAAATGGGAACCACCCTCTTTGAGCGCTCTACGATCCGGCTCTCAATGGAGGTGGTCCTCAGTGGTCCATGGGAACTTGACTTACAAAATTTTACGCATTTCATTGACTTGTTTTGACAAACAAAATAGACAAACACTAAAAAGACAATAATTGTTAATGATCGTGAAACTGGGAGTCTGTTAGTGGAATATTAGTGTGAATAGGTTTGACATAATTTCACATTCCACATCGGGGCAGCACTTATCTCATAATGAATAACTCTACTAATTTGGTTCCATAAAAAGCACATAATCACAGCGTCCAGCATATATATATGATATCTGTGTATATGGTATGTAGGTAGTGTATATATGTGTGTATATTTTTTTTAGTGTATATGTGTATAAGTGTTTTGTATTTATGCTATATGTGTGTAATGTATATAGGATATGTGTACAGGGCCGGATTAAGGTTGGTGGGGGCCCCTTGACACAAAATCTGCTGGAGGCCCCCACAGAATGTAGCCCAGACAGGGTGCTCAATTAGCATCCATGTAAAAGACAGGTTTCCGTCTTAGGCCTCATGCACAAAAACATAAGAGAGACCATGATGTGGCCGCACAATCCGTGGCCTCGGTCCCCATAGGAGTCTACAGTGTCCCTGTAATTAATAAAAGTACAGCCCCCAGTAATATACATATACAGCCCCCACTAATAAATATAAAGCCCCCTGTAATACAAATTTCCCCAGTAATGTAATGAATATACAACCCCCCCCCAGCAACTAATATGTATACAGCCCCCGAGTAATTAATATGCAGCCACACAGTAATGAATAAATATACAGACCTCAATGTACAATATCCCCCCCCCCTGTATACTTGTTACTAGGGGGCTGTATATTGTACACTGGGGTCATCTGAACCGGGAGGTTAGCCAAAGTAATACCGGAAACACATAGTGGGCGTTTCGGCCGCAGCCATGTGACGGCCCGAATCGCCCATTATTGGTGGGAGCCCATTTAAGGGAAAAGTCGTGGGGGCACCGGTTGGTGGTGATTTTTCCACAAAAAAATCCAATTTTATATCTTTATGTTGTAAGCCTGAAATGTGGCTAAAGGTAAAAGAGTTTAAGGGGGCCAAATACTTACGTAAGCCACGGTATAATCACTAATCGCTTTCGGATTTGCTTTAGATCAGAGGTATAGCGGGTAACCATGGGATCTCATGGAGACTCAATAACCTCTACATTATGGAGCTTTTCAATGTTATACATGACATCACATTGGGTTTCCTTGTAGTCTATTGCCAGTCTACAGGTCCTGTGTGATATTATAGCTTAGGTCCATTCATTTCAACAATGCAAATTTTCAATACCAGACAGTTGTGGGCTAGTCTCTAGAAAAAAAAAATCAGTTTTTAAAAATTTTGGAAAACCATAGAACAGAATTCACAACATTTTCATCAAAGCTTCATATTTTTTGATCAATACAACTAACACTGAAATTCTCTCCTTACAGACTAAAATGGTCTTAGCTTCAATCAACCACAAGCATGTATACATAGTCACCCTTGTGTTCTCCGTGTTCTTCCTATCGTTTGTATGGCACCACGAGAACATCTCCTCAGGAGTGTCGTCACATATTCAAAAGTTGATTTGTCAAGAAAAAGAGACCACAAACACGACGGAAATAAAAACCAACATGGTGCCACATCTCCCCACATCCCAACCAAGTACGGCCAAGTCCACTCAACGTCCCACCACGTCCACCTTACGGCCTACAACGTCCAACTCAAACAATGTGGAGGAGATTGTTGTCCTCATTTGGAAATGGCCTTGGGGTACTCAAACCCCATTAGATAAGTGCCCAGAATATGGAATATTGGGGTGTAAGTTGACATCAGACAGGCGTCTGTATAATGTTTCTAATGCAGTCATAATTCACCACGCAGATATTATGTATAGCAAAAATGCTTTACCTCAAGATCCAAAACCTTATTCTCAACGTTGGATCTGGTGGAATTTGGAGCCACCACGGATTATCCACAACCTGGAGATGTTAGATAATTTATTTAACATGACCATGACCTTCCGAATAGATTCTGATATATTTACTCCATATGGTCAGATGGAGCCATTAAAGCAGAGGCTTCAGAACTTCACCATTCCACCAAAATCCAAACTGGTCGGTTGGGTGGTCAGTAAGTGGTACTCTGGAGCCCCCCGCATTGCTTATTATGAGGAGTTCAAGAAACACATCTCTATTGATGTCTATGGAGCAAGACATAAGAAACTAAGCTCGGGGGATTTCCATGCCACCATATCACAATATAAGTTCTACTTGGCCTTCGAGAATTCAGTCTACAAGGATTATATCACCGAGAAGTTATGGTCCAATGCTTTTGGTACATGGACGGTTCCAGTTGTGTTGGGAACATCTCGGGAGAACTATGAACGTTTTCTACCTGGAGATGCCTTCATTCATGTAAATGATTTTCCAAGTCCCAAGGAACTTGCTGCTTATCTTCTAGAGTTGGACAAGGACGATGAGAAGTATAGGAAGTATTTCCACTGGAGACATCAGTATCGTGTCCTTCTACATAAAGGTTACTCACATTCATATTGCAAAGCATGTAAAGTAATCAGAGAAAATCCAGTGTATCAGGTCATTCACAGTGTGGACAAGTGGTTCCTCCAAGATGTGTAATTTTGGATCTGGAAGTTGTCAGGAAGATGAATGGTTGGTGTCACTAAGTGAACATGGACATATGTACTGGTATCTTCTGCTACCAATGTAGACAATGTAACCTGTCCAAAAGCTGGGAACTGCCATTGGTAAATCTCATACAAAGAACAATGGTTGACATTGTCCATTATGTTCAAATGTAAACTTATTTATATGGATGTTACGAGATGAACGTTACGAGATGGATGTGCTGATGGGCATAACTAAAGTGTAAAGGGCTCTATCAAGGCCCCTCCCTCTTGTTGACAATATTCGAAGTTAAAGGATATTTGGCCCTCACGGAGGTGGAGACAATCCTTGAGAAGATTGTACATGGTGTCCTATCTGCAGGCAGCAATTTATAGGGAAGGCGGTGCTTGGCTGATTATACAATGTCCTTTCTCATAGTGTCCTATCTGCAAGCAGCATGCTATGGAGCAGGAGGAGCTGAGCAGATTGTACATAGTGCCCTATCTGCAGACAGCATTTTATAGAGAAGGAGGGGTGGAGAAGATTGTACATAGTGTCCTATCTGCAGGCAGCATGTTGTAGAGCAGGAGGAGCTGAGCACAGAGTACATGGTGTTCTATTTGCAGGCAGCATTTTATAGAGCAGGAGGAGCTGAGCAGATAATACATAGTGAAAGTGGAGTATCTTTCTGCCATTATGTGAGATAAACTTTGAGGTGACATGAAGCAATATGTGAGGTAATAAGATGTAATATATATGAGGTTTTATACAAGATAATATGAGCTAATAAATTCTGAATTCCTATGTTTGAATCATCTGTGATACTCCAGTCACATCCAGAGCTGCAGTCTTATTTTTGCCATTTTATACTCCAGTCACATTCAGAGCTGCAATCATGTATCTACCATTATATCTCCTCAGATGACTGCAGTTCTGGGTGTAACTGGAGTATCAATCTGCTGTTCTATCATCTCTGATACTCCAGTCACATCCATGCTGCGGTCATCTATCTAGAATGTGACTAGAGTATATCAATCTGCCATTATATCATCTCTGATACTCCAGTCGCATCCATGCTGCAGTCACCTATCTAGAATGTGACTAGAGTATATCAATCTATCATTATTATATCATTTCCTGTTTGTCTTTGCACTGGAAGGAAAAACAAAAAATGGTTGTTTATCAAACGGTTTTGGAATAAGACGTTGCAGATAAAGTACTTATTTTGTGATTTTTCATAATAAAAAAATGACTTGTGATATGTTTGTGCATATGTGCTGAATATTTTTTGTTAACCCTTTCTTACTTCTTACCATTATTCATAATCCATTCAATCTTCTCTGAACCACAAAACTAAAAGTTGTGAAATGTGTTCGATGTCTGCCCAACATATACATCTGATCCAGTTGTTAATAATAAAAGAGAAGGGCAGGGAAACATCTCATTAATATGACAATGACAGGTAATATGCCATTAAGGAAGTGCCACGCTTATAAGGTTCAACAAGGCAGAGGGGAAGGTCAAGTACAACGCGAGAGATCCCCCTCAGGTAAGTGTATCACCTCGTATTATTATATAGGACGCTCAATTTCTATTATAGACCCTCCATTGTATTCTAGTATTGTATTCTCATTGGGAATTCCAGGGATGAACTTCCTTTATACTAGAAAAACACAGACACGTGCGATAAAACCTGCAATCTTTAGCAATTAGGAAGCATTTGATATGAGTGTCTCATGAACTCTTTGTGGTTTTGCCTTAATACTACAACTATTTCAATACTTTTTGTGCCTCCATATAAAATCAGATGAATGTGGGGTGCTGTAGGACCCCATAACAGGACCTAGGACAGTGATGGCGAACCTTTTGGAGACCGAGTGCCCAAACTACAACCAAAATCCACTTATTTAACCGTGAAGTGCCAACTCGGCATTTTAAGCAGTAACATATTGCTTCCTGTTCTTCCACATCTTTCAATCGTATTGACCCCCTGAGGCCACCAATACAGTTTAAAGAAGGAGGTGCAAATTCAGACTCTCGTTGTAGCTTATCTCCATGGTTTCTCTGTAGGGGAAGAATGAGCGCCAAAGATAATACAGTTTTGTCAACATCTTTTCCAAACAGCCAATGAAGTGTTGCTTAAGTTGCCTGGGACTGCGGGAAGATTTGGTCTTATTTGGTGAACTCTGTCCTGGGGCGATGGTCTGAGTGCCCACAGAAATGGCTCTGAGTGCCACCCCTGGCACCCGTGCCATAGGTTCGCCACCACTGACCTAGGAGATGGAACAGCATGTGGAACCTAGGAGATCAGGACAGCACGAGTATAGAGTCTAATACTTCCAGTAGGTCATTGAATTGAAGTTAGAAGTTAGAAGTTTAACCTAAAAGTGAATGAAGTGAAGTGTAACCCTGGTTCCCAAAGAATTGCCCTGTAATATTCAGTACTTACTCTGAACATTTAATTTAGGGTAAAAAGGGCAAAGGTCCTAATTAATTTTAACTCAAATAATAAAAAGTATTTATATAATTCAATAGAAAGTATGTGTCTACAAAAAATGACTATGTAACCTTAGGCAAAATAATATTACCTTATTATAATGTTAAAGGGGCCGGCAAAGCAGCCTCTCACACATACATATACTGCTTCAGTTGCTGTACATTAATCTTATATTTGTGCTTTGAATACATGTTTTACTGTCTCTGGACTTTGTTTTGTTTGAGTAAGAAATGTGTGTTTTACTTTTTTCAGATTCTTTTTTTTTTGTGGGGGGGGGGGGGGGGTTGTAATTTAATCCGTCGCTTTTTCTTCGTGATTTGATGCCCAGGAATGCTGAATTTTTACCTTTGTTTTCCATTATTGCATTCCAAAAATGTTAACTTTTCCTTATTTTTGAGTGACAATATCTTGGTTGACTGAATAATTTTAACTTTTTAGGAGTGGGTTAAAAAGGAGGAAATTTGCTTACGGAAATTTCCATTTCTTTTAGTCCGTGAGGCAGCACACATATGGGATTTATCCCCTAGGTACAGAAGAGAACAGGTTAACAAGCAGTAGTAGACAATTAAACAATTAGTGTCTTGGCTGACTCCCCCTATATAAGGCCGGAGCACACACACAGCCCTTGTATGGTATATAGCAATAACGTTTCATCATTTAAGGGCGGGAAAGTTGTGCTGCCTCACGGACTAAAAGAAATAGAAATTTCGGTAAGCAAATTTCCTCCTTTTTCGTCCGTTCGGCAGCACACATATGGGACGTAGCAAGCAGTACTTATGGGGAGGGATCTTAGTCGCCTGCTGAAGCACCGCCTTGTGTAAGGCTGAAGCCTCAGGAGGCAGAGGAGTCCATCCTGCAGAGATCTATAGAGGAGGATGGAGAGGACCACGTGGCTGCTCTGTAGAACTGATAGACGTGACAGAGCTCAGCTAAAGAAGCTTATGTAGACTTGGCTCTCAGCTGGTCTGGAGCTTCATGACCAAAGAGACTCAACAGCATCTCATGGAGTCAGTGATCCATGTGGACAATTTGCCCCCTTATAAAAGTTCTTTGAAAATGTATTGTTTAAAAGAATTGTTCTGAAGACTGTAGAAATGGTTGGATGAAGGCTGAGCAGGAAAGTAACATGATGCTTTTTGGCAGAATGTTAAGGTAGGAATCCTTGAAGGACATTGCTTGGAGTTCTGCAGTCCTCCTGGACGATGTCGTGGCCATCAAGCATGAATATGATAGGCGGCTTTTGAGGCTTTTAATGCAGCCAGAAGATACATCCTTTATGAGTAGGCGCCCTGGACCTCCACTCAGCGCCGTCCAGGATTTGTCATGTGACGTCACATGTCTTCATGCAGGAAGAAGATAGGACGGCCCGCTGCCTGGACACACAGATGGAGACAGGTGCGGCAGGCTTAGGGACGGGCAGCCCTCTCAGCATTGCGGCTGCAGCAGCTATGGTCAATAGGGCCAGGCCCACCTAGGTATACGACGTGCATAAATTATGATTCGCCCATGGGTCCTGGGCTGGCCATTAGCATCACTGCTACGGTTGGTACAGCGATAGTAACCCCACTGATAGCGAGAATTCTGGATATCAGAAATAGGACCAAGGACATCAAATGTCAACAGCTGAAGATTTGCCTCTGCTTAGGGCAGGGTTTTGCATTCTCTTGTAAGTTGGGACTTCAGAACCTCTTGACAGTAAATGACTTATGCAGGCAGTAGCACATTGTGATTGCTGCAAACGAGATATACGTGTTAGAATAATAACATAGAAGTATTGTAACGCTGGTCTGATTGGCTCACAGCCCCCGATGAATAGAGGACACTCTTGAGTGTTCCATGACTTATGATCCTCATCATCTCCAACATGGGACCCCAGCCTCAGAAGGACGTATCCCTCTGGCTAATGTGCGAGGATGAAGAATCCGGCATTTCCTTGCCATGAATTATTGGGACGGATTCCTTCACTTCAGATATGGGCTTTGCTCATTGAACCACATCTATGGTATTCTGGAACATTACTCTTCTTCAAATTTGAAGTTGAAGATTCAGAAGTTCCATGGAGATAACCAGTCCTCCAGGTATGGAACCTTTAAGGACGTGACTGGCAATGCAGTGGGCAGGAGTCTGATCCATTCTCCCGCTGTGGATGGGAATATGGAGATCTGATAGGACAGTTGATGCCATGCAGTGATACCGCTGAGGCAGAGATATACAACTAGCAGATTGCTGGTCAGGATCTGTCAGGTGGGAAGGTTACAGAGTATGTACTCGATGTATTGTTGAGGACACCACGCGTCTGATAAAGACTTTGGTCAATCTCAAGAGAAGGACCTCCTTCTTATTGTTGATATTCCCCCGGGCCAGATGCACTAACTCCCACGGTTTTGAGTTAAGTGGCTTTTTACCTACTCATGGAAGGTGTTGCCTGTGTCTAAACCGACCCTGTGTACTAAGTCGATGTGATGGAACGACAAACTCTTCCCGCTCTTCCTGGATTTTTGAGTCTTTATATCTTGAAAATGACAGGACCTGCAGCCTGGATCTTGCCTGACTGTGCAATAAATACTTTAGACTGGCAACAAAACATTGAAAATTCAAATAATCCTTTTGGTGGAGCGTCCTTATTCCAGAGCTTTGTCCATACAGCTCTTCTTACCACGACCAAAGCAACCAGGACTTCAGAGGAATCCTTAATGCTGGTAATAGAAGCATCAGATAGCTATTGTGACAGGTCACATGGCCAGTGGTGGCACAGAGTAGGATTTCATCCCTTGGTCACTGGACCTCTAATGCCGATATCAGGTGTGGTCCATCCACGCTGAAGATATATAGACAGGACTGGGTGAGTAGGGAAGACGTCATCATCAGTGACTGGAAAGTAGAATCATCCTTTCCTTGTGGTTTCCCTTCAGGATCTTTAGTGGATTCCACTGGCGGTTACATTCTCCTTCTTCAGAAGGAAGATCTGGTCTGGGTCATTAGATTTAATCTCTGAGATTTAATATTCCTAAAAACTAGAATCTGCAATAGAGAATGATGTCTGGAGATCCAGAAGAAAAGGAGATGATCCATGATAAGAAGGCTTGGGCCTGGGATCTATGTGGATCTCTGGATCTGTATCCTGGGGTAACACAGGAGAATAGATACAAGACAATGGGTGAGGACATAACCTCTGCCTAGTTTTCCTCCTCTTTCCACCTCTCATAGGGGTCTGTGACAGCCGCTCAGGAGAGGACGTCTAGTGAAAACACAAAGGACACATTAGTATGAGGTAAAGATGTGTACAGACAAGCCATATGCAGCCACCATCACTGTATGAGGAGTTCTGCTTCCGGGATATGAGAGGATCGCTCTCCAATGCCATTCATGTAGAGCAGACTATGGAGAACATACATAGAAGCAGAACTTAGAGATTCTGGTATCAGTCTGCTCTGTATCATTATTACAGTATGTCGCTATGTATACAGATCATAGATACCTGCACATCTCACCAGACAGAGGATGTGGGTACAGTGTATAACACACAGGCCATGCTCATTACTTACTGGAGGCCGAGTGCATGCTCATCACATACCAGAGGCCGAGTCCATGCTCATCACATACCAGAGGCCGAGTACATGCTCATCACATACCAGAGGCCGAGTACATGCTCATCACATACCAGAGGCCGAGTACATGCTCATCACATACCAGAGGCCGAGTACATGCTCATCACATACCAGAGGCCGAGTACATGCTCATCACATACCAGAGGCTGAGTACATGCTCATCACATACCAGAGGCCGAGTACATGCTCATCACATACCAGAGACTGAGGGCATGCTCATCACATACCAGAGGCTGAGGGCATGCTCATCACATACCGGAGACTGAGTGCATGCTCATCACATAGCAGAGGCCGAGTACATGCTCATCACATACCAGAGGCCGAGTACATGCTCATCACATACCAGAGGCTGAGTACATGCTCATCACATAGCAGAGGCCGAGTACATGCTCATCACATAGCAGAGGCCGAGTACATGCTCATCACATACCATAGGCTCATTACATACCGGAGGTCTAGTCCAGAGAAAATGGTTAGTAAATCCAGTGTAAAAATCACAGATTATACACATGAAATACCGGTAGGGTAATCCTAAGTCAAGCAGAGCTCACAGACTCTGCATATAAACCCTGGAGTCAGGGCGCAGGAGTGACTAGAAATGCAATAAAGATCTATGCATTTAGCAAGGTAGACATTATACCAATGCATTCAGCAGGGATACATAGGAGACCTGAGCCTTCACCAGGTAGACATTAGACCTTTGCATTCAGCAGGTAGACATTATACTAATGCATTAAGCAGGGATACATAGGGGACCTGAGCATTCAGCAGTAAGACATTATACCAATGCATTCAGCAGGGATACATAGGAGACCTGAGCATTCAGCAGGTGGACATTATACCAATGCATTTAGCAGGGATACATAGGAGACCTGAGCATTCCTCTTACCTTGTCTGGCAGCTGAGACCTGCTGTGAGGTCGCATGATATGACTGCAACAGGTGAATGCAAATTGAAAATGCACCAATACATAGCAATGGCTGACACATGTGCACAAGAAACACCAGAATGTCCAGGACAGGACGCAGGCCAACCAGGAGCTGACAGTCTATATCCCAGGAGCTGACAGTCTATATCCCAGGAGCTCACAGTGTATATCCCAGGAGCTGACAGTCTATATCCCAGGAGCTGACATTCTATATCCCAGGAGCTGACATTCTATATCCCAGGAGCGGACAATCTATATCCCAGGAGCTGACAGTGTATATCCCAGGAGCTGACAGTGTATATCCCAGGAGCTGACAGTGTATATCCCAGGAGCTGACATTCTACATCCCAGGAGCTCACATTCTATATTCCAGGAGCTCACATTCTATATCCCAGGAGCTGACATTCTATATCCCAGGAGCTGACATTCTATATCCCAGGAGCTGACATTCTATATCCCAGGAGCTCACATTCTATAACCCAGGAGCTCACAGTCTATATCCCAGGAGCTCACATTCTATATCCCAGGAGCTCACAGTCTATATCCCAGGAGCTCACAGTCTATATCCCAGGAGCTCACAGTCTATATCCCAGGAGCTGACATTCTATATCCCAGGAGCTGACATTCTATATCCCAGGAGCTCACATTCTATATCCCAGGAGCTCACAGTCTATATCCCAGGAGCTCACAGTCTATATCCCAGGAGCTGACATTCTATATCCCAGGAGCTGACATTCTATATCCCAGGAGCTGACAGTCTATATCCCAGGAGCTGACAGTCTATATCCCAGGAGCTCACAGTGTATATCCCAGGAGCTGACAATCTATATCCCAGGAGCTGACAGTCTATATCCCAGGAGCTGACAGTCTATATCCCAGGAGCTGACATGTAATGCTCCCTGTACTGCAAGTGATATCAGGACATGCGGAAATCTCTGTACAACATGTGGTAACCGTGTAAATCCTGTACAATATGCAGCGATCTCCAGCAGGAGAAAACAGGTTAAAAAACCGTATAACATATCACAGGAGGATGAGAGACCAGCGGCCGGTATACAGCCTGGATATACTCACTGATACAATGTGCTGCCTCCATCCAGGGGAACAAATGGTTAATACCAGGAGCAGCGCTGGGCTGCGGCCTATGCAGGAGCCATGGTGAGGCACGCAGGGTTAATGAACCACAAGGCCCAGCAGGTAGGAGATACTAGCAGTGATCTCATGTATCAGTGATGTGTAGTAGATACACAACACAATCTGTATTATTACCCCTGTAAGGGCAGGATAGCTGTACAGGCTCTTACCTGGGCTGCGGCCTATGCAGGAGGGGATCCAGGCATCTGCTGGTGAGGCACGCAGGGTGATGAACCACAAGGCCCAGCAGGGAGGAGATGCAGGAGCGATCTCATGTGCTGGGTACATGGTGGTAGATACACACCACAGCCTCCGCTATTGCCCCTGTAAGGGCAGGATAGCTGTACAGGCTCCTCCGGGACGAGGGACCGCATGCAGCGTATACAGCCCGGGCCGGTCCATCCAAGTGTTCTGTGTAAAGACACAGAGGACCTAGAAAACTTTTTATCTGGATAGTTGTATTTTTTCTTTCTGTGTAGACACACAGGACCTGAACTCTTCTGTCATACCTAAGAGAAAAAGAAATACAAGGGTTGTGTGTGTGCTCCGGCCTTATATACAGGAGGCAGCTAAGACACTAATTGTTTAATTGTCTACTACTGCTTGTTACCTGCTCTCTTCTGAGTTGTACCTAGGGGATAAATCCCATATGTGTGCTGCAGAACGGACTAAAAAGAAAGTAGTTATATTCCTGTACATAGGGGGCAGTATTATAGTAGTTATATTCTTGTACATAGGGGCAGTATTATAGTAGTTATATTCTTGTACATAGGGGGCAGTATTATAGTAGTTATATTCTTGTATATAGGCGGCAGTATTATAGTAGTTATATTCCTGTACATAGGGGGCAGTATTATAGTAGTTATATTCCTGTACATAGGGGGCAGTAATATAGTAGTTATATTCCTGTACATAGGGGGCAGTATTATAGTAGTTATATTCCTGTACATAGGGGGCAGTATTATAGTAGTTATATTCCTGTACATAGGAGACAGTAATATAGTAGTTATATTCTTGTACATAGGGGCAGTATTATAGTAGTTATATTCTTGTACATAGGGGGCAGTATTATAGTAGTTATATTCCTGTACATAGGGGGCAGTATTATAGTAGTTATATTCCTGTACATAGGGGGCAGTATTATAGTAGTTATATTCCTGTACATAGGGGGCAGTATTATAGTAGTTATATTCTTGTACATAGGGGGCAGTATTATAGTAGTTATAGTCTTGTAAATAGGGGGCAATATTAAAGTAGTTATAGTCTTGTACATAGGGGACAGTATTATAGTAGTTATATTCTTGTACATAGGGGGCAGTATTAGAGTAGTTATATTCTTGTACATAGGGGGCAGTATTAGAGTAGTTATATTCTTGTACATAGGGGGCAGTATTATAGTCGTTATATTCTTGTACATTGGGGGCAGTATTATAGTAGTTATATTCTTATAAATAGGGGGCAGTATTATAGTAGTTATATTCTTGTAAATAGGGGGCAGTATTATAGTAGTTATAGTCTTGTACATAGGGGGCAGTATTATAGTAGTTATATTCTTGTACATAGGGGGCAGTATTATAGTAGTTATATTCTTGTACATAGGGGGCAGTATTATAGTAGTTATATTCTTGTACATAGGGGGCAGTATTATAGTAGTTATATTCTTGTACATAGGGGGCAGTATTATAGTAGTTATATTCTTGTACATAGGGGGCAGTATTATTGTAGTTATATACTTGTACATGGGGGCAGTATTATAGTAGTTATGTTCTTGTACATAGGGGGCAGTATTATAGTAGTTATATTCTTGTACATAGGGGGCAGTATTATAGTAGTTATATTCTTGTACATAGGGGCAGTATTATAGTAGTTATAATCTTGTGCATAGGGGCAGTATTATAGTAGTTATATTCTTGTACATAGGGGGCAGTATTATAGTAGTTATGTTCTTGTAAATAGAGGGCAGTATTATAGTAGTTATATTCCTGTACATAGGGGGCAGTATTATTGTAGTTATATACTTGTACATGGGGGCAGTATTATAGTAGTTATGTTCTTGTACATAGGGGGCAGTATTATAGTAGTTACATTCTTGTTCATAGGGGGCAGTATTATAGTAGTTATATTCCTGTACATAGGGGGCAGTATTAGAGTAGTTATATTCTTGTACATAGGGGGCAGTATTAGAGTAGTTATATTCTTGTACATAGGGGGCAGTATTATAGTCGTTATATTCTTGTACATTGGGGGCAGTATTATAGTAGTTATATTCTTATAAATAGGGGCAGTATTATAGTAGTTATATTCTTGTAAATAGGGGGCAGTATTATAGTAGTTATAGTCTTGTACATAGGGGGCAGTATTATAGTAGTTATATTCTTGTACATAGGGGGCAGTATTATAGTAGTTATATTCTTGTACATAGGGGGCAGTATTATAGTAGTTATATTCTTGTACATAGGGGGCAGTATTATAGTAGTTATATTCTTGTACATAGGGGGCAGTATTATTGTAGTTATATACTTGTACATGGGGGCAGTATTATAGTAGTTATAGTCTTGTACATAGGGGGCAGTATTATAGTAGTTATATTCTTGTACATAGGGGGCAGTATTATAGTAGTTATATTCTTGTACATAGGGGGCAGTATTATAGTAGTTATATTCTTGTACATAGGGGGCAGTATTATAGTAGTTATATTCCTGTACATAGGGGGCAGTATTATTGTAGTTATATACTTGTACATGGGGGCAGTATTATAGTAGTTATGTTCTTGTACATAGGGGGCAGTATTATAGTAGTTACATTCTTGTTCATAGGGGGCAGTATTATAGTAGTTATATTCCTGTACATAGGGGGCAGTATTAGAGTAGTTATATTCTTGTACATAGGGGGCAGTATTAGAGTAGTTATATTCTTGTACATAGGGGGCAGTATTATAGTCGTTATATTCTTGTACATTGGGGGCAGTATTATAGTAGTTATATTCTTATAAATAGGGGCAGTATTATAGTAGTTATATTCTTGTAAATAGGGGGCAGTATTATAGTAGTTATAGTCTTGTACATAGGGGGCAGTATTATAGTAGTTATATTCTTGTACATAGGGGGCAGTATTATAGTAGTTATATTCTTGTACATAGGGGGCAGTATTATAGTAGTTATATTCTTGTACATGGGGGCAGTATTATAGTAGTTATATTCTTGTACATAGGGGGCAGTATTATAGTAGTTATGTTCTTGTACATAGAGGGCAGTATTATAGTAGTTATATTCCTGTACATAGGGGGCAGTATTATTGTAGTTATATACTTGTACATAGGGGGCAGTATGATAGTAGTTATGTTCTTGTACATAGGGGGCAGTATTATAGTAGTTATATTCTTGTACATAGGGGGCAGTATTATAGTAGTTATATTCTTGTACATAGGGGGCAGTATTATAGTAGTTATATTCTTGTACATAGGGGGCAGTATTATAGTAGTTATATTCTTGTACATAGGGGGCAGTATTATTGTAGTTATATACTTGTACATGGGGGCAGTATTATAGTAGTTATGTTCTTGTACATAGGGGGCAGTATTATAGTAGTTATATTCTTGTACATAGGGGGCAGTATTATAGTAGTTATATACTTGTACATAGGGGGCAGTATTATAGTAGTTATAGTCTTGTACATAGGGGGCAGTATTATAGTAGTTATATTCTTGTACATAGGGGGCAGTATTATAGTAGTTATATTCTTGTACATAGGGGGCAGTATTATAGTAGTTATATTCTTGTACATAGGGGGCAGTATTATAGTAGTTATATTCTTGTACATAGGGGGCAGTATTAGAGTAGTTATATTCTTGTACATAGGGGGCAGTATTATTGTAGTTATATACTTGTACATGGGGGCAGTATTATAGTAGTTATGTTCTTGTACATAGGGGGCAGTATTATAGTAGTTATATTCTTGTACATAGGGGGCAGTATTATAGTAGTTATATTCTTGTACATAGGGGCAGTATTATAGTAGTTATAATCTTGTGCATAGGGGCAGTATTATAGTAGTTATATTCTTGTACATAGGGGGCAGTATTATAGTAGTTATGTTCTTGTACATAGAGGGCAGTATTATAGTAGTTATATTCCTGTACATAGGGGGCAGTATTATTGTAGTTATATACTTGTACATGGGGGCAGTATTATAGTAGTTATATTCTTGTACATAGGGGGCAGTATTATAGTAGTTATATTCTTGTACATAGGGGGCAGTATTATAGTAGTTATATTCTTGTACATAGGGGGCAGTATTATAGTAGTTACATTCTTGTTCATAGGGGGCAGTATTATAGTAGTTATATTCCTGTACATAGGGGGCACTATTATAGTAGTTATATTCCTGTACATAGGGGGCAATTTTTATTAGTAAAAACAAACAAAAATTTACAATACATTCTTGTTAGAATGAAAAATAAAACAATTATTTAACAGAGATCAAACACATCAGCAAAATAATGAAATTAGAGTAACTTCAAATTAAAAAGTCCATCACTGGTAATAAGGGAAAAAAAAAAAGAAATAAACAGAATTCCATGACCTATAATCCATCACTGTAGATTTATGTTCCTCCATAACTGAACATTCTCACTTTTTTTCCTGAACTCTAATGATCGGATCCACCTCAGCTCTGACATTATCTGTGTGACTGCGGTCATGGGCTGGAAGGACTCATTATGGACGGACACTCTGGTCCTGGTGTGCCAGTGGTAGTACTTAGTTACTGCGATGATGAGGTACATGGTCCCCCTGTTGATGCCGGCTACCTGTGGTATCACCCCATAGATTACATCAGGGTAGGTCAGACACTGCAGTCTTGGTATCCTAAGCCTGCGGGACACCTCCTGCCATATCCTCCTTCCTCCCTGGCACTCGGCAATAAAGTGCTGCATCGTCTCCTCCTGCTGACAACCCAAGGGACACATACGGTCTGAGACACTTAAAAACTTTAAATTGCCCCTAACAAAAAGCTTCCCGTGCAGGGATAACCAGGCGATGTCAAATAGTTTTGCAGGGAGCCTAGGACTATTGAGGAGTTTCAGACTTTTCTGCAATGTGGCCATTGTGCAGTCCCTCAGAGCTGGCTGTAAAGTATAAAAGGTCCTACAGACACTGGTGTAAAGGTCCTTCCTGGTCTTACTCTCCAGATAGGTCTTATTTATTCTCCACTTTTTCACACACCTGAGACCAAACTCCAGATACTGGGGGAGGAAGCCAGGAGTCCATCGACCCCCTCTTGAGACTGCCGCCTCGCACCCAAGACTCTGCAAAAGGCAATATCCAGTCCCTGACACTACTTACCCACAGGAGACCATTATTTGAGTCCAGGCATCCAAAATTCAGAAACATGGAGTCAAAGAAGACCCTTGGATTTAACATATCCAGCCCACCCTCTCTCCTCTGCAGGTAGGTGATCCCTCTTTTTACTGGGTTCAACCTGTTCCCCCATAAAAGTTGGAAGAACAGGCTAAAGAGCCTAGCGGAGAAAGATTCTGGCAAAGAAAAGACGACAGAGACGTAGAGGAAGACAGGGACCAGGTAAGTCTTCATCAGAGTAACCCTTTCTCTATAGGTCAGCCTCCAGTTCTTCCATCGCTGAACCTTTGCATTTCCGGTTTCCAACTTCTCCTCCCAATTTAGTGTGGAATTATCTTTCCTCCCAAATTTCACCCCAAGAATTTTAATATGGGTGGAGGCCTTGGCGAATTGTGGCAGATCAAAGCCAGGAGCAGTATCCAATGTCCAGAAAGCTTGACTCTTCTCAAGGTTGACCAGAGACCCGGAGGCCCCTGAGTAACTTCTGATGGCTGCAGACAACATCTCCACCTCACGAGGTTCAGAAATCACCACAGTCATATCATCCGCGTAGGCGACTACCTTCAAAGGCAAGCAATGGGGGACCGGAACCCCCGAAAGTCACACCGCTGCAGTGATCGCAGAAACAAGTCTATGGCAAACACATACAGCAGTGGACTGAGGGGGCAGCCCTGCCGTACCCCTGCCTCTACTTCAAAAGTGTCCCCCTGCCAACCATTAATCAGAGGAAAGCTCTTCGCCTCTCTATACAAAGTTCTCAGCCAATCTATAAATTGTCCCGGAATACCGTAATTTGACAAAGTGGCCCATAGATAATCGTGATCAACCCTGTCAAAGGCTTTAGCCTGGTCCAGACCTACAACATATCTCCCACACCTCAGGGCTTTACATCTCTCAAACATCTCCCTTATCGAGATGACTGCTCCAGAGATGTTCCGCCCTTTTACTGTGCCGTACTGAGAGCCTGCCAACAGTGCCGGGGACAAACAGACTAATCTAGAAATAGAATTTTTGCCAAAATCTTCCGGTCAACATTCAAGAGGGCGATTGGCCTCCAGTTCTTGATGTCACTAGTCTCCTTACCTTTGGACAGCAGAATAAGGGAGGACCCTCTCATGGATGGAGGCATCAGGTGATTTTCTAGACAATTTGTAAACATCCACAAGGATCAGGGCTAAGAGGTCTCTGAACTTCTTATAAAATTCAGCTGTTATCCCATCTGGACCTGGTGCTTTCTTCAGATGTAACTTATCAATGGCCTCTTTAACCTCCTCCTCTGTTATTCCTGCTGTCAAAGGTGAAAAGTCCAAATCTCTAGTGTCAGGGCCTGGAGTTGCCTCCAAGAATTGAGCCATTTTCTCTTTATCCAAAACCTTCTTCTGAAATAATTCAGCATAGTAGGATCTCACCACCCCCAGGATACCCTCCCGAGATTCCTGCAAAACTCCCTGGGAGTCAGTGAGACCTATGATCGATTTTTTTTTTTTTTTTTTTGCCACACGTGCCCGGCAATTTTCATATGGATCTGGAACCCCCAGAGTCCCGTAATCCCGTTCTACAACAAGAGACGTGTAGCGGCTGTACTGATACTGCTTTATCTCAGATTTCAGTCGGTCAATCTTTTGTTTGTCCCCCCCTCCCGCCGAATACAGCGACTCCAATTCTCTCCGCAGCTTGAGATACTGGCTGTACTTACTCTTACCCTTCTTCACTGACAGTCTCTTTAAGAGGGACCGGATCTCCTCCTTGACGTTCTCCCACCAGTCAGATATGTTGTCATAGAAGTCCTGTCTCTGGAGCTGGTCCTGAAAAAGGGAGTGGATACAATTCTGGACACAGACATCATCCAGAATGCTGGAATTGAGCCTCTATAGCCCCCGACCAATATCAGAGCGGTTAGAGGCTCCCATACAAAACAATCACGCCAGGTGATCAGAATATGGGACGACCCTCTCACTCATCCCACTAACAGTCTCCGAGGGACTCACAAACGCCATATCTATCCTACTGTTCCTGTCAGCACATGTGTAGGTGTACTTGGGTTTCCTGCCACCCAGGGTAAACACATCACATAGATGGGCCTGTGATATGATGCTCTTTAGGACTTTGGAGTCTCTGACCACTGCTCTGCCCGAGGACCTGTCACCTGATGTCAAAGTAACATTAAAGTCGCCCGCCATTACTACAGGGATTGAGGTAAATAAATGCTGCTTCACCTCATTGAATAGCTGGATTCTCTCTGTCACTGTCTGTGGGCCATAGATGTTGATCAGCCGGAGCCGCCTACCATGGATGGTCACTTCCAGCACCAGGCACCTCCCCATAGCGACCTCCGTCAGCCTGTGCACCGTCACGTCTGTAGTGTTAAATAATATGGCGACCCCGGCGTACGGCTCTACAGCCAGTGACCAGTAAGAAGGACCAGATCGCCACTCACGCTCAGCCTCACGGAGATGCCCTAAGGTGGTCAGACGGGTCTCCTGCAGGAAGATAACATCAGCGTCCAGATATCTCAGGTGGTCATACACGGCGTGTCTGGTCCTTCTTACTTTAACGCTGTTAACATTGCTAGAAGCAACTCTTAGAGAGAATCCAGCCATCATAAGGAAACAGAAAAACAGAGCAGCGACCCCCATCATCATGAGTCAGAGTCAGATTCCCTCTGCCTACCACCAGTCTCCATGTCTGACAGGGGGTCTCCAGCTTCAGAAAAGGGGGCTTCTTTTTTGTCGGAGGGTCTTCTGTATCCCCGTCACACTCATTATCAATGCGTTCTAACTCACGCTCAAAATCTCCATCTGACTCTGATAAGACATCAAATCTATTTGAAAGGACCATGACCCCGGCATCACCACTGGCTTTTTTCATGGTCTTAGACCCTGCACCATACTCTGTCTCAGGCTTACGGGAGGATTTGTCTTTTTTCTTTCTTTTGTTCTTTTTGGCCTCCTCATATTCGGTAGTAGATGTTATAGAGGCTGCTGCCTGAGGCTGGTCCTGAGTGATAACCTCCATATTCTCCTGAGTGTGGGCTGCTCTCTGAGGTTCTGGCACAGTATCACCTGACCCCTGCTGTACCTCCTGCCTAGTTAGTATTTGACCTGACATCAAGGCCTCCTCCTCTAAGGCGTCTGCCTCCTGTACTATCTCATCATCAGAGAAGTCCCTGGCGATGTTATGCCAGGCCTCCGGGCAATCCTTGTGTGGGTGGCCCATCTCACCGCACAGATTACACTTGACTGTCTCGCAGTTGGCGCTGAGATAGCCGACCTCCCCGCACAGGTTGCACTTTATCACTGTGCATACTTTGGCCACGTAACCGATCTTACCGCATCTAAAACACTTTCTTGGTTGCCCGGGGTAGAAGCAGACGCCTTTCTCTCTCCCTATGAAGAAGCTGTTGGGGAGGTGCAGCGTGATATTATTATACTGGCGCAACTTTACCAGAACCTTCCACCCCCCAGTCCAGATACCGTCGGCGTCTCTATTCTTGGTGAGGTCAGATACTAGGTCACAATGGCGCCTGAGCCACACCAAAATATCCTGAGGGGGAACCGACTCGTTCCAGAAGATGATATTTACCACTACGGTACCTGGCCTGGAAATGGGGATAAATGTAAATTTACTCCAGCCGTCAGTGTCCCTGAACCTGTCCAGACTGGACATAAGCTTAAAGCTGACATCGTAGCCCTGTCTGTCTGGAAGGTTGATGACTGCCAGGATGTCATCTGGCGTGAACCCCATCTGGCGGCACAGGAGATCCCGCACCACAAACCTCCGGTCTGGGAGATCTTTCTTAGCGCCTCTGTTCTTAAAGCGTACCACATTCCTCCTCTTAAAAGCCTGCCCTGAGTAGTGTGCGCCGGAGGTGAAGGAGGGAGCACCACGCCTCCAGGCGTTTCTGGGAGGCTCTTGACAGGGTTCACTCTGGCTATTAGGGGGAGGGTCTGATCTAGAGGAATCTGTCTTATTTGGGGGGCTTGATGTTAGAGGGGGGAAATCACATACTTCATCCTGAACAACCCCCTGCCCCCCATCCACCTCTATGCTATTATCAGATGGGTGCATATCCCAGACAGACTGAGGGTCCCCTCCATCCCCCAACCCCTCAGGTTCATCAGAATGTCCCCCAGTGTCCCCCAGTCTCGGTCACAGCAGCACAGATCTCCTGGGACAGTGCATCAGTCTGACACACAGAGGAAAATGCTTTGTCTTGCTGCTGCACAGTCACTGGGACTTGTTGTACCACATCCTCATGCTCCTTCTCTTGTTGTACCACATCCTCATGCTCCTTCTCAGTGACTGCTGCAGAGGTCTGCAGCTGATCCTGCGACTGTCCCTTTTGGAAGGAGAAACTAGCAGGTTTCAGTACAGGTGTTGTAACACGGGGCGCATCTGGGATCTTGGGTCTGGGGTCACAGCTCTGCTTTTGCTGTGAGAAGCGCTCCCTATTCTGATATGTCTCAGCCAGGGGTCACGTCTTCTCCAGAACACAGTCCATGTCCCTTACCACCTGTGCCAGCTCTATGCTCAGTGAGTGCAGCTTGGTATCATACAGTCTCTTACTCTCTGGATGTGCAGTTTTCAGGTTATACATACAGTCTATCTGCATCTGCAGCATTTCCTTATGGTGGCTAAGCTCCCCCATCCTCCTTACCAGTCCTGGGATCTCCTCTGCTAGCCTCAGCTCCCCCATCCTCCTTACCAGTCCTGGGATCTCCTCTGCTAGCCTCAGCTCAGGCGCTAGCGCGGTCTCCTTCCCCTGCTGGGCTGGTCGGGGTGCTGCTCCAGGTGGTTTTGGAGCACCCGTCTCCTTTGCTGCTCCAGTTTTTCTGCCTGCAGTGGCAGAGCTTGAGGCCTGTTCACACTGTGCAGGGACACTCTGCGGCTTAGCTGTAGATCTGGTGCGGCCTGTGCAGGCCATGCTGGACACCACATCCTTCTGCAGTAAGTTCTCTTGCAGAGTTTGCCTCTCCAGGGACGTTCTTCTCTGTCTGGGTGCAGGAGTGGGGGGCTGTGCACCTGCTGCTCGTCCTGCACTCACCACCTGTGCTGCTCCATGCTGGCCGGGCCTGGGACTCACTTCCATCATTGCTGCTTCACTCACTTTTTTTTCTTGTGTCTTCTTTACAACAACCATATTCTGTTGACTTTCTTCCTTACTAATGACTCTGGGATTTCCATCCCTTGTAGAAATTGTATGGGAGTTTTCTCCCGGTGTAGGCCTGGAAGCCTGGGCCTTGCTTGGGGAATCTCCCCACCCAGGGTGGCCCCGCCCTGGGCTCGCTCCAGACATCAGGAGACTCAGGAGCTCAGCTCTAACACAACCTCCCAGCATGGGGGCAGTATTATAGTAGTTATATTCTTGTACATAAAGGGCAGTATTATAGTAGTTATGTTCTTGTACATAGGGGGCAGTATTATAGTAGCTATATTCTTGTACATAGGGGGCAGTATTATAGTAGTTATATTCCTGTACATAGGGGGCAGTATTATAGTAGTTATATTCTTGTACATAGGGGGCAGTATTATAGTAGTTATATTCCTGTACTTAGGGGGCAGTATTATAGTAGTTATATTCTTGTACATAGGGGGCAGTATTATAGTAGTTATATTCCTGTACATAGGGGGCAGTATTATAGTAGTTATATTCTTGTACATAGGGGGCAGTATTATAGTAGTTATATTCCTGTACATAGGGGGCAGTATTATAGTAGTTATATTCTTGTACATAGGGGGCAGTATTATAGTAGTTATATTCTTGCACATAGGGGGCAGTATTATAGTAGTTATATTCTTGTACATAGGGGGCAGTATTATAGTAGTTATATTCTTGTACATAGGGGGCAGTATTATAGTAGTTATATTCTTGTACATAGGGGCAGTATTATAGTAGTTATATTCCTGTACATAGGGGGCAGTATTATAGTAGTTATATTCTTGTACATAGGGGCAGTATTATAGTAGTTATATTCTTGTACATAGGGGGCAGTATTATAGTAGTTATATTCTTGTACATAGGGGCAGTATTATAGTAGTTATATTCTTGTACATAGGGGGCAGTATTATAGTAGTTATATTCTTGTACATAGGGGGCAGTATTATAGTAGTTATGGAAGCTTGAGAAAGAAAGACCATCGGCAACACTATTACAGGATTTTTGCTGTCCATGTGTTCTGTGACCAAGCTCACTTGTTGCCTGCGTTGCTAAGCTGCTGATTTGGAGCCTCGGGCCATGCAGCTGACTCTGTGGGTGGAGCGCATTTCCTCCTTCACCACATAAAGTCCACTGCTAGTCTCCTATCCCACAGGTATGAGTCAGGACCCCGTTTTGTAGGTCTGAAACGCGTCACCCCCTTTTGTGTCTTATGATGTGATCACACTTTGAATGATTTTTCAATAAATTTTGTCTTTTTTACTGCAAACCTTTCTGGACTGTTGCTGATGGTCTTTTCTTCTCAAGCTTCCCTTTTACCTATGGTCTCCGGGACCGGACCGGACTCTCAATCTTGGCACGGCAAGCCTACAGGAGCTACAGACCAGGTAAGTGGACACTGTCTTTTTTCTATGATTATATTAGTTATATTCTTGTACATAGGGGGCAGTATTATAGTAGTTATATTCTTGTACATAGGGGACAGTATTATAGTAGTTATATTCTTGTACATAGGAGGCAGTATTATAGTAGTTATATTCCTGTACATAGGGAGCAGTATTATAGTAGTTATATTCTTGTACATAGGGGACAGTATTATAGTAGTTATATTCTTGTACATAGGGGACAGTATTATAGTAGTTATATTCTTGTACATAGGGGCAGTATTATAGTAGTTATATTCTTGGACATAGGGGGCAGTATTATAGTAGTTATATTCTTGGACATAGGGGACAGTATTATAGTAGTTGTATTCTTGTACATAGGAGGCAGTATTATAGTAGTTATATTCCTGTACATAGGGGGCAGTATTATAGTAGTTATATTCTTGTACATAGGGGACAGTATTATAGTAGTTATATTCTTGTACATAGGAGGCAGTATTATAGTAGTTATATTCCTGTACATAGGGAGCAGTATTATAGTAGTTATATTCTTGTACATAGGGGGCAGTATTATAGTAGTTATATTCCTGTACATAGGGAGCAGTATTATAGTAGTTATATTCTTGTACATAGGGGACAGTATTATAGTAGTTATATTCTTGTACATAGGGGACAGTATTATAGTAGTTATATTCTTGTACATAGGGGGCAGTATTATAGTAGTTATATTCTTGTACATAGGGGGCAGTATTATAGTAGTTATATTCTTGCAAATAGGGGACAGTATTATAGTAGTTATGTTCTTGTACATAGGGGGCAGTATTATAGTAGTTATATTCTTGTACATAGGGGACAGTATTATAGTAGTTATATTCTTGTACATAGGAGGCAGTATTATAGTAGTTATATTCCTGTACATAGGGAGCAGTATTATAGTAGTTATATTCTTGTACATAGGGGGCAGTATTATAGTAGTTATATTCCTGTACATAGGGAGCAGTATTATAGTAGTTATATTCTTGTACATAGGGGACAGTATTATAGTAGTTATATTCTTGTACATAGGGGACAGTATTATAGTAGTTATATTCCTGTACATAGGGGGCAGTATTATAGTAGTTATATTCTTGTACATAGGAGGCAGTATTATAGTAGTTATATTACTGTACATAGGGAGCAGTATTATAGTAGTTATATTCTTGTACATAGGGGGCAGTATTATAGTAGTTATATTCCTGTACATAGGGAGCAGTATTATAGTAGTTATATTCTTGTACATAGGGGACAGTATTATAGTAGTTATATTCTTGTACATAGGGGACAGTATTATAGTAGTTATATTCCTGTACATAGGGGGCAGTATTATAGTAGTTATATTCTTGTGCATAGGAGGCAGTATTATAGTAGTTATATTCTTGTACATAGGGAACAGTATTATAGTAGCTATATTCTTGTACATAGGGGCAGTATTATAGTAGTTATATTCCTGTACATAGGGAGCAGTATTATAGTAGTTATATTCTTGTACATAGGGGACAGTATTATAGTAGTTATATTCTTGTACATAGGAGACAGTATTATAGTAGTTATATTCCTGTACATAGGGGGCAGTATTAAAGTAGTTATATTCTTGTACATAGGGGGCAGTATTATAGCAGTTATATTCTTGTACATAGGGGGCAGTATTACAGTAGTTATATTCTTGTACATGGGGGCAGTATTGTAGTAGTTATATTCCTGTACATAGGGGGCAGTATTATAGTAGTTATGTTGCTGTACATAGGGGCTGTATCATTGTAATTCTATTCTTGTACATAGGAGGCAGTAGTATAGTAGTTATATTCCTGTACATAGGGGGCAGTACTATAGTAGTTATATTCTTGTACATAGGGGGCAGTATTATAGTAGTTATATTCTTGTACATAGGGGGCAGTATTATAGTAGTTATATTCTTGTACATAGGGGGCAGTATTATTGTAGTTATATCCTTGTACATAGGGGGCAGCATTATAGTAGTTATATTCTTGTACATAGGGGGCAGTATTATAGTAGTTATATTCTTGTACATAGGGGGCAGTATTATAGTAGTTATGTTCTTGTACATAGGGGGCAGTATTATAGTAGTTATATTCTTGCAAATAGGGGGCAGTATGATAGTAGTTATGTTCTTGTACATAAGGGGCAGTATGATAGTAGTTATATTCATGTACATAGGGGGCAGTATTATAGTAGTTATATTCTTGTACATAGGTGGCAGTATTATAGTAGTTATATTCCTGTACATAGGGGGCAGTATTATAGTAGTTATATTCTTGTACATAGGGGGCAGTATTATAGTAGTTATATTCTTGTACATAGGGGGCAGTATTATAGTAGTTATATTCTTGTACATAGGGGGCAGTATTATAGTAGTTATATTCTTGTACATAGGGTGCAGTATTATAGTAGTTATATTCTTGTACATAGGGGGCAGTATTATAGTAGTTATATTCTTGTATATAGGGGGCAGTATTATAGTAGTTATATTCTTGTACATAGGGGGCAGTATTATAGTAGTTATATTCTTGTACATAGGGGACAGTATTATAGTAGTTATATTCTTGTACATAGGGGACAGTATTATAGTAGTTATATTCTTGTACATAGGGGCAGTATTATAGTAGTTATATTCTTGTACATAGGGGGCAGTATTATAGTAGTTATATTCTTGGACATAGGGGACAGTATTATAGTAGTTATATTCCTGTACATAGGGGGCAGTATTATAGTAGTTATATTCTTGGACATAGGGGACAGTATTATAGTAGTTATATTCTTGTACATAGGGGGCAGTATTATAGTAGTTATATTCTTGGACATAGGGGACAGTATTATAGTAGTTATATTCCTGTACATAGGGGGCAGTATTATAGTAGTTATATTCTTGGACATAGGGGACAGTATTATAGTAGTTATATTCTTGTACATAGGGGGCAGTATTATAGTAGTTATATTCTTGGACATAGGGGACAGTATTATAGTAGTTATATTCCTGTACCTAGGGGGCAGTATTATAGTAGTTATATTCTTGTACATAGGGGACAGTATTATAGTAGTTATATTCTTGTACATAGGGGGCAGTATTATAGTAGTTTTATTCTTGTACATAGGGGGCAGTAATATAGTAGTTATATTCTTGTACATAGGGGACAGTATTATAGTAGTTATATTCTTGTACATAGGGGACAGTATTATAGTAGTTATATTCTTGTACATAGGGGGCAGTAATATAGTAGTTATATTCCTGTACATAGGGGACAGTATTATAGTAGTTAGATTCTTGTACATAAAGGGCAGTATTATAGTAGTTATGTTCTTGTACATAGGGGGCAGTATTATAGTAGCTATATTCTTGTACATAGGGGACAGTATTATAGTAGTTATATTCCTGTACATAGGGGGCAGTATTATAGTAGTTATATTCTTGTACATAGGGGGCAGTATTATAGTAGATATATTCTTGTACATAGGGGGCAGTATTATAGTAGTTATATTCCTGTACATAGGGGGCGGTATTATAGTAGTTATATTCTTGTACATAGGGGATAGTATTATAGTAGTTATATTCTTGTACATAGGGGACAGTATTATAGTAGTTATATTCTTGTCCATAGGGGACAGTATTATAGTAGTTATATTCTTGTACATAGGGAGCAGTATTATAGTAGTTATATTCCTGTACATAGGGGGCAGTATTATAGTAGTTATATTCTTGTACATAGGGGGCAGTATTATAGTAGTTATGTTCTTGTACATAGGGGCAGTATTATAGTAGTTATATTCTTGTACATAGGGGGCAGTATTATAGTAGTTATATTCCTGTACATAGGGGCAGTATTATAGTAGTTATATTCTTGTACATAGGGGCAGTATTATAGTAGTTTTATTCTTGTACATAGGGGGCAGTATTGTAGTAGTTATATTCTTGTACATAGGGGGCAGTATTATAGCAGTTATATCCCTGTACATAGGGGCAGTATTATAGTAGTTATATTCCTGTACATAGGGGGCAGTATTATAGTAGTTTTATTCTTGTACATAGGGGGCAGTATTATAGTAGTTACATTCTTGTTACCTTGTGTAGTAGGGTGTTTTTTGTGTATATATATAAGACAGTATTAAGTTGTGTTCTTTTTTTTAAAAAAAAAGAAGCATTATTCCTCTATAAAGGAGGCAGTATGTCTTTCTCTGTTCATGTTGATTTAGATCATCTATAAACAGTTTGTGTGGAGTTTAGTTACTCCACCCACATCACATGATCACGCCTACATGTTTTGGCCCCACCCTCAGAATAGGGCCACTTTTACAGTTTTTTTCTATGGCCACTTTAAATTCCCAGTCCACCCCTGGTCACACCCCAGGGAGATGACGACATATGAGGCTGCAGTCACACGTGCTGTTAAGGGTGAGGTCACATGTTACGTTTTGGCTGCGTTTTCAAAGACATAAAAGCAGCTGAGAAGAGATCATTTCCCTAATTACATTACTGTTAACATTTGCATTTCCAAAGCGCACTTGTTAACACACTATTAACGCATGCATTAATATTGTGTTTTGTAAGCGCAAATGTTAATAGTAATGTAATTAGGCAAATCATCTCTTCTCAGCTGCTTTTATGTCTTTGAAAACGGAATAACTAATAATTTTTTTAAAAAAAAATGCTAATGTATGAATTTTAAAAAAACTGATTAATGTGCAATAAGTCGCAAAATTAAGCAGTAAAAGTGATACATAAATGAAAATTTGCACGGAACATCTGGAAAATTAAGATACAGAAGGCACAAGGTGCAGACCAAGGTGTACTTGAAAAAGGACAGCAAAAGTCGCAGTGGAAATTCACAAAAACTACAAAAGTCGCAAAAGCTACAAAAGTCGCAAAAATTAGACAATTTAACTAACAGAAATAAAGATACATGTCCCCCAATGAAATACTCAGTTCTACTGCCTCACCTTATCAATTAGACAGAGTCAGCCCTGCTATGTCCCCTCCTCCCCCAGGATCCAGAACGTATCTTGTTTGTAGATCAGCTACTGCTGTGTCCCCTCCTCCCCCAGGATCCAGAAGTTATCTTGTTTGTAGATCAGCTACTGCTGTGTCCCCTCCTCCCCCAGGATCCAGAAGTTATCTTGTTTGTAGAGCAGCTACTGCTGTGTCCCCTCCTCCCCCAGGATCCAGAACTTATCTTGTTTGTAGAGCAGCTACTGCTATGTCCCCTCCTCCCCCAGGATCCGGAACTTATCTTGTTTGTAGAGCAGCTACTGCTATGTCCCCTCCTCCCCCAGGATCCAGAACTTATCTTGTTTGTAGAGCAGCTACTGCTATGTCCCCTCCTCCCCCAGGATCCAGAACTTATCTTGTTTGTGGAGCAGCTACTGCTGTGTCCTCTCCACGCTGTGTAGAAGCATGGCTGGACTGTATAGTGCCTGTGTCTGTGCCTCCCCCTTCTCCTGCAATGCAAAATAAGCCAGAGGGAATTGTCCGACCATAGTGTAAAAATTTATGGTGATTCCCAACCAAAACTGGTGAGTCCACCAGGACTTACATACGACCCCTATTTACAAACAGACCTCTGGATATTGGTCATTTATTGTACTTTAGTCCTAGGCTTCAATGATCAGCTGCAACAGTTACCACAGGCGTCTGTAATGAAGCTTTAGTGTTATTCCTGATTTTTATGACAACATTTTTAAAATCCAATTGTCACAGAGACCAAAAAAGTTCTGGTTGGGATTACAATGATAAAATATACAGTTCCGACTTACATACAAATTCAACTTAAGAACAAACCTACAGACCCTATCTTGTAGGTAACCCGGGGACTGCCTGTAATAAGCTTCTACCCTCTATGTACAGGATAATCACAGGGTCTTAAATCCAGAACCTCTTGCAATCATCTGAATTGGGGACTGTAAGACTAGGACTTCTGGGAGAGGTGTGCGCCTTGAGGCTTTGAGACAACCTGGAAGTGCCAAACAGATAAACAGAGGACAAGTTTCTCCTGCGCTCTGCTGAGTTCCATGGTTGCTTAGGTGACAAGCGTTAAGAGTAGCTTTGTCTTTCCTAGACGTCAGACAATTGTCCTTCATCAACATGATATATGTCAAAGTAAAAATCCCTTAAATTTTTTTCTGCCTCCCACTCCGGAGCTCCTTTTTAATACATTCCTAATAAATCTCCCTCTGACTAATCCCCAGTCCAAAAAACTAAGCCAATGATCTTCATCTTGTCCATCATTCACAATCCATTCAATCTTCTCTGCACCACGAAGCGGAAGGTTGTGAAACCGGTTGTCTTCCCTATTTCTACATCGGTTCAGGTTGTAAAAATATAAAAAGCAGTAAAGGGAAACATCTAATTAATATGACAAAGACAGGAAAGGTGCCATTAGGGAAGTGCCATGCTTAGAAGGTGAGATACGGGGGACGGTCAAGTACAACGAGAGAGATCCTCATCAGGTAAGTATCACCTCGTATTATTATATAGCACGCTCAATTTCTATTATAGACGCTGCATGTGTAGTACAGGCAGTTCCCGGGTTACATACAAGATAAGGTCTGTAGGTTTGTTCTTAAGTTGAATTTGTATGTAAGTCGGAACTGTAGATTTTATCATTGTAATCCCAGACAGAACTTTTTTGGTCTCTGTGACAATTGGATTTTAAAAATGTTGGGTTGTCATAAGAATCAGGATTAACACTAAAGCTTCATTACAGACGCCTGTGATAACTGTTACAGCTGTTTATTGTAGCCTAGGACTAAAGTACAGTAATTACCAATATCCAGAGGTCCGTTTGTAACTAGGGGTCGTATGTAAGTCGAGTGTTCTTAAGTAGGGGACTGCCTGTATTGTAAAAATAGGTAAAGGATTGGGGCTACTCAACAGATATCATTCCATCCAATGGGAGTATCCAACCCCTATTCCATCCAATAGGGCGCCAAAAATTGAGACACTACGCATAAGAAAGCAAAAAAGAAGCGAAGATTTTGACTTTGATACATTTTTGACTTTTAAATTTTATATTCATTTCATGATTAAGACTTTTCTTAGAAACATTGTTGAAGTATTTGTGACTTGAACAACGTGAACACTGCACAATCACACAATTGTTCCTCTTTTACCAACCAGTGTACATAGCCATACTCATATGTACCCGCATATACTCGAGTATAAGCCGACCCGAGTATAAGCCGAGGTCTCTAATTTTACCACAAAAACCTGGCAAAACCTATATTATTTTTACTCGAGTATAAGCCGAGTTTGGGTTTTAAGCACATTTTTTTTGTGCTATAAAACTAGGCTTATACTCGAGTATATATGGTATGTTGCTAGCGATTTTCTTAGGTGTACTATTAGGTGTATTAGTTTGATATATATATTATGATATATGCATATGTGATTGGTAGGGGTGGGATATTGGACCTCTAGTACATTAATATTTTAATAAAACTCTTTTGTATTGAAAAACATATTCTGTGTATTTTATTTGCACTTATAATTGCGTGTGCCTTAAACTGGTTCTCTGGACACTTTGTAATGTGCAGTATAGCATTCTCATTGAGAAGTCCACGGACGAGCTGCCTTAATACTAAAAAAAAAACCCAGGCACGTCTGATAAAATTAAAGAATCGTGGAATCTGCACTCCTCAGCAATTAGGAAGCAGTTGATACAATAAGCAAGGTGCAAAGGTATGAGTTTCTCATTAACTCTATGTTGTTTTGCCTTATTACTACATGGATTTCAATATTTAAAATTAGAAGAATGTGGGGTAGTGAAGGACCCCATAGCAGGACCTAGGAGTTGGACCTCTATTTGAACAACACAAACTTTTTCTCATTTTCTACAGGAGTAGAAATTATAGTAGAAATAATTAGTAATAGTAATAAATAAATAGTAGTAATAATAGTAGTAATAATAAATAGTAGTAATAATTAATTGTAGTAATAATAATAAATAGTAGTAATAATTTGATAAGTATAAGTATGGTATAAATCTTCTATAATAACAGAAGTTCCAATGAGTTAGACAATTCATTTTGGAGATACATTGACCCGGTGCGTGGGAGGAGCCAGAAAACGTCTTCTGTTAATTTTAAGAGCTTGGCAAACCAGTTTCATGGCGTTTTTCAAACTTTATGGATTTCTCATTGTTATTATGCTGACTGGCAAATACATATTTGTATTTATAGGATCAATTTATCTGAGCAGTCACCTCCGGAACAGCTGGAATTTTGGGCAACTTCCAGTTACACCCTATAGACACAGTTACGTTCCAGCAGGACGTGACATAATTCTATTCTACATTCTATATAAATCTGATTAACTCCAAAGTGCAGCTGAATCAGCTCCGGTTTTAGGGCAAATAAAATTGGTAGAAGAAAGAAAGTCCAAATTTTTCATCTCATAGGAACATTTGGATTTGGTGGATTTGTACCTTAAAGCCGCTCCATCCACTGTAACGCTCACCACCCCAGGAAATTCTCTGTGCACACAGGCTACGAGCTTACAGCCGTGTGTACGAATGGTCCACAAATAGGGAAAGGTTTTGGCCAGTTTTAGGAGGACAAACAAAAGTGTCTATACAATAGAGCAGCAGGTGCAAAATATTATTTAACTTTGTAGCGCGACCAACTTAGAAAATTGTCTGCGCATGAGTAGCGAAGATTGTGGATGAAGGATGAGTTGACTTCAAGGTTTCCATATGGATGGTTAGTGCCAGTTGTTGATTTCCTAGGCCACTCCAGTTTTTTCCAAGCCTTGTATCCTTGTAATGTTTCTAAGAATAGTCAGATTTACAGAGCTTTTCCCACCCCAGGTATCTCAAACATATCTAGGACATGTCATAGAAATCTAATCGACAAAAGTCCCCGATTTCCAACTTACGACCAGGCAGAATGAAGAGGTGGTCACACATTGGAGTTTTTTGGGGGAAACGCATACAAACTCGGCTACTTTTGTTGAATCCCCATTCTAGTCGCTGTGGGTTTTAGTTGGGTGGTAAAATAGTATATTTGTAGGTCTGTAGGAATATTGTCTGAGATGAGCTGATGATCTGACAACACTTTGGGTTTGCTTGTCATCTATTGCCAAAGAGACAAAAAGACACATAAAGATGATTCAAATATTCTTCCTAAAACACCGCTACACTTCTCTACAGGTTTGTGTGTGATATTGTAGCTCAGGTCCATTCATTTCAACAATGTAAATTTCCAATCCCAGACTGTTGTGGGCTTGTCTCACAAATCATTCCATCCAAAAAGTCTCAAAAAATCAATTTTAAAAATTTTGGAAACCCCCTTTCACCATAGAACAGAATTCACATTACAGACAGTCCCCGGGTTACGTACAATATAGGTTCCATAGGTGTGTTCTTAAGTTGAATTTGTATGTTAGTTGAAACTGTATATTTAATTGTAGATCCAGACACATTTTTTTTGCCCCAGTGACAATTGGAGTTTCAAAACTTTTTTCTGTAATGGGACCAAGGATCATCAATAAAGCTTCATTACAGACACCTTACAGCTGATCATTGCAGCCTGGGACTATAGTAACATCCAGAGAGGTCACCAGAGGTCACAGTGGGAAGAGGAGTCCGTCTTTAACTAGGGGTCGTCTGTATGTCGGGTTTCCTTAAGTAGGGGACCAGCTCTACAACATTTTCATCAAAGCTTCATAGATTTTGATCAATACAACTAACACTGAAATTCTCTCCTTACAGACTAAAATGGTCTTAACTTCAATCAATCACAAGCATCTTTACATAGTCACCCTTGTGTTCTCCATGTTCCTCCTATGGTTTGTATGGCACCATGAGAACATCTCCTCAGGAGTGTCGTCACATATTCAAAAGTTGGTTTGTCAAGAAAAAGCGACCACAAACACGACGGAATTAAAAACCAACATGGTGCCACATCTCCCCACATCCCAACCAAGTACGGCCAAGTCCACTCAACGTCCCACCACGTCCACCTTACGGCCTACAACGTCCAACTCAAACAATGTGGAGGAGATTGTTGTCCTCATTTGGAAATGGCCTTGGGGTTATGTATCCCCATTAGATAAGTGCCCAGAATATGGAATATTGGGGTGTAAGTTGACATTAGACAGGCGTCTGTATAATGTTTCTGATGCCGTCCTTATTCACCACGCAGATATTATGTATAACAAAAGCACTTTACCTCAAGATCCAAAACCTCATTTTCAGCGTTGGATCTGGTGGAATGTGGAGCCACCACGGATTATCAAGAACCTGGAGATGTTAGATAACTTATTTAACATGACCATGACCTTCCGAAAAGATTCTGATATATTTTCTCCATATGGTCAGATGGAGCCATTAAAGCAGAGGCTTCAGAACTTCACCATTCCACCAAAATCCAAACTGGTCTCTTGGGTGGTCAGTCAGTGGTACCCTGGAGCCCCCCGCATTGCTTATTATGAGGAGTTCAAGAAACACATCCCTATTGATGTCTACGGAGCGAAACATAAGAAACTAAGCTGGGGGGATTTCCATGCCACCATATCACAATATAAGTTCTACTTGGCCTTCGAGAATTCAGTCTACAAGGATTATATCACCGAGAAGTTATGGTCCAATGCTTTTGGTACATGGACGGTTCCAGTTGTGTTGGGAACATCTCGGGAGAACTATGAACGTTTTCTACCTGGAGATGCCTTCATTCATGTAAATGATTTTCCAAGTCCCAAGGAACTTGCTGCTTATCTTCTAGAGTTGGACAAAGACGATGAGAAGTATAGGAAGTATTTCAACTGGAGACATCAATATCGTGTCCTTCTAAATAAAGGTCCCACATATGCATATTGCAGAATATGTAAAGTAATCAGAGAAAATCCAGTGTATCGGGTCATTCACAGTGTGGACAAGTGGTTCCTACAAGATGTGTAATTTTGGATCTGGAAGTTTGCTGGAAGATGAATGGTTGGTGTCACTAGGTGAACATGGACATATGTACTGGTATCTTCTGCTACCAATGTAGACAATGTAACCTGTCCAAAAGCTGGGAACTGCCATTAGTAAATCTCATACAAATAAAAATGGTTGACATTGTCCATTATGATGAAATTTAAACTTATTTATATGGAAACCTTCAGAAGATGTTATGAGATGGACGTGCTGATGGGCATAACTAAAATATAAAGGGCTCTTGTTGACAATATTAGAAGTCCTATCTGCAGGCAGCATGTTATAGAGCAAGATGAGCTGAGCAGATTGTACACAGTGTCCTATCTGCAGGCAGCATGTTATAGAGCAGGAGGGGTGGAGCCTATTTTTGTGCCTGGTTTGTTCTCTTTTTTGGCTTGTGATTTATGATGGATCTGATGCCTTAGTAAATTTGTTTTGGAATTGTCGCATGTCCGATTCATTTGCGCCAAATTTGTCTCCAATTATTAGATCTCATTTGTGACCAATAATGAAAGGAGACTGAGAAAATGTGACAGAACGTTCAGGGCTTAATCTCTGCACAAAAAATATCATTGTGATTTAACTGCAGGGACTAAAAGTTACAGAGATGTCAAAAACAAATACAAAAAAAATTCTTACTCTTTTTTATTATAATATACAGTAAATGGAGACTGATAATATTCTCAGATCTGTACAATAAGACAATAATCACTCCCAGAGATGATCTAATAGAAAATGATGAAGTCGTTACTGGAGAAATTACATTTTGAAACTGCTCCAAAGTATTTTCCATGTTGCATAGAGATTATTTTACATTTGGGAAATGAAAACCTTTGATTTTCGTAATGAAAAGTGAAGTTTTTTTTTCAAATGCAGTGTTTATTTTTGCAATTATAAAGTCCAGTCAAATTCAGAGCCGCAATAATGACTGCACCCGTGCACGTGACTGGAGCATCAATCTGCCATTAGATCATCTCTGATACTCTAGTCACATCCAGTGCTGCAATCATCTATATAGAATGTGACTGAGGTATATCAATATGCCATTATATCAATGCTCAAGATAATAAAGAAACCTTAACAATAGACAAAAGGTTTAAGTTGGATCATTTGGCGCCGTATCTAGCCTGGAGAACTTTTCTATCCATTACATCATCCCTGATAGTTCGGTCACATAAAGTGCTGCAATAATATATCTAGAATGTAACTGGTGTATATCAATCTGCCATTATATCATCTCTAATACTCCAGTCACATCCAGTGCTGCAATCTTCTATCTACAATGTAACTGGAGTATATCAATCTGCCATTATATCATCTTTGATACTCCAGTCACATCCAGTGCTGCAATCTTCAATCTAGATTGTAACTGGGGTATATCAACCTGCTATTTTATCATCTCTGATACTCCAGCCACATCAAACATTGCAATCATATATCTAATATTTGACTGAGGCATATCAATATGCCATTATATCATTCCTAATACTTCAGTCACATCAAGTGCTGCAATCATATATCTAGAATGTAACTGGAGTATATCAATCTTCCATTATATCATCTCTGATACTCCAGTCACATCCATCCTGCAATCACATATCTAGAATGTGACTGGAGTATATCTGCCATTATTATATCATTTCCTGTTTGTTTTTGCACCGGAAGGAAAAACAAAGAATGTTGTTTATGAAACGGCTCTGGAATGTGGTGTTGAATATAAAATATGAAATCCTTCTATTATTTTGTTATATTTTTATCATAAAAAATCCATCTTTGACTTGTCATCTTTAAGTGCAAAATATTTTTTGTTAACCCATTCTATAACCCATTATACCCATTCATTTCTTACCATTATTCATAATCCATTCAATCTTCCCTGAACCACAAAACTGAAGATTGTGAAACCTGTTAGATGTCTGACCTACAAGTACAGCAGGGAAACATCTCATTAATACGACAATGGCAGGTAAGAAGTCATTTAGGAAGTATCACACTTGTAAGGTCTAACAAGGCTGAGGGGAGGTCAAGTACAGGGCGAGAGATCCTCGTCAGGTAAGTGTATCCCCTCGTATTATTATAGCACGCTCAATTTCTATTATCAACTATTGAATTCTCATTGAGAATTCCAGGAATGAACTGCCTTAATACTAGAAAAAAATAGGCACATGTGATAAAATCCCCAAATCGCCACTCTTTAGTAATTAGGAAGCATTTGATACTCACAATAAGCAGGGCGTGAGTGTCTAATGACTTTTTTGGGGTTTTGCCTAATACTACATCTATTTCAATATTTTTTATGCCTCCATATAAAACCAAACTAATGTGGGGTACTGTAGGACCCCATAGCAGGACCTAGGAAAGTGATGGCGAACCTTTTAGTGACTGAATGCCCAAGCTACAACCAAAATCCACTTATTTACCGTGAAGTGCCAACTCAGCATTTTAAGCAGTAACTTATTGCTTCCTGTTCTTCCACATCTTTCAATCGTATCGTACCCCTGAGGCCACCAATACAGTTTCAAGAAGGAGGGAAAATCAGACTCTCATTGTAGCTTCTCTCCAGGGTCTCTCTGTAGAGGAAGAATGAGGGGTCCAGCAGGGGGACCGCAGAAAGATAGTGCAACCCTGTCCACACCTTCTCACTTTTCCTGCAGTTCCAGAGAGCAGCATCTCTTAAAGGTAACCTACCACCACGAATCTACCTATAAAGGTAGATCGGGTGGTAGGTGGATCAATAGGACGTGAGAATAGCCCTTTTAAGGGCTAATCCTCATGTCCCCGCACCGTTTCGATAACTTTTATTATCTTTATATGTAAATTTTGTTATGTGGCTACTGGGGCGTGGAGTAGCCGCAGCTTAGGCTACACGGCGCAGCTACTCCATGCCCCAGTAGCCTCTTTACCCCTCCTACCCACAATCTCCGGCGCACAGCTCCTTAACCGTCTGCGCATGCGCAGAACAGCAGACCCGCGCCTGTGCGGTCACTGCTCCAAAGTCCGAGCTGCACAGGTGGGGTCTGCTGTTCTGCGCATGCGCAGACGGCAGCTTCGTCGGACAAGGTTGTGCAGCTACAAGGAGAATGGGCAGACTGGTTCGAGCTGATAGAAAGGCAACAGTGACTCAAATCTCCACCCGTTACAACCAAGGTAGGCAGAAGAGCATCTCTGGAAGCACAGTAAGTCGAACTTTGAGGCAGATGGGCTACAGCAGCAGAAGACCACACCAGATGCCACTCCTTTCAGCTAAGAAAAGGAAACTGAGGCTACAATTTGCACAAGCTCATCGAAATTGGACAGTAGAAGATTGGAAAAACGTTGCCTGGTCTGATGAGTCTCGATTTCTGCTGCGACATTCGGATGGTAGGGTCAGAATTTGGCGTCAACAACATGAAAGCATGGATCCATCCTGCCTTGTATCAACGGTTCAGGCTGCTGGTGGTGGTGTCATGGTGTGGGGAATATTTTCTTGGCACTCTTTGGGCCCCTTGGTACCAACTGAGCATCGTTGCAACGCCACGGCCTACCTGAGTATTGTTGCTGACCATGTCCATCCCTTTATGAGCACAATATACCCTGTAACATCTGATGGCTACTTTCAGCAGGATAATGCGCCATGTCATAAAGCTGGAATCATCTCAGACTGGTTTCTTGAACATGACAATGAGTTCACTGTACTCAAATGGCCTCCACAGTCACCAGATCTCAATCCAATAGAGCATCTTTGGGATGTGGTGGAACGGGAGATTCGCATCATGGATGTGCAGCCGACAAATCTGCGGCAACTGTGTGATGCCATCATGTCAATATGGACCAAAATCTCTGAGGAGCTTCCAGCACCTTGTTGTATCTATGCCACGAAGAATTGAGGCAGTTCTGAAGGCAAAAGGGGGTCCAACCCTTTACTAGCATGGTGTACCTAATAAAGTGGCCGGTGAGTGTACGTTGACATGGGAGGAGCATGATGAGGGATAAAAATATGAAGTTCAAGTTCATTAAGGTTGTATGGAGAAGGCTCACGGTCTGAGCTCTTTCCATACAAGCCGGAAGCCGGGTGTTTGCAGCATATTGTAGCAAGCACTCACTGTTAACACCAGCGATACTGATTGATCGTGGGTGCTGACACTGATCACGGGTGTTAACTTTTTCATTGCCACTGGCGGGCACCACCACATTAGCATGGCACATTGTTACATGTCTATAGCAATTTCTCCATAAACTGCAATACACTCCATAAAGTGCAATTGCAGTATAGTAGGATAGATCAGACAACCTAGGGTTAAAGTCCCCTAAGGCAGTGGTGGTGAACCTATGGCACTGGAGCCAGAGGCGGCACTCTGAGCCCTCTCTATGGGCACCTGCACCATCACCCCAGCATAAAGATCACCAGACAGGACTCAAAGAATCTTCCTATAGAATCTTCCTACAATGATAGGCGAATTTGCCCTCCTCCTTTCAACTGCTGTTGGTGTTTTTAGGAGGCTGAATGATTGAAAGTTGTCAAAGAACAAGGAGAAATAAGTTGCTGCGCTGGCACTTTGCAATAAATAAGATGCTTTTGGTTAAAATTTGGGCACTCAGGCTCTAAAAGGTTTGCCATCACTGCCCTAAGGGGTCTGAAAAAAAAAACAACAAAAAAAGGAAAATATTAAATAAAAAAAATCTAAAAGTTCAAATCACCCCAGTTTCCCTAGAACTTATATAAAAATAAACAAAATCAGAACATTTTAGGTATCGACACATGCCCAAAGATCATCAAACTATAACAACGGTTATTCTCAGCGTTGAAACCCGGAAAATAGCGTCCAAATGTCAGACACTACTTTTTCACCATTGTGGCACCATAAAAAATGTTATAAAAAGTGATCAAAAAGTAACACTGTCCCCAAAATGGTAGAAATGAAATGCCAGCTCGTCAGAAAAAATTACACCGCACACAGCTCCGTATAATGAAGTATGAAAAAGTTTGGACTTTCTGTGGACTCTTAATAAGGAGGAAGCCAAATACTTTTTACAGTAGTCTCATGTTGATGTGCAGGAGTTTTTGAGTAGGTCTTCCCAACAAACCAACGAGCTCCATCATTTTTGGTAAATTCAATTTAAATAAGTTTTGTAACAATATATATATTTTTTTAATTAATGAATTCTTTGGGAGGATAAACAAAAGCGTCTGTACAATAGAGCAGCAGGTGCAATACATTATTCAACTTTGTAGCTTGACCAACCCATAAAATTATCTATGCGTGAGCAGCAAAGGTTAAAGATGAATGAAGGGTAAGTTAACTTCAAGGCTCCCAAATGGAAGGGTGAGCACATGTTGATTTTCTAGGTCAATCCAGTTTTTTCCAAGCCTTGTATCCTTGTAATGTGGCTATGAATAGTCATATCCAGGACATATTTTAGAAATTTGTTCAACAAAAGTCCCTAATTCCCATCTCACGACCAGGCAGAATGGAGAGGTGGTCGCACGTTCAAGTCTTTGGGGGAATTCCTGTTGCCTTTGAAAGGTCAAATAAAGTCACCTTCTCGAGATTGTGATACCTTTGAAAAAGCAAGCTTTTCAGACAGCTTAGGTCAGTGATGGCAAACCTTTTGGTGGCCGAGTGCCCAAACTGCAACCCAAAACCCCCCTTATTTATCGTGAGGTGCCAACCAAAAATTAAAGCAGCAACTTATTGTTCCCTGTTCTTCAACAACTTTCAATCATATTGGCCTCTTTCCAGTGTCCCTCTGAACACAGAGAATTGTGGGGCCAGCAGAAGGTCCTTCAGAGATAATTCAACCCTATTTACTCATTCTCCCTCTTCCTACAATCCCAAGTAGCGATGTAAATATCACTTTAATATCTTTAACATCTTTTAAATTGTTTGGAACTGCAGGAAGATTCTTTGAGTCCTGTCTGGTGCAATGGCCTGAGTGCCCACATAATGGGCTCTGAGTGCCGCCTCTGGCACCCGTGCCATAGGTTCGCCACCACTGGCTTAGGTCATCTTTGGGGAATGTGCACACAACCATTGCTACTTTTGGTGATTCCAGATTCTAGTTGCCGTGGGTTTTTAGTTGGGTGGTAATATATTACATTTGTAGATTTTTAGGATCATGTTCTTAAGGTCTATTGTGAGGAGCATAGGGGTCAATGAATGCTCTAGTTACCCTTCTCTAAAATGATGATCACAAATTGTAAGACATTTGCAAAGAGCTAGGATTAGGTAAGATCTAGCATTACAGAAGGTCACGTCTTTTCCAAACTTTCTGAATCAACAGAATTAACGTGATAGTGGGAGTGATAGCGTGAGAGGCCAAGTTGGTGCCGCAGGGCAGGTTTGGGCGTTCAAAAGCCAGAGCCAATGCACAGGCAGCCAGCGGTGCCACCAAAAGTCCACAAGATTCAGAGTGGGAGGAAAAAGGTAATTGTGCTTTTCAGATAACATTTTGAAAAACAAGAGTTAGGCATGTTATTACAGATAATGGGGCTCATTTACTAAGGGTCCGCGGAGGGCATTTTCATCGGGTTTCCGGCGATTTTCGTTTTGTGCCGCATTTAATGGGGACTTTGGCACACGTGACCAGATTTTGGCACGTCAGCGCCGGCATGCACGCGACACAAATCGGGGGGCGTGCCATCGGACTATCTGACGGATTCAGACTATGCGCAGGATTTAACAATTCGCATTGTGTCGCAAGACACGCACTTACAAGCACCGGGAAGAAGAAGGTGAACTCCGGCGGACCTCGATAGGAAAGCGACGGATGCAGGAACTTGGGCGCACGAGCTACGTAAATCGTGCCGGACTTCATCTTCATCGGACCGTCCGAATCGGGGAATGCGACAAGACCGGGTAAGTAAATTTGTCCCTTTGTTGCCTTCTGGTTCAATTCTGGAATAATTCTGTGCATTTAGAAAAGTTGCACTGGTTATGACCTACAGGTATGACCTGTAGTCTGTAATTTATGCACAAGGACAAATTAGTTACAACTACAACTGGATATTAATCAGGAGGGCGGAGAGATAAAGAAAGGAGTCACAAAGTCTCCAGGAAGAACAAGGAAACAGATCTGAATTTATACACACCCAGAAACATTAGAGGTGCAGAGAAACACAAGAGATGCTGAGACTTTTGGTGCCAAATTAAGCAATCATACCCATGGATGATAGGAATAAGTGATGGCTAGGCCGGGTAAAGGGGATGATGATGAAGATGATGATGATGTTATGCAAGGTCATATTCCACAATGGGTCACAGGGAGCGGGTAAGATGAGACGCTACTTGAAAACCAGTTTTATTTTGCCAAATCTTTACTGTGATCTCTCCAGAAAATACAAGAACTTGGAGACATAGGTAACAAATAGCCTCTCCAGGGTATGTGTGTATGCATCATATATGTAATTCCGCAGGGAACCTGACTTCACAAATTAGCATCCCACACCTTGCATAGCTTCTCTATGTGTTCAACAACACCAAAGTCACACCCAATATGTACATGAACAAGTCAGACATCACTTCATGTCGACAGATCTAAAAGTGCTGACATCACTTACAAGCGTTGAAGAATTTACTTTTAATTGTATAATTATAGTAGCATAAGGAACCGGTTAAACATATAATAAACATTAGAATAATAAAGTCCAGAGGCTCGGCATGACATGAAGCTAGAAATGTACTGACAGCATAATCCTCAGAATATAATCACGTATGGCTTCCAAACCTGCATTAGATCAGAGGTAGACCTGGTGGTAACCATAGGATTTCATGAAAATCGCACTCTATAACCTCTACAACATGCAGCTTTTCAATGTTCTACATGTCTGAAAACAGTTGACGGTCTGACTACACATTGGGGCTCATTTACTAAGGGTCCGAACGGCGTACTTTCGTCGGGTTTCCCGAATATTTCCAGTGTGCGCCGAATTGCCCCGGGATTTTGGCACATGCTATCGGATTGTGGCGCATCGGCGCAGGCTTTCATGCGACAGAAATGGAGGGCGTGGCCGTCGGACAACCCGACGGATTCGGAAAAACAGCGGAATTTAAAAAGCGATTTGTGTCGCAAGATCAAGCACTTACATGCACTAGGAAGAGGAAGTAAATGTGCCCCATTGGGTTTGCTTGTAGTCTGTTACCACAAATAGACAAATATAGATGATCTAGAAACCTTACACCAAAAAAAATATTTAATAAAATCCATAAAAAAGGGGTTATCTCTAGAAGAAAATCATTTCATTCTCATAAAAGCTTCAAAGATTTAAATCAAAACAACAAACACCGAAATTCTCAATCTTCTAACAGACTAACAATGGTCTTAGCTTCAATCAACCACAAGCGTCTTTACGTAGTCACCCTCGTCTCCCTAGTGTTCCCCTTAGAATTTGTATGGAACCACGAGAACATCTCCTCAGGAGTGTCGACACATCTTTAAAAGTTGGTTTGTCAAGAAAAAGCGACCACAAACACGATGGAAATAAAAACCAACATGGTGCCACATCTCCCCACATCCCAACCAAGTACTGCCAAGTCCACTCCACGTCCCACCACGTCCAAGGCCTACAACATCCACCTCAGACAATGTAGAGGAGATTATTCTCCTTATTTGGAATTGGCCATTAATTGGGGATCATCAATCCCCATTAGATAATATGCCCAGAATATGGAATATTGGGGTGTAAGTTGTCATTAGACAGGCGTCTGTATAATGTTTCTGAAAAATTTACTCCATATGGTCAGATGAAACCGTTAAAGAAGAGGCTTGAGAACTTCACCATTCCACCAAAATCCAAACTGGTCTCTTGGGTGGTCAGTAAGTGGTACCCTGGAGCCCCCCGAAGTGCTTATTATGAGGAGTTCAAGAAACACATCCCTATTGATGTCTATGGAGCGAAACATAAGAAACTAAGCTGGGATGATTTCCATGCCACCATATCACAATATAAGTTCTACTTGGCCTTCGAGAATTCAGTCTACAAGGATTATATCACCGAGAAGTTATGGTCCAATGCTTTTGGTACATGGACGGTTCCAGTTGTGTTGGGAACATCTCGGGAGAACTATGAACGTTTTCTACCTGGAGACGCCTTCATTCATGTAAATGATTTTCCAAGTCCCAAGGAACTTGCTGCTTATCTTCTAGAGTTGGACAAGGACGATGAGAAGTATAGAAAGTATTTCAACTGGAGACATCAATTACAAGTTCGTCAAAATTGTAATTCATACAAAATCGTCAAAAACAGTGTATGAGGTCATTATTAGTATGGACAAGTGGTTTCTAAAAGATCAGGAAGTCGCTCAAAGATACATGGCTGAAATCTACTGTCATAACATGGACAGATGTTCTGGTATCGCCTGGCAATAAAGCTGGGAACTGCCATTGGTAAACCTCATACAAAGAACAATGGTTCTTACTCTCTAAGAATTTAAAGGGCCAGCGTCCTCCTTATTGGTGCTGGCATTCCTGGCTCTGCTATATAGCCTGGCTACTCCCAGCATCCCCTGCCGGATCTTCATGTCCTGTTACTGAAGAGTAAGCCCTCCGTGTTCCCGAGCGTTTCCAGATGCCTATGTGGATTCTGTGATTCCCTTGTTCCGTGGTGTTTCCGTGTTCCGTGGTGTTCCCGTGCTGTTCCTGTGTGGTATCCTGTGGCAGTCCTGGTATCCTGTGGCGGTCCTGGTGTCCTGTGGCGGTCCTGGTGTCCTGTGGCGGTCTTGGTATCCTGTGGCGCTCCGGTAATCCAGCAGCCATCCGAGGTCCTGCCAGCCATCCAAGGTCCTGCCAGCCATCCGTGGTCCTGCCTGCCATCCGTGGTCCTGCCTGCCATCCGTGTCCCTTCCTTGGCTGCCATCGCGGGCCTAGTGGCACCCGCGGAGCGACCTGGTGACCATCCCGCTCTGGCGAAGACCAGGAGATCACTTAGACTCCGCTACCGGGTGCGGCTAAGGTTGTTATCTCCCGTGGTGGTCCAGGGAGTCCACTTACTTAGTCCTAAGGGACTAATCCCCATAGACTGTGACACATTCTTTCTATACGGGTCCCTTTATGTTGTAAGTGGTGAGATATGTGCCCATAGGCAAGAATTATGTGTGGAGTAAACATTAATTGTGCCTTGTTTTACACTAATATCCATGTTATTGAATATGCTGCTCCTCCTGCTCTATAACATACTTCCTGCAGATACACAATCTGCTCAGCTTCTCTTGCTCTATAAGATGCTGCCTGCAAATAACTCACTGGCCTACAACAAAAACACACTGGGGCATATTTACTTACCCGGTCCCGTCGCGATCCCGCAATGCGTTGTCCGACGAGGATTCGGGTCCGGCGCGATTCACTAAGGTGGTGCGTCCGATTTCCTGCAGGTGTCACTACTGCGCCGAGGTCCACCTTTTTCTTCCTAGTGCATGTGAGTGCGTGATCTTGCGAAACTTTTTGTTTTTTAAACACTGCGGTCTTTACGAATCCGTCGGGTTGTCCAACGGCCATGCCCCCCGATTTTTGTTGCGTGCAAGCCAGCGCCAATACGCCACAATCCAATCGCGTGCGCCAAAAACCCAGGGCAATTCGGCGCAAAACAGAAATATTCAGGAAACCCAACGAAAGTGCGGCGTTCGGACCCTTTGTAAATGAGCCCCACTAGGGGGGATTTACTAATTCTGTTGAAACCTCGACAGTCGGCATCTGAGATCAGACGACGTAAAGCACAGCCCGATGCATTAAAGTGGCACACGGCCGTAAGTAATTAATGCACAGACGCAACTAATCAGTCGGGAGCCATAAAAATGCCAACACTAACGAGATGTGCGCCAAAATCTTACATGCACTGCGCCTGTTTTTTGCAATATTATTTTGATTTCAGAACATCTTTTTCCTGGTCTGTTTTGCGCCAAAATTTGTGCCTGAAAATGCCGACAAACTCCACATAAATGTGGGGTATGATGGGGAAAATATAGGCCACGCCTACTTGCGCCAAAAACGGCAGACGAGACGGGTTAGTCGGAAACAACTATTCTTTCTGGCACCATTATAAATGATCCGCAACACTTATGCGCCCCAAAAAAACGTACGTTTCCAACACTTTTTTGGCGCAGATACAATAATACATCTGCCCCGCTGTGTAGTGCGTAGAATGCACTGGAATCGGCATTTCTGGCGCTCGGTCTTCATGAATCTGGAGCCCCCTGCACTGCTCCAGTGCAGCAACTTTTTTTGGTGCACCTTTAACTTAGAACATGATCTGGAGGGGTCTTTATAGGGAGGGTGCCCACGGACTGGGGGTGGCATGGGTTTTTGACCAGGTTTGACCAATTATCTTAATTCAAACTGGTCATAAACGCATGCGCATTTTTCCGATCTGAAAACGCGCTAAATAAAAACGGCTCAAAAACTGCCTAAAAATGCCATGTGTGTCACCACCCTAAGGGTAATGGCACATGTGGCGTTTTGAACGCGGTTTTGGGCCGTTTTTAAACAGTCCGTCAAAAAACGCATGTGTTTTTGACAGGTTTGACCAATTATCTTAATTCAAACTGGTCAAAAATGTATGCGTTTTTGACGGACAGCTTAAAAACGGAAGAAAAACGCCACGTGTGCCATCACCCTAAGGGGTGTAGATTTTTATACCTCTTCCCCAAGCTCATCTTTATAGGTCCGGGGCTGGATGGGCACCTCCTCTTGCCTGCGCCATTAGCTTCCCCCTGCCTATCGATACTTGTTTTGATGTTTTCTGTTTTTCAGTGATTTTTCAGGTCGCAGCTGGCGGAAATTCTATTGGTGAAAGATTTTGGCCAGAAGTTGAAGGGTGCGGTCACACGTCACGTTTAACGCATGCATTCATAAATGCATTGCAACAGCTGAAGAGAGATTTGCCTAATTAAACAGCTGTTAACAATTGCGTTTACAAAATGCAACTGTTACCACATTGTTAATGCAAATGTTAACATTTGCATTTTGTAAACGCGAGTGTTAACATCTGTTTAATTAGGCAAATCTCTCTTCAGCTTTTGCAATGCATTTATAAACGCATGCGTTAAACGCGACGTGTGACCGCACCCATGCCACACAACCCGTTTTTGGTCTGTTTTTAAGCAGTCCATCCAAAAACGCATTAAGATAATTGGTAAAACCTGTCAAAAATGGATGCGTTTTTTAACGAACTGCTTAAAAACGGACCAAAAAGGGTGATGCCACACGTTGCATTTGTGGCCCGTTTTTTAAGTCCGTCCGCTTTTGACAGGTTTGGCCAATTATCTTCATTGAAACTGGTCAAAAACGCATGTGTTTTTTGACGGACTGCTTAAAAATGGGCCAGAAACGGGTTCAAAATGCCTTGTGTGGAATCGCCCTTAGTTTGGGAGTCCGGCGGAGCAAACCGCTTCGGGCAGCTGTGGTTTTCGCGCGGTATGAGGACTATATGGCGTTTACTATGATTGTTAATTTTCAACAATAAATAGCTGTGACCTTTTCCAGGGCGATCCTAGTCCTTGTAGTGCACCTCACTATCAACAGTGCGCAAGACTGCGGCTGACGTCACCTCCTGCAGGAACTGTAAGGGCGCGGTCACACCTCAAGAAGCAGGTTTTTGGACCACGCACTATTACTGGAACTATGAGATATAATCGGGACTGTGAGCAAAACTATACAAACAACTTGTGGTTACCGACTGTCCCGGATATACTAGTTTTTGCTACTATTATTTTTTACTATTTTTTTACTACTATTTTATTTTTTGCTCTTTCTATTCGATGCATCAGTAATTCTTGTCTGAATAAGGGTGATGCCACAGGTGATCAGACAGGTGTTACCAATTATCTTAATTAAAACTGGTCAAAAACGGATGCGTTTTCAAAAAAATCGCTTTTGGTTTTTTAACACATGCGGTTTTTTTACGGACTGCTTAAAAACGGACCAAAAGCGGGTTCAAAACACCATCGGGCTCATTTACTAAGGGTCCGAACGCCGCACTTTCATCGGGTTTTGCAATTATTTCCGCTTTGCGCCAAATTGCCCCGGTTTTTTTGCACACGCGATCGGATTGTGGCGCATCGGAGCCGGCTTGCATGCAACAGAAATCGGGGGGCGTGGCCATCGGACAACGACGGATTCGGTCAAACTGCGGAATTTTAAAAAGGAATTGTGTCGCAAGATCAAGCACTCACATACACCAGGAAGAAGAAGGTAAGCACTCACATACACCAGGAAGAAGAAGGTGACCTCCAGAGGACCTCGGCGCAGAAGCGACACATGCAGGTTATCGGGCACGCGACCTACGGCGCAGAGCATTAAAGGGTTAAGGTCGCCTTATAGGCGTGTGGAGACTTAAAGCCGTAGATGCTCCACCAGGTTTGGGCTTGGACACTGCAGCTCCCACCTCCATTGAAGAGAATGGGAGCCACTCCTGCAGTTATGGCGGCCAGTCACAGTTGATTTGGCTAAGTGCCATAAACAGTCTCCAGAGGAGAGACAATCATGAGTTATGTTTTGGACAACCCCTTATAAAACAAACCGCCTTTCCCTTTGGTGCCTCCTCTTTTCTCAAGTTGACTTTCATTATTTTGTCGGCTTATTCTTTAGAAGCGTTTGAATTGACTTGAGGTTTCTGTCGAGGCAGCAAGTTTTGTTTATAACAACAGCAGCAGGAAAAGTGCAAGAAACCAGTTAGAAGAAAAGCCTTCCATAGACTATGTCACGTCTCTTCTGTAACATGAGACAATGGTAGGCACCTACTGGGAGTTGGGTGTGGGTAGATAGGAGGACAGGTGGAGGAGTCACCAGGACCATCACTGAGACCAGACACTTCTCCTGGAGAGTCATCACAAATGTAAGTGTGTACTGTGTATAGTGTGTATAATGTGTATAGTGTATATAGTGTGTACTGTGTATAGTGTATATAGTGTGTATAATGTATATAGTGTATAATGTATATAGTGTGTATTGTGTATAATGTATATAGTGTATAATGTATATAGTGTGTATTGTGTATAATGTATATAGTGTATAATGTATATAGTGTGTATTGTGTATAATGTATATAGTGTATAATGTATATAGTGTGTATTGTGTATAATGTATATAGTGTTTTTAACCAATTGTGCTGAAGCTCATAAATAGAAAAGGAGAATTTACTTCTGTTATTGATTTATAGATACAAAAGTTACTTTTCAGACTCATGGGTCTCAGTGAGGGCCCAACGGATCCTTTTTAGTCATTATTGTTGAGTAACCCCATGAAACAGGATCCATTCTTTATTTAGCTGTTAATGGCTTAATTTTTGGAGAAAAATGACTTTCGAAAATAAGTCTCACTGAAGCCCCTCCTGGCTCCACCGTCTGCTGAATATTCACGCCTTCCGTGCTTATGCTCACCTCTTCAGCCGGCTCTATGCTGACGAGCCAGCGCCATTGATTTTCCGAGAGTCGGTGTGTCTCTGGAAGGGAAGGAGGAGGCGGGCTTAAACGCCCACAGAAGGCATGAATAATTATCAGACAGAGCCAAAAGGTGCTAAAAATGTCTTGTCAGCAGCCCCTTCCAGGTGAATGGGGAAACTGCGGTGTGTGCATGGTGTCCTCCTGCATGGATTCCTGTCTGTAGTCTGATTCCAGGATGTTCTTTTCATGGTTAAAGACCATTTCTTGAGCTGTTCCTGAAGCCACAAGCTGCTTAGCGTAAGAGATCAGAACCGGCTAGATCGGTGTCTCCTGATTCTGTAAATCAGGAAAAGCATAAGAATGTGCAATTAGCTCAGATAATGATGATAAAGCTGTACCTGGGTATAGGGGGCATAAATAAACTGAAGAGGGTAGTCAAAGAAACCGTAGAGTGTGACAAAAGATAAGGAGGAACAGGTTTTACATCATCGCCCAACAGGTTTTACGTCTACCGGTCTTTCAGTCGTGTTGTATCAGACCTCATCTAAGACAATGATTTTCAACTTGAGTGCCACGGCACACTAGTGTGCCGCGACACATGGTTGAGTGTGCCGCGGGGAAACACTACTGCTACTTTTGTGGACAACCTGTTGCCGAACTGAAACCGAAGGGGAGATCAGGTTCAGCGGTGCCAGCCACAGATCAGTCTGCGCCGTGATGCCCTGTAATATCTCTTGGGCGGTGTGCCTTTTATTGCCTAGGCTCAGCAGTTTGAGCGCCGCCTGCTGTCGCTTAGCGACAGCACTGCTGCTGTCTGACAACCGTGTCTCCTCATCGTCGGACACCTCTTTACACACTTCTTCCACTACGTCAATAATGTCATCATCACCCACAGACTGCGACCGGTGGAAAACCTGGGCATCGGAAAAGAGCTCAGCAGCAACCGGACAAGTGTTTTGTGACTCTGGGAAGGGTCCAGAAAACAGTTCCTCAGAGTATGCCGGTTCAAATGCCAAATTTTCCTGGGAGGGGGCAGACTGGGGGAAAGGAGGCTGAGGACGAGGAGCTGGAGCAGTGCTGATTTCGGTGACATGGGTGGACTGCGTGGAAGACTGACTGGTGGACAAATGGCTAGAAGCATTGTCCGCAATCCACGACATCACCTGTTCGCACTGTTCTGGCCTCAACAGTGCTCTACCACGAGTCCCAGTAACTTCAGACATGAACCTAGGGAGTGTAGCTCTGCGGCGTTCCCCTGCTCCCTCATCAGCAGGTGGTGTCTCACCCCGCCCAGGACCACGGCCTCTGACCCCTGCAGTAGTTGGACGCCCACGTCCACGCCCTCGTCCTCTACCCCTAGCCCTCGGGTTAAACATTTTCAAAATTAAAGTGTAAACTGTAATTTTTTTTTGTTTTTTTGTGTTTTTTTTTTTTTAAACAAAACGATGCTATCCTATTGCTATGGCTAGTTTCTAACCTACACTGACAGCACACAACTGGATTTTGTACTGTGCCTGATGACTTTGAGTTATAAAAAAAAATAAACGTAAAAAAAATAAATTCAAATCAAACCCCTAATAAATTGTCCCACTTCGGTGTTTGAGGTGGATATGTGTGTCACTAAGAGCTAAACACAACGGTAGCAAGTCCCCCTGCTAATTCCTCACAATATGGTACTAGCTGCACTACTAGTGCCAGCAAGGCCAGCCACAAGCAAACAAACAAAAAAAAGTATAACGTTATTGTAGCCCTAAGAAGGGTTGTTGGGTTCTTGTAGAATCACTCCTGCCTAACAGTAAGCCAATAGAACACCCTAACGCTTTCCCTGACCAGCAGCAGCTCTCTCCCTAGCGGCATCCAGACAGAGAATGATCCGAGCAGCGCGGGCAGGGACTAGTCTATTCCAGGGTCACCTGATCTGGCCAGCCAACCACTGCTATCTACGTGTAAGGGTACCACGTCATGCTGGGTGGAGTGCAGAGTCTCTTGGCTTGTGATTGGCTCTGTTTCTGGCCGCCAAAAAGCAAAACGGCGGGAGATGCCATTTTCTCGAGCTGGCGAAATACTCTTCCGAGCAACGAGCAGTTTCGAGTACGCTAATGCTCGAACGAGCATCAAGCTCGGACAAGTGTGTTCGCTCATCGCTATTGATACTCTTTCTTTTTAGCTGGGAGAACCGGTTCCTATGTGAATTTCCTCCAATTCTCCTCATCCTCAAAAGCTTGCATTTTTTGTTTTTTGCTGCTGCTAGCCCTTTCTCTGGGCTACAACAAAAGTCATTTAAATATCGATATCGGGTAAGTTAGAAGCGAACCCTTGATCATACAAAGATAAATCTCGCACATCACGGAAACCATAGACGCTAAATGTTGCTCACAAACTCTAGTTTAACATAGATACAATACAGTATTTTTCGGACTATAAGGCGCACCGGATTATAAGGCGCACCATCAATAAATGGACGCACAACCCGACCGCTATAGTCAAAAAATGGAGGAAGAATTTTCGCTGGGTCTTATTACATCCAAACAAAGAGATCATTTATTTGTACACAAAACAGTCATTCCCATCATACACGCCTTGCCTAAAACACACAAAGGAACTTTCCCCATAATTTTGAGCGTAGGGTCAGTAAGTTATGCGGATGGCTGGATGTTTTATTACAGAGTCCCTGGTTATTTACAAGAGTCATCTGATGTTTTGAGAATTCTCAATGATTACCATATTTTTCGGAATATTAGGCCCACAAAAAAATTCTTTGATTTTCTCAGAAATCAAAGGTGCGCCTTATAGTTCAGTGCGCCTTATATATGAGCCATACTTACAGACAACAGCTGCCTGGAACTGTGCACAGGTCTGCCACCTGCTGGTCATTCAGCCTTATTATCCGGTGTGCCTTATATATGAACCGTACTTACAGACAACAGCTGCCTTGTACTGTGCACAGGTCTGCCACCTGCTGGTCATTCATCCTTATAATCAGGTGCGCCTTATAGTCCAGTGCGCCTTATATATGAACCGTACTTACAGACAACAGCTGCCTGGAACTGTGCACAGGTCTGCCACCTGCTGGTCATTCAGCCTTATTATCCGGTGTGCCTTATAATGCAGTGTGCCTTATATATGAAGCTAGACGTTTTAGCAGGCATTTATTGATGTTGCGCCTTATAATCCGGTGCGCCTTATAGTCTGAAAAATACAGTATATTTGGGCAGATAATTATAAGTTTTTGGGTTGTGATGTCATTTCCCTATACACATAGATTCCCTATACTATCGTTATGGGGGCTTTGGAATTTCACTTGAATTTATACAGTGATTATACCCGGGATGTCAAGGAATATGTCCCATCATTTAATGTCACATCATTATTTTCTGCTTTCTAACAAATCCAGGGGGAGCCAATGGGGGAGAAATATTTGCCCTCATCGGCCAACCTGGTTATGTCATGGTGGGAGTTGCAGTTCATATATACTGAGGAGAATCCATTTTTGCAGGATATTTAGTGGTATGGCAGATACATCGATGATCTCCTCCTCATTTGGAGGGGGTCATGTATCTGCCAAAGCCTTAATTCATACATTACATTAACCAAAATGATTGCAATTTATGGGTCACACACTACTCCCTTGCTACTGAGGTCACATTTTTAGGATGAATTCACACGGCTGTTCAGAAGACACATTGCATATACGTCCCCCATAGGCCGGCAATGGGCAAGCGGTGCTGTACGGGAGCGGTACGGCATTGTACCGTTCAGTAGCCTTGAAAAGATAGGACATTCCTATCTTTTCTATGCATACAGTGCTGTGCGCCATATATCCCTATGGAGAGGGGCGGAGGCGAGCAGCTACAGTAAGGCGGCAAACGGCAGCCCTTAGACCTGAGGTTGCGGGGAGTGGTTGGTGAGTCCATCAATACAAGTACATTTAGGAAGCCCACAGCGGGCAATGCTATATTGCACTTTAATAGTCAACATCCCAAACATACAGTAAAAGCAAAACCAGTGGGTGAAATGATTAGGAGTAGAAGGAATTGCAGCTCAGGTGTAGATTTTCAGATCCCCAGTGGCCATTGATCAGAGAATATAATATTGCTATCCAGAAGAATCTCTCGCTTCACAAAAACATTCACCCATCTAATGTTCACTCATACAGTTCAAAATTTTATAAAAATTAACAAATAGTCACCAAATACTCAGGGATGGATGCAGGGTAGTTCCCAGGAAGAGTCGCACCCTTGGCAATATCCAATCTCCCTCCATGATTAAAGCTAGCTAGCATAGCAAGTGCAGCTATGAGGAGCAGCGAGCCCTCGCCCACGAAGCCTGCCGTCTGCGCATGCCCAGAACAGTGCCCCCACGGGCACGCGGTCACTGCTTCGAAGCCGGAGCTACTGCGCATGCGCAGATAGCAGGCTTTGCGGACGAGGGCGTGCCGCTCCTCATATCTGCGTGCCGAAGATTTCTGGTAGGAGGATCAAAGAGGCTACAGGGGCGTGGAGTAGCCGTGCAGTGTAGCCTCAGCTCTGGTTACTCCACACCCCAGTAGCCTCTTTAGAAAATCTGCATATTGGGGAAATAAAAGTTTTTAAAAGATTGCAGGGACGTGAGGATTAGCCCTTAAAAGTACTATCCTCCTCTTTTGTAACATCATCGATACAACTTTTGTATTCATTTAATTTGTACTTATTAATCTGGCAATTGTTACAGTTAGAGACAATTATAACGATACAAATACACAAATACTTCTAGAGGCGCATTGTTACATGTTGCTGGTTCCTTGGTTGCAGACAAACACAATTACAGGACTTTGTGATGCTGCACAATACAGGTTATATGACACATAACATTACAGAAGGGGAAGTATTAAAGGTATTAAATATACCAGTCACAATGACACACAGACACAGACTAGACAGACGTGTGTAGGGGATATTACACGAGGGGGGCCGGTGCAGCACGGACAGTGTTGTGGTGGACTAGTGGTGCACTGCTGCTGCTGTTGGTTTGGCAGAAGAGACATTGCCCGTAGCTCCACTTTTACCGGGCACTTACGCTGCCTGGTTGTGGCTGCTATTGGAGCCGTGGTGCAGCCTCCTCCTGACTTGCGGTAAGTTGCTGGTTGTGATCACTTACATTTCAGATGCTCCGATGACGCTGCTACCGGTGCTCATGGCTGCCAGGTCCCGGTGCTCTGTAGCACCCCGTTGTGTGACATGGAGCCCCTGCTGCTGATGATCAGCTTAGTGGGGGGTGATAGACCAAGTGGGTGCCGCAGAGCGGGGTGGGGAGGTGGGAAGGCAATGGAGGAAAGAGGTAATGGTGCTTTTCAGAAAACATTTGGAAAGACAAGAGTGAGGCATGTTCTTACAGATAATGTCCCTTTGTTGCCTTCTGCTCCAATTCTGGAATAATTCTGTGCACTTAGAAAAGTTGCACTGGGTAAAACCACGGTCAGGTATGACCTGTAGTCTGTAATTTATACACCAGGACAAATTAGTTACAACTACAACCGGATATTAATCAGGAGGACGGAGAGACAGAGAAGAGTCACAAAGTCTCCAGGGAGAACAGGGAAACAGATCTGCATTTGCACGTGTATAATTATACCTAGTAGGGATCATCACAGGATCAAGGGTAATAACAAACGTGCAACATTGCTATCCTGGGCATATAGGATACTATGCAATTACTATAGAAAGCTGAAAAAAGTGCACCATGTGTAAACAACCACAAGAAAACTGTTTCCTCACTTATGTTATACAGACGGTCCCCTACTTAAAAACACCCAAATTACAGATGACCCCTAGTTAAAGACGGACCCCTCTGCCCCCTGTGACCTCTCTGGATGTTACTATAGTCCCGGGCTGCAATGATCAGCTGTAAGGTGTCTGTAATGAAGCTTTATTGATAATCCTTGGTCCCATTACAGCAAAAAATTTAGAAACTCCAATTGTCACTGGGACAGAAAAGAAATTGCCTGGATCTACAATTATAAAATATACAGTTCGACGCACATTGAAGTCTCAGCGCACCACAGATACAAGCATAGCGAGGCTTGATTGCAGTCTCCACATAAAAAGGGAAATTGCTGTCGCAAACTTTCCTTTTTGTATGATAATATGCAGGGTCGACTCCAGGTTTCAATAGGCCCCTGGGCGACAGGACCTCAGTAGGCCCCTTTGCAGTTAACTCACAAGGCGACATTGAAAAATTCAGAAACAAAATCAGTTCCCTAAAATATTCCCTAGTTCATCATCCCAAACAGCCTCCTCATGGTTATAGTATATACAGCCTCCTCATGGTTATAGTATATACAGCCCCCTCATGGTTATAGTATATACAGCCTCCTCATGGTTATAGTATATACAGCCCCCTCATGGTTATAGTATATACAGCCCCCTCATGGTTATAGTATATACAGCCTCCTCATGGTTATAGTATATACAGCCCCCTCATGGGTATTTTATATACAGCCCCCTCATGGTTATAGTATATACAGCCTCCTCATGGTTATAGTATATACAGCCCCCTCATGGGTATTTTATATACAGCCTCCTCATGGTTATAGTATATACAGCCCCCTCATGGTTATAGTATATACAGCCCCCTCATGGTTATAGTATATACAGCCCCCTCATGGTTATTTTATATACAGCCCCCTCATGGTTATAGTATATACAGCCCCCTCATGGTTATAGTATATACAGCCTCCTCATGGTTATAGTATATACAGCCCCCTCATGGTTATAGTATATACAGCCTCCTCATGGTTATAGTATATACAGCCCCCTCATGGGTATTTTATATACAGCCCCCTCATGGTTATAGTATATACAGCCTCCTCATGGTTATAGTATATACAGCCCCCTCATGGGTATTTTATATACAGCCTCCTCATGGTTATAGTATATACAGCCCCCTCATGGTTATAGTATATACAGCCCCCTCATGGTTATAGTATATACAGCCCCCTCATGGTTATTTTATATACAGCCCCCTCATGGTTATAGTATATACAGCCCCCTCATGGTTATAGTATATACAGCCTCCTCATGGTTATAGTATATACAGCCCCCTCATGGTTATAGTATATACAGCCTCCTCATGGTTATAGTATATACAGCCCCCTCATGGGTATTTTATATACAGCCCCCTCATGGTTATTTTATATACAGCCCCCTCATGGTTATTTTATATACAGCCCCCTCATGGGTATTTTATATACAGCCCCCCTCATGGGTATTTTATATACAGCCCCTCATGGGTATTTTATATACAGCCCCTCATGGTTATTTTATATACAGCTCCTCATGGTTATTTTATATACAGCCCCCTCATGGTTATTTTATATACAGCTCCTCATGGATATTTTATATACAGCACCCTCATGGTTATTTTATATACAGCCTCCCTCATGGTTATATTATATACAGCCCCCTCATGGTTATTTTATATACAGCCCCCTCATGGTTATATTATATACAGCCCCTCATGGTTATTTTATATACAGCCCCCTCATGGTTATTTTATATACAGCCCCTCATGGTTATTTTATATACAGCCCCTCATGGTTATTTTATATACAGCCCCCTCATGTGTATTTTATATACAGCCCCTCATGGTTATTTTATATACAGCCCCCTCATGGTTATTTTATATACAGCCCCCTCATGGTTATTTTATATACAGCCCCCTCATGGTTATATTATATACAGCCCCTCATGGTTATTTTATATACAGCCCCCTCATGGTTATTTTATATACAGCCCCTCATGGTTATTTTATATACAGCCCCTCATGGTTATTTTATATACAACCCCTCATGGTTATTTTATATACAGCCCCCTCATGGTTATTTTATATACAGCCCCCTCATGGTTATTTTATATACAGCCCCTCATGGTTATTTTATATACAGCCCCTCATGGTTATATTATATACAGCCCCCTCATGGTTATATTATATACAGCCCCCTCATGGTTATATTATATACAGCCCCTCATGGATATTTTATATACAGCCCCCTCATGGTTATTTTATATACAGCCCCTCATGGTTATATTATATACAGCCCCTCATGGTTATATTATATACAGCCCCTCATGCATATTTTATATACAGCCCCTCATGGTTATTTTATATAGGAGGAAGAAAATGTTGAACACTCCGGCACCGGGAACTTCTTAAAAAATTAAAAATTTCAAATCCATAAAAATTATTTGCAAACATCCATTAACGCATCACCAAAAAGACCTTATGTGGAAAGGCAAAGCCTACGCGTTTCAGGTGTGTGCTACACCCTTAGTCATGGCTTACTAAAGGGAAATAGGGTGTTGTCTAATATACCGGTAACCATGTGACGTAAATCACGTATATCCGGAATCTACAAATAAACCCTAAAAGCTTCAGTAAAATACAATACATAAAAAATGAATGAAATACCCACTTTGTGTTGTGTTACAATATCACAACGTATATTATGTTACCTGATAAGTAAATTGAAATTCCCCAAAGTCATATCCCGGGCTTGTTACATTGTTTCGAACGATCGCGGTCTACAGCTGGTCAATTAATGTTGTGTCTAATGCGCCTGCGTGGCAGAGTGGGGAATTTTGTTTCTGGTATCTAGGAAACAGCTTTGTCCTGGAAGTTGCGTTTCTAAACTGCGACACCCAGTGGATGTTTCTAGGAAGTGCATATGTGCTCATCCAGGGCCGATTCTAGCATATTTGCTGCCTGAGGCGAATATTAAAATGCTGCGCCCCCCCCCCCCCCGCTCCCTGTTAAGTAAATGCTGAAAACTTTACTAACAATTAACATCCCTACAGACAGCTCCCTGACACTGTGTGACTGACTACAGGATCTGGGAAGCATTAGTGGCATCTAGTACCTTATAGATGACAATCTCTTCCATCAGGACGACTTTATTCCGGGTTCTCCAATCCATGACGTATCACTGCTGAATTCACGGCCGGATATCTTCAGCTCCGTGCAGCATCTCCACCCGGCGTCCCTAAAAATACCACAGTCACTTACAGTATGAAGTATATACCCCTCACAACACAACTGACCGCACTCTCCACACATATAAAACATCCCTTCATTATATATATATATTTCTACTGGAATTATAGCATGTACAGCACCAATCAATATACAACACCCCCAATTTATTAATACAGAACTCTAACATTTAGTTTAAATGATGAAAAGTAATCTATGGTATCCTATAACTAATATCCCACCCTGTTATTATGTCACATGATTTTACATACAGTGCTCCCCTGACCAATGTGAATATATAGCATCCCCTAATATACAGACCCCCCCAGCTTAGTAATATACTGTATCCCATATACAGGCCCCCAGCTTAGTTATATACTGTATCCCATATACATCCCCCAGCTTAGTAATATACTGTACCCCATATACATCCCCCCAGCTTAGTTATATACTGTATCCCATATACATCCCCCAGCTTAGTAATATACTGTACCCCATATACATCCCCCCAGCTTAGTAATATACTGTATCCCATATACAGCCCCCCCAGCTTAGTAATATACTGTATCCTATACAGCCCCATCCCAGCTTAGTAATATACTGTATCCCATATACAGGCCCCCAGCTTAGTAATATACTGTATCCCATATACAGGCCCCCAGCTTAGTAATATACTGTATCCCATATACATCCCCCAGCTTAGTAATATACTGTATCCCATATACAGCCCCCAGCTTAGTAATATACTGTATCCCATATACAGGCCCCCAGCTTAGTAATATACTGTATCCCATATACAGGCCCCCAGCTTAGTAATATACTGTATCCCATATACATCCCCCAGCTTAGTAATATACTGTATCCCATATACACCCCCCCAGCTTAGTAATATACTGTACCCCATATACAGCCCCCCAGCTTAGTAATATACTGTATCCCATATACATCCCCCCAGCTTAGTAATATACTGTATCCCATATACACCCCCCCAGCTTAGTAATATACTGTATCCTATATACATCCCCCCAGCTTAGTAATATACTGTATCCCATATACATCCCCCCAGCTTAGTAATATACTGTATCCCATATACATCCCCCCAGCTTAGTAATATACTGTATCCCATATACATCCCCCAGCTTAGTAATATACTGTATCCTATATACATCCCCCCAGCTTAGTAATATACTATATCCCATATACATCCCCCCAGCTTAGTAATATACTGTATCCCATATACATCCCCCCAGCTTAGTAATATACTGTATCCCATATACAGCCCCCCAGCTTAGTAATATACTGTATGCCATATACATCCCCCCAGCTTAGTAATATACTGTACCCCATATACATCCCCCAGCTTAGTAATATACTGTACCCCATATACATCCTCCCAGCTTAGTAATATACTGTACCCCATATACATCCTCCCAGCTTAGTAATATACTGTATCCCATGTACAGCCCCCTCCCAGCTTAGTAATATACTGTATCCTATATACATCCCCCCAGCTTAGTAATATACTGTACCCCATATACAGCCCCCCAGCTTAGTAATATACTGTACCCCATATACAGCCCCCCAGCTTAGTAATATACTGTACCCCATATACAGCCCCCCAGCTTAGCAATATACTGTATCCCATATACAGCCCCCAGCTTAGTGATATACTGTATCCCATATACATCCCCCCAGCTTAGTAATATACTGTATCCTATATACATCCACCCAGCTTAGTAATATACTGTATCCCATATACAGCCCCCAGCTTAGTAATATACTGTACCGCATATACAGCCCCCCAGCTTAGTAATATACTGTACCCCATATACAGCCCCCCAGCTTAGTAATATACTGTATCCCATATACAGCCCCCCAGCTTAGTAATATACTGTATCCCATATATAGCCCCCAGCTTAGTAATATACTGTATCCCATATACAGCCCCCCAGCTTAGTAATATACTATATCCCATATACAGCCCCCCCAGCTTAGTAATGTACTGTATCCCATATACAGCCCCAGCTTAGTAATATACTGTATCCCATATACAGCCTCCCAGCTTAGTAATGTACTGTATCCCATATACAGCCCCAGCTTAGTAATATACTGTACCCCATATGCAGCCCCCCAGCTTAGTAATATACTGTATCCCATATACAGCCTCCCAGCTTAGTAATATACTGTATCCCATATACAGCCCCCTCCCAGCTTAGTAATATACTGTATCCCATATACAGCCCCCTCCCAGCTTAGTAATATACTCTATCCCATATACAGCCCCCCAGCTTAGTAATATACTGTATCCCATATACAGCCCCCCAGCTTAGTAATATACTGTATCCCATATACAGCCCCTGCAGCTTAGTAATATACTGTACCCCATATACAGCCTCCCAGCTTAGTAGTATACTGTATCCTATATACAGCCCCCCAGCTTAGTAATATACTGTACCCCATATACATCCCCCCAGCTTAGTAATATACTGTATCCCATATACATCCTCCCAGCTTAGTAATATACTCTATCCCATATACAGCCCCCCAGCTTAGTAATATACTGTATCCCATATACAGCCCCCCAGCTTAGTAATATACTGTATCCCATATACAGCCCCTGCAGCTTAGTAATATACTGTATCCTATATACAGCCTCCCAGCTTAGTAATATACTGTATCCCATATACAGCCCCTGCAGCTTAGTAATATACTGTATCCTATATACAGCCTCCCAGCTTAGTAATATACTGTATCCCATATACAGCCCCTGCAGCTTAGTAATATACTGTACCCCATATACAGCCCCCCAGCTTAGTAATATACTGTATCCTATATACAGCCCCCCAGCTTAGTAATATACTGTATCCCATATACAGCCCCTGCAGCTTAGTAATATACTGTACCCCATATACAGCCCCCCAGCTTAGTAATATACTGTATCCTATATACAGCCCCCCAGCTTAGTAATATACTGTATCCCATATACAGCCCCCCAGCTTAGTAATATACTGTACCCCATATACAGCCCCCCAGCTTAGTAATATACTGTACCCCATATACAGCCCCCCAGCTTAGTAATATACTGTACCCCATATACAGCCCCCCAGCTTAGTAATATACTGTATCCCATATACAGCCCCCCAGCTTAGTAATATACTGTATCCCATATACAGCCTCCCAGCTTAGTAATATACTGTATCCCATATACAGCCCCCCCAGCTTAGTAATATACTGTATCCCATATACAGCCCCCTCCCAGCTTAGTAATATACTCTATCCCATATACAGCCCCCCAGCTTAGTAATATACTGTATCCCATATACAGCCCCCCAGCTTAGTAATATACTGTATCCCATATACAGCCCCTGCAGCTTAGTAATATACTGTACCCCATATACAGCCTCCCAGCTTAGTAATATACTGTATCCTATATACAGCCCCCCAGCTTAGTAATATACTGTACCCCATATACAGCCCCCCAGCTTAGTAATATACTGTATCCCATATACAGCCTCCCAGCTTAGTAATATACTGTATCCCATATACAGCCCCCTCCCAGCTTAGTAATATACTCTATCCCATATACAGCCCCCCAGCTTAGTAATATACTGTATCCCATATACAGCCCCCCAGCTTAGTAATATACTGTATCCCATATACAGCCCCTGCAGCTTAGTAATATACTGTATCCTATATACAGCCTCCCAGCTTAGTAATATACTGTATCCCATATACAGCCCCCCAGCTTAGTAATATACTGTATCCCATATACAGCCCCTGCAGCTTAGTAATATACTGTACCCCATATACAGCCCCCCAGCTTAGTAATATACTGTATCCTATATACAGCCCCCCAGCTTAGTAATATACTGTATCCCATATACAGCCCCCCAGCTTAGTAATATACTGTACCCCATATACAGCCCCCCAGCTTAGTAATATACTGTACCCCATATACAGCCCCCCAGCTTAGTAATATACTGTACCCCATATACAGCCCCCCAGCTTAGTAATATACTGTACCCCATATACAGTCCCCAGCTGAAATCTGGACCCAAATAAATATATAACCCCCCCAGGAAAAGAATAATCTGGCCTCATACAATATATACAGCCCTCCAGTATAAAATTATTCTGGCCCCATATAATATATAGAGCACCCCCCCCCCCGCCCCAGTTTAAATGAATCTGGCCCCATATAATATATACTGCATCCCCCCCAGTATAAAGCAATTCTGGCCCCATAAAATATATACAGTGCCCCCCCCCCCAGTATAAAGCAATTCTGGCCCCATAAAATATATACAGTGCCCCCCCCCCCAGTATAAAGCAATTCTGGCCCCATAAAATATATACAGTGCCCCCCCCCCCAGTATAAAGCAATTCTGGCCCCATAAAATATATACAGTGCCGCCCCAGTATAAAGCAATTCTGGCCCCATAAAATATATACAGTACCCCCCCCCCCAGGATAAAATAATTCTGGACCCATACAATATATACAGTACCCCCCCCCAGTATAAAATAATTCTGGACCCATACAATATATACAGTACCCCCCCCCCAGTATAAAATAATTCTGGACCCATACAATATATACAGTACCCCCCCCCCCCCAGTATAAAATAATTCTGGCCCCATGTAATGTATACCCCCCCCCCCAGTATACATCAATTATGGCCACATATAACTCCCCCACATAAAATAAATGACAGTACATGAAAAATAATAAAATCATACTCACCTGCAGGCAGCTGCTCCCTCGGCGCGCGGGTCCCGTCTTCACGCGGCTCTTCTCGCAGCCGCCGCTCCGCACAGTGACACAGGCGCATGACGTCATGACGCCTGTGTCACTGATTAGAACGGAGCGACGCAGCTGCCGGAAAGGCGCTGCGTCGCTCCGCATATAAATCGCGCCTGTCTCTTAAAGAGACAGGCGCGATTTATTTAACTGGTGGGCGATTCGGGCGTTAATGGACGCCCGAATCGCCCACTTTAGAGCGGCGAATTTCGCCGCCCTTTACAGGGACCCGCATTCTGCCGCCTGAGGCGAGATTTTCATCTCGCCTCATGGCAGATGCGGCCCTGTGCTCATCGAGGGGATGGAAAAGAAAAGAACAGCATGTTGTATGTACATGTAACCAAGATAAAAGTACCTATATCTTTTGTCAACATCCCATGTTTGAATCGGGGGACAGAAGATGTAGATGGAATGAGAAATTAGTAAGTGGGAAATCAATAGTGAAATAGAAATTCATGTCTATTATTTAAACCTTTCGGTATTCTTGTATCTAGGTGAAAGATCCAAAATGCTTCCCTGTTCCGCAATGATTTCTGTCTGTCCCCTCCCCTTTTTCCTTTATATGTCTGTTCTATGGCAAAAGTTTCAAAACTTGAGACATTACCCTGATGTATTTCTACAAAATGTTTGACGGCCCCTGACATGTGTTTACTGTGTGAACTACCCCTTCTAATATTGGTGATGTCTCTGAGGTGTTCCGTTAGACGCTCCTTAAATCTCCTAACAGTACAGCCAATATACATTACAGCACAGATATTGCATCTGATGACATAGACTACATAGTTGCTATTGCAATTTAAATGTCTGTTAATTTCGTGTGTCATGGTGTTGTCTGCATTAGAAAAATTTTTTGTGACTTTGGCAAATTTGCCAAAAAGTGGTACAAGGATGTGTGCCGCATCTATAAAAGCCCTTACTATTCAACCAGGTAGGTTTGCTATTTTGTCCTCTGTGGTCATTAAACAAACTTGGAGAAACATGGTTACCCAATGTCGGGGCCCTACGTGGTACTATTTTGCATCCCCCTTGTAAAATTTGGGCTAATTTCGCATCATCCATAAGAATGGGTAGATTCCGTTCAACAATATTTTTAATTTGAGAAAACTGATTACTATATTGTAGTGTCAAGTATGGAGTGTTATCGTTATTGTCTTTCCTGTGCTGACGTTGTTGACTAGTGCCAAATAAAAGTTCCTCCCGATTTTTAGAATCCACTATGTGTTTTGCTCTAGTGAGTGTCCAGTTTGGATATTTCCTGTGTTTTAATCTTGATATGATCCTTGTTGTTTCTGTGTGGTAGTCTCGATCCATACTGCAGTTCCTGCGGGCCCTGGTCATTTCCCCTATTGGTATGGATTTGATGGTATGTGTTGGATGTGAGCTTTTTGCATGTAGGATCGTATTTCCTGAGGTTGGCTTCCTGTGTGTGCAGGTTTGTACTGACCCTCCCTCATCTATGTTAATACATAAATCAAAAAAGATTATACTGTCTATACCCACTGAATATGTAAACTGTAAGTTGTATGGATTATGATTGAAATATTCCATGAGCACTGGTACGGCAGAAACACCGCCCCCCCCAAATAATGAGGAGATCGTCGATGTATCTGCCGTACCAGTGCACCTGGGCAGAAAAGGGGTTATTCTCAGTATAGATATATCTTTCTTCCCAAAAGGCCATGACCAAATTGGCCAGAGAAGGGGAATACTTGGCTCCCATGGAGACCTCACGGGTTTGGAGGTAATACACATTATTGAAGGAAAAAAAGTTATGTGTCATGAGGTACCAGGTAAGTTCTTTGATAAAAATTTTGAAATTGTCATCATAGGTACTATATTTGTTAAGATGATGATCAAGTGCCTCAATGGCTACTGTATGTGGTATGCTAGTGTACAATGCTGTAACATCGCATCCTATCCAGACAAAATTGCTCGACCATTTCAACCCGTTGATAGCTCTTAAAACATCCCTGGTATCTTGGAGGTATCCTGGTACTCTTCGTACCAGTGGCTGTAACTGTAAATCTAACCATTCGCAGGCTCTCTCATTTAAGGAGCCGATACCGGATACAATGGGACGCATAGGGGGGGGGGGATTTATTTGCTTATGGACTTTAGGTAGGGCGTGTAATATGGGCATGGTGGGATAGGGCACTTCCAGGAATTCCCTCTCTTTTTTGTTTAGGGCCTGTAATGCAACACCCTCCTCCAAGATCTGTACAAATTCCCTAGTGAATGTCCTAGTAGGATCCCCCGTTAATTTCCTATACGACTCCTGGTCCTCCAACAATTTTAAGACTTGAGTTTTATACAAGTCTGAGTCCATAACAACCACGCATCCGCCTTTATCGGCCATCTTAATAGTAAGAGAGGTATCTTGTTTTAATTCCTTTAGGGCGTTTTTTTGTTTGCGTGTGAGATTGGACTTGAGAATGGACTTGTTGTGGGCACAGGAGTCATATAAATTCTTTAGGTCCCTCTCTATGGCTTCCTGATATTTATCCATAGAGGGAGTTCTTGACTGTGCTGGATAAAAACAGGGATTGGATATTTTAAGTTTTTTATTTTGGGATAATGCCATCTCTGTTTCATCCAGCTCTGTCAATGTGATGATGGACATTTGTTCGGAAAAATTAAAACCGGAGAAAATGTTATTATTTCTATGAGCATCATTGGGTTGATGAGCCTCATTTGATTGACTAGAATCTATCTCATTCATATTGTCTGAATTATTTGTCATAAAGTGTCTTTTGACAGTAAGTCCTCTGATGAATTTATTGATATCCTTTATGGTGTTAAATAGATTAAAGTCCCTGGATGGTGAAAAGCTGAGACCTAATGCTAATAAATCCTTCTGATCTTCCGATAGTGGTTTAGAGGAAATGTTCAAGACATCTACTTTGTTTTCGGATTCGTCACTTGTTGGCTGCGAAGCGTCCACTGTGGGGGGGGGGATATGTGCGTTTTTCCTTTTCTCCGTCCCCGTCTCGTCCGTTTTTTGAGTTTTTTTTCGGTTTGTTGAAATAGGCTGACTGTGAGGTGGAAGGTTGTATGCGACTTTCTACGTCCGATTGTTCATCATTGTAATCCGAGCTATCCATTTCTGAAGACATGAAATTAACTCTTTGTTCACCTCTATGCTGTTTGTTGTGCTTCTTTTTATTTTTCCTAAGAATAGATCTGGGAGTTGTTCTGAAATAATCTCTTCTCCCCCACTCGTAGACTTGATCATGTAAGTAGTCGTAACAATCCCTTTGATATTTTTCCCTTTTAGTTGTCATTATTTCCTCTTCCAGTTTATCAATTTTAGCTTGAATTTTGTTATTGAGATCAGTCATGACATCTGGTGTGGTTCTTGACAAAATAGTAGTCTTCAGGTTTTCTATTTGAGCTTGTATGTCCTTAATTTTTATTTCCTCTTGTTCAATGATAAGTTTCATGAGTTCGATCGAGCAGTTAGAAAGAATAGAGTTCCATTTGTAGACAAATTCTGTTGAGTATACATATGTAGGTATTTTTCTGATCCTTAGACCTGATCCTTAGGTATTTTATATACAGCCCCCTCATGGTTATTTTATATACAGCCCCCTCAAGGTTATTTTATATACAGCCCCCTCATGGTTATTTTATATACAGCTCCTCATGGTTATATTATATACAGCCCCCTCATGGTTATTTTATATACAGCCCCCTCATGGTTATTTCATATACAGCCCCCTCATGGTTATATTATATACAGCCCCCTCATGGTTATATTATATACAGCCCCCTCATGGTTATATTATATACAGCCCCCTCATGGGTATTTTATATACAGCCCCTCATGGTTATATTATATACAGCCCCCTCATGGTTATTTTATATACAGCCCCCTCATGGTTATATTATATACAGCCCCCTCATGGTTATATTATATACAGCCCCCTCATGGTTATATTATATACAGCCCCCTCATGGTTATATTATATACAGCCCCCTCATGGGTATTTTATATACAGCCCCTCATGGTTATATTATATACAGCCCCCTCATGGTTATTTTATATACAGCCCCCTCATGGGTATTTTATATACAGCCCCCTCATGGTTATTTTATATACAGCCCCCTCATGGTTATTTTATATACAGCTCCTCATGGTTATATTATATACAGCCCCCTCATGGTTATTTTATATACAGCCCCCTCATGGTTATATTATATACAGCCCCCTCATGGTTATATTATATACAGCCCCTCATGGGTATTTTATATACAGCCCCTCATGGTTATATTATATACAGCCCCTCATGGGTATTTTATATACAGCCCCTCATGGTTATATTATATACAGCCCCTCATGGGTATTTTATATACAGCCCCTCATGGTTATATTATATACAGCCCCCTCATGGTTATATTATATACAGCCCCCTCATAGTTATATTATATACAGCCCCCTCATGGTTATATTATATACAGCCCCCTCATGGGTATTTTATATACAGCCCCTCATGGTTATTTTATATACACCCCTCATGGTTATATTATATACAGCCCTTCATGGTTATTTTATATACAGCCCCTCATGGTTATATTATATACAGCCCCCTCATGGGTATTTTATATACAGCTCCTCATGGTTATATTATATACAGTCCCCCTCATGGTTATTTTATATACAGCCCCCTCATGGTTATATTATATACAGCCTTCTCGTGGTTATTTTATATACAGCCCCTCATGGTTATATTATATACAGCCGCCTCATGGTTATATTATATACAGACCCTCATGGGTATTTTATATACAGCCCCCTCATGGTTATATTATATACAGCCCCCTCATGGTTATTTTATATACAGCCCCCTCATGGTTATATTATATACAGCCCCCTCATGGTTATATTATATACAGCCCCCTCATGGGTATTTTATATACAGCTCCTCATGGTTATATTATATACAGCCCCTCATGGTTATTTTATATACAGCCCCTCATGGTTATATTATATACAGCCCCTCATGGTTATTTTATATACAGCCCCTCATGGTTATATTATATACAGCCCTTCATGGTTATTTTATATACAGCCCCTCATGGTTATATTATATACAGCCCCCTCATGTTTATTTTATATACAGCCTCCCCATGGGTATTTTATATACAGCCCCTCATGGTTATATTATATACAGCCCCTCATGGTTATTTTATATACAGCCTCCTCATGGGTATTTTATATACAGCCCCCTCATGGTTATATTATATACAGCCCCTCATGGATATTTTATATACAGCCCCCCTCATGGTTATTTTATATACAGCCCCCTCATGGTTATTTTATATACAGCCCCCTCATGGTTATTTTATATACAGCCCCTCATGGTTATATTATATACAGCCCCCTCATGGTTATTTTATATACAGCCCCTCATGGTTATATTATATACAGCCCCCTCATGGTTATTTTATATACAGCCCCTCATGGTAATTTTATATACAGCCCCCTCATGGTTATTTTATATACAGCCCCTCATGGTTATATTATATGCAGCCCCCTCATGGTTATTTTATATACAGCCCCCTCATGGTTATATTATATACAGCCCCTCATGGCTATTTTATATACAGCCCCCCTCATGGTTATTTTATATACAGCCCCCTCATGATTATTTTATATACAGCCCCCTCATGGTTATTTATATACAGCCCCTCATGGTTATATTATATACAGCCCCCTCATGGTTATTTTATATACAGCCCCTCATGGTTATATTATATACAGCCCCCTCATGGGTATTTTATATACAGCCCCTCATGGTAATTTTATATACAGCCCCTCATGGTAATTTTATATACAGCCCCCTCATGGTTATTTTATATACAGCCCCTCATGGTTATATTATATGCAGCCCCCTCATGGTTATTTTATATACAGTCCCTCATGGTTATTTTATATACAGCCCCCTCGTGGTTATTTTATATACAGCCCCTCATGGATATTTTATATACAGCCCCCCTCATTGGTATTTTATATACAGCCCCCTCATGGTTATTTTATATACAGCTCTACATGGTTAAATTATATACAGCCTCCTCATGGTTATATTATATACAGCCCCCTCATGGTTATATTATATACAGCCCCCTCATGGTTATTTTATATACAGCCCCTTCATGGTTTTTATATATACAGCTCCTCATGGTTATATTATATACAGCCCCTCATAGGTATTTTATATACAGCCCGCTCATGGTTATTTTATATACAGCCCCCTCATGGGTATTTTATATACAGCCCCTCATGGTTATTTTATATACAGCACCTCATGGTATTTTTATATACAGCCCCCTCATGGTTATTTTATATACAGCCCCTCATAGTTATTTTATATACAGCCCCCTCATGGTTATTTTATATACAGCCCCTCATAGTTATTTTATATACAGCCCCCTCATGGTTATTTTATATACAGCCCCCCTCATGGGTATTTTATATACAACCCCCTCATGGTTATATTATATACAGCCCCTCATGGTTATTTTACAAACAGCCCCCTCATGGTTATATTATATACAGCCCCCTCATGGTTATTTTATATACAGCCCCTCATGGTTATATTATATACAGCCCCTCATGGGTATTTTATATACAGCCCCTCATGGTTATTTTATATACAGCCCCCTCATGGATATTTTATATACAGCCCCCCTCATGGTTATTTTATATATAGCCCCTCATGGTTATTTTATATACAGCCCCTCATGGTTATTTTATATACAGCCCCCTCATGGATATTTTATATACAGCCCCCCTCATGGTTATTTTATATATAGCTCCTCATGGTCATATTATATATTGCCCCTCATGGATATTTTATATATAGCCCCTCATGGTTATTTTATATACAGCCCCTCATGGTTATATTATATACAGCCCCTCATGGGTATTTTATATACAGCCCCTCATGGATATTTTATATACAGCCCCCTTCATGGTTATTTTATATACAGCCCCTCATGGTTATATTATATACAGCCCCTCATGGTTATTTTATATACAGCCTCCTCATGGGTATTTTATATACAGCCCCTCATGGATATTTTATTTACAGCCCCCCTAATGGTTATTTTATATACAGCCCCCCTCATGGTTATTTTATATACAGCCCCCTCATGGTTATATTATATACAGCCGCCTCATGGTTATATTATATACAGACCCTCATGGGTATTTTATATACAGCCCCTCATGGTTATATTATATACAGCCCCCCTCATGGTTATTTTATATACAGCCCCCTCATAGTTATTTTATATACAGCCCCTCATGGTTATATTATATACAGACCCTCATGGGTATTTTATATACAGCCCCTCATGGATATTTTATATACAGCACCCCTCATGGTTATTTTATATACAGCCCCTCATGGTTATATAATATACAGCCCCTCATGGGTATTTTATATACAAACCCCCTCGTGGTTATTTTATATACAGCCCCTTCATGGTTATATTATATACAGCCCCTCATGGGTATTTTATATACAGCCCCTCGTGCATATTTTATATACAGACCCTATCGTGGTGATTTTATATACAGCCCCTCATGGTTATATTATATACAGCCCCTCATGGTTATTTTATATACAGCCTCCTCATGGGTATTTTATATACAGCCCCTCATGGATATTTTATATACAGCCCCCCTCATGGTTATTTCATATACAGCCCCCTCATGGTTATTTTATATACAGCCCCTCATGGTTATATTATATACAGCCCCTCATGGGTATTTTATATACAGCCCCTCATGGTTATATTATATACAGCCCCTTCATGGTTATTTTATATACAGCCCCCTCAAGGTTATTTTATATACAGCCCCTCATGGTTATTTTATATACAGCCCCCTCATGGTTATTTTATATACAGCCCCTCATGGTTATTTTATATACAGCCCCTCATGGTTATTTTATATACAGCCCCCTCATGGGTATTTTATATACAGCCCCCTCATGGTTATTTTATATACAGCCCTTCATGGTTATTTTATATACAGCCCCCTCATGGTTATTTTATATACAGCCCCTCATGGTTATTTTATATACAGCCCCTCATGGTTATTTTATATACAGCCACCTCATGGGTATTTTATATACAGCCCCCTCATGGTTATTTTATATACAGCCCTTCATGGTTATTTTATATACAGCCCCCTCATGGTTATTTTATATACAGCCCCCTCATGGATATATTATATACAGCCCCTCATGGGTATTTTATATACAGGCCCTCATGGTTATATTATATACTACCCCCTCATGGTTATTTTATATACAGCCCCCTCATGGTTATATTATATACAGCCCCTCATGGGTATTTTATATACAGCCCCTCATGGTGATATTATATACAGCCCCCTCATGTTTATTTTATATACAGCCCCTCATGGGTATTTTATATACAGCCCCTCATGGTTATATTATATACAGCCCCCTCATGGTTATTTTATATACAGCCCCTCATGGTTATATTATATACAGCCCGCTCATGGTTATTTTATATACAGCCCCCTCATGGTTATTTTATATACAGCCCTTCATGGTTATTTTATATACAGCCCCCTCATGGTTATTTTATATACAGCCCCTCATGGTTATATAATATACAGCCCCTCATGGGTATTTTATATACAAACCCCCTCGTGGTTATTTTATATACAGCCCCTTCATGGTTATATTATATACAGCCCCTCATGGGTATTTTATATACAGCCCCTCGTGCATATTTTATATACAGACCCTATCGTGGTGATTTTATATACAGCCCCTCATGGTTATATTATATACAGCCCCTCATGGTTATTTTATATACAGCCTCCTCATGGGTATTTTATATACAGCCCCTCATGGATATTTTATATACAGCCCCCTCATGGTTATTTTATATACAGCCCCTCATGGTTATTTTATATACAGCCCCCTCATGGTTATTTTATATACAGCCCCTCATGGTTATTTTATATACAGCCCCTCATGGTTATTTTATATACAGCCCCCTCATGGGTGTTTTATATACAGCCCCCTCATGGTTATTTTATATACAGCCCTTCATGGTTATTTTATATACAGCCCCCTCATGGTTATTTTATATACAGCCCCTCATGGTTATTTTATATACAGCCCCTCATGGTTATTTTATATACAGCCACCTCATGGGTATTTTATATACAGCCCCCTCATGGTTATTTTATATACAGCCCTTCATGGTTATTTTATATACAGCCCCCTCATGGTTATTTTATATACAGCCCCCTCATGGATATATTATATACAGCCCCTCATGGGTATTTTATATACAGGCCCTCATGGTTATATTATATACAACCCCCTCATGGTTATTTTATATACAGCCCCCTCATGGTTATATTATATACAGCCCCTCATGGGTATTTTATATACAGCCCCTCATGGTGATATTATATACAGCCCCCTCATGTTTATTTTATATACAGCCCCTCATGGGTATTTTATATACAGCCCCTCATGGTTATATTATATACAGCCCCCTCATGGTTATTTTATATACAGCCCCCTCATGGTTATATTATATACAGCCCCTCATGGGTATTTTATATACAGCCCCTCATGGTTATATTATATACAGCCCCTCATGCTTATTTTATATACAGCCCCTCATGGGTATTTTATATACAGCCCCTCATGGTTATATTATATACAGCCCCCTCATGGTTATTTTATATACAGCCCCTCATGGTTATATTATATACAGCCCGCTCATTGGTATTTTATATACAGCCCCCTCATGGTTATTTTATATACAGCCCTTCATGGTTATTTTATATACAGCCCCCTCATGGTTATTTTATATACAGCCCCCTCATGGATATATTATATACAGCCCCCTCATGGTTATTTTATACACAGCCCCCTCATGGTTATATTATATACAGCCCCTCATGGTTATTTTATATACAGCCCCCTCATGGTTATATTATATACAGCCCCTCATGGGTATTTTATATACAGCCCCTCATGGTTATATTATATACAGCCCCTCATGGTTATTTTATATACAGCCCCTCATGGGTATTTTATATAAAGCCCCTCATGGTTATATTATATACAGCCCCTCATGGGTATTTTATATACAGCCCCTCATGGGTATTTTATATACAGCCCCCTCATGGTTATATTATATACAGCCCCTCATGGTTATTTTATATACAGCCCCTCATGGGTATTTTATATACAGCCCCTCATGGGAATTTTATATACAGCCCCTCATGGTTATATTATATACAGCCCCTCATGGTTATTTTATATATAGCCCCTCATGGTTATATTATATACAGCCCCCTCATGGTTATTTTATATACAGCCCCTCATGGTTATTTTATATACAGCCCCTCATGTTTATTTTATATACAGCCCCTCATGGGTATTTTATATTCAGACCCTCATGGGTATTTTATATACAGCCCCTCATGGATATTTTAAATACAGCCCCTCATGGTTATTTTATATACAGCCCCCTTATGGTTATTTTATATACAGCCCCTCATGGTTATTTTGTATACAGCCCCCCTCATGGTTATTTTATATACATCCCCTCATGGTTATTTTATATACAGCCTCCTCATGGGTATTTTATATACAGCCGCATCATGGTTATATTATATACAGCCCCTCATGGATATTTTATATACAGCCCCCCTCATGGTTATTTTATATACAGCCCCCTCATGGTTATTTTATATACAGTCCCTCATGGTTATTTTATATACAGCCCCCTCATGGTTATTTTATATACAGCCCCTCATGGATATTTTATATACAGCCCCCCTCATGGGTATTTTATATACAGCCCCTCATGGTTATATTATATACAGCCCCCTCATGGTTATTTTATATACAGTCCCTCATGGTTATTTTATATACAGCCCCCTCATGGTTATTTTATATACAGCCCCTCATGGATATTTTATATACAGCCCCCCTCATGGGTATTTTATATACAGCCCCCCTCATGGGTATTTTATATACAGCCCCCCTCATGGGTATTTTATATACAGCCCCCCTCATGGGTATTTTATATACAGCCCCCTCATGGTTATTTTAAATACAGCTCTACATGGTTAAATTATATACAGTCTCCTCATGGTTATATTATATACAGCCCCCTCATGGTTATTTCATATACAGCCCCCTCATGGTTATATTATATACAGCCCCCTCATGGTTATTTTATATACAGCCCCTTCAAGGTTATTATATATACAGCTCCTCATGGTTATATTATATACAGCCCCTCATGGTTATATTATATACAGCCCCTCATGGTTATATTATATACAGCCCCTCATGGGTATTTTACATACAGCCCGCTCATGGTTATTTTATATACAGCCCCTCATGGTTATTTTATATACAGCCCCTCATGGTTATTTTATATACAGAACCTCATGGTAATTTTATATACAGCCCCCTCATGGTTATTTTATATACAGCCCCTCATGGTTATATTATATACAGCCCTCTCATGATTATTTTATATACAGTCCCTCATGGTTATTTTATATACAGCCCCCTCATGGTTATTTTATATACAGCCCCTCATAGTTATTTTATATACAGACCCCTCATGGTTATTTTATATACAGCCCCTCATGGTTATTTTACATACAGCCCCCTCATGGTTATATTATATACAGCCCCTCATGGTTATTTTACATACAGCCCCCTCATGGGTATTTTATATACAGCCCCTCATGGTTATTTTATATACAGCCCCCTCATGGTTATTTTATATACAGCCCCCTCATGGTTATTTTATATACAGCCCCCTCATGGTTATTTTATATACAGCCCCTCATGGTTATATTATATACAGCCCCCTCATGATTATTTTATATACAGTCCCTCATGATTATTTTATATACAGTCCCCTCATGGTTTTTTTATATACAGCCCCTCATGGATATTTTATATACAGCCCCCTCATGGTTATTTTATATACAGCTCCCTCATGGGTATTTTATATACAGCCCCCTCATGGTTATATTATATACAGCCCCCTCATGGTTTTTTTATATACAGCCCCTCATGGTTATATTATATACAGCCCCCTCATGATTATTTTATATACAGTCCCTCATGGTTATTTTATATACAGCCCCCTCATGGTTATTTTATATACAGCCCCTCATGGATATTTTATATACAGCCCCACTCATGGTTATTTTATATACAGCCCCTCATGGTTATATTATATACAGCCCCCTCATGGTTATTTTATATACAGCCCCTCATGGATATTTTATATACAGCCCCCCTCATGGTTATTTTATATACAGCCCCACATGGTTATATTATATACAGCCCCCTCATGATTATTTTATATACAGTCCCTCATGGTTATTTTATATACAGCCCCCTCATGGTTATATTACATACAGCCCCCTCATGGGTATTTTAAATACAGCCCCTCATGGTTATTTTATATACAGCCCCCTCATGGATATTTTATGTACAGCCCCCTCATGGTTATATTATATACAGCCCCTCATGGTTATTTTATATACAGCACCTCATGGGTATTTTAAATACAGCCCCTCATCGTTATTTTATATACAGCCCCCTCATGGTTATTTTATATACAGCCCCCTCATGGTTATTTTATATACAGCCCCCTCATGGTTATATTATATACAGCCCCTCATGGGTATTTTATATACAAACCCCCTCGTGGTTATTTTATATACAGCCCCCTCATGGGTATTTTATATACAGCACCTCATGGGTATTTTATATACAGCCCCTCATCGTTATTTTATATACAGCCCCCTCATGGATATTTTATATACAGCCCCTCATGGATATTTTATATACAGACCCTCTCATGGTGATTTTATATACAGCCCCTCATGGTTATATTATATACAGCCTCTCATAGTTATTTTATATACAGCCCCTCATGGTTATTTTATATACAGCCTCCTCATGGGTATTTTATATACAGCCCCTCATGGATATTTTATATACAGCCCCCCTCATGGTTATTTTATATACAGCCCCTCATAATTATATTATATACAGCCCCCTCATGATTATTTTATATACAGTCCCACAAAGTTATTTTATACACAGCCCCCTCATGGTTATTTTATATACAGCCCCTCATGGTTATTTTACATACAGCCCCCTCATGGGTATTTTATATACAGCCCCCTCATAGTTATATTATATACAGCCCCTCATGGTAATTTTATATACAGCCCCTCATGGTTATTTTATATACAGCCCCTCTTGGTCATATTATATATAGCCCCTCATGGATATTTTATATATAGCCCCCTCATGGTTATATTATATACAGCCCCTCATGGTTATTTTATATACAGCCCCTCATGGTTATTTTATATACAGCCCCTCATGGATATTTTATGTACAGCCCCTCATGGTTATATTATATACAGCCCCTCATGGTTATTTTATATACAGCCCCTCATAGTTATATTATATACAGCCCCCTCATGGTTATTTTATATACAGCCCCTCATGGTTATTTTATATACAGCCCTCCCCATGGGTATTTTATATACATCTCCCTCATGGTTATATTATATACAGCCCCTCATGGATATTTTATATACAGCCCCCTCATGGTTATATTATATACAGCCCCCTCATGGTTATTTTATATACATCTCCCTCATGGTTATGTTATATACAGCCCCTCATGGGTTATTTTATTTACAGCCCCCTCATGGTTATTTTATATACAGCCCCATCATGGTTATTTTATATACAGCCCCCCATGGTTATTTTATATACAGCCCCCTCATGGTTATTTTATATACAGCCTCTCATGGTTATTTTATATACAGCCCCTCATGGTTATTTTATATACAGCCGCCCTCATGGGTATTTTATATACAGCCCCTCATGGTTACTTTATATACAGCCCCCTCATGATTATTTTATATACAGCCCCTCATGGTTATTTTATATACAGCCCCCTCATGGTTATTTTATATACAGCCCCACTTAAAAATAGCTGCACTTAGAAAAAGACGCACTGGGTAAGACCACCATGTGGGCCATAAAAAGAGAAAACACACACAATAAATATTTAGAAATCAGCATTAATACTTTTAAAATAAAAAAAAAATCCCTCTTTACACAATAATATACATTGCCAAAGTCGCCCCGTTGGCCCTAGACTATACATATTATATATCATGGTCATTTTGGGTTAATTCGAAAATTTAAAATCATTTTGACAATTGGGTGGGCAGTTGTCATTTGTTACTTTAATGGGAGTCAATTGGTTAAATCAAATCCCCAAACTAACTATATTTTCATAGATTGTCTCTCTCCATGCCTGTAAACTTAAAAATTCAGTTTGGAAAGCTGTATGCAAATGACCTGGGGTGAGTCCAATCAGCGTCTTGTCCGGAAGCTGCGTCCAGCATATTTGTGAGTTTCCTGCACAGCCACGCCTCCCAGTGCTTGATTGACAGTCCATATGATGATCCAAAATGCAGAGCTCTCTGTAGTCCCTCTCCACCAGTTGCATGTAAGAGGAGTAGAGATCCAGCTGCAGTGTGAGGGAAGTACATGATATAATCCTGTGTGAGGGGGAGGAGATGTCAGGTACTCTGTGTAACTGCTGCCTTGTGTCTCCTACAGGCAGCAGATAAAGCAAAATAACTACTAATGCTTTACTTTACATTACACCAGAAATGAGCAGGTGGAAGGAGATAGGAGGACAGGGAAGTCTCCTCCTGGCCTAACGTCCTCCCTTCGGTACAGATGCTCATTTGCATAATTAAGAAAAGGGAACAGACAGTACAAGGATCTCTCCAAAGATCTTTTTATACCTCGGCCTGTGACCAGGACAAGGGGGCATCCTCTACGCCTAGAGGAGAGGCGATTCTACCATCAACATAGACAAAGGTTCTGTACTGTAAGAGCAGTGAGACTATGGAACTCTCTGCCGCAGGAGGTTGTTATGGCCGACTCTATGTACATGTTCAGGAGAGGCCTGGATGCCTTTCTGGAGAGCAAAAATATCACGGTTTATGGGGATAAAACATTTGTTTGATTCTTGCTAAGGGAATCCTTGCGAGCTGCTCCAAAGGGTAGTGATGTCAGAATAAGTGACAGAGCTGTCAGGTTGCCCTTAACTATGGAGAAAAAAAAAAAATCACTTATGGAGTAAAAAAAAAAAAAGGCATGAGTGCAGGATCTGACTACATATAGAGAAAGTTTGTAGTCTGTTACCATGGAAACACTTAGGTCTGTACAAAACAAGACGATACAAGCTAGTTACTTTAGAACAAGCTCCTTTCTTTATTTGAGGGGTTTTGAAAAATTTAAAAGAGGGTTCAGGAATGGAAGAACACGGTTGCTTTCTCCCGGAAACATTACCCAACCTGTCTACATGTATTGTATTGCAGCTCGGCTCCACTCACTTCAACAAGACTGAGCTGTAATACAAGACACCAGTTATGGACAGGCGCCGTTCTGTTTCTGGAAGAAACCAGCCAGATCTTAATAATCCTTCGAAAACCATAAATAGTCATATTCTGATGAATTTTGAAGATTGTAACTAATTCCATCTCCTTACAGATTAGAGGCGGCCATGGCTTCCATCACGTACAAGCATCTTTGCATATTCGTCTTCCTCGCTTTGCTGTTCCTCTTATCGTACATGTGGAGCCACCAGAACATCACCACAGAAGTGTCAACGCATCTTCAAAAGTTGGTTTGTAATGAGAAACAAGGTCAAAACACAAGCAACACGTCCACCCCACAGAAAGAGGTCGAGGAGATTGTTGTCCTCATTTGGAAATGGCCTTGGGGTTATGAATCCCCATTAGATAAGTGCCCAGAATATGGAATATTGGGGTGTAAGTTGACATCAGACAGGCGTCTGTATAATGTTTCTGATGCCGTCATAATTCACCATGCAGATATTATGTATGACAAAAAAACTTTACCCCAAGCTCCAAGACCTCATTTTCAACGTTGGATCTGGTGGAATTTGGAGCCACCACGGATTATCCAGAACCTGGAGATGTTAGATAACTTATTTAACATGACCATGACCTTCCGAATAGATTCTGATATATTTTCTCCATACGGCTGGATGGAACCATTAAAGCAGAGGCTTGAGAACTTCACCATTCCACCAAAATCCAAACTGGTCGGTTGGGTGGTCAGTAAGTGGTACCCTGGAGCCCCCCGCGTTGCTTATTATGAGGAGTTCAAAAAACACATCCCTATTGATGTCTATGGAGCGAAACATAAGAAACTAAGCTGGGATGATTTCCATGCCACCATATCACAATATAAGTTCTACTTGGCCTTCGAGAATTCAATCTACAAGGATTATATCACCGAGAAGTTATGGTCCAATGCTTTTGGCACATGGACGGTTCCAGTTGTGTTGGGAACATCTCGGGAGAACTATGAACGTTTTCTACCTGGAGACGCCTTCATTCATGTAAATGATTTTCCAAGTCCCAAGGAACTTGCTGCTTATCTTCTAGAGTTGGACAAGGACGATGAGAAGTATAGGAAGTATTTCAACTGGAGACATCAGTACCGTGTCCTTCTAAATAAAGGTCCTACATATGACTACTGCAAAATATGTAAAGTAATCAGAGAAAATCCTGTTTATAAGGTCATTCACAGTTTGGACAGTTGGTTTCTGAAAGACGTGTAGCTTGTGTCTGCCATTTTTTTCCCCCTAATTAAAGCAATTTTCTATTTTTTTGATAAACCTGGTGTAATTCTGTTTTTTAAACATGTTCTTCTCCAATTGTTGCAAAAGACAACCCCAAGCCTTACTTGACTGTAGGTGGGATTACAGTTTCACTAGGTGGAGACCATTGATTTGGCAGAACAAGCATGGTTTTCATGTAGATCTTTCTTTGTAGGACCAGGACAAGGTTTGGTGATCGGTGAAGGTGGCCACCTAGGATGCAATTAGGAAAGGATATTTATAACATGAAAATTACTGGATAAATCAGGTCCAAAAACCACCAGAAAGACCGATTCCTATCCAAGAAGATAACTTGTTGAACCTTAGAGTCTCGAGTTTGAGGAGGTTGATGGTTGTGGAACCATGAAATAATCATCTAGACACAACCACACAAGTCATAATCTGGCCTTCCCAATGGATGATCCAATAGTAAATAGTAAATTAACACAACTTGATACATTGAAACAACAAAACATGAGTATTACATGAGGACATTATAAAAACTAATGCTACATAGATACAGCATCGGAACCAAGCTACTCCATAGAAACTACTGGAATCAAGCTTACACAGAGATATATAATGAAAAACCAAGATTACTACATAGATATGGCACCAGAACCAAACAAACTATAGAGATACATTACTATTACCACATATATATGCGATATACATAGTAGTAGAAGCTCACTTCACATTATACAGCATCCAAAAAGATCAGGTTACCACTTACCTCCGCAGAACCTGGGAGAGGCTTGCTGCTACAAAACTAAGCCTAGAGCAATGAAACACGCAGCCCCCACTGCTGACCATGTCTCCTGCTGCTGGGTTTGTGTTGGGAACTGGAGATGAGACTCTCCGTGACAATGTGGGGCATATCGGGACAATCTCCCAACCTCGCGGGACAGCGGTGAATAACAGGGACTGTCCAGTCCAATCCTGGGCGGTTGGGAGCTTTGTATTCACAATAATCACACACATACTGTATGTGTCTCGCACACTTCTTAAATACCTGTGCAAGCAGTTTGCACTAGAAATAATGTGCAAAGTCCGACAGAAAACTGGCGCATGGAGCTTAGTAAATGGGACCCTGTGTGTCGCCACTAGTGATGAGTGGATTGATCAAAATTTGATAAATCATAATTTGGGTTGGGATGAATTTTAAAACCTTGTTCAGGTCCAAGTTGATGGGACCAGAGACATCCGCGTATACTGCTAGTACCAATTGCGAGTGTTAACTGTTTAAATGCCGCCAACCACAGAGGAAGGGGGGGGATAGTTTCATAGATACATTCACTGTGACTGTGATAATCTTCTTATATTTATTATTCATGGCCTCTTTTCTTCTAAAATCAACTTTTATATTTATGCTAATGAGTCGGAAGGGCTCTGGGCGGCATTATGAGAACCCCTCCCTGCTATAGCCTCATATGCTGTTAAACTTTGCTGAAGCATCTCCCCCTACCAATGTGTGGGATTTCATCAGGCAGTGGGAGGGGGAAGTGCTGAGGGAGGGGAGACAGTGTAACAGCCTGTGGAGCTACATCAAAGAGAGGTTGCGGTAACGACCCCCAGCTTTGGCTCTGGCAATATATTCAGGTCAGGCTGAACTTGAACACCGAACCAAGTATTGGATCCGCTTGTCTCTATTGATGAATTCTGAGAAGGCGAAGAATCATTGACAGTAAAAGAAATAAAGTCAGGCTCTAAAAGTGGGAAAGTAGAATTGGTAAAATTAAATATTGAAGAAAATCCTAAGAAGACCAAGTAGAGGATGTTTCCCTCACTATGGGTAGTAGAATCACAGAGTTGTGGAAGACCTGGAGAGGAAGTTAGAGATAAGAGCTGAGAGGAAGGAGGGAAGGAAGTTGTGGCTGTTAATTGGGATATTAAAGCTAAGAGTCAAAGTAGTAGAGGAACTGTTGGGATGAGCCAGGATGATGATATGCTACAGCCACACAAAAGGAGAGTGGGGGCGGTGAGGACCTCAAAAGATGGAAGGTGAGAGAGGGTACAGGAGGAATGACCTGGAAATTGCATTGTGGAGACTTGCCTATTGTCAGGTCTGGAGCAGTGAGAAAAGAATAAGCTGCCATAGGACAAAGCAGCGGGGGAGGCAGTGTCCTCCTGCTGGATCTATGTTTCAGTGATGGGCAGCAGATCAAAGGACTTAAAAAGAAAAAGGTAACAAACAGATTCGAATTTATTTCACAAAGAGCGGGCGATCCAGACGGCACAAAAGAACATAGTGATATTTTATCTTGGTTACCGTATATACTCGTTTATAAGCCGAGTTTTTCAGCACAAAAAATGTGGCTTATACACGAGTCAATAAAGAAAATAAACTTACATACTTACATACCTCCGTCCGGTGGCCCCGATGCTCAGCGCGGCTCCCGATGTCGGCAAGGCTATTTTTCTGTCTTCCCCGCGACTCCTCGTCTTTCTTCGGTATTCTGTAACAGCCGGTAGAGACGCAGCCATGTTATCTTCCGGCTGGCAGAGCGCATGGTCACGTCTCTGCCGGCTGTTACAGAGGAAAGAAGAGGAGCATCATGGAGAAGACAGAAAATGAGCCATGCCGACATTGGAACTTCTCGAAGGTATGTAAGTTTATTTTTTTAAGTGATGGGTGGGCTGGCTGTATACTACAGGGGGCTGGCTGGCTGTATACTACAGGGGGCTGGCTGGCTGTATACTACAGGGGGCTGGCTGGCTGTATACTACAGGGGGCTGGCTGGCTGTATACTACAGGGGGCTGGCTGGCTGTATACTACAGGGGGCAGGCTGGCTGAATACTGCAGTGGGCAGAGTGGCAGTATACTGCAGTGGGCAGGCTGGCTGTATACTACAGGGGGCTAACTGTCTGTATACTAAACAGGGCTGGCTATATACTGGGGGGCTGGCTGTATACTGCAGGGGGCTGGCTGGCTATATTCTAAACAGGGCTGGCTGAATTCTACAGGGGGGTGGCTATGTACTAAAGGGGTCTGGGAGGCTATATACTACAGGGGCTGGCAGGATTTATACTAAAGGGGGCTAGCTGTATACTACTGGGAGCTGGAGGTCTTTATACTGGGTGGCTGCTGGCTGCTGGCTGCTGGCTATATACTGGGGGGGCTTTAACCAATACATTTCCTACCCTCGGCTTATACTCGAGTCAATAGGTTTTCCCAGATTGTGGTGGTAAAATTCGGGGGCCTTGGCTTATACTCGAGTATGCATAAAGAATTATGTGTGTGAGATGTGTACAAATCTGAGTGAAGACATGAAGCATTGATGTGGACAGCTGGTACAGGTGGAATAGATCTACGCATGGAAAATAACACAGAAAACATAAGAAAGGAAACAGAAAAAATTTTAGACAAATATAATTGTTGGTTTTTCTTTGTCTTCTTACCTTTTCCCCACCTGCAGGGTCTAAATACTTTTGAGAATACTATAATTTTTCAGAATTTACAATGAATAAACGAGCAATTTCTGAATAATTTCAAAATTGTCTGAACATACCAAGGTTGTCACTTACTTGTAAATAACATTCTTTCTATACGGATCCCTTTATGTTGTAAGTGGTGAGATATGTGCCCATAGGCAAGAATTATGTAGGAGTAAACATTGATTGTGCCACGTTTTACACTAATATCCATGTTATTGATCACGCTGCTCCTCCTGCTCTATAATATACTTCCTGCAGATACACAATGGGGGACATTAATCATAGTGGGTCTCAGGTTCGTCTATTTTTGCACCTGGTTTGTGATTTATGATGGATCTAGTTCTGCCTTAGTAAATGCGTTTTGGAATTGTCGCATATCCCAATCATTTGCGCCAAATTTTGCGTAAATTTGTCTCTAATTTTTACCCTACAAAGTAAATCTCATTTGAGACAAATAATGGAATGAGATCCAAAATAGGTGACAGAAGGTTCAGGGCTTCATCTCTGCACATAAAGTCTCAGCTTGTACAATGTCCGGAACACATTGGGGGTCATTTACTAAGGGTCCGAATCGCGTTTTTGCGTCGGGTTACCCGAATTTTACCGTTTTGCGCCGAATTCCGACAAGTTTTTTGCCGCACGCGATCGGATTGTGGCTCATCGGCACCGGCATGCAAGCGACGGAAATCGTGGGTGTGGCCATCGGAAAACCGTCTGATAATATTCTCCGATCTGTACAATAAGACAATAATCACTCCCAGAGATGATCCCATAGACAATGATGAAGTCGTTACTGGAGGAATGTTACATTTTAAAACTGCTCCGAAGTATTTTCCATGTTGCATAGAGGGAATTTTTCATGTAGCGAAAACCTTTGTTTTTAGTAATGAAAAGTGACGTTTTTTGGAAGTGCAGGTAGCTGCATTTTTGTGCCTTTTTTGCGATTTTTAGGCGTAAATTGATGATAGATCCCGTGCAAACATCTGTATAGGAGGCTCTCACTATGTCAGATAAGGCGCAGGGACTCAAAACCACTAAGTGCCGGACTTTGCTGTGCGCCAGAAAATGCCGACAAACTCCACATAAATGTGTCGGATGATGGGGAAAATATAGGCCACGCCTACTTGCGGCAAAAAACAACTGTTCTTGCTGGCGCCATCTCATTATAAACGATCCGCAACAAATATGCACCAAAAAAACGTGAGTTCCCGACGCTTTTATGGTGCAGATCATATCCATGGATCCCATTCTTAAATGGAGAGTCTAATAGTTAAGACATAGGTAGGTTGTCTCCGACAGTGTCCCAAGGGGACCAAATTTTGAGGAACTTGTCCGTACTTTCACGCAGCGAGGCAGTCATATGTTCTAGTGTTCGTATATGCCTGATGTGGGAGTAGAGATCTAGCATAGAGGGCGGTGTAGGACGTCTCCAGTGCAGTGAGATCAGGGTCTTTGCAGCACACAAAATATGGAGGAGCAGTTTTGTCTGCAATTTACCTATCTCAGGGGGAGGAAGCTCCAACAAAAACACGATTGGGTCCCTACTCAAACTTATCTCCAGTACCCTTTCTATTACTAATCGGACCCTCTCCCAAAATGATTGAATAGCCCTGCATTCCAAAAAGACGTGGTATAAGGTGGCCCCTGGAGCATTCCACCTCCAGCAGATATCTGGGATGTTTGGATCCATTCTGTGTAAAGCGCCGGGGTATGATACCAGTGCATCAAAATTTTATACTGGTTTTCTTTGTATATAGTGGATAAAGAGCCTTTCGGGGCCTTATCCCATATCTTTTTCCAATCCAATATCGAAAGTGCCCTGCCCAGCCAGTCCTCCCATTTAGTCATGTGCGCATGTTTCCCAGAATCCGGATATGTCTGGGCCATGAGCAAGACATATAAATCTGAGATAAGCCCTCTAGACGCCGAACCCCTAAGACAAATCCGCTCGAATTCTGTAAGGTCTGGTATTATTAGTGCTGCCAGGGGCTCAATGCATAAAACATATAATAAAGGGGATAGAGGACAGCCTTGACGAGTGCCATTATTAACTGTCAGGGAATTCGAATGGGCGTGCGGCAATCTAATTTGTGCTGTAGGAAAAGAATAGAGGTTGGACAGGGCGTTCAGAAACGGTCCGCGGAAACCAATGTGGGTTAATGTCCGGAACATATAATGCCAATTTAAACGGTCAAATGCTTTTTCAGCATCAAGACTCAGCACCAAGGCTTCTGATTTGGTTTTCTGCACCAGATCTATCAGATCAATGGTGCGGCGAGTGTTATCGCCTGCCTGTCTATACCGGACAAACTCCACTTGGTCCTTATTTATCAGGTGCGGGAGCCATTCACTTAATCTGTTAGCCAGAAGTTTAGTAAAGATCTTAAGATCTGCATTTAACAAGCTAATAGACCTATAGCTGGAGCATTCGGAGGGGTCTTTTCCTTGCTTAGGGATAACCGTGATATGCGAGGCCAACATTGTTTGGGGGATCGCCTCGCCTTTAAGAAATTTGTTAAACAGTTCCACCATGTGAGGTAAAAGAACTGGCAAAAAAGTCTTGTAATAGAGGTAAGTAAATCCGTCTGGGCCTGGGGCCTTATTTCCCGGCAAGTCCTTTACCACTTCCTCGGGCTCCCAGTTTTTGTAGGGAGGGTGCCCACAGACTTGGGGTGGCATGAGTTAAAAAGCTGCACGAGGGGACGTTTGCACTATAAGGGGTGTAGATTTTTGTAGCCCTCTCCTCCCTCCTGTGCTCACAATTCCCCCAAGCTAATCTTTATAGGTCCGGGGCTGGATGGGCACCTCCTCTTGCCTGTGCCATTAGCTGTCCCTTGGCCAGAAGTTAAACGGTGCGGTAGCACGCCACGTTTAACGCGTGTGGTTAAAAATTTTACATTTACAAACACAACCATTAATGCAGTGTTAACAAAATGTTAACACATGCATTAACACAAGTGTTAACATTTGCGTTTTGTAAACGCAAATGTGAACATATGAACATCTTACACAAAAAACAAGCCATCAATCAGCTCCGTAGCCAAAAAATGTTAAATGTTCTGCCACTTGGAAGACGGCGATGCAAAAATGATAGATTTTTCCCACATTAGGGTTTGATTTGACAAATTTAGTAAAACGTAAGAAAAAATATTCAAGTCTGGTATCCCCGTAATCGTATTTACCTATAGAATAAAGATTATTGTATAAGGGGAACACAAGAATAAAAAAAAGTTACAAATCCAGTACAGAATTGAATATTTTTTACTCCTGCCCTCAAAAAAAAGTTCCTAAATTTTCAATAAAAGGAGACACCAACCCCAAAATGGTAACACTGGAAAAAGCTTCTCATCCCGCAAAAAAAATGCCGTCACATGGCCCCAATAACGAAAAAGCAAAAATTTTATAGCCTACAAAAGGGGCCAATGAGGAAACTAAAATCCTGGCAGCTGCTGGGCGCTCCTTCCCTTCTGAGCCTCGCTGTGCACCCATAACACAAGTCACGGCCACATGTGGGGGGTCTCTGCACTCCGGAGAAATTGTAGAACAAACTTTATGGTGGGTTTTCTCTTTTTATCTTTTGGAAATGTCTAAATTTTAGGGCTAAATGAACATATAACTGACAAAATTTGACCCCTCTAAATTTCAACTCCATTTTGATTCAATGACTATGAAGATCTCAAGGGGTTAACGATCTTACTAAAATCTGTTTCTGATAGCTTGAGGGGTGCAGATTTGAAAATGGGTTGGTTATATAGGGGATTTTTGATGCTAAATATGTAAAATTTCATTCAAAACTGTATTTATCCTCAAAATAGTCAATTCTGAAAATCCGTAAAAATCGCTTTTCGATTTGTAGGCCGCGTGGCGTCAAAATAAATTATCCAAAAATGTCAAAAATGATGACAATGTAAAGAAGACAAATGGGAAACGTTATTCAGCAATTTATTTAGGTGGTAAATCTATTTGTCTGAAAACGCGATGATTTCGAATTTCGATAATGGCAAATTTAAAAAAAAAAATCATCATTTTTCTTTTTTTTTTTTTGTAAATAAACGCAAAACTTATCAGCCAAAATTTACCACTAAAATGAAGTACAACATGTGGGGAAAAAACTGTCTCAGAATCGCTTTGATAAGTAACAGAGTTCAAAAGTTATAACCGTATAAAGAGACGCAAGTCAGAATCCAAAAAAATGGGGCCGAGCCCTTAAGCTCCAAAATGGCTGCGTCCTTAAGGGGTTAACCCTTTCACTCATGTGTACTTTGGGACACTACAGTCCTTCCCGCGTTACTAGCCCGCTTGCCAAGCACATATCCCTCACATACATGAAAATGAAAGGAGGGAGAGCAGCCACTAATTATAGGAGCCACACACACCCTGCATTGTATTCGGACTGCGAGCCCCCTATGAGCAGCCATTGTCCCAGCGGCTCCAGGCCCAGGGGCTACGAGGGGTGTGAATAGTTCTGCAGCCGTTGTGCTGGTTGACAACAATGACCTCCATAACATCTCAGGGTGCACCCTCTCCTTGTCTTTTGATGCCGGGTGCTTGGTCTCCCAGTGACGGAGCAGTTTTTCAGGTTTCATAGGGCTTATGACATGTCAATCACCTGGAGGGATGAACCCGTAACTTAAGTAGGACTCTTATGCAGCCTCTTCTTTTGGCATTCTTACGCCGGCGACACACATGACGTTTTGGACCCATTTTGGGGCCGTTTTTAAGCAGTCCATTAAAAAAACGCATCCGTTTTTGACCGGTTTTACCAATTATCTTAATTAAAAAGGGTAAAAAACGGATGCGTTTTTAATGGACTGCTTGAAAACGGCCCAAAAATGGGTTCAAAACGCCACGTGTGCCTCTGGATTAAGGGTGATGGCACGCAAGGCGTTTTGAACCCATTTTTGGGCCGTTTTTAAGTAGACCATTAAAAACATGTCCGTTTTTGACAGGTTTGACCAATTATCTTAATTGAAACTGGTCAAAAACGGATGCGTTTTTTTGATGGACTGCTTAAAAACGGCCCAAAAACGGGTTCAAAACGGGCCTTGTGTGCCATCACCCTTAGGCCAGCGGCACACGTAGTGTTTTGAACCCATTTTTGGGCTGTTTTTAAGCAGTCCGTTAAAAACGCATCCGTTTTTGACCCCTTTTAATTAAGATAATTGGTAAAACCGGTCAAAATCGGATGGTAGGTGGATGAATGGGACGTGAGGATAGCCCTTTTTTGGGCTAATCCTCACGTCCCGGCTATCTTTTAGTAAACTTTAATAAGCGGGTATGTAAATTTTTTTAAGCGGCTACTGGGGCGTGGAGTAGCCGGACATGAGGCTACACGACGCGGCTACTCCACGCCCCAGTAGCCTCTTTTCTCCTCCTACCATTTCATCTTCAGTGCGCAGCTCCTCTTGGCTGCGCGCCCTCGTCTATATATTGATTTTTTTCCCCATTTTTACTGATTGAAAAGTAATTTGCCAAAAATGTTGTTAATTTTAGCATCACCGTCTTTCACATGCATAACTTTTTTATTTTTCGCCTCACAAATCTGTGCAAGGGCTTATTTTTTGCGAGAATGACTGTTCTTTTTAGTGGTCTTATTTTAGAGTGCGTAACATTTTTAAAATCACTTTTTAGAGCATTTTTTATAGGGTATTAATAAAAATAATTTTTGGGAGCATGTTTTTGGGGGGGTTTACGAGGTTCACTTTGCGGATCTCATAACAATTCTGTTTTATTATGCAGATCATTACGGACGCAGCGATACCAAATATGTGGGGGGGTTTGTGTATTTTTTCAATTGTACTGAATAAAAACTAGTTTGGGGAAAATCTTGTACATTTTAGCATCACCATCTTTTCATATGCCGAACTTTTTAATTTTTTGGCAGACAAATCTGGTTAGGGGTTTATTTTTTGTGAGAGGAGTTGTTCTTTATAGTGGTCTCATTTTAGAGTGCGGAACATTTTTTTATCACTTTTTAGAGCATTTTTTTTTTAAAGTACCGTATATAGTCGTGTATAAGCCGAGTTTTTCAGCACAAAAAATGTGCTGAAAAACGTCCCCTCGGCTTATACATGAGTCAATACTTGTAAAAAATAATTAAAAATGGACTAAAAAAAATACGATGCGCAGCGCTGCTCCCCCGATGTCATCGTGGCTCCTCTTCTTGCTTCCGCGCCGTCTTCTGTCTTCTTTAACATCGCGATGGGCGCCGCCATTGTTCTTCTCCCGTGCGGCGCCTAGTATGACGTCAGCAGCGGCGCGTCATACTGGGGGCAGGCTGGGGTGGCTGTATACTACTGGGGGCAGGCTGGGGTGGCTGTATACTACTGGGGCAGGCTGGGGTGGCTGTATACTACTGGGGGCAGGCTGGGGTGGCTGTATACTACTGGGGGCAGGCTGGGCTGGCTGTATACTACTGGGGGCAGGCTGGGGTGGCTGTATACTACTGGGGCAGGCTGGGGTGGCTGTATACTACTGGGGGCAGGCTGGGGTGGCTGTATACTACTGGGGGCAGGCTGGGGTGGCTGTATACTACTGGGAGCAGGCTGGGGTGGCTGTATACTACTGGGAGCAGGCTGGGGTGGCTGTATACTACTGGGGGCAGGCTGGGGTGGCTGTATACTACTGGGGGCAGGCTGGGGTGGCTGTATACTACTGGGGGCAGGCTGGGGTGGCTGTATACTACTGGGGGCAGGCTGGGATGGCTGTATACTACTGGGAGCAGGCTGGGGTGGCTGTATACTACTGGGGGCAGGCTGGGGTGGCTGTATATTACTGGGGGTAGGCTGGGGTGGCTGTATACTACTGGGGGCAGGCTGGGGTGGCTGTATACTACTGGGGGCAGGCTGGGGTGGCTGTATACTACTGGGGGTAGGCTGGGGTGGCTGTATACTACTGGGAGCAGGCTGGGGTGGCTGTATACTACTGGGGGCAGGCTGGGGTGGCTGTATACTACTGGGGGCAGGCTGGGGTGGCTGTATACCACTGGGGGCAGGCTGGGCTGGCTGTATACTACTGGGGGCAGGATGTATACTACTGGGGGCAGGCTGTATACTACTAGGGCTGGCTGTATACTACTGGGGGCAAGCTGGGCTGGCTGTATACTATAGGGGGCTGGTTGGCTATATACTTGGCTGGGTCTGTGACCAATGCATTTCCCACCCTCAGTTTATACTCAAGTCAACAGGTTTTACCAGTTTTTGGTGGTAAAATTAGGGGTCTCGGCTTATACTCGGGTCGGCTTATACTCGAGTATATACGGTATTAATAAAAAATGGTCTTTTTTCGGAATGTTTTTTGTGTTTTTTTCTCCGGCGTTTACCGTGCGGGTCCAGTAATGATTCCTTTTTATTATACAGATTGTTTCGGATGCGATAATACCAAATATGTGGGGGGGGGAGGGGTTGTGTTTTTTATACTTTATTAACTGTTTTTATGGGAAAGTGAAATTTTAGGGGCTTATATTTTTATGTATTATAATGTGTAGTGTTTTGACATGTTTTTACTTTTCCATACTTGAACTTGAACCAGCGATGCTCTGATTCTCTGATGCTCTGATCGCTGGTTCAAGTTCAATACACTGCTCTATAATACTATGGGAAACTGCTCCTCCATGTGACCTTTTCATATATGAAAACACCCATCACTGGGTTTAGCGACGCCCCCTACTCCTCTACAACCAATTCCGAGTGTGGGGAGCTATTCATATATTTAAAAAGGTCACATGTTTCCCAAGGGTGGGGGGGAACTGCTCCTTTCCAGCCCCTCCCATTTGGCAACTGCCTAGTCACACAGCAGATGCTAATGAAAGGTACAATATAACATATCTTTTTTCTGTAAAACCAATTTTTAATACAAAAACACTTTGGCAGTGTGTGTACTATGCTCTGTGGGGACTGGAGGAGTGCTAAAAATGGGTCTCCTGCTGACAGGTTCCCTTTAAAACAATATAGATACAGTTACTCCTCTGCCTCCTTCTGTTGTGCAGGGAGAACGTAGAGGTGGGGGAGTAACTGTACCTACAAAATAATGAAGTGTGAATCATGACATTAGCTGGACAGTGGTCAGGGAACATGGCCGCTGTATCTAAAATGGCTGACAGTTTGCAAGATGGCGTGATCTCCTTAACAAAGATGTAAAGAATAAAAGAAGATTATGGTGAGTGTCAACTTTTCTTTTTCCGTCTTTTGATGATGAAGGCTATAAAATAGCAAAACACCAAAAACAAACAACACTATGATGGGAAATGTCATGGAGCTGAATTGTTACCCGGAAACAGAGTGTAGGCCAGAAATCGTCTTGAAAAAGGTGGATCTGGTGAACTTTGTTCCTACTGGGAGGACAAAATCTACATATTTGTCAGAAGAAGGAGTGAAGACTGTCCTGTATATGAAGTGAACAACAATAAAACAAGAATCCTACACCGACACTTGTTATTGCCTTGTGACTACCTACCACCAGAATTCAATCTCGAAGTAAGGAATCAACCCTAAGCCTTCTAAGTCTTCAAGAACTTGAAGAACCACTTAAAGAACCTGAAGAAAACTACTTTGACAGCTCAGATGAAGAAGATAATACTTACGTCTTGAGAATACCTACTAGGAGCAGTAATCCTCAAAAAAGAAATACCATATATACTCGAGTATAAGCCCAGTTTTTCAGCACAAAATTTGTGCTCTAAAACCCTGACTCGGTTTATACTCGAGTCAAGAAAAAAAAATTAAGTCAAAATTCACCTTTCCGACATCACCCGTAGGTCCTATGCTTGCTTCGATGCTCCAGTGCCGCCGCGGTTCCTTTGGATCCTCTTCGGGTTTTTCCACTCCTCTTCGGGTCCCCTTGCAATGCTGACGGCTCACAAACAATGACATCGGCAAGCGGCTGCCGGACGAGCGCGAAGACCCGAAGAGGAGTGGAAGAATCCAAAGAGGATCCGAAGGACCTGGGGCAGCACTGGAGCATGGGAGACAGACTGGGAAGGCTATATACTACAGGGCCTGGGCAGGCTATATACTACAGGGCTTGGGCAGGCTATATACTACAAGGGGCTGGCAGGCTATATACTACAGGGCCTGGGCAGGCTATATACTACAGGGCTTGGGCAGGCTGTATACTACAAGGGGCTGGCAGGCTATATACTACGGGGCCTGGGCAGGCTATATACTACAGGGCCTGGGCAGGCTGTATACTACAGGGCCTGGGCAGGCTGTATACTACAAGGGGCTGGCAGGCTATATACTACAGGGCCTGGGCAGGCTGTATACTACAAGGGCCTGGGCAGGCTGTATACTACAGGGCCTGGGCAGGCTGTATACTACAGGGCCTGGGCAGGCTATATACTACAGGGCCTGGGTAGGCTAAATACTACAGGGCCTGGGCAGGCTGTATAATACAGGGCCTGGGCAGGCTGTATACTACAGGGGGCTGGCAGGCTATACACTACAGGGTCTGGCAGGCGATATACTGCAGGGGTTTTGCTGGCTGCATACTGGGAGGCTGTGACCAATGCATTTCCCACCCTCGGCTTATACTCGAGTCAATGCGTTTTCCCGTGTACTAGGAAGTGGGAAAAAAATTCTAAATGCAGTGAAATTGGTAAAAAAATGCATTTGTGCCGTATTCTTGTGGGCTTGGATTTCTGATTTGTGCCGATTTCCCCTGAATTGCCCTGGAATTTTGGCGCACGTGACCGGATTGTGGCGCATCGGCGCTGGCATGCATGCAACAGAAATCGGGGGACGTGGCCGAACGAAAACCCGACGGATTCGGAAAAACCGACGCATTTTAAAAAAAAATGTGTCGCGAAAATTGCACTTACCTTCACTCAGCCCGAGCCGGTGTACTCCATTGCGTTCCGATGCTCTTCAGCGCAGCAGCGCCACCTGGTGGACGGTGGAGGAACTACCTTAATAAATCCCGGCCGGACCCAAATCCAGCGCAGAGAACGCGCCGCTGGATCGCGAATGGACCAGGTAAGTAAATCTGCCCCATTGTAATGAATGTGTTAAAACGAAGTATGATGAGGTCACGGGGAGCGACAATCCTCAGAAAGATGGCGGCGCTCGTGCAGCTTTGCCGGCAGCGATCAGCCCAAGAACACCCGTAATACTACGTCACATGTAAGTAAGGGGTTAAACCAGTTTACCAACTGGACCACTGGAAGTGTAGACATCCACTACCCAGAGGAAACCTTCCCTTAAGAGGGGGAGGCTGCAATAAGATGGAAGGTTCTCCCTGGGGCACTTTGGTGTCGGCGTGTGATGGGGCTTCCTGTGTAGATGGTAGAGGGGAGGACTGTGATATTAGAGGCAGCCATGGCTCACACGTAAATACAAGATCAAACTAATAGGGCAAATCTACTTACCTGGTCCTATCATGATCCCCGATCCGGACGGTCCAACAAAGATGAAGTCCGGTCGCGATTCATGAAGATTGTGCGCCCGATATCCTGCATCCGTCCCCTCAGCGCCGAGGTCCGTCGGAGTTCTCCTTCTTCCTCCCGGTGCTTGTAAGTGCCTGTCTTGCAACACAATTCTAAATGTTAAATCTTGTGCGTTGTTCGAATGCGTCAGGTTGTCCGATGGCGCGCCCCCCCAGGAGGAGACAGCAGCAGCTGACTGCTAATCTGCAGGCCATGTGTCCTTTATTCAGCCGGAGGGAATTTATCAAATAACCTCTCTGGGTAGAGTTACAGACTTCCACCAATAACCAACGTCAGGGCAGAAAAAGGATTGACATTAATGAAACACAAGTTATGACTGGTTAGTATGTAACCTCCCCCCCTTCCCAGGCAGATCATATATACAGGCAGTCCCCGGGTTACGTACAAGATAGGTTCTGTAGGTTTGTTCTTAAGTTGAATTTGTATGTAAGTCGGGACTGTATATTTTATAATTGTAACCCCAAACAAATTTTTTTTGGTCTCTGTGACAATTGGATTTTAAAAATGTTGGATTGTCATAAGAACCAGGATTATCAATAAATCATAATTGTAGACACCTCTGATAACTGTTACAGCTGTAAGTCAGGTGTTCTTAAGTAGGGGACCGCCTGTAGCTGCATTGCATGCCAATCATCAGCCAATCACATGGCGGCAACTCAGTGTATTTAGGCATGTAGACATGGTCAAGACAATCTCCTGCAGTTCAAACCGAGCATCAGTATGGGGAAGAAAGGTGATTTGATGCCTTTGACCGTGGCATGGTTGTTGGTGCCAGAAGGGCTGGTCTGAGTATTTCAGAAACTGCTGATCTACTGGGATTTTCACGCACAACCATCTCTAGGGTTTACAGAGAATGGTCCGAAAAAGAAAAAACATCCAGTGAACGGCAGTTCTGTGGGCGGAAATGCCTTGTTGATGCCAGAGGTCAGAGGAGAATGGGCAGACTGGTTCGAGCTGATAGAAAGGCAACAGTGACTCAAATCGCCACCCGTTACAACCAAGGTAGGCAGAAGAGCATCTCTGAACGTCGAACTTTGAGGCAGATGGGCTACAGCAGCAGAAGACCACACCGGTGCCACTCCTTTCAGCTAAGAACAGGAAACTGAGGCTATAATTTGCACAAGTTCATCGAAATTGGACAGTATAAGATTGGAAAAGCGTTGCCTGGTCTGATGAGTCTCGATTTCTGCTGCGACATTCGGATGGTAGGGTCAGAATTTGGCGTCAACAACATGAAAGCGCGGATCCATCCTGCCTTGTATCAGCGGCTCAGGCTGGTGGTGGTGGTGGTGTCATGGATCCATCCTGCCTTGTATCAACGGTTCAGGCTGGTGGTGGTGGTGGTGTCATGGTGTGGGGAATATTTTCTTGGCACTCTTTGGGCCCCTTGGTACAACGCCACAGCCTACCTGAGTATTGTTGCTGACCATGTCCATCCCTTTATGAGCACAATGTACCCTGTAACATCTGATGGCTACTTTCAGCAGGATAATGCGCCATGTCATAAAGCTGGAATCATCTCAGACTGGTTTCTTGAACATGACAATGAGGTCACTGGACACAAATGGCCCCCACAGTCACCAGATCTCAATCCAATAGAGCATCTTTGGGATGTGGTGGAACGGGAGATCCGCATCATGGATGTGCAGCCGACAAATCTGCGGCAACTGTGTGATGCCATCATGTCAATATGGGCCAAAATCTCTGAGAAGCTTCCAGCACCTTGTTGTATCTATGCCATGAAGAATTGAGGCAGTTCTGAAGGCAAAAGGGGGTCCAACCCGTTACTAGCATTGTGTACCTAATAAAGTGGCCGGTGAGTGTATATAAGGGCCTTTATCTGAAAGCACCTGGCTCTGTACAATGGAATTGGCCAGATTCCATGGATTGACCATGGACCAGATTGGTTGTTAAAGTTCGTACTGGCGCATGGCGTGGGCCATTACAGATCCGTGGATGACACACCGTTATGAGAGATATTTGGCGGACATACTGTGGCTTATTTGTTAAGGGTCGCGGATCGCACTTTCATCTGACTTTCCGACGTTTACAGGGATTGCACGGCTGTGACAGGTATTTAACAGGGTCTGATGTCGGAGCAGCTCCTCTTCTGTCTTCTCCGCGATGCTCTGGTCCCCGCAGCTCCTCTTTTCTCTTCTCCGCGATGTTCCGGTCCCCGCAGCGCCTCTTCTGTCTTTTCCGCGATTCTCCGGTCCCCGCGGCTCCTCTTATTTCTTCTTTGTTCTGTAACAGCCGGCAGAGACGCGGCCATGTTATCTCTGTCGTCATCAGCGACCGCATCATAGTATGCACCGGATGACAGAGCACATGGCCGCGCCTCTGCCGGCTGTTACAGAAGACCGAAGAAAGAAGAGGAGCCGCGGAGACATTGGAACCCCCCCGAAGGTGAGTATGTAAGTTTATTTTTTTAAGTGCTGGGTGGGCTGGCTGTATACTACAGGGGGCAGGCTGGCTGTGTACTACAGAGAGCAGGCTGGCTGTATACTTCAGGGGGCAGAGTTGCTGTATACTGCAGTGGGCGGGCTGGCTGTATACTACAGGGGGTTGACAGGCTGTATATTACATGGGGCTGGCTGTTTACTACAGGGGGCAGGCTGGCTATATAGTACATGGGGCTAGGCAGGCTATATACTACAGGGGCTGGCTGGCTGTATACTATAGGGGGCAAGCTGGTTGTATACTACAGGGGGCAGGCTGGCTGTATACTACAAGGGGCTGACTGGCTGTATACTACAGGGGGCTGACTGGCTGTATACTACAGGGGGCTGGTAGGCTATATACTGGGGGTGGCTGGCTATATACTAAAGGGGACTAGCTGGCTATATACTAAATGGGGCTGGCTATATACTACAGGTGCTGGCTATATACTAAAGGGGGCTGGGAGGATATATACTACAGGGGCTGGCAGGTTATATACTAAAGAGGTCTGGCTGTATACTACTGGGAGCTGGCCGGCTATATACTGGTGGGGCCGGGTATACTACTGGTGCTGGCTGTATACTACATGGGGGCTGGCTGTATACTACTGGAAGCTGGCTGGCTATATACTGGGGGGAGCTGTGCCCAATGCATTTCCCACCTTCGGCTTTTACTCGAGTCAATAGGTTTTCCCAGTTTTTGGTGGTAAAATTAGGGGCCTTGGCTTATACTCGAGTATACATAAAGAATTAGGTGTGTGAGATGTGTACAAAGCTGAGTGAAGACGTGAAGCATTGATGTGGACAGCTGGTACAGGTGGAAAGTAAAAGAGCACAGCAAACATTACAAAGGGAACAGGAAAGATTTTTAGACAAATATAATTGTTGGTTTTTCTTTGTCTTCTTACCTTTCCCCCACCTGCAGGGTCTAAATACTTTTGAGAATACTATAATTTTTCGCTTTTTTGGCGCAGATACGATAATAATCTGCCCCACTGTGTAGTGCGCAGAATGCACCAGAATCAGGATTTCTGACGCACGTTCTTCATGAATCTGGCGCCCCCTGCACTGCTCCAACTGAGTGCAGCAACTTTTTTTGGTGCACCTTTAACATAGAGCATGATCTGGAGGGGTCCTCTTAGGGAGGGTGCCCACGGACTGGGGGTGGCATGGGTTAAAAAGCTGCACGAGGGGATTTTGCACTTTACGGGTGGTGGCACAAGTGGCGTTTTTAGGCCATTTTTGAACCGTTTTTAGTTTTGCGTTTTCATATCGTAAAAAAAGCGCATGCTTTTTTGGAAAATGCATCCGTTTTTGACTGGTTTTACCAATTATCTTAATTAAAAATACATGCGTTTTTTTTACGATCTGAAAACACACAACTAAAAACGGCCCAAAAACGCCACATGTGCCATCTCCCTTAGGGGTGTAGATTTTTATAGCCCTCTCCTCCCTCCTGTGCTCACCCCTCCCCCAAGCTCATCTTTATAGGTCCGGGGCTGGATGGGCACCTCCTCTTGCCTGCGCCATTAGCTTCCCCCTCCCTATCGATACTTGTTTTGTGTTTTGATGTTTTCTGTTTTTCAGTGATTTTTCAGGTCACAGCTGGCGGAAATTCTATCAGTGGAAGATTTTGGCCAGAAGTTGAAGGATGCGGTCACACGTCGCATTTAAAAAATGCATTGCAACAGCTGCAGAGAGATTTGCCTAATTAAACAGTTGTTAACACATTGTTAACGCAAACGTTAACATTTGCGTTTTGTTAACGCAAGTGTTAGCATCTGTATAATTAGACAAATCTCTCTTCAACTTTTGCAATGCATTTATAAACGCATGCGATAAACGCGACTTGTGACCGCACCCATGCCACACATGATGTTGTGAACCTGTTTTTGGTCCGTTTTTAAGCAGACCAGTTTTAATTAAGGTAATTGGTGAAACCGGTCAAAAATGTATGCGTTTTTTAACGAAAAAGGGACGAAAATGTTGGTCCTTTTTTAAGTCCGTCTGTTTTTAAGTCCGTCCGTTTTTGACAGGTTTGACCAATTATCTTAATTGAAACTGGTCAAAAACGCATGTGTTTTTTGACGGACTGCTTAAAAATGGGCCAGAAACGGGTTCAAAATGCCTTGTGTGGAATCGCCCTTAGTTTGGGAGTCCGGCGGAGCAAACCGCTTCGGGCAGCCGTGGTATTCGCGCGGTATGAGGACTATATGGCGTTTAATATGATTGTTAATTTTCAACAATAAATAGCTGTGACCATTTCCAGGGCCATCCTAGTCCTTGTAGTGCGCCTCACTATCAACAGTGCGCAAGACTGCGGCTGACGTCACCTCCTGCAGGAACTTTAAGGGCGCGGTCACACCTCAAGGCGCTGGAGATGCTTTAAGCAGGTTTTTGGACCACGCACTGGAGCTATGAGATATAATCGGGACTGTGAGTAAAACTATACAAACAACTTGTGGTTACCGACTCTCCCGGATATACTCGTTTTTGCTACTTTTATTTTTTACTACTATTTTATTTTTGCTACTATTATTTTTTGCTCTTTCTATTTGATGCATCAGTAATTCTTGTCTGAATAAGAGTGATGCCACAGGTGATGACAGGCGTTACCAATTAACTAAAACTGGTCAAAAACGGATGCGTTTTCAAAAATCGCATGCATTTCTTAACACATGCAGGTTTTTTTTACGAACTGCTTAAAAACGGACCAAAAGCGGGTTCAAAACACCATGGGGCTCATTTACTAAGGGTCCGAACGCCGCCCTTTCGCTGTGTTTCGCGATTATTTCCGCTTTGCGCCAAATTGCCACGGTTTTTTGGCACACACGATCGGATTGTGCCGCATCGGAGCCGGCTTGCATGCGACAGAAATCAGGGGGCGTGGCCGTCGGACAAAGACGGATTCGGACATACCGCGGAATTTAAAAAAGGAATTGTGTTGCAAGATCAAGCACTTACATGCACCAGGAAGAAGCAGGTGAACGCCGCATCTCAACGTAAAAGCGACGGATGTAGGAACACGGGAGCACGATCTTAGCGAATCCTGGCAGACCTGAATCCTCGTCGGACAACGCACCGCAGGATTGCGACAGGACTGGGTAAGTAAATCTGCCACCATGTGTGTCACCACCCTAAGGGTGATAACATTGCATTATCCATAAACACATCTCATTAGGGTGATGGCACACGTGGCTAAAAACGCATCCGTTTTTGACAGGTTTTACCAATTATCTTCAAAATCGCATGCGTTTTTTGACGGACAGCTTAAAAAACGGGCCAAAAACGCCTTCAAAACGCCACGCGTGCCATCACCCTAACTTGGGATACACCTGATGGACTGTTAAAAATCAACATGTTCCTGTATTATCTAACAAGATTGTATGGAATAGCATCTCTTCTCCGACAGTTATTGTGCCAAAATTTTGCATGATTTAAATATTAGTTTTTACAACCGACATCATTCTGTTCGTGCTTGTTTTATTGCAAATTTATAGAATTTTTATTTTTTTTTAATTTTTTTTTCATTTTTTGTATTTTATTAAGTCATTTGTAAGAATTTTCTGTACAATAAAAAGGATGTTTTTGCCACGACTCTTTTTCAAAAACAAAAACGTGTCTAGAAATACAGAAAAGGCAAACAAAAGAACCAGCGTCGTTATCTTTCTATAGCAAGTCTAAAAACCTGATGTGGGGTTAAGCCAAACCAGTACAGGCATTCCCCTACTTAAGGACGCCCGACTTACAGACGACCCCTAGTTAAAGACAGACCCCTCTGCCCCCTCTGACCTCTGGTGACCTCTCTGGATGTTACTATAGTCCCAGGCTGCAATGATCAGCTGTAAGGTGTCTGTAATGAAGATTTATTGATAATCCTTGGTCCAATTACGGCAAAAAATGTTTAAACTCCAATTGTCACTGGGGCCAAAAATTTTTTTTGTCTGGATCTACAATTATAAAATATACAGTTTCGACTTACATACAAATTCAACTTAAGAACAAACCTCCGGACCCTATCTTGTACGTAACCCGGGGACTGCCTGTATTTCTATTCCAGAAGGAAAAGACTCCCAACTGTAGATGGCGCTGTGTGATGTTTCCATTGGGTTGGGTCTTATCAGTAGAACTGGTTTGTCTGTGTGAGAGGCTATTGACTAGGGTCAGGAGGTAAGAGTTCTCCTTAACCCCCTAAGGGCTCATCTCTCGCTCTCCACCTTCAAAAATCCATAACTTTTTCATTTTTACGTGAACAGAGCTTATTTTGTGCGTAACAAATTTGACTTCTCCATCACATTATTTATTATTCCACGCCATGTACTGGAAAGCTGGAAAAAAAATTCCAAATGTGAAAAAATTGAAAAAAAATTCATGTTCGCGTCACGTTCTTGTGGTCTCAGTTTTCACGACTTTCACTATGCGCTCCAAATAACACCTCAGCTTTATTCTTTGGTTCGGTGCGATCGCGGTGATACCAAATTTATACAGGTTTTATTGTGTTTTAATACATTTTCACAAAAAAGAAAGAAAAAATTTTGCCATCTTCTGCTACTAATAACTTTTTCATACTTTGGCGCACCGAGCTGGGGGAGGTGTCATTTTTTGCGAAATGAGCCACAGTTTTCATTGCTGCCATTTTAAGGTCTGTGCGACATTTTGGTCATTTTTTATTCCATTTTATGTGAAGTAAAATAGTGAAAAAATTGCATTTCGGACATTTGGGCGACATTTTCCGTTATGGGAGTCACCGCCGACAATAACCGTTTTTATATTTTGATAGATCGGGCATTTTGGGACGTGGCGATACCTAATGTGTCTGTGATTTTTACTGTTTATTATGTTTTATGTCAATTCTAGGGAAAAGGGGGGGGTTGAACTTTTAGGTTTTTAACATTTTTTTATTATTTTTAAAACTTTTTTTTTTACTTTTTATTTTACAGTTTTTTTAGACCCTCTAGGGTACATTAACCCTAGATGGTCTGATTGTTCCTACCATATACTGCAATACTACTGTATTGCAGTATATGGCATTTCTGCACAGTATATGTTACAATGAGCCACTGGCTCATTGTAACGAAACTGCAGAAACCTTGCAGCCTCGGGTCTGACAAAGACCTGAGGCTGTCATGGCAACTGATCGCCAACCCCTGGGGATCAAAAATTGGATCCAAGATGGCGATGCCGACGCCGGAGGAGTTAATAGCCGCAATCGGTGCAAGCACCAACCGTGGCTATTAGCGGTGTATGAAGAGGACTCAGCCCGTGAGCCCTCTTCATACATCCCCCGCACCTCTACGGCGCAGAGCGTTAAAGGGTTAAGGTCATGTGGAGACTTAAAGCCGTAGATGCTCCGCCAGGTTTGGGCTTGGACACTGCAGCTCCCACCTCCATTGAAGAGAATGGGAGCCACTCCTGTAGTTATGGCGGCTAGTCACAGTTGATTTGGCCAAATGTCATTACCAATCTCCAGAGGAGAGACAATCATGAGTAATGTTTTGGACAACCCCTTATAAAACAAACCGCCTTTCCCTTTGGTGCCTCCTCTTTTCTCAAGTTGACTTTCATTATTTTGTCGGCTTTTTCTATAGAAGGACTTCAGAAACTTCAACAAGTCCTTTCAAAAACTGAACTCACTTGAGGTTTTTTGTAAAGGCTGAAAGTTTCTAATGTCATAACAACAGCAGCAGGAAAAATGCAAGAAACCAGTTAGAAGAAAAGCCTTCCATAGACTATGTCACGTCTCTTCTGTAACATGAGACAATGGTAGGCACCTACTGGGAGTTGGGTGTGGGTAGATAGGAGGACAGGTGGAGGAGTCACCAGGACCATCACTGAGACCAGACACTTCTCCTGGAGAGTCATCACAAATGTAAGTGTGTACTGTGTATAGTGTGTATAATGTGTATAGTGTATATAGTGTATAATGTATATAGTGTGTACTGTGCATAGTGTATATAATGTATAATGTATATAGTGTGTACTGTGTATAATGTATATAGTGTGTACTGTGTATAGTGTGTATTGTGTATAATGTATATAGTGTGTACTGTGTATAATGTATATAGTGTGTATAATGTATATAGTGTGTACTGTGTATAATGTATATAGTGTGTACTGTGTATAGTGTGTATTGTGTATAATGTATATAGTGTGTACTGTGTATAATGTATATAGTGTGTACTGTGTATAGTGTGTATTGTGTATAATGTATATAGTGTGTACTGTGTATAATGTATATAGTGTGTATAATGTATATAGTGTGTACTGTGTATAATGTATATAGTGTGTACTGTGTATAGTGTGTATTGTGTATAATGTATATAGTGTGTACTGTGTATAATGTATATAGTGTGTACTGTGTATAATGTATATAGTGTGTACTGTGTATAATGTATATAGTGTGTACTGTGTATAGTGTGTATTGTGTATAATGTATATAGTGTGTACTGTGTATAATGTATATAGTGTGTACTGTGTATAATGTATATAGTGTGTAAAGTTTGTGTATGTGTGTATATATATATATATATATATATATATATATATATATATATATATATACAGAAAGGATAGACAGAGATAGATAAATGGATAGATATTAGGAAGATATATATGAGATAGATAGATAGGAGATAGATAGATAGATATGAGGTAGATAGATAGATAGATAGATAGATATGGAATGGATATGAGGTAGATAGATAGATATCCACCTGCTTAGCTCATTAAGTCTATACTGTGTATACTGCTTGTACTATGTATAGTAGGTGTACTGTGTATAATGTATACTATTTATAGTGTTTGTACTCGGTATAGTGTGTATACTGTGTACTGTGTATACTATATAGTGTTTGTATTGTGTCTGGTGCATGTACTGTGTATACAGTGTATAGTGTGCATAGTGCCTATACTGTGAATACCGTGTATAGTGTCTGCAGTATGCGGATGTCTCACTCTATAGTTATGTTATGTACGCAGGCTAGTCATGTGTAACTATGCTGTGTATATATGCAGAATGGACAGATTATTACGTATTATCGGCGCCTGAGCTAAGTTTAATTCCTTGATACAGTACCAGAACCAAGTTTATGTCAGTGATATGGTACCAGAACCTAATAGTAGGATTCCGGATAATGGTAAACACTAAACTTCAGGGGAGACGGCGGAGAGTTGAGTTTGCCGAGGCTTTATTGACAGGTCTCAGATCACAACTTTTTGGAGCCTCATTCTTAAATTCAAGAGACTAAAAATATGTAACCATAAAACACAAGTAAAGAGAGAGTATAATATACAGTATATACATCTGTATACATAAAAAACGAAATACAGCCAGTCTCTGGGTTACGAACAGGGTAGGTTTGTTCTTAAGTTGAATTTGTATGGAAGTCAAAACTGTAGATTTTATAATTGTAGTTTCAAACAAAAATTTTTTTTGCTCCTGTGGCAACTGTAATTTAACATTTTTTGCTGTAATGGGACCAAGGATGATCAATAAATCCTCATTACAGACACCTTACAGCTGATCATCGCAGCCTGGGACTATTGTAACATCCGGAGACTTCACCAGAGGTCACAGGGGGCAGAGGGGTCTGTCTGTAACTAGGGGTCGTCTGTATGTTGGGTGTTCTTAAGTAGGTATCCTGTATGCCGAGAAAAGATAGGAATATACCGCTGCCGTACGGCGCCGTGCTTGTCTTGCGACACCTGTTTAATACCTGTCCAAGCCGTGAAAAAAAGTTTCACCGAAAGTACATCCCCGAAAAAGTTTCAAAGTCTGACAAAAGTGAGCAGCGCGACCCTTAGTAAATGAGCCCCAGTGTGTGAGAATATATGCAGGGAAATAAACCCCCCCCCCCTCCCCATGTATGTAACGAATCTATCATCATATAGACAGCGCCATTTAGTTGTAGATTTTTAACCAATTGTGCTGAAGCTGATAAATAGAAAAGGAGAATTTACTTCTGTTATTGATTTATAGATACAAAAGTTACTTTTCAGACTCATGGGTCTCAGCGAGGGCCCAACGGATCCTTTTTAGTCATTATTGTTGAGTAACCCCATGAAACAGGATCCATTCTTTATTTAGCTGTTAATGGCTTCATTTTTGGAGATAAAGGACTTTCGAAAATGAGTCTCACTGAAGCCGCTCCTGGCTCCACCGTCTGCTGAATATTCACGCCTTCCTTCCGTGCATATGCCCGGCTCCTCAGCCGGCTCTCTGCAGATCCCGCACATACGTGGTCGTTTTCCACATTGATTAGCCGGCGCCATTGATTTACCGAGAGTCGGTGTGTCTCTGGAAGGGAAGGAGGAGGCGGGCTTAAACGCCCAAGGAAGGCATGAATAATTATCAGACAGAGCCAAAAGGTGCTAAAAAAGTCTTGTCAGCAGCCCCTTCCAGGTGAATGGGAAACTGCGGTGTGTGCAGGGTGTCCTCCTGCATGGATTCCTGTCTGTAGGCTGATTCCAGGATGTTCTTTTCATGGTTAAAGACCATTTCTTTCCTGAAGCCACAAGCTGCTTAGCGTATAAGAGATCAGAACCGGCTAGATCTGTGTCTCCTGCTTCTGTAAGTCAGGAAAAGCATAAGAAGGTGCAATCAGCTCAGATAACGATGATAAAGCTGTACCTGGGTATAGGGGGCATAAATAAACTGAAAAGGGTAGTCAAAGAAACCGCAGAGTGTGACAAAAGATACGGAGGAACAGGTTTTACATCATCGCCCAACAGGTTTTACGTCTACTGGTCTTTCAGTCGTGTTGTATCAGACCTCATCTAAGAGATTATTGCCCTACCACCAGCAAGCCTCAGGCATCTACTCCAGAGTTTTTCCAATAGGAGGGAAGTGGAGACTTAATTATCACTTCAAGAGTCTCCCCTTTGGTTTCAGTTCGGCACCAGGTTGTCCACAAAAGTGCAGTAGTGTTGTCAGCGGTCGTCAGACTCCAAGGAATGTATGTGACACCGTACCTGGACGACTGGACGTTGATAGCTCAGATAAAAGAAATGATGGAAAGGAATCTGGAAAATACCCTGAAGACCTTGTAGAGGAGCTTGGTTTTAGAATCAAAATGGAGACGTCATCCCTTGTCTCAGCCACCAGGAAGAAATTCTTGGGGTTTGTGATCAAGTTGTCCAACATGGTGCTCTCACCATTATCCAATTTGATGAAAGCAGTCAGATGTCTGATTGTTCATCCGAGAATGACCATCTAGAAAGCCATGTCGGTCCTGGGTATACACACATCTACTATAGATGCAGTACCCTGGGCAAAAGCTCATACAAGGAAATTACAGTCCATTCTACATCAGTGGACCAAAAGTTTGCAGTCTCTTGACAAGTGTCAGGGGAATACTACTGGACCCACTGAACCACCGCAAGCGATGATGTAAGTCGACACCTGGGAGCGGAGTCTACCCGGTTTTCACCAGAGACCTTCCGCAAAGCAGGTTGGACTTGCTGCAGTGGGAAACCATCAGGTCACTCCACAGCTCACGGTGATGGCCAAGGTGAGGTACAGAATCATAAGGCAGAGGCTGAGTCATGGTCAGGCAGGAGGTCAGGCCAGGCGGCACAGGATCGGAGTCGGGACAAGGCAGAAGGTCAGGACAGGAGTCACGGGATCGGAGTCGGGACAAGGCAAAAGGTCAGGACAGGCGGCACAGGATCAGAGTCAGGACAAGGCAGAAGGTCAGGACAGGAGGCACAGGATCAGAGTCGGGACAAGGCAGAAAGTCAGGACAGGCGGCACAGGATCGGAGTCAGGACAAGGCAGGAGGTCAGGACAGGAGGCACAGGATCAGAGTCGGGACAAGGCAGAAGGTCAGGACAGGCGGTACAGGATCAGAGTCGGGACAAGGCAGAAGGTCAGGACAGGAGGCACAGGATCAGAGTCGGGACAAGGCAGAAGGTCAGGACAGGCGGTACAGGATCGGAGTCAGGACAAGGCAGGAGGTCAGGGCTGGCGGCAGAGGAGCAAAGTAAGGAACATAATCGAGGTCTCAACGGGAAATCACTGTAAACGCACAGGGTAACAGGGTAAAAACAGGAAAGCTTTCTCCAAGGCACAAAGATCCGGTAGGGGACACAGGAAGGGGCCGGCACATAACAGGGCAGGCGGCCGGCCAGTGCCAATCATCATTTAAATCTTACAGAGCTGGCACACGCGCATCGGAGTTTGGTGACCACCGCTGGATCGAGGGAAGGTGAGTGAGGCTGCAGCCGCGCCACAGGGGCACATGGCACCTGCACCCTTGACGTGGGTTGCAAGAGCACCCATAACAACAAGCTAGTGAGTATTCCCCTGCCCATCATTAAGAACTCCTCTAATGGGAAATTCATGCTCTGAAGGGAAAGTCATGTGTTATGTGCCTCCAGGGGTCCTTATGATGGATGCCTCAAACTAGTACTGGGGCATTCAAAGAAGAACAAGCAATGTAAGAAAAAATGCTACAAGCAAATCACAAAAGTGTGCGTTTAGAAATAGAATCAAAGCGCACCCGGGGCACGGCCCAAACAAATATGCGATTGTATGGGAACAATACAAGACGCCGGGTGCTGGTTTCCAATTACATGTGTTTCCAAAGAAATGCATGTGCGATCAGGCCGTGGCGCGCTGTCACTGTCAAAATCAAGAGGTTCTACAATGGGATAACCTGGTAGTGGTGTTTTTATATGAACAAGCAAGGGGGGGGGGGTACCAAGAGTCCAGCTCTTTCCAGGGAATAGGCTCATCTGATGCACTAGGCAGAAAAAAAAACATACTCACCATTTCTATGGTACACCTCAGAGGGTCATTGGATGAGAACCGGATGGGCTCTGCTGCAACCTGGTGCATCCTTCCGAGTGGCCCCTGAACAAAAAAAGTATTTGATTCAGAGAATCGTCTCCCGATTGGACCTGAGCAGTCGAGAAGATCTGTTCATAGTTGATACTCTTTCTTTTTAGCTGTGACAACCAGTTCCTATGTGAATTTCCCCCAATTCTCCTCATCCTCGAATTCTTGCAGTTTTTGTTTTTTGCTGCTGCTAGCCCTTTCTCTGGGCTACAATAAATGTCATTTAAAGGAAACCTACCATTTAGAATGGTAGGGGTAAGCTGTAAGTACCGAGCACCAGCTCAGGGTGAGCTGGTGCCGGTACTTACTTTCGTTAGTGTTATAAACCGCGGTATCGCGGTTTTAACACGTTTTAAACTTCAGAGCAGAAGGGGCTTCGGTGCTGCGTGCGACCGTGCGTGCGCAACATCTCCGCTATTTCCTATGTAGGCGCGCGCACGTGGGCACGCAGCGCCGAAGCGTCTTCTGCTCTAAAGTTTATAAAGTGTTAAAACCGCGATACCGCGGTTTATAACACTAACGAAAGTAAGTACCGGCACCAGCTCACCCTGAGCTCACCCTGAGCTGGTGCTCGGTACTTACAGCTTACCCCTGCCATTCTAAGTGGTAGGTTTCCTTTAAATATCGCTATCGGGTAAGTTAGAAGCGAACCCTTGATCATAAAAAGATAAATCTCGCACATCACGGAAACCATAGTGTCAGGTTCGCTAGGGAGAATGCTGGGACTTCTGGTTCTTCTGCTGGTGCCGGCAGCGTTCTCCGAACCCCGGTGCGTATCCGCGCAAACTCCACCTCTCGTCCCGGGCAGTGGCTGCTAAGATCTTGCGCTGTCTAGGAGTTGTGTCTGGAACTGCTGGGACTTGTGGTACCTCTGCGTGGTGCTTGGTTGTTCTGCACCATGAGGGGTTAATTCCCAGAAGCTGTCCAGCTCCTATCAGGTTCTGGAGGTGGGGTTCTGGCTGCATAAATTGCAGCCTCACTAGTCACCTGTGCCAGTGTTTGAAATCCCTTTCATCACTCGCTTGCTGCATTAGGTTGTATTGCTCTGTATCTGTGTTGTTGTGACCTCGGCTAGTTTTAGACATTGACTCTTTGCCTACTGATTTTGCTCTTGACGTACCCTCTTGTTGTTACTCCGGCTAGTTTACCAGCCGAGGGGCTATAGGAAGGGACAGAGGTTGGGACAAGCTCAGGGCACACTGTCCCCTGTCTTCTGTGTTACCCAACCCTAACACATAGACGTTAAATGTTGCTCACAAACTCTAGTTTAACATAGATACAAAGATAAAAAAACAAGGAAAAACCTTTAAAATATGTGCAGGTTACAGTAAGGATCCACAATTACAGTATTTTTCAGACTATAAGGCGCACCGGATTATAAGGCGCACCATCAATAAATGCCTGCTAAAACGTCTAGGTTCATATATAAGGCGCACCGGTTTATAAGGATGAATGACCAGCAGGTGGCAGACCTGTGCACAGTTCAAGGCAACTGTTGTCTGTAAGTACGGTTCATATATAAGGCGCACCGGACTATAAGGTGCACCTGATTATAAGGATGAATGACCAGCAGGTGGCAGACCTGTGCACAGTACAAGGCAGCTGTTGTCTGTTAGTACGGTTCATATATAAGGCGCACCGGACTATAAGGTGCACCTGATTATAAGGATGAATGACCAGCAGGTGGCAGACCTGTGCACAGTACAAGGCAACTGTTGTCTGTAAGTACGGTTCATATATAAGGCGCACTGGACTATAAGGCGCACCTTTGATTTCTGAGAAAATCAAAGTATTTTTTGTGCGCCTTATAGTCCGAAAAATACGGTATATGGAAACTTATGACAAATAAGGAGAAACAATCAGGAGAATGGATCCATGGTAATGTAACACAATTGTTCATGAAAGTTCATGAAAAATATTAGTCGTATTAGTAATATGTTTTGTGACTTTGACTTTCATGAGCAGTTGACCTTGTAGAACCGATCAACGCTTTACACAGATTCCAATGGAAATGTATCTTTAATAAACCAGTCCAGCGACTTTAGGGTGCGCAATTGTTATTTCTTTACAATTACGTACTTCCTCTACGAATGTTTTTTTTTAGAGTAAAGTTATGCGCGTTACAACAAGAGAAGAGGTTTTTCACGTAAAGGTAACCTGTCCATGGGGCCGTCCCCTGCCTTGTCTGAATGACAAAATAGCAACAATGTGACAATCAACATGTCAGACAAAGGGGGCGCGGTGCTGCTAATGGACGCACAACCCGACCGCTATAGTCAAACAAAAAAAATTCCGCATCGTGGTGGAAGAATTTTCGCTGGGTCTTATTACATCCAAACAAAGAGATCATTTCTTTGTACACAAAACAGTAATTTCCATCATACACGCCTTGCCTAAAACACACAAAGGAACCTTCCCCATAATTTTGGCCGTAGGGTCAGTAAGTTATCCGAATGGCTGGATGTTTTATTACAGAGTCCCTGGTTATTTACAAGACTCATCTGATGTTTTGAGAATTCTCAATGATTACCGTATTTTTTGGACTATTAGGCCCACAAAAAAATCCTTTGATTTTCTCTGAAATTAAAGGTGCGCCTTATAGTGCAGTGCGCCTTATATATGAACCCCACTTACAGACAACAGCTGCCTAGAACTGTGCACAGGTCTGCCACCTGCTGGTCATTCATCCTTATAATCCGGTGCGCCTCATAGTCCTCATAGCTGCGTGCTGAAGATTTCTGGTAGGAGGATCAAAGAGGCTACAGGGGCGTGGAGTAGCCGTGCAGTGTAGCCTCAGCTCCGGATACTCCACACCCCAGCAGCCTCTTTAGAAAATCTGCATATTAGGGAAGTAAAAGTTTTGAAAAGATTGCGGGGACGTGAGGATTAGCCCTTAAAAGTACTATCCTCCCATCCAATAGATGCACCTACCACCCAATCTACCTTTATACGTAGATGCGTGGTGGTAGGTTCCCTTTAACTCCATGTCACCATTGGACATAAATATAAGAAATGATTTGGTGTTACGTTACCATCGATCCATTCTCCTGATTGTTTCTCCTTATTTGTCATAAGTTTCCGTATAATTGTGGGTCCTTACTGTAACCGGCAGAGGTTTCTCTATGTATGATCAAGGCTTTATTTCTAACTTGCCCAATAGTGATATTTAAATGACTTTGTTGTCTCTCCTTCAACTCCGCGGATTTGGTAACTATAGTTATGTATAACATACGGTTTGCCATTTCCGTGCTTGGCCCACCACAACACTGTTAGCAGCGTAATTTCTATATAATGGTGCACATCCTCCATTCTATAGTGCCCCCTGACACTGTGGACCCTATGTCAACTACTACCACTGTAGTTACACCTCTGCCCATGGATTACGAGAACGGGGATCTGTCACACCCCTATCATAGGCCGGGCTGAAGAGCGCGGCTGTTCACGCTACAACTGCTCAATTCTTCTCTATGGACGAGCACTGCACTCAACAATCTCCGTCAGTGCCATAGAAATGAATAGAGCAGCCAGCACATGCACAACCGGCTGCTCTCTTTATCTCGGGCTATAAGGGAGGTAAGACGGACCCCCTTCTCTTGACTAACTTGTATGTCACCCCTTTAATCAGAGCAGCTGGGTCTAATCAGATATTTGCGCACACATAGTCACGGATCGCGGGCACACTTGTGCCCCTCTCTCTGTTGCGCGGCGCCTCCCCGGCCCTCACTTATCTCCACAATCCTGCTCCTGTCCAGGCTAGGCCAAAGAAGATTTAAATGGTCAGCGCACCGCTGATTGGCTTTGGCCATTCCGGGTTTCCATAAAGACTGGCGGCTCCCATTATTCCCGGCCGGATCTTTGCGGTCATTAGCTCTAGAGAAAGCTCCCCTGCGTTGCTCCTATGTTCCGGTGTACCGTTCCCTTGCCCGTGACACTGGACCTGACCTCTGCATCTCTACCGCCTGCCCTGACTATGTGCCTGTGCCTGACCTTGAGCCTGGACTGTGATTCTGTACCGCTACCTCGGCTGCCACCGCGGGCCTAGTCGCACCTGTGGAACGACCTGGTGGCACCCTGCCGCAGCAAGACCATCCAGCCCTGTGGCGAGCTCTGTTGAAGATCGGGTGCCACTTCGACTGTGGTCCCAAGTGTCGGCTAGTACCATCGCTCCTTTAACTGGTGCTCATATATATGTCCCAGTGAAAAGAAAAAACTATCAAAATGCCCCCTGGGTTCTTTTGTAACATCACCAATACAACTTTATTGATCCCCGGAGGAGTGTGGGGGGGAGGGTTCATTTGTACTTATGTTGCACCCAGTTGTGTGACATGGAGCCCCTGCTGATGATGATCAGCTTAGTGGGGGGTGATAGACCAAGTGGGTGCCGCAGAGCGGGGTGGGGAGGTGGGAAGGCAATGGAGGAAAGAGGTAATGGTGCTTTTCAGATAACATTTGGAAAGACAAGAGTTAGGCATGTTCTTAAAGATAAAAGGGATACATTTACTTACCTGTCCCATTGTGATCCCCGAGGTGCGTTGTCCGACGAGGATTCGGAGCTGCCGTGATTCACCAAGATTGTGCGTCCAATTTCTTGCATGTGTTGCTTCCCCGCTGAGGTCCAGCGGAGTTCACCTTCTTCCTCCCGGTGCATGTAAGTGCTTGGCTTGCGACACAATTTTGAATGTTAAATCCTGCGTTTAGTCCAGTTGGGCTGTCCGATGGCCACGCCCCCAATTTCTGAAAATCCAATTGCGTGAGCCAAAAACCCCAGTTAAATGCGGCGCAAAACGGAAAAAGTCGGGAAACCCGATGAAAATGCGGTCCGCGGACCCTTAGTAAATGTGCCCCTTTGTTCCCTTCTGGTCCAATTCTGGAATAATTCTGTGCACTTAGAAAAGTTGCACTGGGTAAGACCACGGTCAGGTATGACCTGTAGTCTGTAATTTATACACCAGGACAAATTAGTTACAACTACAACCAGATATTAATCAGGAGGGCGGAGAGACAGAGAAAAGAGTCTCCAGGAAGAACAAGGAAACAGATCTGCATTTGCACGTGTATAATTATACGTAGTAGGGATCATCACAGGAACAAACGTGCAACATTGCTATCCTGGGCATATAGGATACTATACAATTACAATAGAAAGCAGAAAAAAGTGCACCATGTGTAAACAACCACAGGAAAACTGTTCCCTCACTTATGTTATACAGGCGGTCCCCTACTTAAGCACACCCGACTTACAGACGACCCCTAGTTACAGACGGACCCCTCTGCCCACTGTGACCTCTGGTGACCTCTCTGGATGTTACTATAGTCCCGGGCTGCAATGATCAGCTGTAAGGTGTCTGTAATGAAGATTTATTGATAATCCTTGGTCCCATTACAGCAAAAAATTAAGAAACTCCAATTGTCACTGGGACAAATTTTTTTTTCGTCTGGATCTACAATTATAAAATATACAGTTTCGACGCTCATTGTGCGCACCACAGATACAAGTATGGTGCAGCTTGATTGCAGTCTCCACATAAAGAGGGAAATTGCTGTCGCAGACTTTCCTTTTTGTATGACAATATGCAGGGTCGACTCCAGGTTTCAATAGGCCCCTGGGCGACAGAACCTCACTAGGCCCCTTTGCAGGGAACTCACAAGGCGACATTGAAAAATTCCGAAATTAAATCAGTTCCCTAAAATATTCCCTAGTTCATCATCCCAAACAGCCTCCTCATGGGTAATTTATAGCCCCCCTCATGGTTATTTTATATACAGCCCCCTTGTGGTTATTTTATATACAGCCCCCTCATGGTTATTTTATATACAGCCCCCTCATGGTTATTTTATATACAGCCCCTCATGGTTATTTTATATACAGCCCCTCATGGTTATTTTATATACAGCCCCTCATGGTTATTTTATATACAGCCCCCCTCATGAGTATTTTATATACAGTCCCTCATGGTTATTTTATATACAGCCCCCTTATGGTTATTTTATATACAGCCCCTCATGGTTATTTTATATACAGCCCCTCATGGTTATTTTATATACAGCCCCCCTCATGAGTATTTTATATACAGTCCCTCATGGTTATTTTATATACAGCCCCCTTATGGTCATTTTATATACAGCCCCCTCATGGTTATTTTATATACAGCCCCCTCATGGTTATTTTATATACAGCCCCCTCATGGTTATTTTATATACAGCCCCCTCATGGTTATTTTATATACAGCCCCTCATGGTTATTTTATATACAGCCCCTCATGGTTATTTTATATACAGCCCGCCTCGTACCCTATTGATTAGATTCGATACAGCCAGGGCCGGATTATAGGGAGGGCTCCCGGGGCTCGAGCCCCGGGGCCCCCACCATTTTGCCCCCCCAGGGGGCCCCCACCAGATCCCTGACTCCTCAGCCGCCGCCTCCCTTAGTCGTCCGCCCGACCTCGACACAGGTCACCTGTGGATGTCTGGTGCGGGCTGAGGTGTATGTTAAATGGGACTGCATATCTGGTAGGGGTGAAGGTAGATACAAAGATGTGTTACTGGGGGTGAGGCGGCTGTATGTAGCTGTGTTACTGGGGATGAGGCAGCTGTATGTAGCTGTGTTACTGGGGGCGAGGCGGCTGTATGTAGCTGTGTTACTGGTGAAGAGAGGAGCTGCTGCCCACGAGACAAAGAGGTCCGCTCATCCAGAGTGGCAGACCCGACAGTATGGCAAAGATCCACGAGGTGTAGTACCGATGAAATAGGCGCTGATTCACTCAGAAATGTACTCGAGGTATTATATCCATGAAAGTACTTTAATTGGTTGGTACAACACATTAGGCCCCCGTTGGCCCTAGACTATACATATTGGGGCACATTTACTTACAGGGTCCAGTCGCGATCCAGCGGCGGGTTCTCCGGCACTGATTCGGGTTCTGCCGGGATTCACTAAGGTCCGTGCGCCGATATTCACCAGGTGTTGCTGCTGCGCCGAGATTCCGCTGAAGTTCACCTGCTTTTTTCTGGTGTATGTGAGTGCTTGATCTTGCGACACAAATGGCTTTTTAAATTCTGCGGTTTTTCCGAATCCTTCGGGTTGTCCGGTGGCCACGCCCCCGATTTCTGTCGCGCGATTGCGCCAAAAATCGATCGCGATTTTATATACTATAAAATTTTTAAAAAAAGCCTTTTTCCCCACTTTTTGTAACTTTAACCTCCCTCCCAAAAAACTAAAAAGAAAATGAAGAGAAGGTCCTTTAAGATTCATTATTTCTAAATTAGCTCTATGTGTCATAATGAAAATGGGGCATCATTTTGAATGCCCCAGCAGGAATACACAGCGGGCGGCTGGGAACTGGTAAATCTTGCTACATAACATTACCCCCCCCACCCCACCCCCTCACATTTATAAGTCTGACAATTGGGTGGGCAGTTGTCATATGCTACTTTAATGGGAACCAATTGGTTAAATCAAACCCCAAAACTAACTATATTTTCATAGATTGTCTTTCTCCATGCCTGTAAACTTAAACATTCAGTTTGTAAATCTGTATGCAAATGACCCGAGGTGAGGCCAATCAGCGTCTTCCCTGAAGCTGCGTCCAGCTGATTTGTGAGTCTCCTGCCAGGGCACGCCTCCAAGTCTCCTGTGGAGCCACGCCTCCCAGTGCTTGATGGACAGTCCATATGATAATCCAAAATGCAGAGCTCTCTGTAGTCCCTCTCCACCAGTTGCATGTAAGAGTAGTAGAGATCCAGCTGCAGTGTGAGGGAAGTACATGATATAATCCTGTGTGAGGGGGAGGAGATGTCAGGTACTCTGTGTAACTGCTGCCTTGTGTCTCCCACAGGCAGCAGATAAAGCAAAATAACTACTAATGCTTTACTTTACATTACACCAGAAATGAGCAGGTGGAAGGAGATAGGAGGACAGGGAAGTCTCCACCTGGCCTAACTTCCTCCCTTCGGTGCAGATGCTCATTTGCACAATTAAGAAAAGGTAAAGGCTGGGATGGAATCCTCGCGAGCTGCTCCAAAGGTTGGTGATGTCAGAATAAGTGACAGAGCTGTCAGGTTGCCCTTAACGATAGAGAAAAAAAACAAATCACTTATGGAGTAAAAAAAAAGGCATGAGTGCAGGATCTGACTACATATAGAGAAAGTTTGTAGTCTGTTACCATGGAAACACTTAGGTCTGTACAAAACAAGACGATACAAGCTAGTTACTTTAGAACAAGCTCCTTTCTTGACTTGAGGGGTTTTTAAAAATTAAAAAAGGGTTCAGGAATGGAAGAACATGGTTGCTTTCTCCTGGAAACATGACCCAACCTGTCTACAAGCTGTAATACAAGACACCAGTTATGGACAGGCGCCGTACTGTTTCTGGAAGAAACCAACCAGAGCTTACTAATCCTTCGAAAACCATAAATAGTCATATTCTGATGAATTTTGAAGATTGCAACTAATTCCATCTCCTTACAGATTAGAGGCGGCCATGGCTTCCATCACGTACAAGCATCTTTGCATATTCGTCTTCCTCGCTTTGCTGTTCCTCTTATCGTACATGTGGAGCCACCAGAACATCACCACAGAAGTGTCAACGCATCTTCAAAAGTTGGTTTGTAATGAGAAACAAGGTCAAAACACAAGCAACACGGCCACCCCACAGAAAGAGGTCGAGGAGATTGTTGTCCTCATTTGGAAATGGCCTTGGGGTGCTGAGTCCCCATTGGATAAGTGCCCAGAATATGGAATATTGGGGTGTAAGTTGACTTTAGACAGGCGTCTGTATGATGTTTCTGATGCCGTCCTTATTCACCATGCAGATATTATGTATGACAAAAAAACGCTACCTCAAGCTCCAAGACCTCATTTTCAACGTTGGATCTGGTGGAATTTGGAGCCACCACGGATTATCCAGAACCTGAAGATGTTAGATAATTTATTTAACATGACCATGACCTTCCGAATAGATTCTGATATATTTTCTCCATATGGTCAGATGGAGCCATTAAAGCAGAGACTTGAGAACTTCACCATTCCACCAAAATCCAAACTGGTCTCATGGGTGGTCAGTAAGTGGTACCCTGGAGCCCCCCGCATTGCTTATTATGAGGAGTTAAAAAAACACATCCCTATTGATGTCTACGGAGCAAGACACAGGAAACTAAGCAGGGGGGATTTCCATGCCACCATATCACAATATAAGTTCTACTTGGCCTTCGAGAATTCAGTCTACAAGGATTATATCACCGAGAAGTTATGGTCCAATGCTTTTGGTACATGGACGGTTCCAGTTGTGTTGGGAACATCTCGGGAGAACTATGAACGTTTTCTACCTGGAGACGCCTTCATTCATGTAAATGATTTTCCAAGTCCCAAGGAACTTGCTGCTTATCTTCTAGAGTTGGACAAAGACGATGAGAAGTATAGGAAGTATTTCAACTGGAGACATCAGTACCGTGTCCTTCCAAATAACTTTCCTACATATGACTACTGCAATATATGTAAAGTAATCAGAGAAAATCCTGTTTACAAGGTCATTCACAGTTTGGACAGTTGGTTTCTGAAAGACGTGTAGCTTGGGATATTCTATGCGTCTGCCGTGTTTGTCCCCTAATTAAAGCAATTTTCTAGCTATGTGATAAATCGGGTGAAATTCTGTTTTTTAAACATGTTCTTGAAAATAGTCTTGCAATTGTTGCAAAACGCAACCCCAAGCCTTAAGTGGGATTACAGTTTCACAAGGTGGACACCACTGATTTGGTAGAACAAGCATGGTTTTCATGTAGATCTTTCTTTGTAGGACCAGGACAAGGTTTGGTGGTCGGTGAAGGTGGCCACCTAGGATGCAATTAGGAAAAGATATTTATAACATGAAAATTACTGGATAAATCAGGTCCAAAAGCCACCAGCAAGACCATCTAAGAAGACATCTTGTTGCACCTCGGAGTCTAGAGTTTGTCTCACTCAAGAAACCATGAGGAGGTTGATGGTTGTGGAACCATAAAATAATCATCTAGTGAAAGACCATTTAGCAGACACAACCACACACATCATAATCTGACCTTCCCCAATGGATGATCCGACATTTATTGCATAAAAATAGTAATGCACATAGTACACACACTGCACATAGTACACACACTGCACATAGTACACACACTGCACATAGTACACACTGCACATAGTACACACACTGCACATAGTACACACACTGCACATAGTACACACACTGCACATAGTACACACACTGCACATAGTACAAACTGCACATAGTACACACACTGCACATAGTACACACTGCACAGAGTACACACTGCACAGAGTACACACCCTGCACATAGTACACTGCACATAGTACACTGCACATAGTACACTGCACATAGTACACTACACATAGTATTCACTGCACATAGTACACTGCACATAGTATACACTGCACATAGTACACACCCTGCACATAGTACACTGCACATAGTACACTACACATAGTATTCACTGCACATAGTACACACTGCACATAGTACACTACACATAGTACACTACACATAGTATTCACTACACATAGTATTCACTGCACATAGTACACTGCACATAGTACACACCCTGCACATAGTACACACCCTGCACGTAGTACACTGCACATAGTACACTACACATAGTACACACTGCACATAGTACACACCCTGCACATAGTACACACCCTGCACATAGTACACACCCTGCACATAGTACACACCCTGCACATAGTACAACTGCACATAGTACACTACACATAGTACACTACACATAGTATTCACTGCACATAGTACACTGCACATAGTACACACACTGCACATAGTACACACTATACATAGTACACACCCTGCACATAGTACACTGCACATAGTATTCACTGCACATAGTACACACACTGCACATAGTACACACAGTACACACTGCACATAGTACACACTACACATAGCACACCCTGCACATAGTACACAGGTAACTGCACATAGTACAAACTGCACATAGTACACACTGCACATAGTACACACACTGCACTTAGTACACACTGCACTGTTCTTGGGAAATGTGCCCCAGTGTGTTTTCCTCTTGTCTATGGTGTCTTAAAATAAAGTGAGGGTCCATCCTGGACTTCAGCGCTGCATGCACAGCACAGTTAACAATCCCAAAGCTCCCACTGGTGACCTCTCTTCAGCCTGACGCCCCCTCCTCCTGCTGGCCAACTTCTAGCCAAGACAAACCGCACTCATGGTTATTTTAATACGACACGGACATGTTCTGGCTCATGGCGGCTGCTTTTCTTACTAACCTGCATTATGCCGCCAATCCCTTGTCGACCAGGGGGCGCTGCCCGAGGTGAGAGTCTCATCTTGCCTCATGGCAGGTGTACTCCTGGGTGGCTGAGCAGATTGTAAGGCATCTGGCCTGCACACAGCATGTTACGTGCTGCCACACGTCACGTTCTTGGATGACGTGTTTGCCTGTTTGTAATCACAACACTTCTAGAAATGAAGATAAACGGGTTCAAAGCAGCCAAAGGCATGGGAAAAACTCATGCTTTACAATGGTCCAAGAACGTGACCTGTGGCAACACCCTCATAATGTTATATAGCAGGAGGCGCTGAGCAGATTGTGCATAGTGTCCTATCTGCAGGTAACATGTTATAGAGCAGGAGGAGCTGACTAGATTGTACATAGTGTCCTATCTGCAGGCAGCATGTTATAGAGCAGGAGGAGCTGAGCAGATTGTACATAGTGTCCTATCTGCAGGCAGCATGTTATAGAGCAGGAGGAGCTGACTAGATTGTACATAGTGTCCTATCTGCAGGCAGCATGTTATAGAGCAGGAGGAGCTGAGCAGATTGTACATAGTGTCCTATCTGCAGGCAGCATGTTATAGAGCAGGAGTAGCTCAGCAGATTGTACATAGTGTGTGACGCCTTCATGCAAACTGCTTACTATTTTCGCACAACAAAATGCTGCATCCCTGTAATCCCATGTACTACATGTAATCCATCCCGTAACCTCCGGCACCAGGCTGGACACTGAATCGTTCCTGTAACTTTCTCTGTACATAGTTCCCATGAACCTCCTCTGCCCCCCCCCCCCCCCTCCAGAGTCTCCATAGCAGAGGGGAACGTGCAGAAGTTTTGGCTGCTCTTCTAAGTCTATTTCTGGCAGGGAAGATCATCCGTGTGCGTCCTTGTCAGATGACCCACGAAGGACGAGCACAGAACTGAGCGGAGGAGCCACCGGAGACATGAGGAATTACTGGGTAGGTGGAAAGATCTCCTTACATTGTATCAAGACTAGAAATAACATTTACATTGTTACTATCTCTATACCACCGGCAGAAGATCTGACTCTCAGACTATCAGGGGTAGATCTGTAGGAAGGTTGAGTCAGTACCAGGGGTAGATCTGTAGGAAGGTTGAGTCAGTACCAGGGGTAGATCTATAGGAAGGTTGAGTCAGTACCAGGGGCAGATCTATAGGAAGGTTGAGTCAGTACCAGGGGTAGATCTATAGGAAGGTTGAGTCAGTACCAGGGGCAGATTTATAGGAAGGTTGATTCAGTACCAGGGGCAGATCTATAGGAAGGTTGAGTCAGTACTGGGGGTAGATCTATAGGAAGGTTGGGTCAGTACCAGGGGCAAATCTATAGGAAGGTTGAGTCAGTACCAGGGGTAGATCTATAGGAAGGTTGAGTCAGTACCAGGGGCAGATCTATAGAAAGGTTGAGTCAGTACTAGGGGTAGATCTATAGGAAGGTGGAGTCAGTACCAGGGGGTAGATCTATAGGAAGGTTGAGTCAGTACCAGGGGCAGATCTATAGGAAGGTGGAGTCAGTACCAGGGGCAGATCTATAGGAAGGTGGAGTCAGTACCAGGGGTAGATCTTTAGGAAGGTTGAGTCAGTACCAGGGGTAGATCTATAGGAAGGTTGAGTCAGTACCAGGGGTAGATCTATAGGAAGGTTGAGTCAGTACCAGGGGTAGATCTATAGGAAGGTTGAGTCAGTACCAGGGGTAGATCTATAGGAAGGTTGAGTCAGTACCAGGGGTAGATCTATAGGAAGGTTGAGTCAGTAACAGGGGCAGATCTATAGGAAGGTTGAGTCAGTACCGGGGGCAGATCTATAGGAAGGTGGAGTCCGTACCAGGGGCAGATCTATAGGAAGGTGGAGTCAGTACCAGGGGTAGATCTTTAGGAAGGTTGAGTCAGTACCAGGGTTAGATCTATAGGAAGGTTGAGTCAGTACCAGGGGTAGATCTATAGGAAGGTTGAGTCAGTACCAGGGGTAGATCTATAGGAAGGTTGAGTCAGTACCAGGGGTAGATCTATAGGAAGGTTGAGTCAGTAACAGGGGCAGATCTATAGGAAGGTTGAGTCAGTACCAGGGGCAGATCTATAGGAAGGTGGAGTCAGTACCAGGGGCAGATCTATAGGAAGGTGGAGTCAGTTTCAATTTAGGGATTTGTGGAATAAAATGTTGCTACCATTGGTGACCCTCTCAGCCCAGGTCAAACAATGGCTATATACATCATTTACCCCTGGTGACCCCGTCTTCATGGAAGATTGGGTTCCTAATGGCTACTTTTCGATAATATTCTGGATAATTTAGTTAAATATTTGGGTTTTTAAGAGGTTGAATCCTGGGTGGTTGGGCCTATAACCATTTAACACTTTACCCTAATCAAGTAGAGACAGCAAGCGCACCAGTTTCTGGGGCACATTTACTTACCCGGTCCTGTCGCGATCCAGCGGCGTGTCCTCAGTCGAGGATTCGGGTCTTCCGGCGATTCACTAAGGTTGTGCGCCCGATGTCCACCAGGTGTCGCTGCTGCGCCCAGGTCCGCCGGATTTCACTATCCTATTCCTGGTGCAGGTAAGCGCGTGTCAAGCGACACATTTTTTTTTTTTTATTCCACGTTTTTTCCGAATCCGTTGGGTTTTCCGACGGCCACGCCCCCCGATGCGCCACATTCCGATCACGTGCGCCAAAAACCCGGGGCAATTGGGCGCAAACCGGTAATTTTCGGGAAACCCGACGAAAAATAGCGATCCGGGCCCTTAGTAAATGACCCCCAGAGTTTCTCTTAGAGGGCACAGTCTTGATGGTTACGATTTCTAATGAAGACACAGATGGTTGGGTTTGTTAATACCGCAAAAATAAGCCCCAGCATGACTCTGCAGTCTTTACATAGAAGGGGTAAAATATAGATCCCAGCCCAAAAATAAGTGCTAGTTATATTGGCTATTTCTGTTTAACTGTGGCACCCAGAAACACAGTTCTGGTGTCATTTTAAAGGGAACCTGTCACATACCCACTCCACAAACCTCTCACACAATTCACCACAATATAAGGAACTCAGCCAATTCTCAGTATAAAAAAATTCAATAAATTGATTTCATGTTTTTTCTAAAAAAAAAAAAAAAAAACCAATATTACATCAAATCCAGACTAAAAATGGTCCCAAAATTGGAGGGGGAGGGCAAAGCTGTTTGAAAAAAGGTGTGCTAAAATAAGTTTCCTTTCTAGTGCCTATTACATAAGTTTTCCTAGGAGATTCCTATTACATTTGTATAATGCTCCATTCCGAAGTATCCATTGCTCAAGAGTTCATATTTGATGTAAATCTATTAATAGCTGTACATTACCGGCACATAAATCGTCACTACCACCTCTGTACAGCTTTGCCCCACCCCTCCAATTTTGGGACATATAAACGTTACTGTGTGTGGTTTGTGTAGTGGGTCTTTGGTGACATGTTCCCTTTGTAGAGTAGAATCTCCCCTTTAATATCAGGGTGCTAGCCCTCTTCAGTAGGTCTTGAGGACCTTCCCATTTCTACCACCAGGAATGGATCTGTTGAAGAAGTAAGGTTTTAGCACCTCATTCCTCATCTATAGTTAATGGGGGATAACAATAAAACATGGGAGCACCTGTGTAAAGCTCTGTGGTCCTCTCAGGCAATCGGATTACCTGGGTAAGTTGGTCAAAGATATTGGGGCACCTGAATCTGTTGTCAAACAGTGAAGCCTCTTGCTTTGACCCTGTTACTTCAAGTGAACATGTATCAGTTTAGAATAATGGGGCACATTTACTTACCACCATCCAGCGGCGCGTTCTCCGGCGATGATTCGGTTCTACCGGTATTCACTAAGTTCGTGCTCCCGATATCCACCAGGTGTCGCTACTGCGCTGAGGTCCGCCGGAGTTCACCTTCTTCGTCCCGGTGCATGTAAGTGCTGATCTTGCTACACAAATTATTTTTCAAATTCCGCAGTTTTTCCGAATCCATCGGGTTGTCCGACAGCCACGTTCCCCTGATTTCTGTTGCGTGAAAGCCGGCGCCGATGCGCCATAAACGGATGGCCTGCGCCAAAATCCCGGGGCAATTCGGCACAAATTGGAAATCGGTGGGAAACCTGCGCGATTCGGACCCTTAGTACATGAGCCCCAATGTGTTCTAAAATGTTAAATCTAAGGAAACTCTAATAAAGTTTTTTGGACACCTTACAGGTTTTGGGGCAAAGAATCTCAAGAGCTTTTACCACATCTACAAGGGCGCAGTTGCAAAATCGTGTCCTGGAGAAACAGAAAATATTTCAGGTATGGTTACTTCATATGTCCTCCTTAAGAAGCTCATCTTTCTGCTACTATAATACAATGTGCCTTAATCCACATATGTTGGGCATGGTGTACCTCAGATGGGGCCATAAACTGTACCAATTGTCTGGAAGAGTTTTGGTCACCACCAGGTACATCTGGAGAAGCTCAATCTGAAGCATCAATGCTAAAGTAACCATGGACCGTCCCACCAGATCTCAGCTGTGCCTATTATTATTTATACTGATATCAACAGTATCTGTTGTTGGTGGACCAAGATGATTCCACCAACAGGACAAAGTTTACGACCAAATAGACAGAGATGATTCCAATATGTAGACAAAGACGATGCCAGGAGGTAGGCTGAGATAGTTTTGCCAAGCCAAGAGAGAGATGATAGTACCATGTGATCAAAGACAACTATAGAAATTATACACAGATGATGCCACCAGTTGACAAAGTTAATTCCAAAGATAAAGACGTAGATCAAGAAGAAGTAGACAGGGACGACAATAACAAGTACACAGACATGATGCGAGAGGTAGACAGAGATTATTCTCCCAACCAGAGAGATCATACCACCAAGTGGACAAAGACAACAATGAAAAGTAAGCAGAGATGATGCCACCAGGTAGACAAAGTTGATTCCAAGAAGAAGATTGATGATACTGTCAAGAAGACAGGGCTGACCACCAGAAAGTAGACAGGGACGACAATAAGAAGTCCACAGAGATGACACCACCAAGTAGACAAAGGTAACAAGCTGATGCCAACAAGTAGACGTAGACGAGACTGTGAAGCAGAGAGAGATGAAACCACCATTTGGACGCTGTTGACACCACCAAGTAGACAAGGATGACACCGGCTAGCCAAAGCCAAGAAGTAGATGAAGATGATTCTGTCTAATAGATAATGGAGATACCGTAACAAGTAGACTGAGATGATTCTGGCAAACAGAAAGAGATGTTGCCAAAAAGCAGTCAGAGATCATTCTACCTCGTTGTCACTTGTATATTTCTATTACGTAATGTCCAATAAATGGTTTCTTTTTCAGGCGGACAATGACTTACCAGTTCACCTGAAGGGAGGCTCGGGAGATCTTATCCTTTACAGAATCACAATGGGCATAACTATTGCAGGTAAACAGCAAGAACTTGTAAGCAGTGACCCAAAACATCAGTATGGGCACCCAGGTGGACTATGGGTGCTGGAAAGAATTACATATGAGACCATCCTAAATGCAGTTGTGTTGTGTTATTGTTCCAGCCATCTGCCAAATTCAAGGGTAACCTCAAGGGTGTAATTTTAGGGGGTGCAGAGGTTGCGGTCGCACCTGGGCCCAAGAGGTTTAGGGGGCCCGTATGGTGTCACTTTCCCATATGAGAAGGCTGTTACTGTAAACCATACATTATAGTCGAGGGGGCCTGGCACAGACTTTGCAATGGGGCCCTTCAGCTTCTGGTTACACCACTGTGTAACCTCCAAACTTCTCAGCCACACAATAACCTGAGAAGCTGAGCCATTGAGCATTTCCGTGCACCATGGATGTGGCCGCCAGGTCAGGTGCACCATGTTTTGCCAAGTTTCAATCTTCAACCCTTCCCAATTCTCCAATATCCTAGGATTTCATCTCATGAAAATTGTTGTAGGCTGGAAAATATCTCCAGGCAAGGAAGGAGATCCTTGAGAGAGAGTGATTGTGACCTTGTAGCAATGACGACGCGGGGTAACTTGGAGGGATAGGCAGACTTCTGGGGTTGTCAGCACTTGAAAAGTCCAACCTCTGGGGCAGTAATGTGTAGGATCCTGAATAGAAGCTCGGCATGGCTGGAGGCTCAGCTTTTCTCTTAGTTTATAGTGGATATAAAGTTAAATCTCTGAGAGGACATCCACCTACCCCTCTAAGGCAGCAGATCCTGCTCCCTGTACCCACTTTAGACCTACTGTAAGTGCTGCAAAGGTGTTGAACACATTTCAAGGAACTTGAGGTCGGAATTCATCCATCCAGTTAGAACCAAATTGGATTTCAGTTACTTCACCCATGTTATGATACATCATGTGATTATTGTCATGTGCTCTTTCTATTGCAGGGAGTCTCCTGGCCATCTATAATATCATTGCGGCATCTTTACCCCATAAGAAGTGAATGCAAGGAGGACCTCAGCAACGTCAGAAAACCCGATAGAGAGTGATGTTTAAATAAATATCTGTCATGTGTTTCCCACTTGTCATTGTCATGTGTCTCCTGAAAGCTACATAGTCAACACCTACGTGGATACGGGATCGCACCACCTTATTAGGAGGCCATCAATGTTATCCAACGTTCAAAAGTGTGCCTGGAAACCTACAATGGGGATATGGCACTCGGCAGACCATCTCTGATCTAATATCGAAGGCCTAATATTGAGACACTGAATGGTTGAAACAGGTACCATGACCAGAGCACTTTCACCAAAAGTTCGGGAGATAAGAGTGATCCTATAACCCTTATTGTTAGGCTGCGTTACTAAGGACTCTCATACCATTCCCTAAGAACACATCTTCCTTTCTTTTTGGCTACATGTTGTGATACAATGAACGAAAAATTATTAGGTTTCACAACTTTACTGTTCAATAGAAAAAAATACTGCACAATTTTTACAAAATTGATACAGGAAAACTGTAATCCAAAAGTCACGTCTATATGTATCTTCTGTCCACTCAAAATTGGGCTACATACACACACACAAGGCACAAGCTATAAAGTTTTTAGTTTGGGGTCTCAATATCAAGAATGAGCCGTGTGAGGGTCAGGGTGGTGAAGACAGTAAGAAGGCATCTCTGGAAGAACATCAGGGTGGATTATTGATCTCTTTTCTATTTGTGGCAATGTTGCCCTTATTTGGCTTTGGAACCAATGGACCTATAAAGACCCAGGGTATAGATGACATATAAACCCTCTGCATCCAAAGGGACTATACATAAATCCTTAAACTAATGTGGGTTAAGGCAAAATTTTATGGAAGTCTCATTTATAGAAAGATACTTCATGACCACAGTGTGCATGATTCAAGCCATTGCTTAGAGGTGGTCCACTCAAAGACATCACTAGGACCCTCAATGACAAGTTTGATATTAGGGACCTACAATCTGGAATGTGCTTGTAGAACATTCAGAGTTCAAATTCGGCTCAATACTTGCCCCTTATTGCCAGACTCGGATTGCTCCGATTGCTTGAGACCAAAGCTACAACAAGGAAAAAAAAGAAAATCCAGCTCGTCATCCTCGTCCATTTAAGACAAAACTTTATTTGTGTTCCAGCATAAAAACATTTAGTATAAAACACTGATACAAGATCGAAGTGATCTTTTTGACTCAGGCTTTTTGCCGAAATCCGTCGATCTTGTATCAGTGTTTAATGCTCATTGGCGCACATTTACTTACCTGGTCCTGCGCGTTCCCCGATCCGGAGTATCTGTGTATAATGCGGCGTGCCGCAATTCACTTACCCATGCACCCGGTATCCTGCATGTGTCGCTTCTCCGCTCAGGTCCGCCAGAGTTCACCTTTTTCTTCCTGGTGCATGTAAGTGCATTGTCTTGTGACACAATTTTAAAGTTAAATTCCGCGCTCAGTCCGAATCAGTCGGATCGTCCGGCAGCCCGCCCCCCGATTTCTGTTGCATGAAAGCAGCGCCGATTCACCAAAATCTGATTGTGTGTGACACAATCCCCTTCTAAATCCCTGTCCCAGCGGTGCAATCCCTGAAAACGTCGGAAAAACTGACGGAAATGTGGCCCCAATGTTTTTGTGCTGGAACACAAATAAAGTTTTGCCTTAAAAGGACAAGGACAACGGTCTGGATTTTCTTCTTTTTCCTTACAGTCTGGAAGGATGGTACCCCACTTGGGCAATGGTGGTAACTGAAATTAGAGGTGATGACTAGAGATGGGCAGTCCTGAAAATCAGGCTCGGCTGCCTGACACGGACATGTTGCCGGATTGACGACTGGAGAGCCAATCGAGCAAACTGACACCTGTAGCAACTAGCCATGGCTATGATTGGCCAGGGGGTGTCATATTGGCTGCCAATCGAACAGCCAATCTGGCAAATTGACAACCCCTTGTTCTATGTATAAGTCAGGCGGTCAAACCCGAAGACCAAACCCAAACCAGACCATTGGGTCCACTCATCTCTAGTGAGGACCAAACTAGGCTTACAATGGCTCCTGGTCTAGGGATTATCTAAGAAGAGGGCAAAGAGCTTGATTTTGATGCTCATCTATGCAAGAGAAAATGTTTGAAGGGTCAGGTTCCCTTTTAATGAATTGGTGGCTCCTTCTGAATTGTACAGCACGAGGAACAAGATGTTTCCACAGGGTTTATATAGAATGACTCCCAGGACTCTCGAGAATACCCTCACAGATAGTGCCAAGAAGAAGCCACAAGCCGGATGAGGGCATCACACACTCTTAAGAATCTTTTTGGCCTTAGTGTTTGCTTCCTGTATTCGATCTTGATTCACTTCAACCTGGAATGGAGAATTAATAATGAGACGGTAAACCAGGACCAAAGCTCCTTCTAAAAACATCCAAGTCCAGGTGTCTCCTTCTCACCTTCTCCATGATTTTTTCAACTTGTTTGTTCTGGATATCGATTTCATTGCCGACGTCCAGAGCCATGCTCCGGAGATTACCCAGGATGCTGCCAACTTGATTTAGGTTTTCCTCCATTTCGTCTTCTCGGGAATCCTTTGTTATCCTGCAGTAAAGGAATATCAAAAATTCTGGTTGAGAGCAGTTGAGCGCGGTTAGGTTCACATCACGGTTTTGCCATCATTGTAAGGGTTCATCTGGAGGTTTCCTAACATGTCCTGCCATGGACGTATCTCACTGTCTTCTTATGCAGTCGGATACGTCCCCTGGTGCCTCCTTCTCCCACCTGAATGTGGGAGGAGCAATGGGCATCAGTAGCAGTCAGTGATTGGCTGCTGCTGATGAATAGGATGTTTCCTTAGTGATTTCAATGTCCTTTTTTGGATAGTGACATCACTGGGGTCCTCCCTCCTGTTGAGTGACGGATAGTGGGTACGAAAAGTATCCAGACCTCTTTACATCACTTTTTGTTTCATTGCAGCCAATTGATAAGATCAAAAATGTTCTTTCTTGCTCATTAATGTGTCCCCATCTTGACAGAAAAAAACTGAAATGTAGATATTTTTGCTAATTTATTAAACAAGAAAAACAGAAATCCCACATGGTGATGAGTATTCATAAGTATTCGGCCCCCGGTGATAAGTACTCGGCCCCTTTGCTCAGTGTTGAGTAGAAGCTTTGGAGCCGGTGCAGCCAGGAGGCTTCTTGGGAAGATGCTACAAGTTCCTCACCCCCGGATTTGAGGATCCTCTGCCTCTTCCTTGCAGATCTTCTCCAGTTCCCTCAGGTTGGATGGTGAACGTTGGTGGAGGCCATTTTCCAGTCTCTCCAGAGATGCTCAATTGGGTTTAGGTCCGGGTTCTGACTGGGCCGGTCAGGAATGGTCACAGAGATGTTCTGAAGCCTCTGCTGTGTTATTTTAGCTTTGTGCTTAGGCTCATTTTGGTCTTGTTGAAAGGTTCGGCCCAGTCTGAGGTCCAGAGCCCTCCGGGAAAGGTTTTCATCCAGGATATCCCTGTACTTGGCTGCATTCATCTTTCCTTCCATTACACCCACTGGTACTGCCCAATGATGCTGTTTTCTCCACCACTTAGAATTAATGCCAGAAAGTTCAATCTTCATCTCATCAGACCAGATGTCTTAGTCTGGGAGTCATTCATGTTTTTTTTGCAAACTGTATGCAGATTTCATATGCATTGAAGGGAGGAGAGGCCCCAACTAGTGATAGTTGACTTTCTCCCATCTCCCGTGACTACATCTCTAGAGCTCAGCTACAGTGATCTTGGGGTTATTCTTTACCTCTCACCAAGGCTCTTCTCCCACAACTGCTTAGTTTGGCTGGCCAAGTAGAGTTGTGGTTGTCCCAATCTTCTTCCACTTAAAGATTATGGAGGTGCCACAATTCTGTCTCTGAGCTCCTTGGGCAGTTCATTAGACCTCGTAATTCTCATGTGCTCTGACATGCACTGTGAGCTCTGAGGTCTTATATAGACAGGTGTGTGCCTTTCCTAATCAGATCCATTCAGTTTAATTAAAAGCAATTGGACTCCAACGAAGGAGTAGAACCATCTCAATGAGTATCAGAAGGAAATGGACAGCATGTGAGTTTATATAAGTGTCACAGCAAATACTTCTGATGATGTGATAATAAATTAGCAAAAATATCTACATTTCTGTTTCTTTTCTGTCAAGATGAGGGAAGGGAAGAATGTACATTAATGAGCATGAAAGAAACTTTTTTGATCTTAACAATTGGCTGTAAAGAGTGAAAAATTTAAACAGGTCTGAATACTTTCCGCACCGACTGTATATTCTCAGCGGAGGCCGGGGGATGGATGTTGTATAGCTGCATCCGCCTTGTATAGACCTTAATGGTCTCGGCTGAGTGGAGCAGGAGAGAGACGGATGGAAAAACACAGCTTGCTACATCTTTCCATCCTGCTTTTTCCACTGTGTACAATATATACTGGGCAGACGGAGGCCTCCATCTGCCAGTGTATGACTATGTATAGCTTGAGCGTTTCTGGCGTCTACTGAAAACAAATAAAACTATGTCACGTAGGGCCATTACACCCGTGACCCATAACATTGAAACCTCCTGCATCCAGGAGGACGTCATATCTGTCAAATCTACTCGCCTCCGGATGTAGCTCCCGCTCATCCTCATCCTTTCCCTTTCATCGGCAACGTGAGACGGCTGAGAAGAGACAACGTCATCGCTGGATTTGCCCCAGGCCGCTCTGTACGTGGAGCTGTTCACCAACCTGAGGAGTCAGAAATACAGAACAGGCCTGGGATCACTGAGGATGTAATGATCTGTCATGGTCACTGCAGCTGCCCCATGGACAATAGCCATTGCTAAGACGTCAGTAGGCTACACAGCCAGGGCAGCCATCAGGAAATTTGGGGCCCCATACAGCAAAAGTGTCTGGGCCCCAACACACCCCAAAACCGAACAAGCCTCCTGCCCCCCGCAGTGACCTTTCACAAACAGGGTTTGAGGCCTGTTGCTACGACAAGGCACACTCTTCTGGCCCCAGCCACAAAATATATTTACAAAAAGGAAAAGGCTGCTCCGGTCTTCTTCTCGTTCTCTTGCGCGCGCCTTCTTCTCCTGCAGACAGTGTGTGATCCCGCGAGACCTGTGACCCAGCACTGGATCTCGCGGGATCACACAGCCAGCCCAGGAGGAAGCGCGCAGAGACCGACGCGACGCTGGCGGCAGGGTAAGCATGAAAGAACTGTACGCAGCGCACTGCGCACTTAACCCCTTCACGACTTGGCCTTTTTTAGTTTTTTCACTTCCATTTTTCACTCCCCACCTTCAAAAATCTATAACTTTTTTATTTTTCCACATAAAGAGCTGTGTTATGGCTTATTTTCTGCGTAACAAATTGCACTTTGCAGTGACGGTATTCAATATTCCATGGCGCGTACTGGGAAGCGGGAAAAAAATTACAAATGCAGTGAAAATGGTGAAAAAACACATTTGCAACACTTTCATGTGGGCTTGGATTTTACAGCTTTCACTGTGTGCCACAAATGACATGTCTAATTTATTCTTTGGGTCGGTACGATCACGTGGATACCAAATTTGTATAGGTTTTATAATGTTTTCATACATTTAAAAAAATTAAAACCTCCTGTACAAAATTTTTTTTTTGATTTTGCCAACTTCTGGCGGCAATAACTTTTTCATACTTTGGTGTACGGAGCTGTGGGTGGTGTCATTTTTTGCGACTTTTGATGTCGTTTTCATTGCTATCATTTTTAGGACTGTGCAACCTTTTGATCACTTTTTATTAATTTTTTTATATTTTCCAAAATGGCAAAAAAATGTCAATTTTGACTTTGGACGCTATTTTCCGTTACGAGGTTAAACGCAGTGAAAAACCGTAATTATATTTTGATAGATCGGACATTTTCGGACGCGGCGATACCTAATGTGTTTATGATTTTTACTGTTTATTAATATTAATATCAGTTCTAGGGAAAGGGGGGTGATTTGAATTTTTAGGTTTTTTTATTATAATTTTTTTTTTTTTAACTTTTTTTTACTTTTACTTTTACTATTTTTCAGACTCCCTAGGGTACTTTAACCCTAAGTTGTCTGATCGATCCTACCATATGCTGCCATACTGCAATATGGCAGTATATGGGGATTTTACTCCTCATTCATTACAATGTGCTGATAGCACATTGTAATGAATGGGTTAAAACGAGACTGCTTCGGGCCTTCGTGAGACCCGAAGCTGTCATGGCAACGGATCACCGCTCCCCGTGACGTCATCGGGGAGCGGCGATCCACGGCAAGATGGCGGCGCCCATGCGGCGCCATCTTTTTGGAGCCTCCGGCAGCATTGCCGGCGGCGATCTCCGTGAAAGCACCCGCGATCGGTGCTAGCACCGATCGCGGGTGTTACCGGTAAGCCTTTGCTGCAATATGCAGCAAAGACTTACCGGCTATGGAGAGGGCTCGGCCCGCGAGCCCTCTCCATGTACCGGGACCCGGCGCGCGCCGTACTAGTACGGCGCGCGTCGGGAAGGGGTTAACCAGCGGCCTCCACCCCACACATATTGTGCAGCACAGACCGCACAGTCTGCGGCCCACCGGCCGGGCCCCCCCCCCCCCCCTAGTGTCTTAGAGTCCGGGCCCCATAGGGCAGTACCAGTTGTACTGCCCTATCGGCGGCCCTGTACACAGCATCTGGTGGGCATAAAGACAGGTGGGGGGCTTTCCTGCATAAAGACAGGGGGGCTTTCCCGCCCTACACAGCCAGCTGGTCCATACAACATGTGTCACTGCATGCAAAAGCAAAGAATTTCTCCAATGCAATTAGAATAATGACCACTAGATGGCGATGTGGAGACACAGTGTAGAGAATTCGTAGAATACAATACAATGTAACTTTTTTGATCCCCTGGGGGGGGGGATTCTTTTGTACTTATTGTTCCTGCGAATGTTACATAGTTAGAGGCAGTTATAACGATACAAATAAATACTTCTAGAGGCGCATTGTTACACGCTGCTGGTTCCTTGGTTGCAGACACACATAGTTAGAGGAAGTTGCGATGCTGCACAATAAAGGCTACATGATACATTACATTATATAAGGGGAAGTAATAACGGTACAAAATATACCAGTCACAATGACACATAGACACAGACTAGACAGACAGCACTAACAGTGTTGTGGTGGAATAGTGGTTGGATAAGTTGTAAAAGTGAACCTGCCACATACAATACAGTGTCTTACAGAATGTTATAGAGCATGAGCAACTGAGCAGATTATACTGTACATAGTGTCCTATCTGCAGTCAGCATGTTATAGAGCAGAAGGAGCTGAGCAGATTGTACATAGTGTCCTATCTGCAGGCAGCATGTTATAGAGCAGGAGGAGCTGAGCAGATTGTACATAGTGTCCTATCTGCAGGCAGCATGTTATAGAGCAGGAGGAGCTGCGCAGATTGTACATAGTGTCCTATCTGCAGGCAGCATGTTATAGAGCAGGAGGAGCTGAGCAGATTGTACATAGTGTCCTATCTACAGGCAGCCTGTTATAGAGCAGGAGAAGCTGATCAGATTGTACATAGTGTCCTATCTGCAAGCAGCATGTTGTAGAGCAGGAGGAGCTGAGCAGATTGTACATAGTGTCCTATCTGCAGGTAGCATGTTATAGAGCAGGAGGAGCTGAGCAGATTGTACATTGTGTCCTATCTGCAGGCAGCATGTTATAGAGCAGGGGGAGCTGAGCAGATTGTACATAGTGTCATATCTGCAGACAGCTTTTTATAGAGCAGGAGGAGCTGAGCAGATTGTATATAGTTTCCTATCTTCAGGCAGCATGTTATAGAGCAGGAGGAGCAGGTTGGGACACTTACCGGTCACAGGAGCACAGGCCGCAGCATTTTCCCATATCTGTGAGGTTTTTCTCTGCTTCCCTCATATCCTGGTTAATTTGGTTTAATCCCTTGTCAATCCGCTCCAGCTGCTCTGAACACATTCCACAGATGGAAAAAGAAGGATATTTAAGCAGAAATTGCTTAGTTTTCATACATTCGATTTATTATTCATCTGCATGAAAACTTATCCTGAGTTTTCTGACAAATCCAAAACTTTCATGGATCTTACAGAAGTAGCAGAGCTGAATGTGATGTATGTTACACTTTAACAGCTATTGGAAAGATAGAAGCCATCTCTAGCGCACTCTTGGGGAATCATTGCATGTCCTTTGGTATGGAGACTCTTCTACTCATTGGGGCAGATTTACTTACCCGGTCCGTTCGCGATCCAGCGGCGCGTTCTCTGCGCTGGATGCGGGTCCGGCCGGGATTCACTAAGGTAGTTCCTCCGCCGTCCACCAGGTGGCGCGCTGGAATGCCCTGAAATTCACCGGCCTATACCTGGTGAAGGTAAGTGTAATTTTCGCGAAACATTTTTTTTCTTAAATGCGGCGGTTTTTCCGAATCCGTCAGGTTTTCGTTCGGCCACGCCCCCCGATTTCCGTCGCGTGCATGCCAGCGCCGATGCCCCACAATCTGATCGCGTGCGCCAAAATCCCGGGGCAATTCAGGGAGAATCGGGGCAAATCGGAAATATTCGGGTAACACGTCGGGAAAACGCGAAGCGGGCCCTTAGTAAATGACCCCCTATGTCTTTCTATAGTTAACAATACTTACACGATTTAATGGCCACAAATAACAATAGAGGTTAACATCAGAAAATGATCACTTCAGCTCTGCTACATCTGTAGTTCTACAGGGATTACATGTAATCTCTACTTCTACCACTAGAGGTCACTGCAGGGCAACATAGAGAAAAACACTCAATAATCATGACTGTATCTGTGACTGAGGCTAGGGGGCGCTACAGGTAAGTGACATCACCTACCCATGCATCAGTAGTTGGTAGATTAATAAAGGAAATTATGTTGTGCCACTGCAGAGGGAAGTAGGGATAAGGTCAAATAATCTTCTGGAATTATTGGGCCTTTATGGGACACTTGATGATTACAACATGGTGGCTGGACTTACCTCCCTGCTCATCCAGCATCACCAGGGTCCTTATTCCAGCATCTTTACTCTATACCGAAGAAGAAATACAGATACATAACTCTTCATAGATTGATTGATAAATATATATGACATAGATCATAGATAGATAGATAGATAGATAGATAGATAGATAGATAGATAGATCACAGTGATGGCCGCAGATCTATCTCTAGAGACAGGGAGAAAGTACTATCTGTGTCAACATTAGTTCCATACACTATACATTAGTCTTCTCTCACCTCTTCCACCAGTTGGACCATACGACGTGTAATGTCCAGAGACTACAAGAAAGAGCGCAATGGTTATAGCAATGATGGAAAGATATTTTCCAGAATTTAATTTCCCAAGAGCTAAAGGATCTCACCTCATCAGTGATCTGGTCCATTTGCTTCTTCAGCAGTAAATTTTTATCATGCTGACCCTTATTCTCCATCTTGGGGTAACGGCTGGGAGGAGGACGGTGAATCTGGATCACTACATCGAAGAACAGACTAAGTAACAATCAGGATCACAGATCACAAAAACTGGGGTCCTCATTATAAGAAGGTAACAATTGTGCATTATTGCTTTCACTCCATGCAAAGTGCCCAGGACTGATAATAATAGCCAAGCAATGTACTAAGCCATCTCCAACAGAACTAGACTGGGAGATAACAGAGGAGGGAGCAGCACTGGTCTATGGAGATAACAGAGGAGGGAGCAGCACTGGACTATGGAGATAACAGAGGAGGGAGCAGCACTGGACTATGGAGATAACAGAGGAGGGAGCAGCACTGGACTATGGAGATTACAGAGGGGGGAGCAGCACTGGACTATGGAGATTACAGAGGGGGGAGCAGCACTGGACTATGGAGATTACAGAGGGGGGAGCAGCACTGGACTATGGAGATAACAGAGGAGGGAGCAGCCTTGGACTATGGAGATAACAGATGGGGAGCAGCACTGGACTATGGAGATAACAGAGGGGGAGCAGCACTGGACTATGGAGATAACAGAGGGGGATCAGCACTGGTCTATGGAGATAACAGAGGAGGGAGCAGCACTGGACAATGGAGATAACAGAGGAGAGAACAGCCCCAGACTATGGAAACAATAGAGGAGAACCAGCACTGGACTATGGAGATAACTGGACTATAGAGATAACAGAGGAGGGATCAGCACTGGACTATGGAGATAACAGAGGAGGGAGCAGCACTGGACTATGGAGATAACAGAGGAGGGAGCAGCACTGGACTATGGAGAAAACAGAGGAGGGAGCAGCACTGGACTATGGAGATAACAGAGGAGGGAGCAGCACTGGACTATGGAGATAACAGAGGAGGGAGCAGCACTGGACTATGGATATAACAGAGGGGGAGCAGCACTGGGCTATGGAGATAACCGAGGTGGGAGCAGCACTGCTCTATGGATATAACAGAGGGGATAAGCACTGCACTATGGATATAACAGAGGGGAGAAGCACTGCACTATGGATATAACAGAGGAGGGAGCAGCACTGGACTATGGAGATAACAGAGGAGAACCAGCACTGGAATATGGAGATAACAGAGGGGGAGCAGCACTGGACTATGGAGATAACAGAGGAGAACCAGCACTGGACTATGGAGATAACAGAGGAGGGAGCAGCACTGGACTATGGAGATAACAGAGGGGGGGAGCAGCACTGGACTATGGAGATAACAGAGGAGGGAGCAGCACTGGACTATGGAGATAACAGAGGGGGGGAGCAGCACTGGACTATGGAGATAACAGAGGGGGGAGCAGCCCTGGACTATGGAGATAACAAGGGGGGGAGCAGCACTGGACTATGGAGATAAAAGAGGGGGAGCAGCACTGGACTATGGAGATAACAGAGGAGGGAGCAGCCCTGGACTATGGAGATAACAGAGGGGGGAGCAGCACTGGACTATGGAGATAACAGAGGGGGAGCAGCACTGGACTATGGATATAACAGAGGGGGGGAGCAGCACTGGACTATGGAGATAACAGAGGAGAACTAGCACTGGACTATGGAGATAACAAAGGGGGGAGCAGCACTGGACTATGGAGATAACAAAGGGGGAGCAGCACTAGACTATGCAGATATCAGATAGGGAGCAACACTGGACTATGGAGATAACAGAGGAGGGAGCAGAACTGGACTATGGAGATGTCAGAGGGGGAGCAGCACTGGACTATGGAGATAACAGAGGATGGGGAGCACGGACCTATGGAGATAACACAGGATGGGCAACACTGGACTATGGAGATAACAGAGGGGGAGCAGCACTGGACTATGGAGATAACAGAGGAGGGAGCAGCCCTGGACTATGGAGATAACAGAGGAGAGAGCAGCCCTGGACTATGGAGATAACAAAGGGGGAGCAGCACTGGACTATGGAGATTACAGATGAGGGAGCAGCACTGGACTATGGATATAACAGCGGGGGAAGCAGCCTTGGACTATGGAGATAACAGAGGGGGGAAGCAGCCTTGGACTATGGAGATAACAGAGGGGGGAACAGCCTTGGACTATGGAGATAACAGAGGGGGGAGCAGCCTTGGACTATGGAGATAACAAAGGGGGGAACAGCCTTGGACTATGGAGATAACAGAGGGGGGAGCAGCACTGGTCTATGGAGATAACAGTGGAGGGAGCAGCACTGGACTATGGAGATAACAGAGGAGGGAGCAGCACTGGACTATGGATATAACAGCGGGGGAAGCAGCACTGCACTATGGAGATTACAGAGGGGGAGCAGCACTGGACTATGGAGATAACAGAGGAGGGAGCAGCACTGGACTACGGAGATAACAGAGGAGAGAGCAGCGCTGGACTATGGAGTTAACAGAGGGGGGAGCAGCACTGGTCTATGGAGATAACAGAGGGGAGCAGCACTGGACTATGGAGATAACAGAGGAGGGAGCAGCACTGGACTGTGGAGATAACAGAGGAGGGAGCAGCACTGGACTATGGAGATAAGAGAGGAGGGAGCAGCACTGGACTATGCAGATATCAGAGGGGGAGCAACACTGGACTATGGAGATAACAGAGGGGGGAGCAGCGCTGGACTATGGAGATAACAGAGGAGGGAGCAGCACTGGACTATGGAGATAACAGTGGAGAGAGCAGCCCTGGACTATGGAGATTACAAAGGGGGAGCAGCACTGGACTATGGAGATTACAGATGAGGGAGCAGCCCTGGACTATGGAAATAACATTGGAGGGAACAGCACTGGACTATGGAAATAACATTGGAGGGAACAGCACTGGACTATGGAAATAACATTGGAGGGAACAGCACTGGACTGTGGAGATAACAGAGGATGGAGCAGCCTTGGACTATGGAGATAACAGAGGGGGGAGCAGCCTTGGACTATGGAGATAACAGAGGGGGGAGCAGCACTGGTCTATGGAGATAACAGTGGAGGGAGCAGCACTGGACTATGGAGATAACAGAGGGGGGAGCAGCACTGGTCTATGGAGATAACAGAGGGGGGAGCAGTACTGGTCTATGGAGATAACAGAGGAGGGAGTAGCACTGGACTGTGGAGATAACAGAGGAGGGAGCAGCACTGGACTATGGAGATAAGAGAGGAGGGAGCAGCACTGGACTATAGAGATAACAGAGGAGGAGCAGCACTGCTCTATGGATATAACAGAGGGGATAAGCACTGCACTATGGATATAATAGAGGGGAGAAGCACTGCACTATGGATATAACAGAGGAGGGAGCAGCACTGGACTATGGAGATAACAGAGGAGGGAGCAGCACTGGACTATGGAGATAACAGAGGGGGGAGCAGCACTGGACTATGGAGATAACAGAGGAGGGAGCAGCCTTGGACTATTGAGATAACATAGGAGGGAGCAGCACTGGACTATGGAGATAACAGAGGGGGGAGCAGCACTGGACTATGGATATAACAGAGGAGGGAGCAGTACTGGACTATGGAGATAACAGAGGGGGGGAGCAGCACTGGACTATGGAGATAACAGAGGGGGGGAGCAGCCCTGGACTATGGAGATAACAAAGGGGGGGAGCAGCACTGGACTATGGAGATAAAAGAGGGGGAGCAGCACTGGACTATGGAGATAACAGAGGAGGGAGCAGCACTGGACTATGGAGATAACAGAGGGGGAGCAGCACTGGACTATGGAGATAACAGAGGGGGGAGCAGCACTGGACTATGGAGATAACAGAGGAGAACTAGCACTGGACTATGGAGATAACAGAGGAGAACAAGCACTGGACTATGGAGATAACAAAGGGGGGAGCAGCACTGGACTATGGAGATAACAAAGGGGGAGCAGCACTGGACTATGCAGATATCAGAGGGGGAGCAACACTGGACTATGGAGATAACAGAGGAGGGAGCAGAACTGGACTATGGAGATGTCAGAGGGGAAGCAGCACTGGACTATGGAGATAACAGAGGATGGGGAGCACGGGCCTATGGAGATAACAGAGGATGGGCAACACTGGACTATGGAGATAACAGAGGGGGAGCAGCACTGGACTATGGAGATAACAGAGGAGGGAGCAGCCCTGGACTATGGAGATAACAGAGGAGAGAGCAGCCCTGGACTATGGAGATAACAAAGGGGGAGCAGCACTGGACTATGGAGATTACAGATGAGGGAGCAGCCCTGGACTATGGAAATAACATTGGAGGGAACAGCACTGGACTATGGAGATAACAGAGGATGGAGCAGCACTGGACTATGGAGATAACAGAGGGGGGAGCAGCCTTGGACTATGGAGATAACAGAGGGGGGAGCAGCCTTGGACTATGGAGATAACAGAGGGGGGAGCAGCCTTGGACTATGGAGATAACAGAGGGGGGAGCAGCACTGGTCTATGGAGATAACAGAGGAGGGAGCAGCACTGGACTATGGAGATTACAGAGGAGGGAGCAGCACTGGACTATGGAGATAACAGAGGGGGAGCAGCACTGGACTATGGAGATAACAGAGGAGGGAGCAGCACTGGACTATGGAGATAACAGAGGAGAGAACAGCCCTGGACTATGGAGATAACAGAGGAGGGAGAAGCACTGGACTATGGAGATAACATAGGAGGGAGCAGCACTGGACTATGGAGATAACAGAGGGGGAGCAGCACTGGACTATGGAGATAACAGAGGAGGGAGAAGCATTGGACTATGGAGATAACATAGGAGGGAGCAGCACTGGACTATGGAGATAACAGAGGAGAGAACAGCCCTGGACTATGGAGATAACAGAGGAGGGAGCAGCACTGGACTATGGAGATAACAGTGGAGGGAGCAGCACTGGACTATGGAGATAACAGATGGGGGAGCAGCACTGGACTATGGAGATAACAGAGGGGGGAGCAGCACTGGATTATGGAGATAACAGAGGAGGGAGCAGCACTGGACTATGGAGATAACAGAGGAGAGAACAGCCCTGGACTATGGAGATAACAGAGGGGGGAGCATCCCTGGGCTATGGAGATAACAGAGGGGGGAGCAGCACAGAGGAGGGATCAGCACTGGACTATGGAGGGAACAGAGGGGGGAGCAGCACTGGACTATGGAGATAACAGAGGAGGGAGCATCACTGAACTATGTAGATAACAGAGGATGGAGCAGCCCTGGACTATGGAGATAACAGAGGAGGGAGCAGCACTGGACCATGGAGATAACAGAGGAGGGGGCAGCACTGGACTATGGAGATAACAGAGGAGGGAGCAGCACTGGACTATGGAGATAACAGAGGAGGGAGCAGCCTTGGACTATGGAGATAACAGAGGAGGGAGCAGCACTGGACTATAGAGATAACAGAGGGGGGAGCAGCACTGGACTATGGAGATAACAGAGGAGGGAGCAGCACTGGACTATGGAGATAACAGAGGGGGAGCAGCACTGGACTATGGAGATAACAGAGGAGGGAGCAGCACTGGACTATGGAGATAACAGAGGAGGGAGCAGCACTGGACTATGGAGATAACATAGGAGGGAGCAGCACTGGACTATGGAGATAACAGAGGAGGGAGCAGCACTGGACTATGGAGATAACAGAGGGGGAGCAGCACTGGACTATGGAGATAACAGAGGAGGGAGCAGCACTGGACTATGGAGATAACATAGGAGGGAGCAGCCCTGGACTATGGAGATAACATAGGAGGGAGAAGCACTGGACTATGGAGACAATAGAGTAGATAACACCAATGGTTTAGGAGTTGCAGAAAGTCACAGGTGCCTGGGTAAGAATTTGGAGAGAACAATGATATACAGAAGCGCAGGGGATACATTTTAGGAATCAGGGAGATGAGAAGTGGTGGTTACATCTTTGGGTCATGGATCTGCATTGTATTTGGGGGCTGCGCAGCAGAGGAGAAGAAGGGAAAAAGTGATCGGGACCAGACACTGGTGGGTGTGGGGGGCAGAACATGGATCATGTCGTGACATAGCAACACAGTGACGACACCGGACAACAAAGCGTCACGATAACTTTTCCTGCGATGAGACGGTGGAGACGACACGCACCTCACCTGTACCAGCAGCACTGATCAGCGACTTGCGAGCGCCAACTGGTTTCCCGGGTGATTGTGTTTTCGGCTAACGATGTTGTGATTGGCAACCACAGGAATCGGGCCAACCAATAATTTTCACCCTATGGACCGCAGCTGGTTGCAGTAGCGTCGTCTTAGTAACTTCACCACGGCAACAGCATCCTCCTCCACAGGCGGGAAAGGGCAATGATGGCGAGTTCTCTGCTTATACAGCAAGGGGTGGGCTGGAGGGGGATTATATTTAGAAGAAATCATCTACGGGCTGAGATGTTCCCTGAAAATGTCATCCCGAAAAAATGTATTGTTCCTTCCGTCCTCCTTTCCGTAATTTTCCATGGAGAGAAGCTGCGGAAGGGGTCTACAGTCATGGCCATAAGTTTTGAGAATGACACAAATCTTATATTGTCACATGATCTGTTGCCCTCTGGTTTGTCAGATGTTTATCACATACAGAGATACAAGTGCAATCATATTATGGGGAGCAGAAGCTTTTATTGTCAGGTAGGAGGAGTTACTGCAGCGAGTCAGTATTTGCAGTGTTGACTCTTCTTCTTCAGGACCTCTGCAATTCTCCCTGGCAGCTCCCAATCACCTTCTGCACCAAATCCTGACTGATCGCCGTCCATTCCTGCACAATCACTGCTGCATTGTGTCACAATTTGTTGGATTTTGTTTGTCCTCCCATCTCTTGCTGATTGACCACAAGTTCTCAATGGGAATAAGATCTGGGGAGTTTCCAGGCCATGGACCCAGAATCTCTGTGTAATTGTTCCCTGAGCCATTTAGTTCTCCCCTTTGCTTTATGGCAGGTGCTCCATCATGCTGGAGAAGCCATTGCTCATCACCAAACTGCTCCTGGAGGGTTGGGAGAAGTGGCTCCTGGAGGACATTCTGATACCATTCTTTAGTCATGGAGGTGTTTTTAGGCAAGACTGTGAGAGAGCCGATTCCCTTTGCTGAGAAGCCGCCCCACACATGAATGGTTGCAGGAGGCTTTACAGGTGGCATGAGACAAGACTGGTGGTATCGCTCACCTTGTCTTCTCCCAACAAGATGTTCTCCAGATGTTCCAAACAATCGGAAAGGGGATTCATCATAGAAAATGACTTTCCCCCAGTCCTCAGCGTCCACTCCCTGCACCTCCTGCAGAATATCAGTCTGTCCCTGATGTTTTTCTGGAGAGAAGCGGCTTTTTTGCTGCCCTCCTGGACACCAGGCCTTGCTCCAGGAGTCTCCGCAGTGTCACAGTGCGTGCAGATGCCTCACACCTGCTGCTGCCATTCCTGAGCTCTGCACTGCTGGGAGTCCCATCCCCAAGCTGAGACACTTGTAAGAGACGGTCCTGGCGCTTGCTGGTCCTTCTTGGGCCCCTGGAGCCTTTTTGGTAACAATGGAGCCTCTCTCCTTGAATTCATTGATGATGTCATAGATTGGTGACTGAGGTGCAATCTCTCTAGCTACGATACTCTTCCCTGTTAGGCCAGTTTTGTGCAGTGCAATGATGACTGCACGTGTTTCTTTAGAGATACCCATGGTTAACAGAAGAGAAACAATCGACAAGGCATCTAAGGGGTTAAATAGCTCTGTTCTCTGCCAATTTAGAGCAATCGTGATCAGACACGGCAGCTGGTTCCACTATGTGCACCATCTTTGCCCAACGGTCACACCCCATTTGCAAGATTGTGCGGCGGCCCCCTATGTTTGCATCGGGTACTGCACATCGTCACTGCACCATGCAACGAGGGGTGACCTGGAATTCCTGGATTGACCTCGGCTGTGCCACCAATGCCGAAGACCGGTAGACCGTCACATCACTGGAACCGGGAGCCAGGGCGGTACATCTTCTCACCCCCGCCCCTTCCCATTCCACCACGTGGGTGCTATGTCCACAAATACTTGCTCTTATGCTGCCAGTGGTTGTAAGGACCCAACTCGTGTGTCGGAGGCCTAAGCCTAGTAAAAGCTCTAGGTTACTGCTGCGGTTCTCAGCGGTGACTTCTCTGTGACCACAGATGACTTGCAACCAAGTGGTGACGTGGCAACATTACACCACATCTTTCATGGCTTAAAGGGGTCTTACAGTCAACACAATCTACAGAACAGTGAATCGCGAGAACGGGCGTCCACTGTACCCCACATGAAAGGAACGTGATGGGGCATGCGCACCAAGCTTTCTTATAATATGGGGGTACAACAAATCCTTTGTCAGTCGTGGACAAACCATAGAGGCCCCAGTGATGAGCAAAGTATCCTGTGGATAGAGGAGAACTTGGGCCCCTTTCACACAGACGTATATGGCGGCCGAACGGCAGGTAGCATACTACAGCTGCCATAGGACTGCATTGTGCCCTAAGTACAGCCCAGCAGCAGCCTCCTTATGTAGAGGGGAGGGGTGAGGAGCGCTCAGCTCTCCGCCTCTCCAACTGAACGTATGTTACGCTTAGGTCCCGGTCCTGACAACCCCTTTATTTACACCCTAGTGACAGATAGCAAAATCCATGGTCATTCTGGTCTCTTATCCCTCTGAATTAAAACCTTAAAAGGAAAACTCCCATCAAAACCCATCAGAGACATTACTCATAGATCCAGGCACCGGGACTGTGCTATCTTCTTATTTATGTTATCCATGGCCTCCTTCCTTCTAACATTAACTGTTACAATTATGCTAAGAAAAAGGGCTCTGGTGGGAGTGTTTCCAGAGCTCCTTTGTGTTGTAGCTTCACTGGCTGTTACGCTGTTTCTCTCAGCACTTCCACCTCCCTTCCGGAGCCCTTCATACTCATTAGCATAATTGTAAAAGTTGATTTTAGAAGGAAAGATGCCATACATTGGCCTCCATACATTGAAAATAAGTTTACCTATAGCTGATGTCTATAGATGCCTAAAGTTTACACCAAGAACATCTGCCAAAATTTTTGTAAATATTAGCACATATTGTTAAAACATAAACCCGCCTCCTTATGATTATCTCCACCCCCTTGTCAAACAAGGTGCAGATGCGGTGTACGGAGGCCAAAGGCAAATATTACTACATGTCTAATGATCATAGTTGGAATCGTAGTCCTGCAGGGGCCAGAGACTCTCAGCAGCATAGTATAGGTGCCTATGCTGCTGTGAGTACAGGACCTATGTTTCAGAGACACGTGACTGTGGTTCTGTGTTACACATTGTAACTGGATGATGGACCATGGATTGATTTTTCAAAGAGTTCCATACACGGGGGGGTCGGCGCCCCCGGGGCCCCACACACGACATCAGTCACTGGATCCTTGAACTGGTTGGATTTATTGTCATCGGCCTGGCATTACACAGCATATAAGAGAAGCATCACACAGTACATGGTGCCGGCCCGTCATATTCCAACCAGTACCGGGGACCCAGCTCACATCCCAATAATAAAGTGTAAAATATTTTCTCTAATGAGGTTTAGAAAGATATAAGGAGTGTAAAAAAATCAGGCATGTATACAGCCGGGACAGGGGGGAGAGGTCTTCACAGCTCCAGACGGAAGGGGCTTCTCCTGCTTCATGAATACATGGTCAGCTGCAGCCACTGCAAGGAGAGGAGCACAAGTGTTAAAGGGGTTGTCCAATAACATGCACAAATACTATACTGCTCCTGAGTTACATCCTGTATTATACTCCAGAGCTGCACTCACTATTCTGCTGCTGGTGCAGTCACTGTGTACATACATGACATTACTTATCCTGTACTGATCCTGAGTTACATCCTGTATTATACCCCAGAGCTGCACTCACTATTCTGCTGCTGGTGCAGACACTGTGTACATACATGACATTACTTATCCTGTAGTGATCCTGAGTTACACCCTGTATTATACCCCAGAGCTGCACTCACTATTCTGCTGCTGGTGCAGTCACTGTGTATATACATGACATTACTTATCCTGTACTGATCCTGAGTTACATCCTGTATTATACCCCAGAGCTGCACTCACTATTCTGCTGCTGGTACAGTCACTGTGTACATACATGACATTACTTACCCTGTACTGACCCTGAGTTACATCCTGTATTGTACTCCAGAGCTGCACTCACTATTCTGCTGCTGGTGCAGTCACTGTGTATATACATGACATTACTTATCCTGTACTGATCCTGAGTTACATCCTGTATTATACCCCAGAGCTGCACTCACTATTCTGCTGCTGGTGCAGTCACTGTGTACATACATGACATTACTTATCCTGTACTGATCCTGAGTTACACCCTGTATTATACCCCAGAGCTGCACTCACTATTCTGCTGCTGGTGCAGTCACTGTGTATATACATGACATTACTTATCCTGTACTGATCCTGAGTTACATCCTGTATTATACCCCAGAGCTGCACTCACTATTCTGCTGCTGGTGCAGTCACTGTGTACATACATGACATTACTTACCCTGTACTGACCCTGAGTTACATCCTGTATTATACTCCAAAGCTGCACTCACTATTCTGCTGCTGGTGCAGTCACTGTGTATATACATGACATTACTTATCCTGTACTGATCCTGAGTTACATCCTGTATTATCCCCCAGAGCTGCACTCACTATTCTGCTGCTGGTGCAGTCACTGTGTATATACATGACATTACTTATCCTGTACTGATCCTGAGTTACATCCTGTATTATACCCCAGAGCTGCACTCACTATTCTGCTGCTGGTGCAGTCACTGTGTACATACATGACATTACTTATCCTGTACTGATCCTGAGTTACACCCTGTATTATACCCCAGAGCTGCACTCACTATTCTGCTGCTGGTGCAGTCACTGTGTATATACATGACATTACTTATCCTGTACTGATCCTGAGTTACATCCTGTATTATACCCCAGAGCTGCACTCACTATTCTGCTGCTGGTGCAGTCACTGTGTACATACATGACATTACTTATCCTGTACTGATCCTGAGTTACATCCTGTATTATACCCCAGAGCTGCACTCACTATTCTGCTGCTGGTGCAGTCACTGTGTACATACATGACATTACTTATCCTGTACTGATCCTGAGTTACATCCTGTATTATACTCCAGAGCTGCTCTCACTATTCTGCTGCTGGTGCAGTCACTGTGTACATACATGACATTACTTATCCTGTACTGATCCTGAGTTACATCCTGTATTATCCCCCAGAGCTGCACTCACTATTCTGCTGCTGGTGCAGTCACTGTGTACATATATGACATTACTTATCCTGTACTGATCCTGAGTTACATCCTGTATTATACTCCAGAGCAGCTCTCACTATTCTGCTGCTGGTGCAGTCACTGTGTACATACATGACATTACTTATCCTGTACTGATCCTGAGTTACATCCTGTATTATCCCCCAGAGCTGCACTCACTATTCTGCTGCTGGTGCAGTCACTGTGTACATACATGACATTACTTATCCTGTACTGATCCTGAGTTACATCCTGTATTATACCCCAGAGCTGCACTCACTATTCTGCTGCTGGTGCAATCACTGTGTACATACATGACATTACTTATCCTGTACTGATCCTGAGTTACATCCTGTATTATACCCCAGAGCTGCACTCACTATTCTGCTGCTGGTGCAATCACTGTGTACATACATGACATTACTTATCCTGTACTGATGCTGAGTTACATCCTGTATTATACTCCAGAGCTGCACTCACTATTCTGCTGCTGGTGCAGACACTGTGTACATACATGACATTACTTATCCTGTATTATACCCCAGAGCTGCACTCACTATTCTGCTAGCTGTCAGATACTTCCATGACTAATAGCTCAGCCTACATCAGATTACCATAGATAACATGGCCTCCTTAATAACCAATACATCGCAGCTCTCACCTCCTGAATTGTCACTCTGATCTTCCCATCTCCGTCCTTATCCAAAGCTTTAAAAGCCCCTGAAAAACAAGAAGGTGAAGTATAAATCCCTCCAGGCATTAGTCTCCCATCATTCTGTGATATGGTCTGATTTCCCCCCATAGTAACAGCGCCTTGTTCAGAGGATGCAGCAGGTATTGCAGGTTTAAGAATGTATAATACACACCCTTAATGCTAACCCTTCCATAAGTGTTGTGTACATGGGTCAGGAAGCTTCCTACCCCAGTCATGTGACTGGGAACCTCCAACAAGTGTTACTGTTAGGTCCTAAAAAGACCCAGATCAGATGATGGACCCAGTTCTGGCTGTCCTGGCTGCCCCCACTGACATTACAATGGACAGGGGGCTACCATCAGATACAAGATGTCAAGACCCATGCACTACTAGCATTTAAGTGGTGCAGTTGTGCTTGACTGTGGCACTTGAACGGTTGATCCTTCTCCGTACATCCTTAACACAGTGCAGCGCGTGTCGTTAAGGGGTTACGTGTAGTAGAACTTACGGAACATGGCGTCGAGCCGCACCAGACAGCAGATGTAGTTATCGAAGTCCATATCTCCCTTCTCATCAGAATAACGGCGGCTGATCATCTGATACAACTCACCATTCAGCTGGAATCCTGGAGAAGAAGGAAATCACACAAATAACACAGATTCTGTATCCATCACACTCGCTACATAGGACAATGTATCGCTAATATACCGCGGCTCATCACACCAACTCCGCTTCCTGTCCACCTACCTGCTGCTTGGAATGCTCCCGGCAACTCACTGCCATTGATGGTTCCCGATCGGTCAGCGTCATATCTCTTGTAGGTAGCCTGCAGAAAACAGAAAATCATGGATGCGGCAGAGCCTCGCAGCACAGGCCCGAGCCGCCGCAGGACCTCGCAGCACAGGCCCGAGCCGCCGCAGGACCTCGCAGCACAGGCCCGAGCCGCGGCAGAACCTCACAGCACAGGCCCGAGCCGCTGCAGAACCTCACAGCACAGGCCCGAGCCGCTGCAGAACCTCACAGCACAGGCCCGAGCCGCTGCAGAACCTCACAGCACAGGCCCGAGCCGCTGCAGAACCTCACAGCACAGGCCCGAGCCGCGGCAGGACCTCACAGCACAGGTCCGAGCCGCGGCAGGACCTCACAGCACAGGCCCGAGCCGCGGCAGGACCACACAGCACAGGCCCGAGCCGCTGCAGAACCTCACAATACAGGCCTGAGCTGCGGCAGAGCCTCACTATACAGGCCTGAGCTGCTGCAGAACTTAACAATACAGGCCTGTGCTGCTGCAGAACCTCACAGTACAGCCTAGACCTGCTGCAGAACCTAACAATACAGGCCTGAGCTGCTGCAGAGCCTCACTATACAGGCCTGAGCTGCTGCAGAGCCTCACAATACAGGCCTGAGCTGCTGCAGAGCCTCACTATACAGGCCTGAGCTGCTGCAGAGCCTCACTATACAGGCCTGAGCTGCTGCAGAGCCTCACTATACAGGCCTGAGCTGCTACAGAACCTCACAATACAGGCCTGAGCTGCTACAGAACCTCACAATACAGGCCTGAGCTGCTGCAGAACCTAACAATACAGGCCTCAGTTGCTGCAGAACCTCACAATACACATGATGAGACATTGGCTGGACATTGCTATGTCCCTCTCATTACTGCCCCCTGCAGGTGTCGGATGGCACAGAACGATCTGTAGTTTTCCTTACCTGCCACTTTTTGATGTTGTTCCACAAATACTTGAATTCCTCGAAGCCCAGTTTTCCGGTGCTGTCGCTCTGTACAGCGGCGTCAAGGTACAAACTCACATTTGCATAAACAGTAATAACATATTCCATCACTCGAGGCAACTACAGGCGGTTGTCATGAATAAGACGCTGGCAATTTACATATGCAAATCAAGTGCAGAGCTACATGGGAGCTATGGATGACTGCAGGATCAGACTACACAGGGCTGGATTGTAGTCTGTTACCATGGAGACATATATCTCAGCAAAACAACAAAAGACCTATCCAAAAGAGAGACGCAGGAGCAGGATCCACATCCATCCCCTGACCCACAGGGCCGCACTAGTGCAGTTATGGCCAACGTGCCCTCTCCATCTAGATGAGGGAACCAGCGGGTCAGAGGACACTGAAAAGATCAACAAGGCGAGACCCCCATAAATATTTAAGAATGGAATACCCTTTAAAGGATTTGTCCACATTTAGCAAATAATTGATATTGTTTTGTGTAATGAGAAGTTCTACAATTTATACTTTCTGTATCGTTTTCTAGAGCTCTGCTTGCTGTCATTCTACAGGAAACTTCACTTTGTACTTCCTGTGGCTAAACACAGATCCCTGGTCATGTGATGTCACACAGGTGCACGGCTTGTTATATCCCTGGTCATGTGATGTCACACAGGTGCACGGCTTGTTATATCCCTTGCCATGCGATGTCACGCAGGTGCACAGCTCAATATATCCATGGTCATGTGATATCACACAGGTGCCAGACCCGTTATATCCCCGGTCATGTGATGTCACACAGGTGCAAGACTTATTATATCCCTGGTCATGTGATGTCACACAGGTGCAGTGTTAGTTATATTACAGAGTTATCAGAGCAAGCAGAGATCTAGAAAACTGAGGAATTGATACAGAAAGAATATTTGGGAATTGTAGAACTTTTCATTACACAAACAATATTATTTGCTAAAAGTGGACAACCCCTTGAAGCCTGCAGTCACTAGTATTCCCAGTAGGATACATCCATCACTGCCACCATACTGCGACACGAGTCGATGCTGAACCCGTCCGTCTTCAGGTCTTGGTCTGTAAGAGAAAAGGACGACGCGTCACAGCTCCGGGACATATACAGCTCTGTGTACAAATATTTACATGTGACGGGGGAACTTCCATGGAAGTCAAATGAGCCTAAACCTAAAACCAGGAACCCAAGATCTTTAACCCTTCCCTACAGGGGACCCTAGTACTGCAACACAGGAACAAAGGCTATGCCCACAATATAGACAAATCCTTTAAATTACTACCCGTAGCCACAAATCTCTTTACCGTACAGCACAATTATACATCTCCGTAATCCCAACATTCCGTAATCCCCAACATTCCGTAATCCCCAACATTCCGTAATTCCCCAACATTCCGTAATTCCCCAACATTCCGTAATTCCCCAACATTCCGTAATCCCCAACATTCCGTAATTCCCCAACCTCCCATTCCAGTTTCTGAAAGCGCATTCCGTGCTGCATCACTTCTCTGGATTGCACTACCCCAGGTTAAGAGTGCCCTGAAAGACATCTTTCTAGGCAGGACTGTCGATGTGGCCAAGCACTGCAGTCTCTTTGCCAAGCATAGCACCGTACAAAGTATAGTGGCTGTGATTGGTATTGCAGGTCCCCGTCATTGAAATAAATGGGACCAAGTTGAAAGCATCGGTCATGGCGGTACCAGGTGTCAGCCCCTCGCTGATGTGATACTGATCAGTAACCATAAGTATAGGTAATCAGTAGTCAAAATATGTAATCCCCCTTTAAGGGAACACCCTCTGATGTAAATCAAAGTAACACTCACGTCGTCCGACGACTTTGTTGAGAATTCCCATCAGCTCGGTTGGGCTCACCTCCATGTCCTAAAGAAACAGGAGTCATCGTTATTACACATTGAGCGTCACCTCCCTATGACAACACTGACGGTGCCAACCTTGGAACAGCTGCCAGCACATCCACATAACTTACATTTCCGGCCAGCTGGGTAAAGAGCCGGCGGAAATTCCGTTCCTCTTCGCTCTCGTTTGATTGAACAACGGAAATGTGGCTCCGTGGGGGCTGGAGAGAGAGGAGGGGGGGGGGGGACAATTAGGAAGAGAAGCTTTAAGGAGTAATAGGAGGGACCCAAGGGACACTACATCTATTCCTGTCCACTAACTGTGCATTTACCGTAGCCCGTCCCTTTAAGAGGAGGAAGACTAATGGTTCTTTAAATGCACAGCTGACAATAAGTCCAATGAGGGGAGGTCCCTTTATAGTCCAGCCTGTTTTGGACCTTTAGTACCAAGAACAAAGCCAGGACTTCTCTTTTTTACAAATGTAAAGCATTACAGCCTGTCAGCGTTACACTGACAGACAACCCCCCCAGTAGCCGGGTTAATCAGTAGGCTCAATTTAAAGGGAACCTGTAAGCAGGTTTTACCCCACTAAACTCCCATTTAGGGGATGAAATGTCCTTTCAAGTATTCCCCCTTTTATGTGAAATCTCCCCCATTTACCTATTAAAAAATCTCCCCCCACTGTCAGGTAAATATGACTCGTCTCACCACATTTTCACATAAGACGAGTCAAGTTTAGTAGTTACATAGCAAGTGTCACTTTATAAGCCCCCTACCTTCTGTTCTGTAGCACCTAGAAACATGTTGCTGGTGTCATATTAAAGATAAGTATCTCATCAAGCTCATGGTTCTGTGAGCTACAAAATTGTACATTACGGCAATTAAAAAATAAGTGATAACTGGATCTTTAACTGCAGCTTCCATTTCCAACTATTTCTTTAGCTGCCGTTATCTCTGGTTCTGTAGCTGGCAAAACCATAAGCCTCATGTCATCTGAAAGATGAGATCCTTATCTTTTTAATATGACTGTGCTATAGAACAGAAAATAGGGACTTCTGAACTATCCTTAGGATGGATCCTCAGCACAAAGACGGCCTCCAGCCCTGGAAAACCCCTTTAAGAGGAGATGAATTCTTACCGGAGGAGTTGGGTTGTAGTTTGCAGCTGCGTCACTGTAAAGAATAAAAAACGGCTACAGATTAGAATAGGATCTAAAATATTCATGAATGTAGATAGGACTGTGTTCACATCAGACATATAAGTTGTGTCTGTGCCCCTTGGGTTCCCTTTTTGGGAGACACTTCTGAGGGGATGTCTATAAACCAGCGCCATTCCTGTCCACTCTCCGTATCTTGTATTACCGCTCTGTCTCATATGAATCTAGCCCAGCTGCAGTACCACATGTGGCCATTGAACAATAGAGGCGCTATTCCTAAGCAACTCTAAACTGCTTCACACAAGGGGAATATTTGGACCACGGTCAAGAAAACTGGAGGTGAGTACATACCTGAGAACGTTAAGAATTCCCCCGAACAGTCCACTGCCACCAAATCCCCCTCCTCCACCTCCTCCTCCACCACCGAAGAAACCTCCGCCGCCACCTCCTCCGCCTCCATAACGATTGATCAGGAACATTGTTGTCGTCTACCTAGAACTGAGAACATTAAAAAAATGAATCGCATGTTATCGGTAACCACGGGTAACACATGATGAGAACACATGCACGCTCAGCCGGGCCAAGCATGCATGTCTATGGAGAAATGGGAAGGAATAGCTAAAGGTCACACAAGTTCACTGGACATTATCGAACATGTATAGACAGCCACGGGCACTAGAGTTCAGGGGTCTACTCTGTAGTGGCGCCGCTCTACGTGTGTGTGGCTGCCATTGGTACTGCAGCTTAGTCAGTCCATTTGGGGTTCTGCTATGGTATCATGTACCAGCCGCCATCAGTCGGGTATCACACTTTACCAATCTGTAAGGGCCATAGGGTTGGGACCCGAGACCTAAAACCCCACTAAATTGTTAATAGGACCTTATAGATGCCGTAGTTCCCCGGATGCAATCGCTCATAGACAATCGCTCATAGACAATCGCTTATAGACAATCGCTTATAGACAATCGCTTATCAGAGGATTCACACACAATCGTGTTCTCCTCTGTTGATGATGTTGACACAGACCCCGCCTAGGTCCTCGTACCCCTGCCCTCCGCCCCCGTGTATTACAGTAAATACATTACTGGCTGGGAGAACCGGTTCTGCAGGTAATGGAGGGAGGGTCCGTGACTGTGCGCTCAGGAATCAGGGGGCTCATCAAAACCTTCCCTGCAGCGATGAACAACCTGCGAGCGGATCCCTATGCAGACAGGGTGCAGTATATGGCGGTATATAATAACGCACACACCGGTCGGGCTGGTTAGGAAGGAATGCGGAGGTGTAACCGCTCCCTGGTGAATGCTACAAGCCCCCTCCCCAATGTCACACACCTGCCCCCTCTGCCCCCGGGGGGATAGTCCCGCCACGTAGTGCAATGTATGGAGGGACTGGTCATGCTAGTAGTGAGCCCGGTGCCAGGGCTGGCGGTAGACTCCAGCGCATTGCCCGGAGCCAGACCGATCCGGAGTCCTGAATCCTAGGAAAAGGGGATGAGTCTGCAGAAACTGGGAGCAGGACGGATATACTGGCGAGGGTGCGCAGACTGCGCGCAGGCGTCATAGAGCCACACAACATCCCTAATGATGTATACAGACTCAATGATAGGCGGCTTATCTGCAATGGGCCTCACTCTAAGGGCCACGTTCTCTTACTACACAGGGGGATAAGCGGCGCCCGGTAGCATCTCCTGAGCCGTACGAAGACTTCAGCAATGAATCAGATGATTCCTGACACTGGGGAGGAGTCACACAGGGGAAGCGGCTATACATTCACTGTATACATTCAGCTATACCTATACATTCACTGTATACATTCAGCTATACCTACACCTTCACTGTATACATTCAGCTATACCTATACCTTCACTGTATACATTCAGCTATACCTATACATTCACTGTATACATTCAGCTATACCTATACCTTCACTGTATACATTCAGCTATACCTATACCTTCACTGTATACATTCAGCTATACCTATACCTTCACTGTATACATTCAGCTATACCTATACCTTCACTGTATACATTCAGCTATACCTATACCTTCACTGTATACATTCAGCTATACCTATACATTCACTGTATACATTCAGCTATACCTATACCTTCACTGTATACATTCAGCTATACCTATACCTTCACTGTATACATTCAGCTATACCTATACATTCAGCTATACCTATACATTCACTGTATACATTCAGCTATACCTATACATCCACATAGCTCTATCTATATACACATTGTATCAGATGATTCCTGATACCGGGGAGGCGTCACACACAGAGGAAGCGGGGGGGGGGGGGGGGGGGGTTACAAAAAATATTATAACTGTGGAAAGTGTGAGAGGAGGAGGAAGAGGACAGGACTGAGCCGCACACATTATATACAGTGCACCGCACACATTATATACCGGGGAGAGAGGGAGGGAGTACATATCTACTCTACATACAGTGCAACATATACATTATATACAGTGCACCACACACATTATATACAGTGCACCACACACATTATATACAGTGCACCACACACATTATATACAGTGCACCACACACATTATATACAGTGCACCACACACATTATATACAGTGCACCACACACAGTACACCACATACATTATATACAGTGCACCACATACAGTACACCACATACATTATATACAGTGCACCACATACATTATATACAGTGCAACATATACAGTACACCACATACATTATATACAGTGCACCACATACATTATATACAGTGCACCACATACATTATATACAGTGCACCACATACAGTACACCACATACATTATATACAGTGCACCACATACATTATATACAGTGCACCACATACATTATATACAGTGCACCACATACATTATATACAGTGCACCACACACATTATATACAGTGCACCACACACATTATATACAGTGCAACATATACAGTACACCACATACATTATATACAGTGCACCACATACATTATATACAGTGCACCACACACATACACACTGTATACATCCACGTTACACACACATACACACTGTATACATCCACGTTACACACACATACACACTGTATACATCCACGTTACACACACATACACACTGTATACATCCACGTTACACACACATACACACTGTATACATCCACGTTACACACATATACACACTGTATACATCCACGTTACACACTGTATACATCCACGTTACACACTGTATACATCCACGTTACACACATATACACACTGTATACATCCACGTTACACACATATATACACTGTATACATCCACGCTCCACACATATACACACTGTATACATCCACGCTCCACACATATACACACTGTATACATCCACGTTACACACATATACACACTGTATACATCCACGTTACACACTGTATACATCCACGTTACACACTGTATACATCCACGTTACACACTGTATACATCCACGTTACACACATATATACACTGTATACATCCACGCTCCACACATATACACACTGTATACATCCACGCTCCACACATATACACACTGTATACATCCACGCTCCACACATATATACACACTGTATACATCCACGCTCCACACATATACACACTGTATACATCCACGCTCCACACATATACACACTGTATACATCCACGCTCCACACATATATACACACTGTATACATCCACGCTCCACACATATATACACACTGTATACATCCACGCTCCACACATATATACACACTGTATACATCCACGCTCCACACATATATACACACTGTATACATCCACGCTCCACACATATATACACACTGTATACATCCACGCTCCACACATATATACACACTGTATACATCCACGCTCCACACATATATACACACTGTATACATCCCCACTACACATATACACACTGTATACATCCCCACTACACATATACACACTGTATACATCCCCACTACACATATACACACTGTATACATCCCCACTACACATATACACACTGTATACATCCCCACTACACATATACACACTGTATACATCCCCACTACACATATACACACTGTATACATCCCCACTACACATATACACACTGTATACATCCCCACTACACATATACACACTGTATACATCCCCACTACACATATACACACTGTATACATCCCCACTACACATATATACACTGTATACATCCCTCACTACACATATACACACTGTATACATCCCCACTACACATATACACACTGTATACATCCCCACTACACATATACACACTGTATACATCCCCACTACACATATACACACTGTATACATCCCCACTACACATATACACACTGTATACATCCCCACTACACATATACACACTGTATACATCCCCAATACACATATACACACTGTATACATCCCCGCTACACATATATACACTGTATACATCCCCAATACACATATACACACTGTATACATCCCCAATACACATATACACACTGTATACATCCCCAATACACATATACACACTGTATACATCCCCAATACACATATACACACTGTATACATCCACACTACACATATATACACTGTCTACATCCCCACTACACATATACACACTGTATACATCCCCACTGCACATATATACACACAGTATACATCCCCACTACACATATACACACTGTATACATCCCCAATACACATATACACACTGTATACATCCCCACTACACATATACACACTGTATACATCCCCACTACACATATATACACTGTATACATCCCCACTGCACATATATACACACAGTATACATCCCCACTACACATATATACACACAGTATACATCCCCACTACACTGTATACACATCATACCACCCTATACACTTAGTAGGGGCCGGTTCGGTCCGGTGCTGCACTCACCCTCCCAGGCTGCAGGTTCCGGGCTTCCCCGATCCTCTCTCTCCCCCTCGGTTCCGGGCAGGGCGCGGCTGCTGGAGTGAATCACTGTGCTGACAGCAGCGGACACGCCCACTACACAACCACGCCCACTAAGCCATTCGCACATCTCCTACTGTCTCCTGCCGAGCTGTACTCGGCCGCCATCTTTGTGGAGACCAATCTCCAGTTCTTCATATGGATAAACTTACACAACATGGCTGCGCGGTGCAGACACACTGACATAGCGCTGTATGAGGAGGAGAACCGGGTGAGGGCTGCAGTGTTACTGCAGGGACAGATGACAGCTGCTCCACGCCCTGCGCTTCTGCTGTGTGATATGTATCCGGGCTGTCATGGCTCTCACTATCTCTGCTCACCCAGAAATAACCGCGTCCACAGGGAGCACAGAGGGAAGTGCCTACTGCTGCTACATGGCAGGTCACACAGTGACCCCAGTGCCAGACATAATACCCCCCATACCAGTGCCAGACATAATACCCCCCATACCACTGCCAGGAATAATACCCCCATACCAGTGCCAGGAATAATACCCCCATACCAGTGCCAGGAATAATACCCCCATACCAGTGCCAGGAATAATACCCCCCATACGAGTGCCAGGAATAATACCCCCCATACCAGTGCCAGGAATAATACCCCCCATACCAGTGTCAGACATAATACCCCCATACCACTGCCAGGCATAATACCCCCCATACCAGTGCCAGGCATAATACCCCCATACTAGTGCCAGGAATAATACCCCCCATACCACTGCCAGGCATAATACCCGCCATACCAATGCCAGACATAATACCCCCATACTAGTGCCAGGAATAATACCCCCCATACCAGTGCCAGGCATAATACCCGCCATACCAGTGCCAGGCATAATACCCCCATACTAGTGCCAGGAATAATACCCCCCATACCAGTGCCAGGCATAATACCCGCCATACCACTGCCAGGCATAATACCCGCCATACCAGTGCCAGACATAATACCCCCATACTAGTGCCAGGAATAATACCCCCCATACCAGTGCCAGACATAATACCCCCATACCAGTGCCAGATATAATACCCCCATACCAGTGCCAGATATAATACCCCCCATACCAGTGCCAGATATAATACCCCCCATACCAGTGCCAGGAATAATACCCCCCCCCCCCCCCACATACCAGTTCCTGGTGTAATACCCCCATACCAGTGCCAGGCATAATACCCCCATACCAGTGCCAGGAATAATACCCCCCCCCCCCATACCAGTGCCTGGTGTAATACCCCCCATACCAGTGCCAGGAATAATACCCCAGACCAGTGCCAGGAATAATACCCCCCCCCCCCCACATACCAGTTCCTGGTGTAATACCCCCATACCAGTGCCAGGAATAATACCCCCCCCCCCCCATACCAGTGCCTGGTGTAATACCCCCCTACCAGTGCCCAGGCACCATGACTGTGGTAATCTACTTATAGTTGTTGCATCCTCCTTCCTTCTAAAATCAGCTTTCACAACTATGCTAATGAATTCTGAAGGTGTTACCAGAGCACCTCTGTTCTGAAGCTTTACAGGCTGCTACTACAGCAGAGATTACAGCAGGAAGCGGGACTGGGAGACAGTGTAGCAACCTGTGAAGCTACAGCACAGAGGTTCTCTTATAACAAGCCCTTCAGTTACATTAGCATAATTAGCATAAAAGTTGATTTTAGAAGGCAGGAGGCCATGCATAACAAATATAAGAAGATACCACAGTCCCGGTGCCTGGATCTATGAGTTTTTCATGATGGACACCCTCCAAAAACACACTGGTAGGATGAGTAGATTGTGAGCCCCTTGGGGACAGGGATTTGGCAAGCTCTGTGCAGCTCTGTTGTCTATGAAAGTGACGGGGTTAATGGAGACATCTATGAGCAGCGTTCAGCTTCCTCTTCCTGTCCAGTATTGATTATAGATTACATACAGATCCGGGAGGGAGGGGGTCGGGGTGTCCCCGAGTTTCACCCCTGGCACCTAGCGTTCCTGTCATCCAGCGCCCTCTAATGGCCGGTCAGGACCCCCTACACGTGTATAAATGAGGGGTGTATTACGCTGTCGTTATATATACAGGATATCAGATGGGTCAGGCTGCCCACACCCTGTGATCCTATCATTCTTATCAGTTCTTCTTCCCCGGGGCGGTGGCTCGTCTGTCACCCTGGGCTCCCTCCATCCCAGGAATGTGCCGGGTGACGCATCTCCGGACGCTGTTCCAAAAAAACGTTTACTTAAAACGGTTCAGTTTACATTCAGCCAGAAACCAGAAAATCCGCTCTGATCTGCGGGATTAAAGGGGGATCTATAATGACACACAATCCGGTACTGACCCACACGGTCACTGGTCTCCCAGGGCTCGGACCACGACCCAGGCTTCAGATTTAGGCTGGATTCACACGACCGGTGCCCACCGTACCGTAGCACGGCGGGCACACAGCAGCGTGCGGGGAGAGGAGGAGGGGGAGAGCGCTGCTCACCCCCGCCCCTCTCCATAGGGATATATGGCACACGGCGCCGTATGCCCTGAAAAAATAGGACATGTCCTATTTTACCGTACCGCTCCCGTAGTGCGCCGCGCGCCCATTGCTGTCTATGGGGGACGTATATTGGCCGTATATACGTCCCCCTTGCGGTAGTGTGAATGCAGCCTTATGGCTCGTTTGTGGCCCCTACATACGGCCCCGAGGTGACACACCTCAAAGGTGTCAGGTATTGGCCATGGGGAGATGTGTAATCAGAGCTCTCTGTGTGTTGTTAGTAGCAGCAGGGCTGTACATCCCAGGATGGTGTTTCCCTAAGTGAAATAAGAGCATTTCACACTGCTGTGCTCTTAGTTCTCTGCACTGATCGACACTACAGCCCCAGTAAAGGTTTTAAGACACGTTCGGTATAATTCTACAAGGAGTGGAGGGTCACTGGTGCAGCACAGTGCACAGAGCACAGCAGTGTGAGGACCCCAGTTTTACCTGGAGGATCTGCAATCTTACTATGAAAATGAATTTGTCCCATTCATAATGCTCCAATATCAGTGCCTGTCACTGTGCCCCCTGCCAATGCCATGCCACAAAGTAATAGTGCCCCATAACAATGCCCGTCACAGTGCCCCATCAACAATGAACCAAACTTCAGGTTACAGTGCCAGTAGAGAGCTCAGCACAGCAGTGAGAGCATGGGGGCAGTATGCCTGGCACCGTTATAGGATAAGTGTGACTGGCACTCTAGGAGGCACTGTGACCAGCACTGTGATAGGGGCATTGTGACTGGTCTTGTTGTGGGGGCATAATGATTGTATGTGGCACTGTAACTGGCATTGTAACAGTGTTACAGTTTTATACTCCAGCGGTCACTTACAGCAGAGGGAATGGGCTCTGAGATCTAAGAGCACTGCAGTGTGAGGACATGCTCCCCGGGCACGTTCCTGGAATACACATGTTTATTCCACAGTGCTGTAAAAATTATGCTGATGAGCCTGAAGTTCTCTGGGAGTTGTTACCAGAGCCCCTTGGTGCTGCAGCTTCCAAGGCTGTTACACTGTCTCCTGCACTTCCCCCTCTCACTGAAACTTCCAGTGCTGCAGTGAGGCAGATGGAGGGGAAAGTGCTGAGCGAGCAGAGGGGGAAACAGTGTAACAGTTTGTGAATCTGCAACATAAGGTAGTCTGGTAAAACCCCCACGAGCACTTCATGTAGTTAGCAAAAATTTTAAAAGTTGATGTTAGAATGAAGGGGGCTATGGGTAATAAATATAAGATGATTACTACAGTCACGGTGCCTGGAGCTATGAGTAATGTCCCTGGTTTATCATGGAGGATGTTGAGGGTAGATTTCATTTAACCCCTTCCCGACATTTGACGTAATAGTACTGCATCGCGGGAGGTGCGTTCCCGCAAAATGCAGTACTATTACGTCAAGCTTATGGCCCCGGCTCCTGAACGGAGCCGGGGCCAGAAGCTGCGGGTGTCGGCTATATGTTATAGCTGACACCTGCCTCTAACACCCGCGATCGGAGATTTCTCCGATCGCGTGTGTTAACCCCTAACACGCCGCGGTCGCGCTGACCGCGGTGTGTTAGAGGCATTTAAAGTTATTTAAATGTGAATCGGACCCCCCCGCGGCGCTTACCGGGGGGGTCCGCTCCTCCGATCGCAGCCCCGGGACTGCCGGTGCCCGGGGCTGCGCGATCCTCCTCTCGGTGCCGGGTCCCTGCCTCCTGGCAGGACCCGGCTGTAAGACACTGGGCATGCGCAGCATGCTCAGTGTCTTACATTACACTGTGCAATACATCTGTATTGCACTGTGTAACCTGTAAAAAAGCTTGAACAAGTGATCAGAAGATCACTTGTTCAAGCTAAGATGTCAGTAAATGTAAAAAAAGTAAAAATAAATAAATAAAGGTTTTTTACAGTCAAAATAAATAATAAAAGAAAGTGAAAGTCCCCCCAAACACCACATTTCCCTTTACACAGGTAATAAAGTATAAAAAACACTAAATCACAAAAAAACCCCACTTATTTGATATCGCCGCGTCCGTAACAATCTGTACAATAAATCCTAATCATAATTGGACCCGCTCGGTGAACGTGGTAAAAAAAAAAAACCAAAAACTTGCCAAAAATTAAAACTTTTTATCAAATTGCTTTACAAAAAATGTTCTAAAAAGTGATCCGAAAAAGTTACAAGCACCAAAATGATACCAATAAAAAGAGCAACTTGTCACGCAAAAAATAAGCTTACAACCAGCTCCGTAAACCAAAAAATACTATAATTATGCTGCTATAAAAATGGCAATACTAAAACAAATGCAATTTTTTCTATTCTAGTTTTCCTTCAATAAAATTGGACAAATAAAAATAAAACTATATAAATGAGGTATCACCGTAATCGTAGTGATCCGTAGAATAAAGATAATATATTATTGTTATGCTACAGTGAACAACCCCCCAAAAAAATGCTAAAAATCCAAAACAAGAATTGATGATTTTATTTTCCTCCACACGTAAAAAGTTAATAAAATTTCTTCAATAAGCTAAAAACCCACTAAAATTAAGTTTTTTTACAGTGCATCTCGTCTCGCAAAAAATAAGCCCTTATTTGTCTAAATTGCTTAAAAAATAAATAAAGATTGTATAGCCTATTCCTAACGAGCGTTGTTATAGAACGGTGCGGCGGGTAGTGACTTTCCAACACCGGTCAGGGTAAGACGGCGGCTGTTCACTGATCGGGGTAAGACGGCGGCTGTTCCTGACAGCCATCCATCCTGCCCCATGGACTAGAAGGGTTACGTCCCCCCCACACACCCCCAGTTTATTATCGCTGCTACTGGCTCATCAATTCAGACGAGCCGATAGCAGCGAATTTACTTATGACGTCAGTAATACCGGTCACCATGTCTATAGACACGGTGATCGGGGCAGGGTGGCGGCTGTTCCTGACAGCCACCAATTTTGCCTTGCGGTCCAGAGGGGTTTTGTTGCCCCCCTCTGTCCATGTTTGCCGCTATTTGCTGGTCGATTTGGTCCAGCCAAAAGCAGCAATATTCGTCACAATGGGCATCGCTAGGGTGAATAAGAGCAACACTTGGTGATAATTTCCCTACTAAAACGAAGATTTGGTACAAAAGTGCGGGCCGTGTACATTGTACAGATTATGGTGTACAACTCTTACGAGCTGTTCCAATGTGCATGTCCTGCCGTATCATTTCTCCGTTTTCAAGAGGAAGATATTAGGAAACTAATATTGGGACAAGAAGGACGGGCCCCAGTACCTCTGGTTTAGATGTTCCTGTGTTTTGCCAGGACAGCATTTTCCCGGTGAATTCTGCTGCTTCTAATGGTAGGACTCAATAAAGAGTCTGTTCCAAAAGAGAAGTTAGGATGGACACTACATACTACTAAGAGACCTGCGACAACTCCAGAGTGACAAAAGTTTAGTTGGTCCCCTGGTATATTCTACCTCCTTATACACTAGACATTCACAATTCACGCCCAACCTATTGTGAATTAATTTCGGTAAAATGAATAATTGTAACAACTGTTATGTCACGTTGCTCCCTATACCCCTCCATTATTTCATAAGGGGCGCCACATAACGGGCACTGAACTTTCCAGAAATAATTGCAATTTCCATCTTGGACTCCGTTGCACATCATATTTGGAAACCACCTATATGTTCAAAATGCTCATTTCACCACCTGTATTACACTACACCACATATTACACCTTGCTATATTCCCCAAGGGGTGTACATTCAACAATTAGGGTCACTTTTCGGGTTTTCCTCTGTTTTGGTACCACTACGGCTCTCCAAATGTATCCTGACACATGTGAAGGATTTCTTACAAATTTGGCCTCTAAAAGACAAACATCCCTCTTTTCCTCTACTGTGCGCCCATAAAGCATTTTATATGCACATGTGGGGTACTTCTACACTCGGGAGAAATAGTTTTACACCTTTTTTGGGGTTATTTAATATATTATCCCTTGTGGCTTACATAAATTAGGGGTAAAATGACATTTATAGGAAAATTTTCACCTTTTTAATGATTCGGGCCTAATTGGATCATTCACCTGTAGGGGCAAATACATATATTACACATTGCAAAATTCTCTAAGGGGTGTGCATTCAAAGATTAGGGTCACTTTTCGGATTCTTATCTGTTTTATACCACTAGGGTTCTCCAAATGCATGTCAAACATTTCTGTCAAATTTGGCTTCTAAAAGGCAAATATTCCCCTTTCCTTTTACTGTGCGCCCATACAACATTTTATATACACATGTGGGGTACTTCTACACTCGAGAGAAATAGGTTTACACATTTTGAGGGGTTATTACATTTTTTTATCCCTTGTGGCTATATAAAATTAGGAGTAAAATGACCTTTATAAGAAAATGTTCACCTTTTATCTATTTAAGTCCTAATTAAATCAAACACCTTTACGGACAAATACACATATTACACCTTGCTAAATTCTATAAGGGGTGTGCTTTCCAAAATGGTGACACTTGTTGGGGTTCCGCTCTGTTTTGGTACCAGTACGGCTCTCTAAATGCATCCTGACACATGTAAAGGATGTCTGTCAAATTTGGCTTCTAAAAGGCCAACGCCCCTCTTTCCCTTCTGAGCTTCACTGCGTACCCATACAACATTTTATTTGCATGTGTGGGGCAATTTTATACTCGGGAGAAATGCTAGTACACATTTTTTGGGGTTGTTTCATCTTTAATGCCTTATGGGATACAAAAATTAGCCGTAAAAGTGACTTTTTTGGGAAAATGTTCACCTTTTTCCTTTTAGGGACCTAATTGAAGCAAACACCTGTAGGGGAAAATACACATATTACACCTTGCTAAATTCTCCAAAGGGTGCACTTTCCAAAATGGTGACACTTGTTGGGGTTCCCCTCTGTTTTGGTACCACTAGGGCTCTCCAAATGCATCCTGACACATGTAAAGGATGATTGTCAAATCTGGCTTCTAAAAGGCCAAAGCCCCACTTTCCCTTCTGAGCCCTACTGTGCACCCATACAACACTTTATATGCAAAAGTGGTGCAGTTCTGTGCTTAGGAGAAATAGTTTTACACATTTATGGGGTTGTTTCATCTTTTATCCCTTGTGGCTTACAAAAATTGGGGGTAAAAGTGACTTTTTTGAGAAAATTTTCACCTTTTTTCCCTTTTGGGGCCTAATTGAATCAAACACCTATTGGGGAAAATACACAAATTACACGTTGCTAAACTCTCCAAGGGGTGTACTTTCCAAAATGGTGTCTCATGTTGGGGCTTTCCTCTGTTTTGGTACCACTATGGCTCTCCAAATGCATCCTGACACATGTAAACTTTTTCAGCCATATTTGCCCTGCAAAAAAGAAAAAACACTCTTTCCATTCCAAGTGCCCCGCTGTGCCCGTACAGCAGGGTACAGTGACAAAATGGGTATTGGCATACTCAAGAGGAATTGCCCTCAACATTGTAAAATGCATTTTCCTTTTTAACCCATTGTGAAGGTGCAAATTTTAGTGTTAAATGAATCTATAGTAAGATAAAATTACATTTCTCTAATTTCACTTTCATTTATCTTTCACGCTCATGAAACGCTCAAAGGGTTAACAAAATTCCCAAAGGTTGTTTTGAATATTTTGAGGGGTGTAGTTTCTAAAATGGTGTCATTTGTGGGGGGTTTCTGTCATGTGGGCCTTATAAAGTCACTTCTAACTAAATTGACCCTCCAAAAGTAGGTTTTGATGATTTTCGTAAAAATCTGAAAAATTGCACCTAAAGTTATAAGCCTCCTAACATCCAAAATAAAGGAAAAGATGTTTGAAAAAAGATGCCAAGTTAAAGCAGACATATGGAAAATGTTATTATCAAGTTATTTTAGTGCTATGACCAACTTTCCAAAAAGTAGAAAATTTTGAATTTGGAAAACATTGTTTTTTTCAAAATTTTTGCCAAATTTCCATTTATTTCATAAATAAATACTAAATATATTTATTAAATTTCTCAACCAGCATGAAGTACAATGTGTCACGAAAAAACAATCTCAAAATCAACTGGATATGTTAAAGCGTTCCAAAGTTATAACCACTTAAATAGACACATGTCAGATTTTAAAAAATGGTCCGTGTCAGGAAGGTGAAAAGTGGCTTCAGCGTTAAGGGGTTAATACTGCATTTTTATATGATAATAAGTTGTGGTTTGTTATGGTGCGGCACCTTCCTTTCCCTGGTGTCCATACAATGCAGACAGATATAATCCGCTCATTCTGATCGGTGAGGGTGCAGCCCAGGGAGATATATTGTGCACGGGACGTCCTGCAGATAGACGTGGCTGCGCCTCGCTCTAGTTTGTCATTCAAGAAATGAGGTTTATTGTAGTGGCTTCTACCCCTCCTTACCCCTGGGCTACTCACCTCCTCACAGTCACACACCTCTGCTGCAGGCACTCGGACAGAGAGCTTCATCACACAGATTTTTCAGCATTTTTAAATATTTGAAATACTTGTTTTGGCAGCAATATTTTTTTTATTTGTCACATATAAATAATAATAAAGATGTAACTATAAGCTGCAGGACCCTGATACAATTGGGCACATTTACTAAGAACAGTGCAGTGTCCTTTGTAGTGTGCAGGGGGCGCCAGATTCATCAAAAGTGGTGTCCGTTCTTCATGAATTCTGGTGCCCCCTGCACTGCTCTGACACTTCTGCAACACACTACTGTCAGACTTTGCATGATAAATCTGGCACACGGGCTGACTGAGCACCGGAATGCCTCCTAATTTGTGCGCATGAAAACTAGTGCAGCCACACAAAAGGGTCACATGTGACACAAAAGTGTCTAGGACACTTCTTTAAGGGAACCTGTCACCAGGGACCTCATTTTCACTAAACTCAGGTTGCAGAAGCCCATCACAGCTGCAGTGCAAATCTGCCTTTCTGCTTTCTCTAAGCATTTGCATTACAATATAATTGTGTGTTATAACTTACCTTGTACCCTGACAGAATCCTCTGTGTAGTCCCAGAGGTTGGGCTTTGGTTTGGATGCATTTCAAAATACAACATGTGGCTGGTCTGTGCTGCAGACTCCTCAGCTCTCAGCCCCCACCTTTGTGCTCCTGTACAGCTCCTCCCTCCCCCACTGATGTCAGCTCACCAGGCTGTGATCTCTCTGATGGAGCAGGAGAGGAGCACAAAGGTGGGGGCTGAGAGCTGAGAAATGAGTAAAACAGACAAGTCACATGTTGTTTTTTGAAATGCATCCAAACCAAAGTCCAACATAATTTTTCCCCAGCTCACACCTGAGACCTGTTTCGTTACACCAGCACGGACCTTAACTCCTCCAGAGTTCGATTATAGTGGGAATTATATTGGGAAATGAATGGTGTACAGTATTTTCCTTTTAACCTAATGAAATAAACAAGATTTTATCGAGACTACAGCCTGTTCCTCATTCAGCTGCATGACTACCCCAGGATTTTGTCAGGCTGCAAGGTGAGTTATAACTCACAATTATATTGTAATGCAAATGCTTAGACAAGGCAGGGAGGCAGATTTGCACTGCTGGTTTGATGGGCTTCTACAACCTGTCTTTAGTGAAAGTGAAAAGTTTCCTTTAAATACCTGTGCAGGGAAAGTCTGACAGAAAACTGTACCAGGCCCTGTGAAACACTATATTATATACTAAGGCTCCTAAACGTGGCCCCTATAGGTAGCCCTCACATAAAATCATGCCTCCTCGCATTAACCCTTCTTATAAATAGTCATGACCCTTTTCTGCCCTACCCATTTAAAATGTCCCCTTCATGTAGACCCCCATATTCTGCGCCTTTCCCTGAAGCCCCCTGAACTTTTGCACTGCTTTCTGTAGCCCCCCCCCCCCCCCCCCAACTTGTGTGCCCTTTTCTGTAATCCCCAAACTTAGGCAACCTCATCCTGTAGCCCCCAATTTATGTGTCCTTTCCTGCAGCCCCCAACTTCTGTAACCCCCCCCCATCCTGCAGCCCCCCAATATGCACCCCTTCCTGTAGCCTTTGTATCTTATTCACCTCTTCCTATAGCCCCCCTAATTATGTGCCCCCTTCCTGTAGCCCAACTTGTGTACCCCCAACTTCCTGTATCCCCTCAATTTATGCCCCTTCCTATACCCCCCCCCCAATTATGCAAATTATGAAAAATTTAATGAAAATTTTGTTTTTTCTTCCTTTATGCAGATGAGCTTCTCTGTGCACCAGGGGCGGGGCCTCACCTGCGGGTGCACTGCTTTTTTTTCTCTCTACACTCTTCAGAGATTTCAAGAATTTCTACTTTCCCATAGTCCCTGACATATCTCATTACAAGAAGAAAAATGGTGCACAAAAAGGAAATAACCGTGAAGAATCTTTTCTGTAACCCAACAGCTAAAAGTGTGCCTGGCCATGAAAGGGTTAACACATTTACCTCTTATTTGTCTAAGTGCTGACTCTGCTTGTTGTCATTGAATGGAAACATTCAGGGCGGAAACCGAAGACTACTGTAGCCCATGGCAACCAATGATTGCTGCTGTTTTCCTTTTTCATTACAGTAAGCAGAGCTATTAAACATGGAGGTTATGTGGCTTATCCCTAAATATTGGGCTGTCTGACTACAAAATATGGTGAGAACCCTAAATTCTAGTGATTTTTGCAATGCAATCAGCCCTAGCAGTTGTGTTGTGTGGTGCTTTCCGGCTGTCGTAAAACTAACTAGTGATATATTGGCGTCAAGTTTCTACGTCACTGTTTGCAGGCTCCGCCTCTCCGCCAATCAAGAAGGGTGACAAGGCAGCTACTTGGAATCTCGGCAGAACTCGCCCCTGATTGGCTGCTGGCCGAGCATACTCACTTGTGATTGGGTAAAGGTAGAACTCGACTGTTGATTTTTGCTGTAGGAGGAACGTGAGCGCTGATTGGCTGCGCGCTGCTGCTGGTCACGTGCGCGAGGAGCGGAGTGAAGACGAGGAACGGCGGCGGAGGCGCCATGTACGTGCGGTGTTCCGGAGCTTCCCTTATACACCACAGCGCAGTGCATTCACATGGTTATAGATGACGTCACGAACGCCTCGTTAAGGTGTATTCACACATGGCGGTTTTTTTTCCCCCTTAACGGACAGGTGCTACTTTTGTAACCCAAAACCTGCAGGTGTGAAACTAGCTACAGAAATTACATTAGTGTGATGTCATTTATCACAACATGTGGACCCCAGATTCTGGGTCCAGCAAAGGTTATCAGGGTCACGTGACCGCTGCAGGATGAAATCATAGTAGCCTGATGAGGTCATCACTGTGATGGGTACAGATACAGAACACGTGAAGAGAGCGGCTTCTTTGCCCCAATAATTGGCAGCGAAATGTGCCCGCAAGTGTCTGCTGGACCTACTGTACCACCTGCAATATAGAAAGACCCCCCTCCAAATAGTACAAGACACATCGTACCCCATCATAGGGTGCACCGCCCCTAAACTGCCCCAGAGGATTAGTACCCCCTAATCACAGCACCCACTTATAGGGGTTTTAACCACAGGATAGGGCCTAACTTGCTGATCAGTGGGGGTCTCAGACCCCCACAGATCAAGAAAACGAGGGGTCCGATGGGGTCTCACGTACCTCCGTAGGACCCCTCATCGCTCCGTCAGACTAATGGAGCAGATGGCCGTGCATGACCATGCTCTCAGCATTACTCTGACGGAGCGATGAGGGGTCCTATGGAGGTACATGGGACCCCTCGTTTTCGTGATCTATGGGGGTCTCAGTGATGATCAGCAGGTTAGGCCGCATCCTGTGAATAGGGCCTAACTTTCCTTAATGGGAAAAACCCTTCCATCCTGATAAACCAGGGACACTTACCCATAGACCAGGCCCCGGGACTGTGGTATCTTCTCATATCTGTTATCCATGGCTTCCTTTCTTTTAATATCAGTTAAAAATTATGGTAATGAGCCACAAGGTCTCCTGGGGGCACTACCAGAGCTCCTCTATGCTGTAGCTTCACAGGCTTTTACACTGCCTCCTCTTCTACTCAGCAGTTCACTTTCCCTTTGCCCTGTCGCGGGGGGAATGTGCGCCTTCACAGTGTAAAAGCCTTTGAAGCTACAGCATGGAGAGGCTCTGGTAACCACCACCACCACCAGAGCCCTTAATCTCATTAGCATAATTGTAACAGTTGATTTTAGAAGGCTGGAGGCCACAGATAACAAATATAAGCATATTATCACAGTCATGGTGCCTGGATCTATGAGGAATGTCCCCTGGTTTATCAGGATGGTAGATTTCCTTTAAGCAGTGTCCGGAAGATAACTCTTAAACAGAGAGCATCCCTTTTTCTCACGAACTAAAGTTAGGCCCTATCCACTAGATAGGCCCTAACTTGTTGATCAGTGGGGGTCCCCGTGAGAACAAGGGGTCCGTCAGACCCCTCGCTGCTCGTCAGACTAATGGAGCCTACGGGCGTGCATGACTGTTGTGCTCCATTAATCTCTATGGAGCTGACGGAAATTGCTGAGCGCAGCGCTCACTGATCTCCAGCAGCTCCATAGAGATTAATGGAGCAGAACGGTCACACGCGGCCGTCTGCTCTATTAGTCTGACGGAGCGACGGACCCCTTGAGCAGTTTGCCTCCTAAATAAGTAGCATCCCTGACCCCAAAGACTTAGTACCACCCTAAACAGCCCCAGACAGATACTTCCCCCTACCCCAAACAGTGGCAGGTAGATAGTATTTCCAGAGAGCACCTCCCCCTCCTTCAAACAATGACCTGAGCAGTGCCCAGCATGTTACCCCCTGCACAGAGAGCGGACCTGACCCAATACACAGAGTGTATCCCATATCCAGTTTGGGAAATCTATGTGCTGCTCCGGTGGATTACCTACATGTGTCTATGATCCACACCGTGTGAACAAGGGCCAAGCAACTCCTCTGCTATTCATTGAGATAAAACAATTGACATATTACACGACATCCATATTCTCCCTCGTTCCACAATGTATCTGTGACTTTTATGACGTGGTTTGTCGAGTTCATCCCGTATCTGTCCATGTAATGTCGCGGTCCTGCCGGGTTGGAGGTATCTATGATCTTTATATCTACTGTTTGTCCACAGCCCATAAGACGCCATGATGGAGAGCCAGCCCCTCCTGCAGTATTACCCACAGGCAGAGGACGTGAAGCGACAAGGCGGCGGTGAGGCTTCTGGCTTTAAAGGTGTCATGTAACCTGTTATTAAAGGGGTTTGCGGTCATATCCATAGTTGACCCCCCACCCCAGGCTGTGTCCAGCGCCGTTCTCTGTGTAGTGGCTGACACCTCTCACTGCAGCTCGGCTTCCGTTATCTTGTATGGTATGGGAGATAAACTGCAGTTACATAGCAAGGCCACTGCACATAGAATGGCGCTATTTTACCGATGCTGGGATCTACTGATCTGCTATTGGTTATCGAGGCGCCGGGAAGATCATTACTATCAATATCGCTTTATGTTTATGTTGCAATTATTCTTTTGTCGTTGTGCGGGTTGCATTGTGTTTTCTTTATTGCTATAGACACTGACCCCCCAAGTTTGTTGATCTGTCATCAGCAATGTTGGTGCGGTTCCACACAGATATCTAATAGCAGGAGCCATGGGAGTATGTAATACACAATGTACAGTAGAGGGCTCCATACGCCATGTAGTGGCCAAACTGGGTTACTGCCGCTCAACTTCCAGTTACTTCAATGAGTACTGATCTACGATAACAAGGTACGACCACTACACGGAACTGTGGACATCCAACAAGTACAGCTCTATATCCAATGCTACTTTTAGATTCTTCACTTTTATTAACAACTAGATTGATAGGGGTCCCGAAATCTAACTTCATGATCATCCATAGCACTTACTCATAGATCCAGGCACCGTGACTGTGGTCATCTTCTTATATTTCAATTTACATTATCCATGGCCTAATTCCTTCTAAAAATCAACTTTTACAATTGTGCTAATGAGCCAGAAGGGCTCTAGGGGTTGTTACCAGAGCCCTTCCGTTCTGCAGCTTCAAGGGCTGTTGTAGTTTGCTGTAATGAGAAGCTGCTCAGGTTGGGAACCTTGCTGAATAGTGAAACAAATCTTATCAATTCTGTTAAAGGGGCTGTCTGAGATTTTAAAGGAACGGGGTTATGGACTGGAAATGGTAGAAAATTAACCATTAAAAGCCTGCTGCTCTGTTGGTCCCTTGTGATTTTGGAGCCACCTTGGGGACCTGGGGCTGGAATGATCTCGTGAATGATATACAGGCAGTCCTCAGGTTACGTACAAGATAGGTTCCATAGGTTTGTACTTAAGTTGAATTTGTACAGTCGAAACTGTATATTTTATAATTGTAGATCCAGTGACAATTGGAGTTTCAAAAAAAGATTATCAATAAAGCTTCATTACAGACACAGACTAAAGTAAAGCATTCAGAGAGGTCATAGAAGGCAGAGGGGTCCGTCTTTAACTAGGGGTCATCTGTAAGTCAAGTGTCCTTAAGTAAGGGACTGCCTGTACATGACGCCAATTCTAAAGGATAAGCGGTGACCACCGGACCGGCCCTGGTCTTTTCATGCACAATCTCTCAGTATAATCAGAAGAATTATAGATAGGATTTCATTATCCCCGCAGAGAACCTTATCACACATGAGCAGAGGTGCGCGGCGGTGGCCAATGACTTCTTCCACCGTCTGGTGGGCGGCACGGACTACTACAAGCACAGGACTAACCTGGCGGCGTTCATCCTGCAGAGAGGTGAGTGTCATTATCCTGTACAGAGAGCTTCACCAGAGGTCACAGGGGGCAGAGGGGTCTGTCTTTAACTATGGGTTGTCTGTAAGTCGGGTGTCCTTAAGTAGGGGACCGCCTGTATAGACTTGTTATCCACTGAGGATCTCCGGACACTAGTGACCATCATTGTCCGTCTCCCCTACAGATGTCCTGGGTAAAGAAGAAGCCGATGATGTCTATGAGGTGGTGGCACTAGGGACTGGCGCAACCTGGTATCAGGGATTGCAGGAGTACCACGGGCTACTGGTCCATGACTGCCATGCCTTGGTTGTGGCAAGACGGGCGCTCCTGAGGTGAGACGACGCGCTGATCACCAAGAACCTCCATCATGGTCAGATTTAATGAGAAGGGTATCACAGCCTGCATTTAGGGAAATTCATTATGACTTCTCTGCCATTTTTTCCCCCCTCCCGCCAGTTTCCTGGCTTCTCTGAATTGCACGCCATTTTGGGTCAGGCAGGGAGGGTCCAGCAAAAACTCTGCAAGTTCAGACCAGGTTTTAGGCCCAAACTGCAGGAGTTTTCACCCAATTTACTGAGAGGACAGAGCCCCAGTGTGCGCACCACACAATGACCAGGTGTGATGGACCACTAGGGGGCGCCATGATCTGTCTGCAATTTGTACATCCAATTCTTGGCCACCAATATGGTCGTGTGTATGGAGCCTAAGGGTGTGGCTGGCATGGGGCAACTGTGGCTTGTGCACAATGATATGGTGCCAGCTGGGACTTGTATATAGTGACTGGCACAGACTCCTTTAGGAGTATATCCCAGCCACAGGTGCCCATCATTCCTGGTACACAATGTTTGAGGGGATCATGTAATGGGGCACTTGTGGAAGCCTGGTATATTTGGGCAACTTGGCAGTATACAGATTAATGGAGAAGTGGGAGAACTTTCCCACTGTTGGACCTGGGCCAAGACCCCTTGGTGAAGGTATGTGGCATCACCCTCCTCTGTTGAAGCTGCAGACTCCCGTTCATTGACCTGCTGCAATGATAAGAAAGACGTAACACATACTACAAAGCCGGGAGGTGCATTACCTGTGTGACACAACATCTGTGTGCAGCCCAGTTGTTGTGACCCCTAAATATTCACTTGGTTCAGATGAGGAAAAAAAAGAACATCAGAGGTTTTCCCTGTAAATGAGCTGTCGTTCAATGGAAAAAAAACCATAAAAATGGAGGATTGAAAGGCTCCCTTAACTCTATAGAGTCAGCGTGTACGCCTTTAACACGTGACCGCACTTGCTCCGTGAATTCTGCGTGGCGACTGAACGGTGTCCTGGGGACTAGAGTCAAAGCATCATAGTTTCATATGATGCTGGGAGTCCCTGCTTTCCTGGAAGCAGTGTCTTGTCCCTGAAAGTGTCGGATCCATGAAATCCAGCCATCACATGGTCCAGCCACCCCTAGTGGAGCGCGGGCCAGGGTGCATTTCAATTTATTGTTCCAACTCCGAGTCCGGCCATGACATCAAGATGTGCTGCGGTTCTGGATAAGTTGCAGGTGTGTCTTACAGAAAGGATCTGCGACCGGGACACACGAGTGGAAATCTGATCTTGCCTTTTAACCCTTTGCATTTATTCGTTAATTGAACCATTTAATTTCTCTTTCTAGATATCTATACAAGGAGGTGGCCCTGTACTACAGTAAGCTTCCCGGGGCCAGCGAGTCGTCTATATTCTGCCCATCCCAGCAGACCCAGTCCCTGGTACTGAAACCAAACATTTTTCTGCATCTCTATTTAAGCTGCTTACCAGAGAGATCCGTGCAGGGCGGTCTGTGAGTATTATATTTCACGGCGCACAGGTATATTTCCACATTACGATGGGGACGCTCATGTCTTATTCTGTCTCCTAGCTCTTGGACAGAACGGAAGAGTTTACAGCTGAGTATTCACGCTAAAGGTGCCACGCTACCCGTGTCCGAGTGCCCCCCCAGTATACTGGCCTCACGCGTCTGCTGTATGTCCACTACTGACAAGCTGCTGAGGTGGAGGGTCCTCGGGGTCCAGGGGGCAGTGCTGAGTCAGTATGTGCAGCCTCTATACCTAACGAGCATCGTCGTAGGTAGGGGAGTTCCTATACAGAAACAGGAGATGGGAGTCTAAGGCTCCTTACACACTAGCCAATGTGATGCGCCCAACTTGCAGTATGTGCTGGCTGGAATGTCTGGCCCGAATGCTAAAGACCGGAACTGGACTCACAAGCAGTTCAGGTCCGGTTTCAGAACTTGGTCCGGACGTTCCACCCGGACGCATCACATTCACTCAAGGGCCTAATGCATCTGTATTGTTATCACAGGGACCACGAAGCAGCAGATGGAAGCGTTCTCTCAGGCTCTGATCGACCGCCTACAGCCTCCCATGGACTTGAAATTATTCCCTACTTATACTGTGCCCAAGCCGTACATGTTTATCGGACCGGAAGCCAATGACAAACTCCCTCCACCTGTTCACCCCTCTCATAGCATCAATTGGACTAAGGGGGACCAGTATGTGGAGATCATAGACGCCAACACTGGTCAAACAGTGGAAAGGTGAGTGGTAACTTGAGTCATGCCGATCCTCCCCAATTACATTACATCTCTACATTCACTCCCTTCTACTCACACTGTAGGGATGGTTTATGCCTACATCGTCTTTACCTCTTCAGCTTATGTTTCATTAACTGATTTAGAGTTTGCTACATAGATTGCATCAGACTAAAAAGGAAATTCTTTCCTTTACTCTATGGCAGTGATGTGAACCTTTTAGACACCGAGTGCCCAAACTACAACCAAAACCAACATATTTTTCGCAAAGTGCCAATGCGACAATTTAAGCAGTAACTTATTACTCCCTGCTCTTTCACAGGTTTAAGTTGTATAGGCACCTGAGGACACCAATACAGTAGAGAGAAGGAGAAGAAGTTTGGATTATCATTGTAGCTTCCTTCTAGGGTCCTGAGCTGCCTGGGACTGCAAGAGGCCTTGAGTCCTGTCTGGCAAACTCTACCCTGGGGTGATGGCAAGAGTGCCCATATAGAGGATAATAGTTCCTTATAATAATTCTTTATTTATATAGTGCACACCAAATATGCAGCGCTGCTCAGAGCTTGTCGGATCAGTCCCTGTCCCCAATGGGGCTCACAATCTAACCAACCTACCAGTATGTTTTGTAGTGTGGGAGGAAAACTGAGGACTCGGAGGAAACCCACGCAAATACAGAGAGAACATGCAAACTCTTTGCAGATGTTGACCTTGAACTAAGGACCCCAGCGCCGCAAGGCTGTAATGCTACCCACTAAGCCACCATGCTGCCAATGTAATCCAAGTGTAACATGTGACTTGGGGAAGGGGGATTTGGAGAGGTAGACACACCTGGCTCACCCTTGTGTGCTGTGTTGGACATATGGGGAAGACTTATGTCAGTTTCCCGCGTAGAAGCACTGAAATTATCAGAATTTTTTGCGCACTGCAAGAAATTGTGATTATTCTTGTGACTACGCAACCTCCAAACCATGTGGGCATGGAAAGGTGTGTGTCCTGATGTATCCACCGCGGGGGGTGTTCAGGGACTTATCGTACGCATGTAGCATCGGCTATGATAATTGTCCTCCTATGTCTTGGTTTGTCTTAAAACTATTTAATTTATATTTTGCTTTAATTTTTCCACTTTCAGCCATTTCAGTCTTCCGGCTTCTTCCTGGAGTCGGCTGTGCAAGGCGGCCATGCTTCTGTATTTCATAAGTGTCCAACGTGTCCTGGGGAAGCCACGGATTGAAGACTCCTATCACCACGCTAAGGTAGGTAGGATCGTGGTCACGGAGCCCTTGTCTGTCTGGATGTATACTGGATCAAAGTTGGGATAAGAAAGTCTAGCAGGGTAATAACAATTCCCTAATGGGGCCCCCCATGTAGCCCTTACTCTGGCAGGTATCTTCTATCATGACCGGACTTCTTCAAAGTCCCCTGGCTTGTTATTTCGCCATCTAGTGGGGAGTTCTTGAATTACACTGAACGGCCACGATTATTGAGAAAGAAATCCCAATGGTGCAAATCATGAGAACAGGGGTCCCAGATGAATAGAGCAGCTGGATGCATAAGGCATTCATCTGTGCCGCTCCATTCATTTGTTGTACAAAAGACCCTGGTGATCCGTTGGGGCCCCACATCTGGGACCCTCATTAATCATCAAGTGCATAGGGGAAAACCGCTGTGGAACTTTATGTGCGATCCTTTCGAGTCCAGTTTCAGGGTCTTCCAGGATGAGAAAAGGAAACCTGTACCTCTAGTGCTATCTTATAGGGGTCTCCCCACAATGGTCCCATATGGGATAAGTGTTTGATAACGGTGGAGGTCAAAGTGCAAATTACCCCACAGATGACCCCAATTTAGTTTTCAGCAGCCCTGTGATGCCGACTTCTTCAAGCTTGTCCTGAGCTATGACACCTATGGCATAGGGGGTCCATGTCATCTAAAGTTATGTGTGTGTTCTCTTGCCAGGCTTCCTCGGACCAGTACCAGCGCGTCAAGAGCCTCCTGTACTCCCAGCTGAACGCATACGGCTACGGGATGTGGCCGCGGAAGCTTTGCGTGGACAGGTTCAAAGCCTCAACATGGCCGGGGGCGGACAGAGAGTCTGCGGTTCGGTTTCATTGGGAGCTTCAATGATTGTTACTGGTTATGGCTGCAGGATTCTGGGTTTGCACTTTCATGTTTGGAAATAATCCCGGTTAAATAACAAGGGGAATGTTTTTTTTCTGTTTTCTGATACTAAATCTTTATTTCTATGGTGCCATCATGTTCCTCAGCGTTTCACGGATCATAATAAACAGTGATGGGCACCGGACCCCTGAGTGTTATTAGAAGCACATGGTTATAATGGTTTAGTCTATTGGCTGGGGGTCCAACCCCTGGAACCTGTCAGCATCTGAGTGATGTGGCCCCCGGGCCCCTTTCGTGGAAGGCTCCAGCTTCATTCACTTCTAGGAAATTTAAAAGGGAACCTGTCATGGCGATTTGGGTAACCAAACCACCCACAGGTCCTTATGATGTCCCAAATTGCCATGTTGTATTTTTATAATATCGTATTGTAAAATACTTTATACTCGCCTTGTTCCCTTTGGTGGCTGCGCGCTGCAGCAAGTGAAGGCGGCATAGTACACCCCGGATCTACTGCGGAAGTACAGCGCATACGCAGTGGAGCTGGGGCACTAACCCGGGTTAACTCGCCGCATTGTGACAGGAGCCGCCGATGCGGGGTCATATCATGTGAGTCTGATGTCCCTCATAGGACTAACATCTACACTCACCGGCCACTTTATTAGGTACACCTGTCGAACTGCTCGTTAACACTTAATTTCTAATCAGCCAATCACATGGCGGCAACTCAGTGCATTTAGGCATGTAGACATGGTCAAGACAATCTCCTGCAGTTCTCCCGAGCATCAGTATGGGGAAGAAAGGAGATTTGGTGCCTTTGAACGTGGCATGGTTGTTGGTGCCAGAAGGGCTGGTCTGAGTATTTCAGAAACTGCTGATCTACTGGGATTTTCACGCACAACCATCTCTAGGGTTTACAGAGAATGGTCAGAAAAAGAAAAAACATCCAGTGAGCGGCAGTTCTGTGGGCGGAAATGCCTTGTTGATGCCAGAGGTCAGAGGAGAATGGGCAGACTGGTTCGAGCTGATAGAAGGTAGGCAGAAGAGCATCTCTGAACGCACAGTACGTCCAACTTTGAGGCAGATGGGCTACAGCAGCAGAAGACCACACCGGGTGCCACTCCTTTCAGCTAAGAACAGGAAACTGAGGCTACAATTTGCACAAGCTCATCGAAATTGGACAGTAGAAGATTGGAAAAACGTTGCCTGGTCTGATGAGTCTCGATTTCTGCTGCGACATTCGGATGGTAGGGTCACAATTTGACGTCAACAACATGAAAGCGCGGATCCATCCTGCCTTGTATCAACGGTTCAGGCTGGTGGTGGTGGTGTCATGGATCCATCCTGCCTTGTATCAGCGGTTCAGGCTGGTGGTGGTGGTGTCATGGATCCATCCTGCCTTGTATCAGCGGCTCAGGCTGGTGGTGGTGGTGTCATGGTGTGGGGAATATTTTCTTGGCACTCTTTGGGCCCCTTGGTACAATGCCACAGCCTACCTGAGTATTGTTGCTGACCATGTCCATCCCTTTATGAGCACAATGTACCCTGTAACATCTGATGGCTACTTTCAGCAGGATAATGCGCCATGTCATAAAGCTGGAATCATCTCAGACTGGTTTCTTGAACATGACAATGAGGTCACTGGACACAAATGGCCTCCACAGTCACCAGATCTCAATCCAATAGAGCATCTTTGGGATGTGGTGGAACGGGAGATTCGCCTCATGGATGTGCAGCCGACAAATCTGCGGCAACTGTGTGATGCCATCATGTCACTATGGAGCAAAATCTCTGAGGAGCTTCCAGCACCTTGTTGTATCTATGCCACGAAGAATTGAGGCAGTTCTGAAGGCAAAAGGGGGTCCAACCCGTTACTAGCATGGTGTACCTAATAAAGTGGCCGGTGAGTGTAGGTGAGGATTTTTTATCTAGGCTTTAGGGTCCCAAATCTACCTGATAAGTCATCTTTAAAGGGGTTTTCCATGATAATGGGGCCTGGGTAACAAAAAAAAGCTATCTTGTCTTGGGTTCCCAAGCCGTACTTGGGTGACTACTTGATCCAATGAGTGGTCACTTCAGTTTTCCAAGGTACTTCACTGCCTCTCCTGTCCCCTGCCCCGAGGTGTGTCCTATCGCCCATCACATAGTGACACCCGCCTCCTCACACTGTATAAAGCAGGCACCAGAATCGGTCGCATTAAATATTTTGTTTATTAGGTAGGAGATAAGAAAGCTATAAACAGGAATATATATAATAATAAACAGTCTATAAATTAAATAAACGCTTTGGGTCGGAAGCGGGTCCAGGATCAGCTCCTGAATAAATAAAAGTCCATCAATGAGGTTTTTCTTCGGAAAAGAGTCACGCGAGGGTCTTGTATTTTTTTCGGTCGCCTCGTCGTGTCCTCTGAGAGACCTTCCCCTCCTCCAATATACTGCCCCCTCCCTGGGACACAACCCAGGTCACTACACAGTCCGGCAGATGGGGAGGGGGGGGGGTCACCAGAACCCGTCGGTTCTGAAGCCTTTGGCAAAGGATTGATAATTTTATTTTTTTTCTGCAGTCTTTTTTTTTTTATTTTTAGCAGCAGCGCAGATAATAAATATAAAAATATATACATCTATATAAATATGTACAAGGGGGAGGGGCGAGAGTTCAATAAATAACGCGAAGAAGGTAAAAGGTAGTATAAATGTTCATAGACGGTCTGAGTCTTGTGTCTGGAGTGGGTTACACCTATGGCAGGAGAACACAGGTTAATGATACAGCAAATACTGGAGACGAGGTGTGAACAGAGTCCTACACATTATACACGTTTAGCAGTTTGCGCTAAGGTCACCTGACTGCAGTCTCACTGTGACCCTAGTCTAAGCCTAACCCCATCCTATTCAGTGGGAAACTGGGCACTTTATGACCGACCCGGTGCAAAGTTAAGGTCTAGTCCTTACAATATCCCTTTAAAGGGACCCAAATTTTATCCCATTAAACTACCAGGCCCCCAGGTAGAGGATGAAACGTCCTTTCTATATTTCCCTCCTTCATGTGAAAACTTCGCCCATTTACCTATTAAAAATCTCATCCAAAGTCATGTGTAAGTAAGCAGAGAAGAGTCACTTTTTGCCTGAGTTGAGTCAAGTTTAGAGGCAGCAGGGAGAAATCTCCCTGTATTCATTCTATAGTCACTAGAAAATTGCTGTAGCTATATTAAAGCTAAAAATCTCTTCTTTTAGGTCGCACCAGGATCGCGGTTCTGTGTGCAACCTAAAAGATGAGATTCTTATGTTTAATGACACCAAAAGCACGTTTCTAGGTGATATATCAAGTCTGAAGTGACTCTCTTTGCAGCCTCTCATTTAACTCTTCTCTGCTCATTGTCACATGACTTTGGAGGAGATATGTTATAGGTAAACGGGTGAGATGTTACATAACAGATCGAATTGGGGTAAAATCTGGTTCCCTTTAAAGGAGGCGTCCTATCAGGAAAGGCCTGCTCTTGGTTCCCCTACTAATATCTATAGTACAAAATTTACATCCATGTCTGACTATGTACTAAGTCTTTACTATAGATATTAGTAGGGGAGCCCATATCAGCAGGGCTTTCTTGATAGGAGGCCTCCTTTAAAGGGAACCTGTCAACAGATTTTCTCCTTAATACCTATAGTAAAGACTTAGAACGACCACGTGTGACTATGTACTATATGGGATGTTCAGGTCAGCAGCTTTGCAGTGACGTCCTCTGGTTAGGTAACCACTAAGGATCGGCTTATCGTCGAGATTAAAGGGATTGCACAGAAGCTTTGTGTCTGTATCACACTGTTTTTTTGACTTCTTAAAGGGGCAGTCACATCTCAGGTGTTTATGGCCTATACATTACATATTATAAGGAAGGATTGTTACCTCGGTGGCGAACACACACTGCTCGGAGGAGCCGGGGAGCAGGTATATGGGATGGAATAGCGCGTCCTGGTGTTGCCCCATGGTATTGCAGTTTCTGAGGTCTGACTTTGCGCTGTAGGGAGAAGATAGGATTATTATAGGAGGTTGTATATATACGTGACCACTGATCGCCCCTTATATAGTCACCAGCCCCATCCATTAGTGGTGGAAGGGTTACTCACCGGCGCCCATCTCTCTCCTCTTCCATGTCCGATGCCGGGAGAAGCTTCTGCTTGCTCCGGGATTTCTCCCTAAGACAGTCCTGATTGGGCATCTTGAAGTGCGGAGGTGAGATAAGGAAGGGCTCCTTCTCCTTCAGGTTGTTCTTGTGCTCCAGGTCGTTGTTGACCATTCCCTTCTGGTTGATCAGTCCTTTCTTGAGACCTCTTACGAGGAGCAGCAGGCCGCACGCCAGCAGGCACAGGGTGATGACCCCCAAGCAGGCGGTCAGGGCCATGCTGGATGGGGGGTCGGCATAGTAAGTGGAAGACGTTGGTTCTTGCACCCTGAACTCGCAGCTGGAGCCCATGAAGCCGGAGGGGCATTGGCAGACGTGGCCGCTGAAGTGGGTGTAACAAGTGCCACCGTTTAGGCAGGGTCGGGAGCTGCAGGCGTCTACCCGCTGTGTACAGTCTTTCCCGCCGTAGCCCAGAGTGCAGGAGCAGGTGTAAGTGTTCAGCCCGTCTACGCAGGTACCGCCATTGGCGCAGGGGTTGCTGGCACAGTCGTCCACGTTGACTTCGCAACGGGGTCCTGAATAGCCCACGCGGCATTTGCAGACTGCGTTACGCCCGATGTCCAAGCAATGGCCGCCTGAGAAGAGAATGTAGAACATTTTCAGGAAGTGATACTTTGTTTTTGGGGAGGGGATAACTTTTTAAATTCTACATTTGCCCAATTCTCCGCTACTGGTGACCCTCTCCCTCGTCACTCTCAAAACTCAGCTTTTTATTGGACAAGGCAGGTCACAAGTGCAACTACGGATTGGCTGAGCAGTCATTTCCTGGGTGTGGTTAGGGGTACAGGAAGTAGAGAGCAGTGCCGGATTGGTAAAGTAACTATTTTGTAATTTTTTTTTTTAAACTATACAGCCCCTTTTTCTCAAAACGTAGCAAATTTTGGGGAAATTAGTGGATAATCGCAGTTGATCTGTAGAGTGGAGACTTACCGTTCAGACACGGGTTGTTGGTGCACCGATCGATCTTCTTCTCACAGTTGGATCCGTGGTAATTGATGGGGCAGCGGCAGATGTAACCACCCACAATGCTCTTCTCCACGCAGGTGCCGCCGTTAAAGCAGGGGCCGTCGGCACACGTCATGGCACTGATGTCACAGTTCTTGCCGTAGAAGCCGCGCGGGCACACGCATTTGTAGTCGTTTTCCAGGTCCTGAGAGGGCAGCGTAGTCAGACGAGGAGGGGAGGGGGGATAATGAGGGGCAGAAAGACATTCGGAGAGAGAGAGAGGTTTAGGTGGCAAAATAAGCAAAAATGGAAGGTTAGAGGAGGATGATGATGATGAAAGGAAAATGATATATGGAAGAGGAAGGAGGAGAGGATGTACAAGAGAAAAAAACGAGCCGTTAATAAGGATGTAGGTGACGATGAATGACTACAAACATTACATGGGGGGCGAATCATAAAACCTAGTGCAATGAGAAACCGGGAGCTGCTTTCTTCCTCCAAACAGTGCCACCCCTGTCCTCAGGCTGGCTGTGGTATTGCAGCTCAGCTCTTTCGCAGTGAATCAAGCTGAGCTGTAATACCGGTCACAACCCGTGGACACCCGTGGCACTGATTTTGGAACAAAGCAGCTACGTTTCCACTCTATTGGTATAAAATATATGGATATGTATAAGATTACATGTGGATTACAGGCAAATCAACCAGATCAGTGTAAAACTAAAATCTGTATCCTCATTGGTCCTAATTAGTTTTTTTGGTTGCACTAGTTTTTTTTCACGTTTCCCCAAAAATGAGTTAAAAGGCTTTTTTTTTTTTTTACTATATTCATTGTAAAATAGAAAGTTCTGCAAGTTTCTAATACACTTTGCTTTTCATTGTCTCCTAATTTTCAAGATCTCTGCTTGCTGTGAATGAATGGAATATCATTTTCTATCTCTCCAGCATGGATACACAGGGACAAGCTCTCCGTCTGTGTGAGCAGAACATTCTTTGGACAGATTTTTCAACCTCACGGAGGTTTCCAATCACTGACAGCAATCAGAGGTCTTTAAGTTTGTTAGAAATTTGCACTTTTTTACTTTACAATAATTAAGCTGATGGAAACCCCCTTTAAGGGCTGTGATGACGATGGGAAAGTATGGGCTGTAGATGATTTGTTAATGTATGGCAGCGTGTGCTCTACATCTATGTTAGGATGCAGGCGTGTCGTACATACGTACCTTACCGTGTGCGTATATTGTGTATATGTCATGTAGCGTTCTGTATGTTCCAGGATCCTAACAAAGTCCTATGGTCGGTTCTTAAAGGGCCCTTTAAAGGTGACATCCTCCACCGCCAACAATTTATTATTCCTTCCATACGTGGAAAATGTAAGCAACTTTGCGATTGGTCTGGATTATACATTTCCTACCGTTTGGCTTATACAGCTACAATGTGGAATGTGCATCTCCATGGTAACAGACTACAAACTCACTCAGTGTAGTCAGATCTTGTAGTCCTTCTCTTTTTTTTGTCTATCTTTCCTACTAAACTACCAGGTGTAGTCCAGTACAAGACAAGGGGCAAAGTATGAGACAACAGTACAGGAAGCCCCCTACTTAAGGACACCCGACTTACAGACGACTCCTAGTTAAAGACGAACCCCTCTGCTCCCTGTAACCTCTGGTGACCTCTCTGGATGTTACTATAGTCCCAGATTGCAATGATCAGCTGTAAGGTGTCTGTAATGAAGCTTTATTGATAATCCTTGGTCACATTACAGCAAAAAAATTTAATTTCCAATTGTCACTGGGGCAAAAAAATTTTTGTTGTCTGGAACTACAATTATAAAATATACAGTTTCGACTTACATACAAATTCAACTTAAGAACAAATCTATGGACCCTATCTAGTACATAACCCGGGGACTTCCTGTACTGGACTACACAGACTTGTAGTCTGTTACCAATGGAGACACATAGATTTGCATAGGAGCTGTAGAAAAGCGAAAATAGGAAATTATTCATCTCAGAAGTCACACAGATTTTGCTTTGTAGGCATCGGAGGAATAATTTCTGAAGGTGGATGTAGGTTTTGAGGGGTTTTCCCCCAAACGACACTGAGCCCCATAGATAGTCAATGGGGATCCCCCACCCCCCTAATCTGATATGTGTCTGATCACCGGGGGTCCATTAGTTTGGACCTTCAGTGATAAGACGCTTGTCCTTAAGGGATCAGTGTTGTTCACGGGACAACCCATCATAAGCCACGAGGGTCTCACTTGACGTGCAACTGCTGCAAAACAATATGGCGGCAAGTGCCAAACCCAATGGGGGACCCTTGATTTGGGCAGAATAAGAGACCACATGGTAGGATACACTATTGTGTGCAACTCTACATAAAGCCTGCTCAGGAGAAGGAAAAAAAAAAAAAGTCTGAAGATGTGAGAACAAAAACTGTACAGGTAGTGTGAACTGCGGCCAAGATTATTCTACAGGGTGTGTGACATGTGCTCTGTATGGCGGCCATATTGTATCACAGTCCTCTACGATGCTAAGAGCCCTGGGCTAGTCATTGTTCCTGGATAGGATGGTCGTCCTATGGGGAGACAGGGACTCCTAGCATCATAGATGAATAGTCCAGAATATTCTGTCGATACAACATGGACTGAATGGGGGAGAATTATCAGAAGTGTTTGAGGTACAAGTGTTCTAGTTGCCCATGGCGACCAATCAGAGCTCAGCTTTCATTTTATATACAGCTGTGGGAAAGTGAAAACTGAGTTCTGATTGGTCGCCATGGGCAACTAGAACAGTTCTGCTCCCAGACGCTTATATATGTTCATGCCTGTAGATCAATAATGATATTGGAGAGACAATACTGAGGGGGTGGTACATGACACAGAGGGTCCGTAGGTGACGATGTGGTGTCACCCTGTGCCCTGTATTAGGACATAACGTCCCTTTAAAAAAATGTTTTCCAATTTTTGGAAAAATACATCACATTTATTCAGGACAGTCATGTGCGGAGTGAATGTGACATTCGGTGCTGGTAAGATGGGGGGGCCTAAGTGTTTATTTATAGCACAATATTCCAAAAATAGGAAAACCCCCTTAAAGGTGCAGCACTAAGACCATAACTTATAGGGGGGTTTCCCACAACAAACAATCCAAAAAAAAGTGCATAGTGTAAAGTGGGTGATCTGAAGACCCCACAGCAGATGTATTTATATGGGGTGGGGTAGTCCGTGGTCTATGGTATGGATGGGGGGGAGATGTAATTAGTTTGTGACCCCTGCTCACTTCAAGTGGTGTAAACAGGGACCCCCATTCCCCTGAATGTGTTGGACCACCACTGATCACACATGTATCCTCTATCCGGGGGTCTAGGTGATGAATTCATGTTATAGGAGAGCCCCTTTAACAATTCAAAACTTTGGGGTGGGGGTGTGTGTTAAGGTTATTGTTACGTTGTAGACTTGGCTGCTGGATTGTATCATCATTGACACGATTCAGGTCAAGGTCATAGGTTATAAAATATAGTACAGTCAGTGATGTGACTTACGTTGCAGCTGCCTCCGTTCTTGCAGGGGTTGCTGGCGCATTCGTTGCTCTCTATCTCGCAGTTGGTTCCGGTGTATCCGGGTCGGCAGTTGCAGGAGTAGCTCCCCTGTCCGGTGTTGGTGCAGCTGGCTCCGTTTTGGCACGGTTTGTGGTTGGTGCAGTAGTTCAGGTCTTGATTGCAGAAGAGGCCACCCCAGCCTTCCTGACAGGTGCACTCGAAGGGCTGCGAGCAAGATCCGTGCAGGCAACCGGGGTATCGCACGCACTCGTCGCAGAGACGACCTTGCCAGCCCATACGACACTTGCATTCGCCGGGCACCTCGCAGAAACCGTGAGACTCGCTGCAGCCGGGCAAACAGATCGCTGCAAGAGAAGGAGCAGATGCTGTGAGCGGGTGTATTCATATATAGAACGCGCTGCCACGTGTTGCGTCAGTAGACCACTGCCGACTAATTTCATTGGTGAAGGTAAGTATCACATAGGACAGTGCCGACTAAGAACAATTGCATTGGTGCAGGTAAGTATCACATAGGACAGTGCAGACCTAGGACCATTGCATTGGTGAAGGTAAGTATCACATAGGACAGTGCCAACTAAGAACAATTGCATTTGTGCAGGTAAGTATCACATAGGAGAGTGCAGACCTAGGACCATTGCATTGGTGTAGGTAAGTATCACATAGGAGAGTGCAGACCTAGGACCATTGCATTGGTGCAGGTAAGTATCACATAGGAGAGTGCAGACCTAGGACCATTTCATTGGTGTAGGTAAGTATCACATAGGAGAGTGCAGACCTAGGACCATTGTATTGGTGCAGGTGAGTATCACATAGGACAGCGCAGACCTAGGACCATTGTATTGGTGCAGGTGAGTATCATCTAGGACAGTGGTGGCGAACCTATGGCACTGGTGCCAGAGGCGGCACTCGGAGCCCTCTCTGTGGGCACCCAGGCCATCACCCCAGCATGAAGTTCACCGGACAGCACTCAAAGAATCTTCCTGCAGAACCTTCCTACAATGATAGGTGAATTTGCCCTCTTCCTTTCAACTGTGTTGGTGTCTTTAGGAGGCTGAACAATTGAAAGTTGTCAAAGAACAAGGAGAAATAAATTACTGCTTAAATTGCTGTGCTGGCACTTTGCAATAAATAAGTGGCTTTTGGTTAAAGTTTGGGCACTCGGGCTCTAAAAGGTTCGCCATCACTGATCTAGGACATTGCAGACCTATGAACATTGTATTCGTGCAAGTAAGTATCACTAGTTAAGTGCAGACCAAGGACAATTTTATTGGTGCAGGTAAGTATCACATAGGACATTGCAGACCTAGGAACATTGCATTGATGCAGGTAAGTATCACGTAGGGCAGTGTGGACCATTATTAGTGTCGCCTAAGACAGTGTTACTCAAATCTTAGCCTTTAGACCCTCATAGTCTAAATTTGTTCAACCATATGATGGGCAGTGTGGTCAGTCCTTTTAGTTGACTGTGGAAAGCAGTCGATCACGGTAAAAGTTTAGCCCGATAATCACCAAGTCCCATACAAGCGGCCATTGTAGACTAAGACTTGTACCAAGAGAAGACTTCCTTCTAATGTGTACGAACGGCTACTGGTAGATGCAGCATTCAGATCCGTGTACTGTAGTATGTTGTTTTTTTGTTATTTTTTTTAATGATTTTCCCAAAATTTTGGATATACAATTTTGGAAACTTCTTTTTTTTTTCAGTGGCTTCTGACTTTATATAAATAATCGAGGACATGACACCAAGAAGTGAACTGGTGTATGTCAGTCCCGGGATTACACATGATTAGCATGTGCTAACAAGCCCTGGTAGCGTCGGTAGCCGCAGCTCTCATCAGTCCCTCATTGTATCGCACCGTCCCTCATCAGTCCCCTGTGTTATTAGATTTTTTTCCCTCTATGGCTGCTGAGTGGCAGACAGATGATATGTTGTAACCGCAGATATCAGCCCCATACACAAACAGCACCTGCCCGAGGGGGGATGGGGGGTGCTTAATGCACGCCGCCTGTCTCCATTGTGCGCAGAACAATTGGGGAGTGGGGATGTGTGAGGAGGGGGGCTATTAATCTGTCTTCGCTACTCACAATGAAATCTGGTTAAAACCACATGTCCCCAACCCCCTACACACTCCTATTTTACCTTGATGACCGTCTGGCAGGGTGCAAGGGGCTAGGCACGGCCCATAACCAGTCACCATATGCTGCTTTTAGGTCTTTGTGCTCAGACCCTGACTCCTTCTCCTTTTATCTACCCTGTCTAATGTGTTTAGCTTAGAAGAATATCATCTTGGAGAGATCGGCAGAAGAAGGAGGGATAAGCAAACTGTCCAGTTAATGGTTATAGGAAGATCTAGTTCCCCCGTATTTGTAGAACCCATCTATTGCGGATGACCACGAGGAGCACCGCAGGGCTTCATGTGATCCCTGTTTGCTTATTCAGGCCCGTAATAAGCCGGGCAGATAATTGGGACTCATTTTGCAGAGAAAAGTCAGTGTGAAAGGAGCAAGCGGGGCTCTAAGCTCAGGGCAATTATCCGAAGACACCATTTACATTCGGAGAAATCCTCCAGGTTCGGGGATGCACAGCTGGCAACGTGTAGGGCCTTTTGTGTCCGCAGCCCCTTGGATGTTATAGGATCTTCATCGTTTAGCTGTTTAGTGTCCGAATCAATCTTTGTAAGGTGATTATGGGGTTGTTTTTTGTGTCCCCTAATAATTTACCTAACACAAAATCCCATATAAAACCATATTCCTACAGCGGCTGTGTGTGTGTGAGAAAAGTGCAGCTATTAGGAACATCCAACAACTTGTACCCTTGACCGATGTCCTACAAGATTGATCTATTCTGTATGTGATTGGGAGCACCACCTTGTGTAGGCCAATACCTTTGGCCCTGGACCGTCTGTGGACTCATCATTGGACTGGAACCATCATGAAGACACCACCATAGTTAGGTGGCACTATTAGGTATGTAGACTATCGGTGTGAGAAGATATTATAAGGAGATACTCACGCTCAGCACAGTATTCTCCCTTCCAGCCGTCCAGACATAAGCGTTTTCCCTCTTGGTCACAGACGTAGTGGCCGAAGGTGTCGTCCCGTGGCCGGCAGTAGTCGGAGCAGCTATCCCCGTAGTAATGGTCATCACAGGTAACGTGGTAGGAGTAACGTAGTTCACTCTGCTGCCCGAGGTGTATGTCCTGAGACCAGTCCTCCCCGACAGACAGGCGTCTACGAGTGGCCAAGCGGCTCAGCATGTTGTTGGGGTTTTCTGCAAGATACAAAGAGAATATAACCTTAAAGTTAAAAGAACGCAGTAAAATATCTCCCTAGCCTCTTACCACTCTAAAGATTGCTTCTCCTAGGTTTCTTCACCCACCCGACAACTCTCATTGTTCTCTAAACCTTCTTGTTTTCCTTTTGTCCACCAGGACTTTTACGATGTTCTCCACTTTGTTCTTTGCTTCCTTCCCCTCCCCTTTTGTTTACTCCCTTTGACCTCCAAGTCTTTCAGTCTCTTATCTACTTGGCCTCCCTTGAAGTTTATAGACACCAACTCACAATCCTTTATCTCGCTTCGACAAGTCTGTAGACCTCAAGGTTCTTGAAGACCAACCTTGAACTAGGCCTTCATGGTCATCATTGAACTTCAGTCAATAAAGCCAATGAATAAAGCCTAAATTCACTGAAACTAACTTTGTGGCAGTGTATAGAAATCATCTAGGGGGGGGGTGAAGAGTTAAAGTAATTGGTCTTAAATTAAGAAAATTGGAGCAAATTTTATCTTTAGGGAATGAAGGTATTTGTGGTTTCCCGTTTTTGCCAATCCCAACTTAGAAGGCTCGATTGCACTGGCAGACAGCGTTGTGTTTGCCTGCAGCGCCTCCACAGGGCAAGATGAGAATTACACTATGTCTATATGATACTGTACAGGACGTGTCCTCCAGAGCAAGAGAAACTAGGGTGAATGCAATAGGGTTTTCTAAACTAGACAGGTGGACATGTGCGTGGGTGATTATTGGAGCCCTGGAAGAGAGAGCAATATCTTGAATGTTTAAGATTGTGCATTTTCTAATCCAACTTTCCTTGCTCCTCCTAATGCTATAAAGCCGGGAGACCCTTTCATATAATAGAGGGTCCCACTCAATAGGTCGCAGGTTAATAGGCCCAGCAGTGTCTGTGTATATGAGCAGATGTAAAGGCTCTGTGTATATAGGCAGAGAGGGAATGTAAACCAATGCTATAACAATGGGGGAGAGTGACGGACTCTTATCAGCAACACGGCAGATGTCTTCCTCGGGTTATAATGAATTTATGTGCTATACAGAAAAGTAAATATGTGACACGTGTACTGGTAACTATAGGAGAATTACAACTGCTATTATGATATATGTTGGAGGAAGGAACTTGTTGTACACCTAATTTGGTGTTAAGGGGAAAGAAGGATGGGGCATGTTGAATAATAACATGTCCGATCTTTTGTTCTCACTAATTGGCATTCCCTTCTTTCCATTGAGAACACATGCACATTTAGCCTGAGTCTGGAGTGAATGTGTATGTGGATATCAGGTTGTATGGACATAAGAAGAAATCTCATTACCCCTCAGTGATGTGAAGATGGCACAACAATGGTTCGGTCTAGATGTCCAAATTTTTTCATTAGTCAACCATACGAATCTCCATTTAAGGAGGCATTTGTTGGGCACTTAGTTGCCATTGCCCCCTACTCTGGCATGACGTGTGATTATAGAGCAACAGTATGTGATGTCCTACTGATCGACTGTGAAAAATGCCTCAAAATTGATGAACCCTAAACACGTCCCTCTGCAAAACGTCCTAAAATCTAAAAACCTCGTCCTTGAATGGTCTACTTCAGTGGCACATGTGGAAGCCATACTTGCACAGGAAGGGCTGGGTATTTATGGTCTATATGGCACTTACCTGTAGACTTTTCTGCCGTGTGAGTGCTCCAGGATTCAATAATAAGTGAGAAAATGCCCTGCAATAAAAGAAGGTTTCAGGTCAGTATAACATGGAGATGAGAGACCTGCAAGACATAAAATGAAGACTGTCCTTGCGAGGCGGCTCGCAAAACTGAGAAGGAGTTAACGCTTTTAATGTGGCTATTGTAATGTAGACCAGATGACATCTGAGCACCTAGTAAGGAGGTCTTCCTCAATAAAATTGGTCACGTTCCACAATCTGTCAATGTGGAGTCTCAAAGAACCACCGTAAAACAAGATAAAGAGGGGCAAAGAGGTCAAGAAGATAGATATGAAACCTGCAGAGCAAAAGATTGGATCAAAAGTTGGACATTTTGGGAAATTTTGAGTGGACTGTGTCCAATATCATAAAATCTGGTTGAACTGATAAATGTTGGCATGACCAAATGATCATCGACCACAAACATGGTCAAGAACTTTGGATTTACTCCAAGATGTCCAAGAACAGTAACAATCTCATGTCTCACCAAAAAGTGGCTTGATTTTTATGTAAGGTTCGAACTGCCAGACCTCAACTCTGGCACATGAGCCTTAACCTACAAAATAATACCCATTTCCAAGAGGTTAGATCCACCATGTGTGGACATAACGGGACAATCTACCATCTACCATCAGTATTCTAGGGTAATGAGGACTATGTGAAGAGCAAGAGCAGAAAATGTATGTTTTCACATGGCCAACTCTAGATTATTATGAATTTTCTTGAGAATTGGATATTTGGCAGATGGTGAAACTTTTGGATGACCCTGATCCACGGGTTAGATCCTAGTTGAGGGTAGATAACTAGAAGGCACTACAATAGAACCACTTTGTCATTTTCTAAAATTTATTTAAAGTTCCCCATTTTTTAAGTGAGTAGCTCATGTCAAATATCACTTTGCAGGCTACAAACTAAATCTATATTACACTTGTCCTTAAAGACTTTCTGTGGGTCAGAGTTCAGCCTTTATTTTGTCAGCAGCTGCCAGTTCTACAACCAGCTGTCAACTAAGGAACAAAACAGTAGAGATACCACCTGGCTGAGTCAATGTCGCTGCCTCCTGGCCTTGAAACGGGACATTACAAGAAGTATCACAATACCCAACAGCTGGACTCTTACTCACCGGCCACTTGAAATGAAAGGGGACTCGAACGGGGATGCTTGCAGCTATGGCTCCCGAATCCACAGCCATCAAGTCGCTCAAGGCTGTCCCGAAGGTGCAAGGGGGATCTGGAGACACCACTGGTTGGGCATGTTTCAGACATACTCGGAAGAAGATGTGGCAGGATCGTCCAGCTACACACATACTTCGAGGGCTGCTGAAGGAGTGGACCTTTAGTTCAAACACTCCGGCTGCCTTCACCTGGAAATATGGAGAGAATAATTGGGATATGAAGCAAATTACAAAAATATTTAAGGGTGGTTCCTTCAGATGAGGAACTTAGAAGATTAAGAGCAAAAGTCCAAAATAGTAGAACATATCCTAGAAATATCAGTAATAATACAATGCAACGATAACATACACCAAACCATAGATGATCCTGACATTGGCACATATAGAGTAGATATAATTAGGTCCATCTAAGACTAGACTTCACCAAAATGGTAAATGTCAACTACAACGGACAATAAATTTAACCATCTTCTGGAACTACGTATAAAATTTGTGTCCGATAGGTGGAAAAAAATTAGGCTCCTACAAAGAATCAATGACACTTCCCAAAATGATTGTTCACCCTTCACTTGGTGGCATTGAACTCTACTGACTACATCTGCAAAAGGATTCGTCCCCGATGGGTTGTTCTTACAAAGATTGCTAAACCATCAACGTATGGCCACCGAAGAAGTTAGTTGGTACTCACCATTGGCACGCACAGGAGCACCACCACAAGAAGTGGAAACGTTGCTGTCATGATCTTGCCTTTCACTTGTAAATCTCGAAAGGTGAAGTCAAACACAGTCTTACTGGAAGAGTCGGATTACAGAATTAGGAACTCAAGGAAGGTATCTCCCCAGATCGAGAAGTGAAGAAGAGATGAAAAAGTTTTTTGAGTAGATGCTTGGTAGGACTAGGTTTTGGAAGTATCCAAGCTGGTGTTTATATACCCAGGCAGGCTTGTAGAGTTTGTTAAAATGTATCAGCTAGGCAGACTTTTCTTGGTAGAGTCAGTAGGATCCCATCAGGCGGCGTTCTTTCAGAAGTGATGAGTCGGGATCAGGCAGGCATCACTGATGGGTGCGCTCTCTATTGAATCCTGTGTGGTCTTTTGTCCTCAGAGCTTGTCTGCCTTGGCTGTGACTAAAGTTCTTCTAAGTCAATCCCGGGCTTTATACAGAGCCTCCTGGTGTTACACAGCCCCCTCCCTCACTCCCCCCCCCACACACACCCTTCCAAATTCAACCCCCCCTTCCCCTCCCTCCTTTCCATCCCTTCCTCCCCACATCACACTTTCTTTGATCAGCTTTCCGAAAACCATGAAGAAAACAAATTAAAGTCTTATCCCAAACAACAGGACCGGACCTCAGGTCCTGAGGATGTTTATTTGATGAAGATCCAAAGTCAAACGTGGACTAAAACTAAAAGTAGATCCTTCAAATCAACCAGATAGCAACACACCTAATACAATATTATAATGATGCTTAGAACATCACAATGACAATCACAATTTGAATTGTTTTTTTTATGCAAATACATGTTCGGAACCCATATTTGTAATCACTGTGGGTTCTTGGAGTCGGACAGGTCCACATGGAACCCCATATTTGTGATCAAACTTGTATCTCCTTACAAGGATAATTCACTTCTTCATGGCACAGGGGTCCTGTAATAGATTTTGATAGGTTCTGCACATTTTGGCTCTGGGCCACATCCTATAATTGAATAATAAAGCAGAATCTGAAGCGTCAGCCATATATACGGCATAGGATGAGGGTATCGGATAATGCGCCCTTCCAGGGTATCACCTAACCCTGTGCCATCCGTTGTGTATTATCTATACGGCGTATGTCAGATACCATCCATAATACATAAGGGGCCGCACCTATCGTGTTACCTACACAATGGGCACACTTCCCCCTGACGTGTGTCGCCCTCACCTCGCCATTATGAAGGTGTGTGTGTTGGTTAATGAGGTGTGTGTATGAAGGGGGGACTCTTTGTAATGGAGAGAACTTGTTATGGTTGGCTGGGGGTCTTTTGTTATGGCCGGTGAATAGGATGAGAGGGGTGGGGGTGGGGGTGTCAGCTGTATGCTAATAGCAGGCACCTGTCCCTCTCACCCCAGCACACTTCTTGTGTCTCACCTCACTTTCTCCAGAATCCTGCTTCCTTCTGTCTCTTTTGTCTTTGTCCCGGCCTCTACAAATCTTGCGGGCCCCTTTTGTTCCCTTATTACAGGGTTCAGGGCCCCCTAGAACTTCGGCTGAACATGAACTTCTAAGCTCTGACCCCAAATACATAAAAAAGCTGGAGCTGCTGCCAGTCCGCAGCAAACATCAGCAACCCCCCACCACCAACGTATCCTAACATCTGCAATAGGATGCAGGGAGCCCCTTATAGTATAAATCACACCCCAATATTACAATTCTCCAAAAATACTAAAAAGAGCTATAATTTCCAGACCAAATCACTAATGATAATTACCCAGACGTGATGGGGGATGGAAAAGTCATATACATACCCCCCCCCCCCCCACCTTAATCATCTATATCTTGAAGATCCCCTTCCCCCCTACGTAATTTATTTGCATATAAATGACATATTATTCCTGCTCTCTATATGACGAGGTCTGGGATTATATTCCACAATGTTGTCTAATTGTGCCAGAAGATCTGATATATTCCACTTATCGTGATGAATTTGTTTGCTCTGAATACCTCAAAATCATGAATATTTCACCCTATAGGGGTGTAAAATGTAAGACTAGAGATACATGGCCTGTATTGTCTTGTACCCAGTGCAATATTGTGGTTTTTTAGCATAGGTTAAAGTTGCATGAGGGCCGTATTGAATATAAAGTTGCATGAGGGCCGTATTGAATATAAAGTTGCATAAGGGTGAATTTTTGAAGGGGATTCCCTTTTTATGAAGTGATGGTACAGCAGTACAGGAAAAAACGTAGCCATAAAGATTAAAGGGATGTTTATACGTGAATTGGCGCCACCAGGGAGATCCTTTTGCTGACTGAATTGCATATTTTGTCCCATTACCAAATATTTGCCCCTGCAGTGTTATACCATGGCAAGTGGGGTGCAGTAAAATGACCCCTTAGTTAAATCAGCCTCTATTATGAAGGAACATAAGCACTTAAAGGGGTTCTCCATTGAAGTAAAGTCTTAAATCTTTTGTAAATGGATATAAGGGGTCCTTTATTTTCATGCGGTAACGTCCCATTAACATTTTGGGGTGATATAGGATCATTTGTTATAGGAATAGCTGTGGATATGATGAATAATCAGTGTAATTGCCCATAAATTGTCACATAATTGCGTGATTGGATTGGATCTGATCGTCCGTGCGCCATAGACGTAAGATGTAAGTAATGGCTGGTTGTGTATGTATCATGTAATAAGCAGTTTTGGGCTTCCTCCCCCCCCCCCCCCCCCTTCCATGTAGCAGGAGGTGAGGGTGCAGGAGGGGGGTGCTGCCAGCTTTTGTCTGTCCCTGTGTGAGGGAGGAGGGGGTTATTGATGTCCCCCTGGGCCACATGGCTGCTGCTATAGCGCTGACACATGGCGGGGAGGGGGCAGATTGACAAACTGTTGTTCTTCTCAAGTCCCCATTGTAATGGTAATGACAGGGACGCGTGTCTCAGCTGCGGCCTCCTCCACCCGCTTCACAACAAAGGCCAGCGGCTCAGGCCGGCATCTGGACCCGGGCAGCAGCAGGCCGCTCAGGTTACCCGGCAACACGTGTCCACCACCAGAGAGGGGGACACTACACAGATCACTGAGGAGATATTATACAGATATTATCACTGAGGAGGATATTGTACAGATATTATCACAGAGGAGAATATTATATAGATATTATCACTGAGGAGGATATTATACAGATATTATCACTGAGGAGGATATTATACAGATATTATCACTGAGGAGGATATTGTACAGATATTATCACAGAGGAGGATATTATACAGATATTATCACTGAGGAGGATATTATACAGATATTATCACTGAGGAGGATATTGTACAGATATTATCACAGAGGAGGATATTATACAGATATTATCACTGAGGAGATATTATACAGATATTATCACTGAGGAGAATATTATATAGATATTATCACTGAGGAGATATTATACAGATATTATCACTGAGGAGGATATTATACAGATATTATCACAGAGGAGGAGATTATACAGATATTATCACAGAGGAGGATATTATACAGATATTATCACTGAGGAGGATATTATACAGATATTATCACAGAGGAGGATATTATACAGATATTATCACTGAGGAGAATATTATACAGATATTATCACTGAGGAGGATATTATATTATCACTGAGGAGGATATTATACAGATATTATCACTGAGGAGGATATTATACAGATATTATCACTAAGGAGGATATTATACAGATATTATCACTGAGGAGATATTATACAGATATTATCACTGAGTGGGATATTATACAGATATTATCACTGAGGAGGATATTATACAGATATTATCACTGAGGAGAATATTATACAGATATTATCACTGAGGAGGATATTATATTATCACTGAGGAGGATATTATACAGATATTATCACTGAGGAGGATATTATACAGATATTATCACTGAGGAGGATATTATACAGATATTATCACTGAGGAGATATTATACAGATATTATCACTGAGTGGGATATTATACAGATATTATCACTGAGGAGGATATTATACAGATATTATCACTGAGGAGAATATTATATAGATATTATCACTGAGGAGATATTATACAGATATTATCACTGAGGAGGATATTATACAGATATTATCACAGAGGAGGATATTATACAGATATTATCACTGAGGAGGATATTATACAGATATTATCACAGAGGAGGATATTATACAGATATTATCACAGAGGAGGATATTATACAGATATTATCACAGAGGGGGATATTATACAGATATTATCACTGAGGGGGATATTATACAGATATTATCACTGAGGAGATATTATACAGTTATTATCACTGAGGGGGATATTATACAGATATTATCACTGAGGAGGATATTATATTATCACAGAGGAGGATATTATACAGATATTATCACTGAGGGGGATATTATACAGATATTATCACTGAGGAGATATTATACAGTTATTATCACTGAGGGGGATATTATACAGATATTATCACTGAGGAGGATATTATATTATCACAGAGGAGGATATTATACAGATATTATCACTGAGGAGGATATTATACAGATATTATCACAGAGGAGGATATTATACAGATATTATCACTGAGGAGGAGATATTATACAGTTATTATCACTGAGGGGGATATTATATTATCACTGAGGAGGATATTATACAGATATTATCACTGAGGAGGATATTATACAGATATTATCACAGAGGAGGATATTATACAGATATTATCACTGAGGAGGAGATATTATACAGTTATTATCACTGAGGGGGATATTATACAGATATTATCACTGAGGGGGATATTATATTATCACTGAGGAGGATATTATACAGATATTATCACTGAGGAGGATATTATACAGATATTATCACTGAGGGGGATATTATACAGATATTATCACTGAGGGGGATATTATACAGATATTATCACTGAGGAGGATATTATACAGATATTATCACTGAGGAGGATATTATACAGATATTATCACAGAGGAGGATATTATACAGATATTATCACTGAGGAGGATATTATACAGATATTATCACTGAGGGGGATATTATACAGATATTATCACTGAGGGGGATATTATACAGATATTATCACAGAGGAGGATATTATACAGATATTATCACAGAGGAGGATATTATACAGATATTATCACTGAGGAGGATATTATACAGATATTATCACTGAGCGGGATATTATACAGATATTATCACTGAGGAGGATATTATACAGATATTATCACTGAGCGGGATATTATACAGATATTATCACTGAGGAGGATATTATACAGATATTATCACTGAGCGGGATATTATACAGATATTATCACTGAGGAGGATATTATACAGATATTATCACTGAGGAGGATATTATACAGATATTATCACTGAGGAGAAGATATTATACAGATATTATCACTGAGGAGAAGATATTATACAGATATTATCACTGAGGGGGATATTATACAGATATTATCACTGAGGAGGATATTATACAGATATTATCACTGAGGAGGATATTATACAGATATTATCACTGAGGAGGATATTATACAGATATTATCACTGAGGAGAAGATATTATACAGATATTATCACTGAGGAGGATATTATACAGATATTATCACTGAGGAGGAGGATATTATACAGATATTATCACTGAGTGGGATATTATACAGATATTATCACAGAGGAGGATATTATACAGATATTATCACAGAGGAGGATATTATACAGATATTATCACTGAGGAGAAGATATTATACAGATATTATCACTGAGGAGGATATTATACAGATATTATCACTGAGGAGGATATTATACAGATATTATCACTGAGGAGAAGATATTATACAGATATTATCACTGAGGAGGATATTATACAGATATTATCACTGAGGAGAATATTATACAGATATTATCACTGAGGAGAAGATATTATACAGATATTATCACTGAGGAGGATATTATACAGATATTATCACTGAGGAGGATATTATACAGATATTATCACAGAGGAGGATATTATACAGATATTATCACTGAGGAGGATATTATACAGATATTATCACTGAGGGGGATATTATACAGATATTATCACAGAGAAGGATATTATACAGATATTATCACTGAGGAGGATATTATACAGATATTATCACAGAGGAGGATATTATACAGATATTATCACAGAGGAGGATATTATATTATCACTGAGCGGGATATTATACAGATATTATCATTGAGGAGGATATTATACAGATATTATCACAGAGGAGGATATTATACAGATATTATCACTGAGGAGGATATTATATTATCACTGAGCGGGATATTATACAGATATTATCACTGAGGGGGATATTATACAGATATTATCACTGAGGAGGATATTATACAGATATTATCATTGAGGAGGATATTATACAGATATTATCACTGAGGAGGATATTATACAGATATTATCATTGAGGAGGATATTATACAGATATTATCACAGAGGAGGATATTATACAGATATTATCACTGAGGAGGATATTATACAGATATTATCACTGAGGAGGATATTATACAGATATTATCACTGAGGAGAATATTATACAGATATTATCTTTGAGGAGGATATTATACAGATATTATCACAGAGGAGGATATTATACAGATATTATCACTGAGGAGGATATTATACAGATATTATCACTGAGGAGAATATTATACAGATATTATCTTTGAGGAGGATATTATACAGATATTATCACTGAGGAGGATATTATACAGATATTATCACAGAGGAGGATATTATACAGATATTATCACTGAGGAGGATATTATACAGATATTATCACTGAGGAGGGTATTATACAGATATTATCACTGAGGGGGATATTATACAGATATTATCACTGAGGAGGATATTATATTATCACTGAGGAGGATATTATACAGATATTATCACTGAGGAGGATATTATACAGATATTATCACTGAGGAGGATATTATATTATCACTGAGGAGGATATTATACAGATATTATCACTGAGGAGGATATTATATTATCACTGAGGGGGATATTATACAGATATTATCACTGAGGAGGATATTATACAGATATTATCACTGAGGAGATATTATACAGATATTATCACTGAGGAGGATATTATACAGATATTATCACTGAGGGGGATATTATACAGATATTATCACTGAGGAGATATTATACAGATATTATCACTGAGGAGGATATTATACAGATATTATCACAGAGGAGGATATTATACAGATATTATCACTGAGGAGGATATTATACAGATATTATCACAGAGGAGGATATTATACAGATATTATCACTGAGGAGAATATTATACAGATATTATCACAGAGGAGGATATTATACAGATATTATCACTGAGGAGAATATTATACAGATATTATCACAGAGGAGGATATTATACAGATATTATCACTGAGGAGAATATTATACAGATATTATCACAGAGGAGGATATTATACAGATATTATCACTGAGGGGGATATTATACAGATATTATCACTGAGGGGGATATTATACAGATATTATCACTGAGGAGGATATTATACAGATATTATCACTGAGGAGAATATTATACAGATATTATCACAGAGGAGGATATTATACAGATATTATCACTGAGGAGAATATTATACAGATATTATCACTGAGGAGAATATTATACAGATATTATCACAGAGGAGGATATTATACAGATATTATCACAGAGGAGGATATTATACAGATATTATCACTGAGGAGAATATTATACAGATATTATCACTGAGGAGGATATTATACAGATATTATCACTGAGGGGGATATTATACAGATATTATCACTGAGGGGAATATTATACAGATATTATCACTGAGGAGGATATTATACAGATATTATCATTGAGGAGGATATTATACAGATATTATCACTGAGGAGGATATTATACAGATATTATCACAGAGGAGGATATTATACAGATATTATCACTGAGGAGGATAATATACAGATATTATCACTGAGGGGGATATTATACAGATATTATCACTGAGGGGAATATTATACAGATATTATCACTGAGGAGGAGATTATACAGATATTATCACTGAGGGGGATATTATACAGATATTATCACTGAGGAGGAGATTATACAGATATTATCACTGAGGAGGATATTATACAGATATTATCACTGAGGAGGATATTATACAGATATTATCACTGAGGAGGATATTATACAGTTATTATCACTGAGGAGGATATTATATTATCACTGAGGAGGATATTATACAGATATTATCACTGAGGATATTATACAGATATTATCACTGAGGAGGATATTATACAGATATTATCACTGAGGATATTATACAGATATTATCACTGAGGAGATATTATACAGATATTATCACTGAGGAGGATATTATACAGATATTATCATTGAGGAGGATATTATACAGATATTATCACAGAGGATATTATACAGATATTATCACTGAGGAGGATATTATACAGATATTATCACTGAGGATATTATACAGATATTATCACTGAGGAGATATTATACAGATATTATCACTGAGGAGGATATTATACAGATATTATCATTGAGGGGGATATTATACAGATATTATCACAGAGGATATTATACAGATATTATCACAGAGGAGGATATTATATTATCACTGAGCGGGATATTATACAGATATTATCATTGAGGAGGATATTATACAGATATTATCACAGAGGAGGATATTATACAGATATTATCACTGAGGAGGATATTATATTATCACTGAGCGGGATATTATACAGATATTATCACTGAGGGGGATATTATACAGATATTATCACTGAGGAGGATATTATACAGATATTATCATTGAGGAGGATATTATACAGATATTATCACTGAGGAGGATATTATACAGATATTATCATTGAGGAGGATATTATACAGATATTATCACAGAGAAGGATATTATACAGATATTATCACTGAGGAGGATATTATACAGATATTATCACTAAGGAGGATATTATACAGATATTATCACTGAGGAGGATATTATACAGATATTATCACTGAGGAGGATATTATATTATCACTGAGCGGGATATTATACAGATATTATTACTGAGGAGGATATTATACAGATATTATCACTGAGGAGGATATTATACAGATATTATCACTGAGGAGGATATTATACAGATATTATCACTGAGGAGGATATTATATTATCACTGAGCGGGATATTATACAGATATTATCACTGAGGAGAATATTATACAGATATTATCACAGAGGAGGATATTATACAGATATTATCACAGAGGAGAATATTATACAGATATTATCACAGAGGAGAATATTATACAGATATTATCACTGAGGAGGATATTATACAGATATTATCACTGAGGAGAATATTATACAGATATTATCACTGAGGGGGATATTATACAGATATTATCACTGAGGGGGATATTATACAGATATTATCACTGAGGAGGATATTATACAGATATTATCACTGAGGAGGATATTATACAGATATTATCACTGAGGAGGATATTATACAGATATTATCACTGAGGAGGATATTATACAGATATTATCACTGAGGAGGATATTATATTATCACTGAGGAGGATATTATACAGATATTATCACTGAGGAGGATATTATATTATCACTGAGCGGGATATTATACAGATATTATCACTGAGGAGGATATTATACAGATATTATCACTGAGGAGGATATTATACAGATATTATCACTGAGGAGGATATTATACAGATATTATCACTGAGGGGGATATTATACAGATATTATAACTGAGGAGGATATTATACAGATATTATCACTGAGGAGGATATTATACAGATATTATCACTGAGGGGGATATTATACAGATATTATCACTGAGGAGGATATTATACAGATATTATCACAGAGGAGGATATTATACAGATATTATCACTGAGGGGGATATTATATTATCACTGAGCGGGATATTATACAGATATTATCACAGAGGAGGATATTATACAGATACTATCACTGAGGGGGATATTATACAGATATTATCACTGAGGAGGATATTATACAGATATTATCACTGAGGAGGATATTATACAGATATTATCATTGAGGAGGATATTATACAGATATTATCACTGAGGAGGATATTATACAGATATTATTACTGAGGAGGATATTATATTATCACTGAGCGGGATATTATACAGATATTATCACTGAGGAGGATATTATACAGATATTATCACTGAGGAGGATATTATATAGATATTATCACAGAGGAGGATATTATACAGATATTATCACTGAGGGGGATATTATACAGATATTATCACTGAGGAGGATATTATACAGATATTATCACAGAGGAGGATATTATACAGATATTATCACTGAGGAGGATATTATACAGATATTATCACTGAAGAGAATATTATACAGATATTATCACTGAGGGGGATATTATATAGATATTATCACTGAGGATATTATACAGATATTATCACAGAGGAGGATATTATACAGATATTATCACTGAGGGGGATATTATACAGATATTATCACTGAGGGGGATATTATACAGATATTATCACTGAGGAGGATATTATACAGATATTATCATTGAGGAGGATATTATACAGATATTATCACTGAGGAGGATATTATACAGATATTATCACTGAGGAGGATATTATACAGATATTATCACTGAGGGGGATATTATACAGATATTATCACTGAGGAGGATATTATACAGATATTATCACTGAGGAGGATATTATACAGATATTATCACTGAGGGGGATATTATACAGATATTATCACTGAGGAGGATATTATACAGATATTATCACTGAGGAGGATAATATACAGATATTATCACTGAGGAGGATATTATACAGATATTATCACAGAGGAGGATATTATACAGATATTATCACAGAGGAGGATATTATACAGATATTATCACTGAGGAGGATAATATACAGATATTATCACTGAGGGGGATATTATACAGATATTATCACTGAGGAGATATTATACAGATATTATCACTGAGGAGGATATTATACAGATATTATCACTGAGGAGAATATTATACAGATATTATCACTGAGCGGGATATTATACAGATATTATCACTGAGGAGGATATTATACAGATATTATCACAGAGGAGGATATTATACAGATATTATCACAGAGGAGGATATTATACAGATATTATCACTGAGGAGGATAATATACAGATATTATCACTGAGGGGGATATTATACAGATATTATCACTGAGGAGATATTATACAGATATTATCACTGAGGAGGATATTATACAGATATTATCACTGAGGAGGATATTATACAGATATTATCACTGAGGGGGATATTATACAGATATTATCACTGAGGAGGATATTATACAGATATTATAACTGAGGAGGATATTATACAGATATTATCACTGAGGATATTATACAGATATTATCACTGAGGAGGATATTATACAGATATTATCACTGAGGATATTATACAGATATTATCACTGAGGAGATATTATACAGATATTATCACTGAGGAGGATCTATCTATTTATCATAGAATAGGATTTGAACCATCTTAGCAAGTACAAACCCCCATGTAATTCAATAAAAAATAACAGATTGGCAGCTCTCCAAAGGGTATGTGAAAAAATGCTTTGGAATAAATCCAATAGATTTTTTCACATATCCTTTGGAGAGCTGCCATATCTATCTATGTATCTATCTATCTATCTATCTCATATCTATCTATCTATCTATCTATCTATCTATCTATCTATCTATCTCCTATCTATCTATCTATCTATCTATCTATCTATCTCATATCTATCTATCTATCTCCTATCTATCTATCTATCTATCTATCTATCTATCTATCTATATCATATCTATCTATCTATCTATCTATCTAACTCCTATCTATCTATCTATCATCTATCTATCTATCTATCTATCTATCTATCTAATATCTATCTATCTATCTATCTATCTATCTATCTATCTATATCATATCTATCTATCTATCTATCTCCTATCTATCTATCATCTATCTATCTATCTATCTATCTATCTATCTATCTATCCCATATCTATCTATCTATCTATCTATCTCATATCTATCTATCTATCTATCTATCTATCTATCTATCTATCTATCTATCATCTATCTCATATCTATCTATCTATCTATCTATCTATCTATCTATCTATCTATCTCCTATCTATCTATCTATCTATCTCATATCTATCTATCTATCTATCTATCTATCTATCTATCTCATATCTATCTATCTATCTATCTATCTATCTATCTATCTATCTATCTCATATCTATCTATCTATCTATCTATCTATCATCTATCTCATATCTATCTATCTATCTATCTATCTATCTATCTATCTATCTATCTATCTATCTATCATCTATCTCATATCTATCTATCTATCTATCTATCTATCTATCTATCTCATATCTATCTATCTCATATCTATCTATCTATCTATCTATCTATCTATCTCCTATCTATCTAATCTATCTATCTATCTCATATCTATCTATCTATCTATCTATCTATCTATCATCTATCTCATATCTATCTATCTCATATCTATCTATCTCATATCTATCTATCTATCTCCTATCTATCTATCTATCTATCTCCTATCTATCTATCTATCTATCTCATATCTATCTAGAAAAAGAAAGTCCAAGAGGCTTGAAAAAGGCTCCTTGGAGCCGAAACGTCGCTGTTTTGTTGCTGAACATGGAATAAAAAATCTACACTTTTTTTATCACTATTTGGAGTGCTGCCCGCTTTCTTGCATATATCTATCTATCTCATATCTATCTATCTATCTCATATCTATCTATCTATCTCATATCTATCTCATATCTATCTATCTCATATCTATCTATCTATCTCATATGTATCTATCTATCTCCTATCTATCTATCTCATATCTATCTATCTATCTATCTATCTCCTATCTATCTATCTATCTATCTATCTATCTATCTATATATCTATCTATCTCCTATCTATCTATCTCATATCTATCTATCTATCTATCTATCTATCTATCTATCTATCTCCTATCTATCTCCTATCTATCTATCTCATATCTATCTATCTATCTATCTATCTATCTATCTACCTATCCATCCAATATCTATCTACACAATGGGGGATATTTATCATACGCTGGCGCTCGTGCGCCAGCGTATGATAGCCCCGCCGCTGCAAATTCGCAGCCCGATACATGAAGAGGCTTCTGCCTCTTGATGTATCGGGCTGCCAGTTGCGCAGAGCTTTTCCTACGCCAGGCAGGGCCTGGCGTAGAAAAACACGCAACCGGGGACTTATCACGTATGAAAAGTCGCCGGCAGCAGCGAGTGCCCACTCGGCCGGCCGCGCCCCCCCTTCACGCCCCTTCACGCCCCACTGGCGTGAAGGTGGCGGATTGTGAAAAATAATAAGCTAGCATTTGCGATTATTTCAGGGCCTCTGCGCCACTGGCGGTGCGCAGAGGTCCTGATAAATATCCCCCAATATCTCTGTATCTATCCTTCCATGTATCTATCCCATTCATTTGCCGCTTGTTCACGTCCCCATTTGCCAGTCCTGCTGGGGTGACACCGCACATCCTGGGAAGTTTGTCACAGCCGGGGCTGAGTGTTGTGGAGGCGTTGGATGTCACGCGCTCCCTTACTGCTGAGTGCACACTTCACACCCCAGCACACACTTCACACCCGGACACACTGTTTCCCACCAGGACACACTGCCGCCTGCACATGAATGGGGGGAATTATGCGCCACCCTTCTAACAGTTTGGTGGTGGTGATGGGGGGCACTGGCCATGGCTATTGATATGCCACGCATACTTCATTATCACTCTTACCATTATAACGCCCTATTAAGGGGGTGAGACAAACCCGGTACGGGAGTTGGTGGGGCCTTTTGGCCTAGATATTGGATTGCGACCAGTCAATCTACCTCGGGCCAAGATGTTTATAAATTATTTGCCCCCCATTATTGGGGTTTATCAGTGATGACATTTATTCTCCATTCACAGGAAAGGGAACAGATGTTTTTATCGGACTCCAACCACAGGGGCCCCATTAAATCATGACAATGGGGGCCCAAAAGTGCAGCAGCGTATGCTCAGCCACCGCTATGTTCCCTTCTATAGGACTGCACAGGACAACAGTCCCTGAGATCCAATACAAGTGAATGAAGCAGCGGCGGAGCATCCACACTTGCGGACCCCTCTTGTCCTCATCGCTGGGGATCTTATCAGCAACGCCACCACGTAAACGTGAAATGGATAGACAGATACATAGACATACAGATAAAAATGTATGAGATAGACCAGGGGTAGGGAACCTATGGCTCGGGAGCCAGATATGGCTCTTTTGTTGGCTGCATCTGGCTCTCAGGCAGATCTTTAATAAATATTGATGGGTGATATGTGTCTCTTAGACTTATTACTGGACACAGGCAGCGATGTTACCGCTGCCTACATCCTTTGTACGGCCCAGGTGCCATTGCCGCTATCGTCTAAGCCTGGGTCAAAGATAAGAGCGTGGGAGCAATGGGGAGCTGGCTGCAGGGAGCGCTGGGAAGTGAATATTCATTTTTTATTACCGTACCTATCTACTGGGGGTATATCCTGGGGCTATCTATCTACTGGGAGGCATGTGCTGTGGCTACCTATTTACTTCGGGGCATGTGCTGTGGGGCTACCTATTTACTGGGGGTATGTGCTGGGGCTACCTATCTACTTGGAGGCAAGTGCTGGGACTACCTATCTACTGCGAGGCATGTGGTGGGTGTCAGGATTTGGAGTAGTGAACCCCCTGGACCCCCATGGACGATGATGTAAGCAGACACCTTGGACCGGAATCTAAGTGGCACCTGGTCTTCACCAGAGCCCGCCGCAAAGTAGGATGGTCTTGCTGCAGTAAGGTACCACCTGGTCGTTCCACAGGCACGACTTGTCTGCGGTGGCAGCCAAGGTTGAGGTACAGGATCACTAGAAAGTCTTGTGTTCAGGAACAGGCAGGCAGTCAAGGCAGGTGGCAATGATGTGAGGTAAGGGACGGAGCAAGAGGTCAGGGCTGGCAGATCAAGAACAGGTCCGGGGTCAACAGAAGCTTCCTCATATCCATGAAGAACTAAGATCCAGCGGGGAACCAAGAAAGTGGGTAGCGCCAATCAGCAGCGCGCTGGCCAGTTAAATCTGTGCACGCGCAGCCAGTACGGGAGCAGTCACATGGAGACGTGAGTGAGCTCTGAAAGGGGCGTCGCCACAGAGAGGGGCACGGGTGTGCCTGCGATCTGAGACGTAGATCGCAGGGGCACCCATGACACTGAGACTACCTATCTCCTCGGGGGCATGTGCATATTGTACGGCTCTTCCGGAATAACATTTTAAAATATGTGGCGTTCATGGCTCTCTCAGCCAAAAAGGTTCCTGACCCCTGAGATAGACTATAGATAGATATACATACAAGATAGGTTCTGTAGGTTTGTTCTTAAGTTGAATTTGTATGTAAGTCGGAACTGTATACTTTATAATTGTAACCCCAGACAAATTTTATTTTTTGGTCTCTATGACTATTGGGTTTCTAAAATGTTGGGTTGTCATAAGAACCAGGATTATCAATAAATCTTAATTCCAGGCACCTGTGATAACTGCTAGAGCTGTTTATTTTAGGCTGGGACTAAAGTACAGTAAATTACCAACATCCAGAGGTCCGTTTGTAACTAGGGGTCGTCTGTAAGTCAGGTGTTCTTAAATAGGGGACCGCCTGTATTGGCAATATAGATACATGAGACATACAGATAGATACTGTAGATATCTCTTATTTATCTACCTATTGATGTAATTATGATAGAGCCATTAGTCGGATGGATATTGGATAGGGAGATAGATAACGAGATCACGTAGATATATGGACAATTATATAGAATAAATAGATAGATGGGAAGTATATGAGATCATTAAATAGAGATAGATATATCAACAGATAAACAGATGTAGGTGCTTAGACCTAATATAAATGAGATGCATATAAAGTAGGGAAATACACGATTCGCAAAAAGTTAGGGACCTTGTACGTGTAATTTGCAATCTAAAGCTTTTACAGTCAACACTTTTGACTACAAATCCAACTGTTCAATGTTTTTTTACTTTTACACAACGAGGAGGTAAACAGCAAAATCCACAAAAGTTGTTTGATCCATTAATTGCCTAATAAATATCATGGTTCAATTAGAATTTATTGTTAGACAGTCCTCCTCATCATGCTGCTCACATCCCGAGACCAAGACAAGACCTAACCATTGATACATAGTATCACAGTATTGCGAGGCTTCAGGCAGATGTTCTAAGACGGACGTGGCCACTGAGCTTAGAGAGTCACAGAGAGTCAGCAGTAGGTTGTAGCAGAGATACAGAGAGACTAGAAGAGTCACAGAGAGACATCAGTAGGTTGTAGCAGAGATACCGAGAGACTAGAAGAGTCACAGAGAGACATCAGTAGGTTGTAGCAGAGATACAGAGAGACTAGAAGAGTCACAGAGAGACATCAGCAGGTTGTACCAGAGATACAGAGAGACTAGAAGAGTCACAGAGAGTCATCAGTAGGTTGTACCAGAGATACAGAGAGACTAGAAGAGTCACAGACTGTGTATATATGTATATACTCTGTATATATGCTTATACTATGTATATACTGTGTATATAGATGCAAATACTGTATTTATACATGCATATATTTATATAAGTATATATATGTGTATATAGATAGATAGATAGAGGGGAAAACCGGTAGAATCCAGGAGGCAGGACCCCCTTTCCGGATGGCGTTCCTGCCCACCACTGGCTTTTTGTCTCATTATTTTGTCCGTTATTTGCTTTTACGTAAATACCCGACTTTCATGATGTAACGTCACTGCAAAATAAACTTTTTACGTTTTGCACAAACTTCACCTAAAACCCAAATTTTGCATATTATGTAGAGAGAAAGGATGGAGACATCAATATGGAAAGATTATACATTTTATCTAGCGTCTGGATCCAGCTCCTATTATAACTGGTGGACGATGTTGTGGCTGGACAATTCTACACCAGGAATAACCTTGTGCCAACAACTGGCACTGGCTATAGTGAATGCACTGGGCACCACTACCCACTCCACGGCCCGGTCCAGCCCACTACACGTCCAGTTGGCACACAGGTGGCAGAGATAGTTGCAATTCCTGGCAATGCGGCAGGAATTGCGATTTTACTAAGGCTTATATGCGAGTACAACCCTTGATAAGTCTACCGATGAATAGATAGATTTATTGGGCAGGTTGGTAGGTAGGTAGGTAGGTAGATAGATAGATAGATAGATAGATAGATAGATAGATAGATAGATAGATAGATAGATAGATAGATAGATAGATAGATAGATAGATAGATAGATAGATAGATAGATAAATAGATAGATAGATAGATAGATAGATAGATAGATAGATAGATAGATAGATAGATAGAAAGATAGATAGAGAGATATGAGATAGATAGATAGATAGATAGATAGATACATAGATAGATACATAGATAGATAGGAGATAGATAGATAGATAGATAGATATGAGATAGATAGATAGATAGATAGATAGATACATAGATAGATAGGAGATAGATAGATATGAGACAGATAGATAGATACATAGATAGATAGGAGATAGATAGATAGATAGATAGATAGGAGATAGATAGATAGATATGAGATAGATAGATAGGAGATAGATAGATAGATAGATAGATAGGAGATAGATAGATAGATAGATAGATAGATAGATAGATAGATAGGAGATAGATAGATAGATATGAGATAGATAGATAGGAGATAGATAGATAGATAGATAGATAGATAGATAGATAGATAGATAGGAGATAGATAGATAGATAGGAGATAGATAGATAGATAGATAGATAGATAGATAGGAGATAGATAGATAGATAGATAGATAGATAGATAGATAGATAGGAGATAGATAGGAGATAGATAGATAGATAGATAGATAGGAGATAGATAGGAGATAGATAGATAGATAGATAGATAGATATGGTAAATAATGAAAGTTATGAGATAGATATATAGATAATGACAGATATGAGATAGACTAAAAGGAGTTTATCCAGAAAACAGGTTAGGCCCGATCCTCATTGATGAGAGCCCCACAGATCATGAGAGCGGTGGTTCCGATGTACCCCCGTCACTCCCAGGGATGAGTCGTGCATGGCCGGGCTGCCCTGTTCATCTTTATGGAGCTGACGAAGATTGCCGAGTGCAGTTCTCCTCCAATTCCACCTGCTGCGCATCTCGGTGGTGCTCCGAGGGGTGCGGCAGGGGTACATCGAAACCCTCGTTCTCATGATCTGTGGGGGTCTCATCACCGAGACCCCCACCGATCACCAAGTTAGCCCCAATCCTTCAGATAGGGTCCAACTTGCTTAGTGGGAAAACTACTTAAATTATAATAAAACAGCAAATCGAGTCTCATCAGTGTAATATCTGTGCGCCGGTCATGGCCAAATTTAGATATTCCTACAGATTCTGGAATATACCTCTGGTTGGGTTGTATCCAGAGCTTATATCATTACATAGGTTGGACCTTTTTCCAAACTTATCTACTACGATTTGTAAAATTTGGTAGATAAGAGTACCCACATCTATTTGGACATGTTTGTGTTTTTTGGGATATTTAGTAGGAGTCTTAGGTAACCAAGATATATAATTGATCCAATGTAGAGCAGATTATTCTGACATATTTTGCATCCCCTCCCATCCACTGGAGGGCGCAGTTACAGGGGGAGGTGTTGGGGTCACGGCCGCCATCAGGGGGTTTTAGTGTGACTGTGTTCAGGGGGCCCCAAGTCCTCTCTTCCCAGGTGCAGGTAACTCACTGTGAACTCTGTGGGAGCCCACAAAATGTGACAGTCAGGGGCCCCAAACTTCTGAGTGGTGGCCCTGGTTGGGGTAGAAATAGGGGCCGCACTGATGCTTCTGCTAGAGAAGGACTTTCGGTTCCTCTTCTGGATTAAAGGACACCAGAAACATAATGGCCACGTCACGTGGTTCCAGGAGTGAGATGTGTTATCTATATACAGGGAGCGGTTATAGATATTGGATGGACGGGCTGATACATAGCAGATAATAGAAAGATCTAGTCCAAGAAACTGCAGCTCACCGGGGGGTGAAATCATTGCAGGTGAAATTTTATTCCATCATCTAAGGCCCTGCGTTGCAGATCACGTCAGAGTCTGATCAGGGAGCGATCAGGGTTTGGTCAGTGAAAAACGCATCATTTTGCATCAGAGTTCAATCAGTTTCCGGTCAGAGTTTCTTCAGTGTCTCAGTTTTTCATGCGCGTTTTCAATGCAATTTCAATGCGTTTTTCACGCGCAGATAATGCGCGTGAAATGGACTCAGGACTGAGCTCTATCTTTACTATGGCAATTGATGTGTGAAAAACGCATTGCACTTGCATGTGTCTCAGAGTGCAATGCGTTTTTGATGCATCTCCATAGACTTATATGGTGCGCTTTTCACGCGCGTGACTTGCAAAAGTAGAGCATGCAGAGATTTACACGCGCGGAAAACGCGCATGAAAAACGCAAGTGTGAAAGGGGCCTAAGGGACGTCTCAGATCAGAGAAATTTATATGAGATGTATAGATGTGAGACAGAACAATAGTTATTGTACAGATAGAGGTCAGAACTATACATTAGACGTATAGACACGAGACAGAATATAGATATTATACAGATGGAGGATATATATGAAATAGATAAAGAGATAGAAGATAGATATATATGACAGAGAGGTATGAGATATGCGATAGATATGAGATAGAGGTCAGAACTATACATGAGACGTATAGACATGAGATAGATAGGAGATAGATAGATAGATACATAGATAGATAGATAGATGAGATAGATAGAAGATAGATAGGAGATAGATAGATAGATACATAGATAGATAGATAGATAGATAGATAGATAGATAGGAGATAGGAGATAGATAGGAGATAGATAGATAGATAGATAGATAGATAGATAGATAGATAGATAGATAGATAGATAGATAGATAGATAGGAGATAGGAGATAGATAGGAGATAGATAGATAGATAGATATGAGATAGATAGATAGATGAGATAGATAGAAGATAGATAGATAGGAGATAGATAGATAGATAGGAGATAGATAGATAGATATGAGATAGATGATAGATATGAGATATATAGATAGATAGATAGATGATAGATAGATATGAGATAGATAGATAGATAGATAGATAGATAGATAGATAGATAGATAGATGATAGATAGATATGAGATAGATAGATAGATAGATAGATATGAGATATATAGATAGATAGATAGATACATAGATAGATAGATATACATAAGATAGAAATATATGATATAGATAGAGGTCAGAGAACTATACATGAGACATATAGATAGTAGATAGATAGATAGATAGATAGATAGAAAGATAGAGGTCAGAGAACTATACATGAGACATATAGATGTGAGAGACAGAATATAGATATTAATAGAGGATACATTTGAGATACTGTAGATAAGAGATAGACATGGGTTAGACAGAGATATAGATATAATTAGACTGATGGATACATATGATGATGGATATGAGCACAATAGATGTATTTGAGCTGGAACAAAAGACTGAAATAAAGATGAGCTCCATGGACAGACAGATACATATGAGGTGATAGATGAGCTCAATAGATAGAAGTGGGATAGATAAGGATAGAGATAGACACCTGTGTAAGACAGATACATATGAAGTGCGATAGATATGGATAGAGATAGACACCTGTGTAAGACAGATACATAGATAGATATGAAAGCTTCTAGATCTCTGTGCAGGATGAGTAGGTAGATCTGTGTAGATAATTGCAGGTGCAGTAGGAGCCCCTCCGGGACCTCTGGGGACGTGGCCCCTCTCCCTATGTCAGGCCTCACACACAGGGAGCCGGCTCCAGCTGTCGGCACACACTGACCCTCAGCCCCGCATCAATAGAGGGACAGCTGTTACCACTGACTCCCAAATTTATTCTGACCACAGAGACCTATAAAGCCAGCGGCTCCTCAGCGCTCACTCACTTTTCTCTTCTTTTCTTTTTGTACCTAATGAAATAAATGAGAGCGTAACAGCTGGATCCAGGGGAGGTCACAGCGAGAAAAACACCGGAAAAATACTGGAAAAACACAGCAATTCTTAGCGCCAATCACATTTTTACATTATTTTTTATTTTAATTCTTTTTTTTCCGTTTTTTTTTTTTTTTTTGCAACTTTAGCAAAGTTTTAGTAAGATTAGAAGTAGTGGATTTTTTTTCTTCCATGACCAAATCATCAGCAGTAAGACTTTTTAGAGGGATAATCCAGGCAAAAAAAAAAATGATAAGGATCTATTGCAAGGATAGACCCTCAATATCAGATTGGTGGTGGTCCAACACCCCAGTGCACTCACAGATCAAGTGATAGAGAAACTGAAATAAAAGACAGCGCCGTTCTCTGTGTAGTGGTCAGAGCAGGGAACTACGGATCAGCCTCCAGTCACGTGAATAGGAGTTCAGCTGCAGTGACTCAGTTCAGCCACTGGACAGAGAACGGCGCCCACAGCAGATGATAAACAGAGAAGCAGACAGCGCCGTTCTCTGTGTAGTGGTCAGAGCAGGGAACTGCGGATCAGCCTCCATTCACTTGAATAGGAGTTCAGCTGCAGTGACTCAGTTCAGCCACTACACTGAGAACGGCGCCAACAGCTGCTGATAGAGAATGCAGCAAGCAGACAGCGCCGTTCTCAGTGTAGTGGCCAAACCGAGTCACTGCAGCTTAGCTCCTGCTAAATGAATGGAATCTGATCTGCCGTAACCTGGTCTGACCACTACACTCAGAATGGCACTGTCTCCCTCCTGTCCCATTCTCTGTTGATGACTTGATCTATAAGGGGGTGCTGGACCCCCAGCAATCTGATATTAGGGAACTATTCTGTGAATAGGGTAAACTCCTATTCACAGATATATGCAATATATCAATATATATATGCAATATATGCAATTTTTAAAAAAACTTTTTCTTTAAATTGTAATTGCTAAAAATTTCGGACTAACGGAATCAAGTTCTGAGAGTTTCCTTTCATCCTGGAGTTCAGTTCCCATAGATTCCCCCAGGGGTCAGGTGGGAAATCAGTCCCCGACTATTGACTCTTCCAGACCCGTGGGTCCCAGGCTCCACACCCCCTCGGATAATCCCAATTTTTTTATTATTTGGAACAAGTCGGGGGGGGGGGGGGGCGATCCCAGGAGAACACATTGTTTCCCACAATCCACTAGAAATCTATAACCGCCTCCCTCTTGTAGCTCCGCCTACTGAAACATTTTGTATTAAACAATGCGAAACAATTGTTTCAAAAACGACCAAAAATTAGCAAATACAAGAGTGAGAAGAGAGGGAGTAATAAAGGTCCGGGGAGGACGACTACAGGGTCACTATGTAAATGGCACAGATGGTTTATAACCCCCGGACATCCAGCAATCAATATGATATTTACATATGATAGGACACAAAACGGAACGTTACCCCCCAAACTGGAGACATGTGCCTGTTCCTTTGTGTGAACACGGGTTATATATACACATAGGAGTATAGATGTATAGATATATGTGAGACAGATAACTAGATAAGATAGATATGAGAGAGATAGATGTGACAGATGAATAAGGGATAGATAGCAGATAGATGATAGATAAATAGAAATATATATACAGGCAGTCCCTGGGTTACATACATGATAGGGTTCATAGGTTTGTTCATAAGTTGAATTTGTATGCAAGTTGAAACTGGGACCAAGGATTATCAAAAAATCTTCATTACATACACATTACAGCTGATCCCTGCAGCCTGGGACTATAGTAACATCCAGAGAGGTCACAGGGGGCAGAGGGGTCCGTCTTTAACTAGGGGTCGTCTGTAAGTCGGTTGTTCTTAAGTAGGGGACCGCCTGTATATATAAAATAATTATACAGGCAGTCCCCGGGTTATGTACAGGATAGGGTCTGTAGGTTTGTTCTTAAGCTGAATTTGTATGTAAGTCGGAACTGTATATTTTATAATTGTAGCTCCAGACAAATTTTTTTTGGTCTCTGTGACACTTGGATTTTAAAAATGTTGGGTTGTCATAAGAATCAGGATTAACGATAAATCTTCATTGCAGACGCCTGTGATAACTGTTACAGCTGATTATTGTAGCCTAACTAGGGGTCGTCTGTAAGTCGAGTGTTCTTAAGCAGGGGACCGCCTGTAATTCCTTTAGTTATATAGCGCACACAGATTACACAGCTCTGCACAAAATTTGCCAAATCAGTCGCTGTCCCCAATCTAATCAATCTACCAGTATGGTTTTGCAGTGTGGGAGGAAAACGGGGGACCCAGAGGAAACCCACACAAACACGGAGAGAACACACAAACTCTTTGCAGATGTTGACCTTGCAGTAGAACCCAGCGCTGCAAGGCTGCAATGCTAACCTCTGAGCCACAGTGAGATATATGAGTTCGATAGATATGATTTCAATCGATAGAAATAAGAGATGAGATGTATATCTATGGATATGGGATAGATATGTAACTAGAACCATAGATGGGAATAGACATGAGCTTTGATAGAGGATAAGTAGATATATAGTAAGATATTAGGTCAAACAATAGAAAAGAGTATGAGATGGATGAATAAATATCGGAGCTTTAGCGCAGTAGATAAATATGAGATCAATGGATACAAATGTGATGTATGATAATGTGATGGAATTATACAGATACACAGTGACAGCGACAGGGGCGTAACTACAGTGGTAGCAGCCATAGCAGCCGCTAAGGGGCCCACAGTGTCAGGGGGCCCAGTCATCCGACCTGACACTAAGCAATGAAGAATGTGCACCATTATATACATATTACACTGCACATTGTGGTATATATATTGTTTAAGTGTGTGTATCTGTGATGTGTATATGCTGTATGGTGTGTATATATACAGTACGTTATGTGTGTATGTAAGCTGTATGTCTGTATATGGCACTGTAGGTGTGTATATGTGAGGTGTATATGCTGTATGTGTATATGGTGTATGGTGTGTATAAATACAGTACCTTATGTGTGTATGTAAGCTGTATGTCTGTATGTGGCACTGCATGTGTGTATATGTGATGTGTATATTCTCTATATGTGTGTAACAGTGTATAAATGTGTATGTATGAGTGATGAACTGTATGTTTATGTATATAGGAATGTAATATGTATATATTTAAGCCGCCAGGGGGTCTCCATCAGAAGTCTGCTATGGGGCCCTGCCTCTTCTAGTTACGCCACTGTGCAGAGGATCCTCAGTCCTGGTGCCGGGTTAGGGGGGTCTCAGAGTTGGGCCTACTATAATCCGGGTTTGCAGCTCAGGTTCCATAGAAGTCTAATGGGTTGTGAAAAAAACGGATTGCACGCGGTTGGTTTTCTGGCTGGTTGCAGGGAAACAATCACATGACCTGATGGGCGGGGCCTAGCTCAATCACGGATTACACAAGAGGCAACTTTGCAAACACAGCTCGGCCTGTCGGGGGTAACGGGAGGATAATATCCAGTACCACCGGAAAATCCCCTTAAATGCACACATGTGCAGGATCTGTGGAGTCCTAGTGGTGGGACTCCTATAAGTAGGGGGATAATACAGATACAGCAAAAAAAAAACAAAAAAAAACACATAACAGGGGGACCGCCAGAGCACGTGGCACCCCAAGGGGATCAGCGGGGACATGACAACACACAACAGGGCACGTGATGCTACTGGGGAACCACCAGGAGACTGGAGGAACACCAGGGGAGGCCTGACATCACTGGTGGCCCAGTAGGGGATGTGACATCAGTGACTTGTAGTAATTAATGCACGTGACAAAATAAGTCTACAAAAAGTTTTATTCATATATCCACACGATGCCGCACACACATGTCCGACCCAAGGACTAGGTCCCCTCTATATGTACACAGGGATGGCGGGGGGGGTCGCCTCGTACTCCTCAGTCTTCGCGTGGCCAGTAGGGGGGGGGGGGGCTGCGGTGGTCACTGCTGTTTAGAGCGAGGCCAGAAGCGTCCGGCGATAGATCCTAATGACATGGGCTGCCTTTTACTGAGCTGCGATAGTTCTGCTAATCTCTGCTGCTCCTCCTGCGGGGGAAGAGGAAAGTGATGACAGTAATACACAGGACACAGAAACCAGGTGATATATATCATATGTGTGTCCTCACACTGCTGTGCTCTATGCCTTTTCAGAGTTGATAGTGGATTATCCGGCTGCAGTCTTCACTCGGAGTCGCGGCGTTGTGCAGCAGCTCAATGCACAGAGCACGGAGCACAGCAATGCTCCGCTGTACCAACCCGTGTAATTCTCGTGACAAACATTGATAAACTATCCACTTACTAAGCTGCTTTACATCTCCTCCTCTCCCTGATTTAGCTGGTTCTGATCAAACACTAAAGCGGCCTCTGAGATGAAGAGGAGGAGTGCAGAGAGCCAAGAGCACAGCAGTGTGAGGACACGGATCACCCCCAGAAATACAAGTCATGCACATAAAACCTTGTTCCCATCACATCCAATCTGTTGTATAATAACCTCTGAGCCTTGGTCAATGTGGGACCCCCCTCCCCAGATATATAACACGACTCTGTACCTGCTCCAGCTGGGTCTGTCTGCGTTTAAAGGCCTCTAATGGGTCCTCCTCCAGGGAGTAGTTCTCAAGGACTGTGCGGACATCGCTGACGCCGCTCGTTGCTATAGCTGTGACGGACGAGAGAAGATTTTAAGAAGTGATAGGATGATCCTTGATACCATAGGACATCAGCAGATGAAATGACACACTGTTCCGTAACCCCAGCTCTGAGCACTAAACCAATCAGGGCTGGGCTACTGCTTGATCATAGGGGGTTAAAGCAGTGGGAACAGGGGTGCCCTTCCTCCCCTATGATAGCATACACCCTTCTCTCCCCATCACTGTCTATGGGACAGTACAAATCCAGTCATCACTAGAGGGAACAGGACCCTCAGTCACGTGAGCACCGGGGGTCTCAGCAGTCGTATCCCCACCGACGCAGCACACTCACTCTTCAGGAAGGTGGTGAGGTCATAGAGCGCCCGGTCTTCGGAGTTCCCGTCCCAAGCTTTTATCGCCAGGCCGTTGTATGGTTGCAGCTTGAACGCTTCTCGGTTACAATCTACGATCACTACCCGCTCCGGGTCCCTGTTCAGACACGAGATATCCTGGAAAAATAAAAACGGAAGAGATGAGCGTGCACGGGATCTGCTTCACCAGAGAGCAGATGAAAGTCGAGCCGGAGGCTGTCCGAGTATCGGGCGAGTACTCTAGATTTTAAAAAATATTTTACTTTGACACTAGGATGTAAAATGGAGTTCCCCTTTAAGACCAGGATGTTGGAGCACATATGGAGGACATAGGGCAAGTCACAGGCAGCAGTATAGGCATGAAACGAAGTCCAATAACCAAGCTGAGGATTACCTTGACGTGGTGTCCATCTGAATAACGCGTGGCGTCTCGGAATAGGCGGTACGATACAAAGCCGTGCGGGTCCAGGCCGTCGATGAGGGGGAATGCGGTCTGCAGAACAAAGCACGTTGTGTTAGATGTGTTGGGTGTCTACACATGTAGGAAGCGGGGTCCCCAATGGCAAAAGAAGGGGCTGACGTGACAGGTGTGGACATGTTAATGAGTTGTTCCATTATAGGCCATCAGTGGGCTCATGTATTATAAAGGAGGCCCCTCCATATGACAAGGGGCAGCCAGTAGGGGGCGCAGCTTGTACCTACCATGCCAGTTTCTGAGGTAAAGATAACGATTTCATACAGAGGTGCCAGCTGCTGGAAGAGGTTGTCGATGCCGGCCCGCTTCTTGAACCTCCATCCTGTTTCTAACTGAGAGCAGAGAACAACATGAGACACAAAGTGCCACCCAAGTCCACAGGCGGCATCTTGTACTGCACCACACACCATCAGAAGTAATAGCAGCTGGCCGACAAAGGACAAACGAGGACGTCGTGACCCCGACTTACCGACCACTCGGGGTGCAGCAGGACGTTCTTCAGCTCCAGGACCAGGGTGTACGGCGGCTGGTAGTACGGCTCCTTCAGGGGATCCGGAAGCAATTTGGGGCTTGTAGGTTCTATGATCATCTAGAGAATGGAAGGATGGGGGAACAGGTGAGCAAGTGCGGCACACCTGAGGGCAGGAGGGGGGTACAGGCAGAGGTAACTCACCTGCCGATAGTCCTTGAAATATTTATACGTCCTTTTAATCTGTTGCGCGACTGGAGGATCTGCAAGAAGGAAGGCGACTGGTTAACAGATTGTAGAAAAATCATGAAGTGTGTAGTGTCCTGCACTTATGGAAGCAGCGCCACGCTCGTGTACTGGCTGCGTGTGGTATTGCAGCTCAGATAAAGCTCGTGCAGAGGAGAAGACAGAGCGATGGAGTCGGCTTATGGTAGATCAGTAACGATCAGGTAGCGACAAGGAAACTGACAATATCAAAGGAAAATATATGTGGGTGCTTATTTCAGTCATTAGGTGCTGCACCCCTAAGTGGCAGCCACTGAAAATGAGGAGCAGGGAGAAGACAAACCCTTTAACCAACATAGCAGCAGCGCCATGGAGGCAACAGGTCACTCTGGAACTGTTGGAAGCCTCCAAAACTCCATCATTGGACTATCCTACAGATCCTTGTAGATTGTAAGCTCCTGGGAACAGGGCCCTCATTACTATTGTTTGATGTAATTACTGTGTTATATCCCCAATGACCTGTACTGCGCTGCAGACTATGATGGCGCCATATAAAGCATTATAATTATTTATAGGACCGTCCTTGCACTCACCATTGTCAAACTCATCAGGGATCTGGAAGAGATGAGAGAAGACATTAAACATCGGACCACAGCAAGCAGAGATCCAAAACGTTTCACATTTAAACGGACTGAAAAATATCCTATAAACGGAGATGAGCAGACCCGATTTTCACGTTCGAGTTTAGGGTTCATGTTTGGGACATATTGCTGGATTGGTGGTGGTGTCGCCCCTGGTCAATCACAGCCGTGGCTAGTAGCATGGATATTATTAGGATCCCATAGGATTCATAGGTAGGGATGAGCGGAACCAATGTTTGGCCCATCTCAAGCGATCCAGACATATTGCCAGATTGGTGGCTGAACAGGTCCGGGTTGCACGGCCTAACCAGAACATTGGGGCCGCTCATCTCTAAACATAAATCCTAATACTATGGGGGCCCACTGTGTGATCCCCAATCCACCATGCTGAATAGTGGGGGGGGTCCAGGCAATGAGGGATCACCCCTATAAAAGAGACTGTGTAGTGCTGCAAGGTTTGGGTCCTCCAGGACATGACTTGTATACAGGTTTGTATATTATATGGGAAGGTAATGTGTGTCCATATGGCCCCCGGATGTGTGCGGAGAGCTCACACTCTATAGGAGCGGCACAATTATGTAAAAGACGTGAGAGTGGGAACACAATGGAGAAGTGTGCTGCTAAACACACAGTAACCATCAAAGCGCGCAGACACCTAGGAGTGTGCCCGGCCGGGGTGACAAGTGTGGCCGTCACAGCAAGGTGATACCCGGCGCATATCAAAGGCCGGGAGAGGAAGCCCAGGCGTCAACAGGAAGCTAAAGATTAAAGGGACGGGACAGACACCACCGCCAATACCTGCCATGTGTCAGGGAATGACAGGGGCTGCTGTTCCCACAGACATTATACCCAGTCATGTGCTGCTTTCTTCATTCTTATCAGGTTCTGGGAAAGCTGGGTGACTACCAAGCTGCTATTACCACCTTGTTAGATTAGTAACCAATGGAAAAGTTGGGTCCTACGGCCTCTAGACACAGATAGGACTTGAATGTTCATAGAAGGTGTCACCTCACTGATATAGAAGGGACCTATGGAGTTTAGGGGAGTCATCGGATCATGGGGGGCTCTACAGCTATTAGTGTAATACAGGCTTCAAAGCGTGGGAAAGATGCTCCGGGCTTCCTCTTCACATACCCCTCCTAATAACAGTAAAAGTGGCTTCATACCTTCTGTCCCACATCAAAGAGGAGCGAGAGGAAGCTGCGGGCCGGCGGGCGGCACAAGTCCCCATCACTTCAGGGAGGGACACACTTGTCACCGGACTGTGAAGTGGGCACCATTATACCCCACGTGTGATATTCCCAGCACATTAAAGCCCAGACCAGGCCGTGGGAACTATTCTCACACAGACCGGGAAATAAAAAGGGGCCTGTATCACTTTAATAAGGTCCTACATGTAATGTATCACATACAATCCCCCCACCATGAGATAATGCGGGAGGAAGACGCAGGACCGGTAACTATTACACTGCAGCAGGGAAATGGAGCGTCGCATTGTGTCCGTGAAGACAATGGGCGATACGGGTCAGGCCACTCCGTGGAAAATGTAATGTGGACAGGCCGGAGGTCAACGGGGCAAAGGCTGGGACTCCGAGCGTCGCAGTTATATAGGATTAGGGTCAGGGATGTTAAGTGGGGAAGCAGGGACCCCTTTCTCTTATCACTATGGATAGTCAGTGACATCTGGCCGGCGCACTACAACTCCCAGCCTGCCATGTCTCCCCTGTAGTTCTGCATGTTTTTGGCTTGTATAAATAATGATACACACAGTCCTTTTTTCCAAGGACCAACCACATTTGTGTGCAGGATGATGGGAGTCATCCATCCACTACACTATATGCAAGGAGACTACAGACCGTCATTGTATCTGACCGAGATTGTGATGATCTCCCAAGGTTTTGCGCTGTTTGAAGAAGGCGACGCATAAATAAATGACCCAAAAACCTACATACATTTACACCACCATAACCTACAGATACATTATAATTCATTACAGGAACTCTACCATTGATATCCATCCTGATAAACCAGGGGCACTTACCCCCTTCCACTTTATGAGTTTACATATGGCAAAGGAAGGGGAAACTGCCAAGGGGAGACCGTGTAACAGCCTCGGAAGCGACAGCATGGAGGGGCTCTGGTAACGTCCTGCAGAGCTCTTCAGATTCATTAGCATACTTTTAAACATTGATTTATGAAGGACTGAGGCCATGGATACCAGATATAAAGAGATCCCATAGCCCTGGTGCCTGGATCTAGGAGTAAATGTCCCTGGTTTATCAGGATGGATTGTGATAGGAGATTTCCTTAGAAAAGCCCTGTGGTCTATTCACAGTGCCATACATTATATAGTGGCTGTTCTTGGTATTGCAGCTTAGCTCTACAGACCCCAAAGCAAAGGAGATATATATCTCTATACAGGCAGTCCCCGGGTTACATACAGGGTTTGTAGGTTTGTTCTTAAATTGAATTTGTATGTAAGTCGGAACTGTATATTTTATCATTGTAATCCCAGCCAGAACTTTTTTGGTCTCTGTGACAATTGGATTTTAAAAATGTTGGGTTGTAATAAGAACCAGGACTAACAATAAAGCTTCATTACAGACGCCTGTGATAACTGTTACAGCTGATTATTGTATCCTAAGGCTAAAATATAGTAAATTACCAACATCCAGAGGTCCGTTTGTAACTAGGGGTCGTATGTAAGTCGAGTGTTCTTAAGTAGGGGACCGCCTGTATGTCCTATACAGACAGTCCCCAGGCGAAGTACAAGATAGGTTCCATAGCCTTGTTCTTAAGTTGAATTTGTATGTAAGTAGAAACTGTATATTTTATAATTGTAGATCCAGACAACATTTTTTTTTGCCCCAATGAGAATTGTAGTTTCAAAATTTTTGCTGTAATGGGACCAAGGATTATCAATAAAGCTTCATTACAGACACCTTACAGCTGATCATTGCAGCCTGAGACTATAGTAACATCCAGAGAGGTCACCAGAGGTCACAGGGGGCAGAGGGGTCCGTCTGTAACTAGGGGTCGTCTGTAAGTCGGGTGTCCTTAAGTAGGGGGCCGCCTGTACATTGCTTCCCGACACGTGAGTATTTGTTCCATATAGAGACGAGACTTCATGTGTAGCTGCTGGAGACACTGAGCCTATACAGTACAATGATGAGAGCAGCACCGCCCCCTAGTGGTGTATTATCAGTACTGAAGTCATTATTTATACAAGCCAAAAACATGCAGAACTACAGGGGAGAAATGGCATGCTGGGAGTTGTAGTGCGCATGCCAGATTTCACGGACCGTCCACAACGCCGGAGATGTTGATAAGAGTTAGGAGTCGCTGCTTCCTCGCTCAAGTGTACATTGCTGTATCAGTGCGGACACTGTAATCATGTATAACCATGATGCTAGGAGTCCCATTCTCTGCCCATTGACTTCACCGATACATTGTGACGCACCATTTCCCTGCTGCAGTGTAATGGGAACCGGCTGCTGTGTTTCTCCTGAATTATCGATCATATTATCATGGGGAGGATTGTGATGGGCACCACTGGTCAACCCCTTAAGGACCCCTATTCATCCTCAGACCCTCTGAGCAGCCAACTTGTATGACTGGGGGGCAGGTAATAGAGCCGGTGACAGGTGGGGTCTTCCTTTGCCTGATCTCTCATAGTGAGAGGGAAAAGTGTAACAGCCTCTGAAGCTGCATAATTTTACAAGTTGATTTTAGAAGGAAGGAGGCCATGAATAACGAATATATAAGAAGATACCACAGTCCCGGTGCCTGGATCTATGGGTAATGTCCCTGGTTTATCAAGATGGGTTTCCGTTAGGTGTATACAGCAGGTTGGGGACCCCCGGAGCCTCTTACCTTATTTCCCTCCTCGTCCAATGCGCTGCTCCCTGCATCCAGAAGAGAGAAGATGTCAGAGGGCAATGAATGAGACGTGTCACCCCCTTCCCCATCCCCCCCGGGCCCTCACCGAATGTATAGACCATAAAGCCGCTCCCCACCAGGCCCAGCACCCCGGCCGTCCGCAGGAGGAACTTCTTAGCCCGGGCTTTGTTTTCCTTCTGCTTCCTCTGCTGTTCCTCGGATTCGGGGTTACCCTGTGCGTCCTCCGAGGTCTGCGGGAGGGAGAGAAAGGAGGAAAAGGGCATCAATTCCAACTACAACCTGCCCCCAGCCGACAAGAGCGACGACTCCGGAAAATATCCAGGATCTCTGTACACGCTGGAGGAAACGCCATTCACTGACAGCAGCAGAGATCCGGATATAGAGAGGAGATCAGAACCGAACCAGAAAGTGAGGGGTAAGCAGGGAGGGGGCTGACAAAGGGGCGCACAGCAGCTTGGGTAGTAGTGAATAATGATGGAGGAGGGGTCACATCACTACAGGGAAAGTACAGGGTACATCATTATGGGGGCAGCTACAGGGAGGGTACAGGGTACATCATTATGGGGGCAGCTACAGGGAGGGTACAGGGTACATCATTATGGGGCAGCTACAGGGAGGATACAGGGTACATCATTATGGGGGCAGCTACAGGGAGGGTACAGGGTACATCATTATGGGGGCAGCTACAGGGAGGGTACACGGTACATCATTGTGGGGGCAGCTACAGGGAGGGTACAGGGTACATCATTGTGGGAGCAGCTACAGGGAGGATACAGGGTACATCATTATGGGGGCAGCTACAGGGAGGGTACAGGGTACATCATTATGGGGGCAGCTACAGGGAGGGTACAGGGTACATCATTATGGGGGCAGCTACAGGGAGGGTACAGGGTACATCATTATGGGGCAGCTACAGGGAGGATACAGGGTACATCATTATGGGGGCAGCTACAGGGAGGGTACAGGGTACATCATTATGGGGGCAGCTACAGGGAGGGTACACGGTACATCATTGTGGGGGCAGCTACAGGGAGGGTACAGGGTACATCATTATGGGAGCAGCTACAGGGAGGATACAGGGTACATCATTATGGGGGCACCTACAGGGAGGGTACAGGGTACATCATTATGGGGGCAGCTACAGGGAGGGTACAGGGTACATCATTATGGGGGCAGCTACAGGGAGAGTACAGGGTACATCATTATGGGGGCAGCTACAGGGAGGATACAGGGTACATCATTATGGGGGCAGCTACAGGGAGGGTACATGGTACATCATTATGGGGGCAGCTACAGGGAGGGTACAGGGTACATCATTATGGGGGCAGCTACAGGGAGGGTACAGGGTACATCATTGTGGGGGCAGCTACAGGGAGGGTACAGGGTACATCATTATGGGGGCAGCTACAGGGAGGGTACAGGATACATCATTATGGGGGCAGCTACAGGGAGGGTACAGGGTACATCATTATGGGGGCAGCTACAGGGAGGGTACAGGGTACATCATTATGGGGGCAGCTACAGGGAGGGTACAGGGTACATCATTATGGGGGCAGCTACAGGGAGGGTACAGGGTACATCATTATGGGGGCAGCTACAGGGAGGATACACGGTACATCATTATGGGGGCAGCTACAGGGAGGGTACAGGGTACATCATTATGGGGGCAGCTACAGGGAGGGTACAGGGTACATCATTATGGGGGCAGCTACAGGGAGGATACAGGGTACATCATTATGGGGGGCAGCTACAGGGAGGGTACAGGGTACATCATTATGGGGGCAGCTACAGGGAGGGTACAGGGTACATCATTATGGGGGCAGCTACAGGGAGGGTACAGGGTACATCACTATGGGGGCAGCTACAGGGAGAGTACAGGGTACATCATTATGGGGGCAGCTACAGGGAGGGTACAGGGTACATCATTATGGGGGCAGCTACAGGGAGGGTACAGGGTACATCATTATGGGGGCAGCTACAGGGAGGGTACAGGGTACATCATTATGGGGGCAGCTACAGGGAGGGTACAGGGTACATCATTATGGGGGCAGCTACAGGGAGAGTACAGGGTACATCATTATGGGGGCAGCTACAGGGAGGGTACAGGGTACATCATTATGGGGGCAGCTACAGGGAGGGTACAGGGTACATCATTATGGGGGCAGCTACAGGGAGGGTACAGGGTACATCATTATGGGGGCAGCTACAGGGAGGGTACAGGGTACATCATTATGGGGGCAGCTACAGGGAGGGTACAGGGTACATCATTATGGGGGCAGCTACAGGGAGGGTACAGGGTACATCATTATGGGGGCAGCTACAGGCAGGGTACAGGGTACATCATTATGGGGGCAGCTACAGGGAGGATACAGGGTACATCATTATGGGGGCAGCTACAGGGAGGGTACAGGGTACATCATTATGGGGGCAGCTACAGGGTGGGTACAGGGTACATCATTATGGGGGCAGCTACAGGGAGGGTACAGGGTACATCATTATGGGGGCAGCTACAGGGAGGATACAGGGTACATCATTATGGGGGCAGCTACAGGGAGGATACAGGGTACATCATTATGGGGGCAGCTACAGGGAGGGTACAGGGTACATCATTATGGGGGCAGCTACAGGGAGGGTACAGGGTACATCATTATGGGGGCAGCTACAGGGAGGGTACAGGGTACATCATTATAGGGGCAGCTACAGGGAGGGTACATGGTACATCATTATGGGGGCAGCTACAGGGAGGATACAGGGTACATCATTATGGGGGCAGCTACAGGGAGGGTACATGGTACATCATTATAGGGGCAGCTACAGGGAGGGTACATGGTACATCATCATGTGGGCAGCTACAGGGAGGGTACAGGGTACATCATTATGGGAGCAGCTACAGGGAGGGTACATCATTATGGGGGCAGCTACAGGGAGGGTACAGGGTACATCATCATGGGGGCAGCTACAGGGAGGGTACAGGGTACATCATCATGGGGGCAGCTACAGGGAGGGTACAGGGTACATCATTATGGGGGCAGCTACAGGGAGGATACAGGGTACATCATTATGGGGGCAGCTACAGGGAGGGTACAGGGTACATCATTATGGGAGCAGCTACAGGGTGGGTACAGGATACATCATTATGGGGGCAGCTACAGGGAGGGTACAGGGTACATCATTATGGGGGCAGCTACAGGGAGGGTACAGGGTACATCATTATGGGAGCAGCTACAGGGTGGGTACAGGGTACATCATTATGGGGGGAGCTACAGGGAGGATACAGGGTACATCATTATGGGGGCAGCTACAGGGAGGATACAGGGTACATCATCGTGGGGGCAGCTACAGGGAGGGTACAGGGTACATCATCGTGGGGGAAGCTACAGGGAGGGTACAGGGTACATCATTATGGGGGGAGCTACAGGGAGGATACAGGGTACATCATTATGGGGGCAGCTACAGGGAGGGTACAGGGTACATCATCATGGGGGCAGCTACAGGGAGGGTACAGGGTACATCATCATGGGGGAAGCTACAGGGAGGGTACAGGGTACATCATTATGGGGGCAGCTACAGGGAGTGTACAGGGTACATCATTATGGGGGCAGCTACAGGGAGGGTACAGGGTACATCATTATGGGGGCAGCTACAGGGAGGGTACAGGGTACATCATTATGGGGGCAGCTACAGGGAGGGTACAGGGTACATCATTATGGGGGCAGCTACAGGGAGGGTACAGGGTACATCATTATGGGGGCAGCTACAGGGAGAGTACAGGGTACATCATTATGGGGGCAGCTACAGGGAGGGTACAGGGTAAATCATTATGGGGGCAGCTACAGGGAGAGTACAGGGTACATCATTATGGGGGCAGCTACAGGGAGGGTACAGGGTACATCATTATGGGGGCAGCTACAGGGAGGGTACAGGGTACATCATTATGGGGGCAGCTACAGGGAGGGTACAGGGTACATCATTATGGGGGCAGCTACAGGGAGGGTACAGGGTACATCATTATGGGGGCAGCTACAGGGAGGGTACAGGGTACATCATTATGGGGGCAGCTACAGGGAGGGTACAGGGTACATCATTATGGGGGCAGCTACAGGGAGGGTACAGGGTACATCATTATGGGGGCAGCTACAGGGAGGATACAGGGTACATCATTATGGGGGCAGCTACAGGGAGGGTACAGGGTACATCATTATGGGGGCAGCTACAGGGAGGGTACAGGGTACATCATTATGGGGGCAGCTACAGGGAGGGTACAGGGTACATCATTATGGGGGCAGCTACAGGGAGGGTACAGGGTACATCATTATGGGGGCAGCTACAGGGAGAGTACAGGGTACATCATTATGGGGGCAGCTACAGGGAGGGTACAGGGTACATCATTATGGGGGCAGCTACAGGGAGGGTACAGGGTACATCATTATGGGGGCAGCTACAGGGAGGATACAGGGTACATCATTATGGGGGCAGCTACAGGGAGGGTACAGGGTACATCATTATGGGGGCAGCTACAGGGAGGGTACAGGGTACATCATTATGGGGGCAGCTACAGGGTGGGTACAGGGTACATCATTATGGGGGCAGCTACAGGGAGGGTACAGGGTACATCATTATGGGGGCAGCTACAGGGAGGGTACAGGGTACATCATTATGGGGGCAGCTACAGGGAGGATACAGGGTACATCATTATGGGGGGCAGCTACAGGGAGGGTACAGGGTACATCATTATGGGGGCAGCTACAGGGAGGGTACAGGGTACATCATTATGGGGGCAGCTACAGGGAGGGTACAGGGTACATCATTATGGGGGCAGCTACTGGGAGGGTACAGGGTACATCATTATGGGGGCAGCTACAGGGAGGGTACAGGGTACATCATTATAGGGGCAGCTACAGGGAGGGTACATGGTACATCATTATGGGGGCAGCTACAGGGAGGGTACAGGGTACATCATTATGGGGGCAGCTACAGGGAGGGTACAGGGTACATCGTTATGGGGGCAGCTACACGGAGGGCACAGGGTACATCATTATGGGGACAGCTACAGGGAGGGTACAGGGTACATCATTATGGGGGCAGCTACAGGGAGGGTACAGGGTACATCGTTATGGGGGCAGCTACAGGGAGGGTACAGGGTACATCGTTATGGGGGCAGCTACAGGGAGTGTACATGGTACATCATTATGGGGGAAGCTACAGGGAGTGTACAGGGTACATCATCATGGGGGCAGCTACAGGGAGGGTACAGGGTACATCATTATGGGAGCAGCTACAGGGAGGGTACATCACTATGGGGGCAGCTACAGGGAGGGTACATCATTATGGGGGCAGCTACAGGGAGGGTACATCATTATGGGGGCAGCTACAGGGAGGGTACATCATTATGGGGGCAGCTACAGGGAGGGTACATCATTATGGGGGCAGCTACAGGGAGGGTACAGGGTACATCATCATGGGGGCAGCTACAGGGAGGGTACAGGGTACATCATTATGGGGGCAGCTACAGGGAGGATACAGGGTACATCATTATGGGGGCAGCTACAGGGAGGGTACAGGGTACATCATTATGGGGGCAGATACAGGGAGGGTACAGGGTACATCATTATGGGAGCAGCTACAGGGTGGGTACAGGGTACATCATCATGGGGGCAGCTACAGGGAGGGTACAGGGTACATCATTATGGGGGCAGCTACAGGGAGGGTACAGGGTACATCATTATGGGGGCAGCTACAGGGAGGGTACAGGGTACATCATTATGGGGGCAGCTACAGGGAGGGTACAGGGTACATCATTATGGGGGCAGCTACAGGGAGGGTACAGGGTACATCATTATGGGGGGAGCTACAGGGAGTGTACAGGGTACATCATTATGGGGGCAGCAACAGGGAGGGTACAGGGTACATCATTATGGGGGGAGCTACAGGGAGGATACAGGGTACATCATTATGGGGGCAGCTACAGGGAGGGTACAGGGTACATCATCATGGGGGAAGCTACAGGGAGGGTACAGGGTACATCATTATGGGGGCAGCTACAGGGAGGGTACAGGGTACATCATTATGGGGGCAGCTACAGGGAGGGTACAGGGTACATCCTTATGGGGGCAGCTACAGGGAGGGTACAGGGTACATCATTATGGGGGCAGCTACAGGGAGGGTACAGGGTACATCATTATGGGGGCAGCTACAGGGAGGGTACAGGGTACATCATTATGGGGGCAGCTACAGGGAGGGTACAGGGTACATCATTATGGGGGGCAGCTACAGGGAGGGTACAGGGTACATCATTATGGGGGCAGCTACAGGGAGGGTACAGGGTACATCATTATGGGGGCAGCTACAGGGAGGGTACAGGGTACATCATTATGGGGGCAGCTACAGGGAGGGTACAGGGTACATCATTATGGGGGCAGCTACAGGGAGGGTACAGGGTACATCATTATGGGGGCAGCTACAGGGAGGATACAGGGTACATCATTATGGGGGCAGCTACAGGGAGGGTACAGGGTACATCATTATGGGGGGCAGCTACAGGGAGGGTACACGGTACATCATTATGGGGGCAGCTACAGGGAGGATACAGGGTACATCATTGTGGGGGGCAGCTACAGGGAGGGTACAGGGTACATCATTATGGGGGCAGCTACAGGGAGGGTACAGGGTACATCATTATGGGGGCAGCTACAGGGAGGATACAGGGTACATCATTGTGGGGGCAGATACATGGGGCAAATCCAGATACACACGTCTGGAGACCTGAGATCACGTGTCACTGTCGCGCAGGTCAGGGGGAGGTCAGGGGGTGACAGGTCAGTGACTCCATGTCTCACCTCCTTCTGCTGGCTCCGCAGCTTGTCGTGCAGCACGGCTCCGGTCAGACTGTCCCCGGGCCCGGAGCTCAGCTGCCGGCACCCCAGCACCCCCCGGCTGGAGAGCAGTAACCGCACCGACCTCCCGCACGCAGGCACCAGCGAGGCCGCCATCTTTCTGGCACTGCAAAAGGACAACCAATCCCAGAGAAACCGGGAGCTGAGGAAACCAATCAGAACCGCGGACGCGATTGTCCAATCAAAAGCCGACAGACAACAGCCAATGGGGGAAGAGAATCCTAGTCAGCGAGCAGAACGCTGTCAATGTCAGGGCGCGGCGGCCATGTTGTGTGTGGCAGAGCGGGGGCTGTCAGAGGCGACTACACGTGCTGGGGGAGGGGCTGATTATCTAATGAGGACGAGCATCTGCCTAATTATAATAAATACTACAGAAGTCTAATGGTTCGGAAATCCTAATAATCCGGAATGTTCTCCCAGCTGAGAAATAGGATTTATTCAGGACACTGACAACAGGGAAAACACAGCAAATAGATATTTTCCCCCAGTTTTTTTCTGCAGATTTATCACATTTTTCTAGTTCGAGAGGAGCTAAAACTTTGTTTATTTTCCCAAAGTAGAAATAAACACGTAAAATAACAAAAAACCTGTGTGTTACCCGGACTGACCCCGATGTGCGTTACCCTGTTTAGACTGCGTTCACACACGGCGTTATCTGCAAAGGCTGTTTTGAGGAGTTAATGTAAACGCCACATGTGAACGCAGCCTTAACGTTGTGTACACAGCTCATAACTCCGCCTTGACCTCTCGGTGTACGGACACAAATCCCAAAGGGCACTTGATGAGTGTCAAAAGTGACCTGGAAAACAACACTACAGATGGGACAAGTTACCAAACCAATTTTATTCTTTCATTTATTCTCACAGCGGTGATCGAAGCATCACAGACCAATGACCGTGAGACCTCGGACCTTGGCCGGAATGTCAGGGAATGGCCTGGGTTCTCATCACTGCGACCTTGTAGTATAATCGATGTAAAAAAAACCCACTGTATCACTGTGCAGCCGAATGACATTCTTTGGGTCAGAACAATGTGTCGTTTCCAGTTTTGTTCTACACGGTCCAACTTTTGCAGGAGAGAAAGAGGGACTAAAGATTGTGCCCCCCCCCCCCAGCAGCTCATCCACGAATTGTGCCCCCATTAATTTTGTTCCCCCCAGACGCTCCCCCTTTATTTTGTTCCCCTTCCCGCAGGAGCTTCCCCTCTTGTTTCGCCCCCTCAGCATTTCCTTTTGTTTTGCCCCCTCAGGTAATCAGCTCTTTTGGTGTCCGGAGGATGCTGATGTCCCGGCACATAATTCCCGCCGAGCGCGGCAGAGCCTTAAAAAGAGGACTGCCCCACTGGATCCGGAACAGATGGGAGGTATGCTTAAAGGAAACCTAACACCATGGATCTACCTTATTAAGATCCAATGGTAGGTCGCTGCTGTAATCCACCCCCCCCCCCCGCCCCCCATGGTCATGTGGTCAGGGCAGGGTCGTATTAAGACCACCATGGGTCCTGGGCTGTATGAATATTATAGCCCCTACAGTTCTGGAATCACCTCCTACATCTGGTGCTACAATCAGCTTCTTGGGAATGGAGGATGTGTCCCTTCTGCTGCTTTCAATCTGCGGTTTCAGGACCTTTGGAGGACCTTGAAAGGCCCTGAAATGGCTCTTGTGTACTTGTGTATTGAGAGCAGGTAGAGATGAGTATTCATGGGTGAAGATCCTTCTCAGTATAAAATTTGGTGGGTGGTTTGGGTGGCCATCGGCCCCCTAGAAGGCTTGAGTCCCGGGCTACTGCCCAAACCACCTATATTAAAATCCACTACTGGGTCAGGGCCATGAGAGTTATTGGGGGTCATTTACTAAGGGCCCGATTCGCGGTTTCCCGACGTGTTACCCGAATATTTCCGATTTGCGCCGATTTTCCCTGTATTGCCCCGGGATTTTGGCGAATGCGATCGGATTGTGGCGCATCGGCGCCGGCATGCATGCGACGGAAATCGGGGAGCGTGGCTGAAGGAAAACCCGACGGATTCGGAAAAACCGCCGCATTTAAAAAAAAAAAAAAGTGTTGCGGGACTCGCGCTTACCTTCACCAGGAATAGGCCGGTGATCTTCAGGGCATTCCAGCGGGCCTCGGGGAACTTCAGCGCAGCAGCGCCACCTGATGGACGTCAGAGGAACTACCGTAGTGAATCCCGGACGGACCCGAATCCACCGCAGAGAATGCGCTGCTGGATCGCGAATGGACCGGGTAAGTAAATCTGCCCCATTGTGTAATCTCAAAACTGTTTACAGCTATGAGGAGCAGGTGTGTGTAGGTGGGTCTGGCTGGGTTCTGAGCTGGCCCAGGATACCTTACACAGGTACACAACAATATGATAATAAATGCAGGTAGATATATACGTAGTTGTAAATGTAATTTTATCTTTTTATTTGTTTCTTTTTATATCAAGGATTCAAATACAAAAAATAATTAACCACCAAGGAGCGACACATAATTAAATAAATTTTAATAAATTATTAAATATTAATAAATAGTACTATTTTAAGATAATCCAAAAAAAGTTTAAACTCGGCCGCAAAGGATCAGAAATCACTGATGACCATGAGGATGTTCTAGAGAAGCTTCTTCCTTCTGCATGGACTGAGGCCGGACATCTGGGAACATTGTGACGGTAATTTCTTGGCGTTTCCATTGTCAGAGATTAAAATATAACCTGGTGATGTCCAGAAGTGCATGTTCTTCAGCTGAGTTTGGAAAGTGAAGATCATCCTTTAGACTTGTGGATCTTCTGTGAATCTTCTGTGAAGCCTCTATGGAGTCACTTCCCGTGAGCCCAACACCCAACATCTTCCACCAGTACCGGGATGAGGCTGAGTAACACCGCGTCCTGGAGACAATCTGGAGATGCCTACAAGGTCATTACATGATGAGAATTTAGTCTATATTTTGAAGGTCAACATCAAGACTAGCGTCCTTTAGATGGGGCCCTGAGATGGCAGAGGCACTTTAAGCCCCTTGGTTTAACTGACCATGTGACTAAGTGGCTTGCCCACAAAAACAACTTTATGCGCAAGACCACGAATCCCGTTGAAACACTAGTGATCAGAAGAAGTTGTGTTCCTTGAACCATTGTCTTCATGGAACCCAATACTCTGATGTCCTAAAACTAGAAAGTTCTTCAACCCAATATGATGAGGTCACAGGAGTCCTCCTGGCAACTCCAACTTTTGTATGACGTATCCCATGATAACAGATAACTAAGCAAGCTACAAATGACTATTGAAGAACATCTCCTCTGGTGTCTGCTATACAATAAATCTTTCTATAGCTTAGCTAAGAATACAGTAGAACAACATGCTCTTCACTGGATGCCGTCTTCTTCAAATGTTGGTCTCCATCTTGCCCCTAGATATTGGTGGTCATTTACTAAGGGCCCGAATCGCTATTTTTCATAGGTTTTCCAGAAAATTACCGGTTTGCGCCGAATTGTCCTGGGTTTGTGGCGCACGCAATCAGATTGTGGCACATCGGCACCGGCATGCATGCAACGGAAATTGGGGGTCGTGGCTGTCGGAAAACCCGACAGATTCGGAAAAACCACGGAATTTAAAAAAAAAATGTGTCACTTGACACGTGCTTACAAGCACCCAGGATAGGATGGTGAACTCCGGCGGACTTCAGCGCAGCAGCGACACCTGGTGGACATCAGGCGCACTACCTTAGTGAATCACCGGAAGACTGAGAACGGGCCGCTGGATCGCGAATGGACCGGGTAAGTAAATCTGCCCCACTGGGTCTGAGTGATAAGATCTTCTATTCATTTCACTAATATTGAGGAGCACTTCCACATTTTACTTACCGTGTCCAAAAAAATCTGGAGATGTTTGAGCCATGGCTTCAGCTGCTCTGAGGGAAATTCGCTTATTCCAGATGACTCTTTCTGTCAGATGTGATATACAGTAATTAATAATAACGACGAGTGATGGACATATAAAATCAAAGAGTGGAACTTACAAAAACTGGATGTAAGGAACATAGAAACTTACACAGGTCAAGAGATCATCTTTTAATTTAAGGAAAATCAGGAGGGACTTAAATCCGGGATCTGAAACATCAGATGTGGAGACGTTCTCCAGAAATTCAACTACTACTGACACTCGCTCCAAAGTCAAGATCAGACGGTCATTGGGCTTTTATAAAGAACAATGGGGAGGAATAAGGATACACGTGGTTAATATGGGGGGAGGTTTAGGTCTGTGATTGCTATAAAAGTTGTCAGTAAGAGAGAACAGTAAGTACTTACCTCTAGATCACATCCCGATGGCTTGTGTCTCACCATTCTCCTGTAGCATTTTATGGCATTGGGCGACATGTTCTTCTCCTGTGAAGGGGGGAAAGATTTATAATTTGTCTAGAATGAATTGAGATAAGTTTAGGTGTCCATGTCTCTTATTTCACCAGAGTCAAAGTTCTGTGACACATCCGGGCAGATTTACTTACCCGGTCCATTCGCGATCCAGCGGCGCATTCTCTGCGGTGGATTTGGGTCCGGCCGGGATTCACTAAGGCAGTTCCACCGGCAGTCCACTGCTGCGCTGAAGTCCGCCGGAGTTCACGATCCATTGCTGAGTGCAGGTAAGCGCGACACTTTCTTTTTTTTCCGAATCCGTTGGGTTTTCTTTCGGCCACGCCCCCCGATTTCCGTCGCGTGCAACCCGGCGTCGATGCGCCACAATCCAAAAAACAGGGCAATTCAGGGAAAATCGGTGCAAAACGGAAAAATTCGGGTAACCCGCCGTAAAGCCGCGATTCGGGCCCTTAGTAAATGACCCCCATCACCTCATCATGTAATGGATGTGGTTGTCTATTGGATTTTGTTTGGTTTTTGAATTTTGGCTCAATTTGCCTCAATTCAAACTCATCTAATTAGAAGACGATTGTCCTCCTTACATGGTCATTCTGCAGTTGTCTGATCACGGTGATGTCCTCGGTAGATAGTGACTTATATCTGGACATCGGGCAGCGTCTCCTGTGTGGATGTCCGCTCACTGCCACCAGCACAATACTGAGGACCACCAGTCTGATGTCCATGGCTGGAGGATCGCTGCCGATCTGGAGACTTTCTTCTCTTCCTATGAACCTGTGGAGAAGATAATAACACATATTCCATGGTGATTGTCCATAAATCCATCATGTAAATGTCCACAGCTCTGATATCCTGGAGAAGATGCTCACCTGCTCAGGTGTCTTGTGAGATTCTGCTGTCTGTCTCAGCAATGTCTCAAGTCTTTCCATGTTTCTCCTTTTATACTTCTATCTCCTGAAGAAAAATCCCTCCATTTTCAGGATGTGGAGAATCTTCTCCCTACGATAAGAATACAAGTGACATTCCTCCTGTCACCTGTAATAATGAAAAAGGTCTCCTCCCATTTACCTGGAGTTACCTACTTAGGTCTCCTCCTAGTTTCCTAACGTCTTCCTCACATCTGTATGCTAAGGAAACTGAAAGTTGTAAGAATCTTCCTAGAGCGCTCGTACTAGAATTATCATCATAGTGAGAAGATATCTACAGATCCTGAAAATAGGGGCATATTTGTACAGGAGACTAAATCATGGAAAGACTTGAGATACAACTGAGACAAGCAGCAGAGAGACACAAGACACCTGAGCAGGTGAGCCTCCTCTCCAGGATATCAGAGCTGTGGACATTTACATGATGGATTTATGGACAATCACCATGGAATATGTGTTATTATCTTCTCCACAGGTTCATAGGAAGAGAAGAAAGTCTCCAGATCGGCAGCGATCCTCCAGCCATGGACATGAGACTGGTGGTCCTCAGTATTGTGCTGGTGGCAGTGAGCGGACATCCACACAGGAGACGCTGCCCGATGTCCAGATATAAGTCACTATCTACCGAGGACATCACCGTGATCAGACAACTGCAGAATCACCATGTAAGGAGGACAATCGTCTCATACCAAGGACTACTGGGACAATATGGCAGGACTAAGCATAAACTAACTTTATAGATACACCCATTGGACTAACACATGATGAGATTTAGCAAATCAATGTATAATACTTGATTTTTTCACTTGTACTATAGGAGACACCCTCTAGTACAGTGATTTTCAACCTGTGTGCCGTGGGGAAAGTTCCCAGAACTACGCTGCCCCTGTGTAGAGCTGCCCCGTATTTCTGCCCCATACTTACCTCCAAGCCCCGCGTTGGCGATCCGCCCATCTTCTGTAGCTCCTGCACCGCGCGGCCCATGTCACGTGACCAGAGGCGCGCGGTGCAGGAGCTACAGAAGGGGGGCGGATCGCCATTAGGAGAGAAGTTACGTGGAAGAAGACATCAAGGGTAAGTATATAGGGTTATTATTTGTATAGGGAAGGCAGCTAGGGTCTTTTTATTTTATTAGTAAAGGTAGGCTGGGGCTTTTTATTTAGAAAAGGGAGGCCTCTGGGGTCTTTTAACTAGAAAAGAGAGGCCGCTACGGGCTCTTAATTTGTAAAGGGGGGCCGCTAGGGGCTCTTAATTAGTAAAGGGAGGCCGCTAGGGTCTTTTTATTAGTAAAGGGAGGCCGCTAGGGGCTTTTTATTAGTAAAGGGAGGCCGCTAGGGGCTTTTTATTAGTAAAGGGAGGCCGCCAGGGGCTTTTTATTAGTAAAGGGAGTCCGCTAGGGGCTTTTTATTAGTAAAGTGAGGCCGCAAGGGGTTTTTTATTAGTAAAGGGAGGCTGCTAGGGTCTTTTTATTAGTAAAGGGAGGCCGCTAGGGGCTTTTTATTAGTAAAGGGAGGCCGCTAGGGGCTTTTTATTAGTAAAGGGAGTCCGCTAGGGGCTTTTTATTAGTAAAGGGAGGCCTCTAGGGGCTTTTTATTAGTAAAGGGAGGCCTCTAGGGCCTTTTTATTAGTAAAGGGGGGCATCTAGGGGCTCTTGATTAGTAAAGGGAGGCCGCCAGGGGCTTTTTATTAGTAAAGGGAGGCAGCTAGGGCCTTTTTATTAGTAAAGGGAGGCTGCTAGGGGCTCTTGATTAGTAAAGGGAGGCCGCCAGGGGCTTTTTATTAGTAAAGGGAGGCAGCTAGGGGCTTTTTATTAGTAAAGGGAGGCAGCTAGGGCCTTTTTATTAGTAAAGAGAGGCCGCTAGGGCCTTTTTATTAGTAAAGGGAGGCAGCTAGGGCCTTTTTATTAGTAAAGGGAGGCCGCTAGGGCCTTTTTATTAGTAAAGGGAGGCAGCTAGGGCCTTTTTATTAGTAAAGGGAGACAGCTAGGGCCTTTTTATTAGTAAAGGGAGGCCTCTAGGGCCTTTTTATTAGTAAAGGGAGGCAGCTAGGGCCTTTTTATTAGTAAAGGGAGGCAGCTAGGGGCTCTTGATTAGTAAAGGGAGGCCTCTAGGGCCTTTTTATTAGTAAAGGGAGGCCGCTAGGGGCTTTTTATTAGTAAAGGGAGGCCGCTAGGGGCTTTTTATTAGTAAAGGGAGGCAGCTAGGGACTTTTTATTAGTAAAGGGAGGTCGCTAGGGGCTTTTTATTAGCAAAGGGAGGCCTCTAGGGCCTTTTTATTAGTAAAGGGAGGCAGCTAGGGGCTTTTTATTAGTAAAGGGAGGCAGCTAGGGGCTTTTTATTAGTAAAGAGAGGCCGCTAGGGGCTTTTTATTAGTAAAGGGAGGCCGCTAGGGGCTTTTTATTAGTAAAGGGAGTCCGTTAGAGATTTTTATTAGTAAAGGGAGGCAGCTAGGGGCTTTTTATTAGTAAAGGGAGGCAGCTAGGGGCTTTTTATTAGTAAAGGGAGGCCGCTAGGGCCTTTTTATTAGTAAAGGGAGGCCGCTAGGGGCTTTTGATTAGTAAAGGGAGGCCTCTAGGGGCTTTTTATTAGTAAAGGGAGGCCTCTAGGGCCTTTTTATTAGTAAAGGGAGGCCGCTAGGGGCTTTTGATTAGTAAAGAGAGGCCGCTAGGGGCTTTTTATTAGTAAAGGGAGGCCGCTAGGGCCTTTTTATTAGTGAAGGGAGGCAGCTAGGGCCTTTTTATTAGTAAAGGGAGGCCGCTAGGGCCTTTTTATTAGTAAAGGGAGGCTGCTAGGGACTTTTTATTAGTAAAGGGAGGCCGCCAGGGGCTTTTTATTAGTAAAGGGAGGCAGCTAGGGGCTTTTTATTAGTAAAGGGAGGCCGCTAGGGCCTTTTTATTAGTAAAGGGAGTCCGTTAGAGATTTTTATTAGTAAAGGGAGGCAGCTAGGGGCTTTTTATTAGTAAAGGGAGGCCGCTAGGGGCTTTTTATTAGTAAAGGGAGGCCGCTAGGGCCTTTTTATTAGTAAAGGGAGGCCGCTAGGGGCTTTTGATTAGTAAAGGGAGGCCTCTAGGGGCTTTTTATTAGTAAAGGGAGGCCTCTAGGGGCTTTTTATTAGTAAAGGGAGGCCGCTAGGGCCTTTTTATTAGTAAAGGGAGGCAGCTAGGGCCTTTTTATTAGTAAAGGGAGGCCGCTAGGGGCTTTTTATTAGTAAATGGAGGCCGCTAGGGGCTTTTGATTAGTAAAGGGAGGCCGCTAGGGGCTTTTTATTAGTAAAGGGAGGCCGCTAGGGCCTTTTTATTAGTAAAGGGAGGCCGCTAGGGCCTTTTTATTAGTAAAGGGAGGCCGCTAGGGCCTTTTTATTAGTAAAGGGAGGCTGCTAGGGACTTTTTATTAGTAAAGGGAGGCCGCCAGGGGCTTTTTATTAGTAAAGGGAGGCCGCTAGGGGCTCTTAATTAGTAAAGGGAGGCTGCTAGGGCTTTTTATTAGTAAAGGGAGGCCGCCAGGGGCTTTTTATTAGTAAAGGGAGGCCGCTAGGGGTTTTTTATTAGTAAAGGGAGGTCGCTAGGGGCTTTTTATTAGTAAAGGGAGGTCGCTAGGGGCTCTTAATTAGTAAAGGGAGGCCGCTAGGGGCTTTTTATTTGTAAAGGGAGGTCGCTAGGGGCTCTTAATTAGTAAAGGGAGGCCGCTAGGGGCTTTTTATTAGTAAAGGGAGGTCGCTAGGGGCTCTTAATTAGTAAAGGGAGGCCGCTAGGGGCTTTTTATTAGTAAAGGGAGGCCGCTAGGGGCTCTTAATTAGTAAAGGGAGGCCGCTAGGGTCTTTTAATTAGTAAAGGGAGGCCGCTAGAGGTTTTTATTAGTAAAGGGAGGCCGCTAGGGGCTTTTTATTAGTAAAGGGAGGCCGCAAGGGGTTTTTTATTAGTAAAGGGAGGCCGCAAGGGGTTTTTTATTAGTAAAGGGAGGCCTTTTATGACTGTTTTAGTGTAATTTTGTGCTATTTTGGTTGGTGGTGTGCCCCAGGATTTTCTAAGTATAAAAAGTGTGCCGCGGCTCAAAAAAGGTTGAAAATCACTGCTCTAGTAGCAGTCACCCTCCCTCTTCTAGAACATATTCTTCATGTAGTTATGTATATAGCATGTATAATGCTCACTATGTGATGTTAAGATCCAATAAATCCTTCTCTATCCACCACAGGCAAAGAACATGTCCTCCAGTGCTGAAGGATGAGCAGATACGGACAGAGTAGAAGACGTTTTACTGAGTACTGGAGGGGTTAACAAAAGAATAAATTGTCAATTATCTTTTTATATATTATTTTGAAAGGCAGCTCCACAATGGGGTTCATTTACTTACCGGGTCCTGTGGCAATCCAGCGGTGCCTTCTCCAACGCGGATTCGGGTCTTCCGGCGATTCACTAAGGTTGTGCGATTCACTGAGGTCCACCGAGGTCCGCCGGAGTTCACCATCCTATTCGTGGTGCATGTAAGTGCGTGTCAAGCAACACTTTTTTTTTTCAATAGCGCGATTTTTCCGAATCCTTCGGGTTTTCCGATGGCCACGCCCCCCCGTTTTTCGTCGCATGCAAGCCTGCGCGATGCGACACAATCCGATTGTGTGCGCTAAAAACATGGAGCAATTCACCACAAAACGGTAAAATACGGAAAACCTGGCGGAAAAACATGATTCGAACCCTTAGTAAATGTGCCCCAATGTCTCCAGGACGCCGTATTACTTAACCTCATCACGTTACTGGTGGAGGATTTTGGGCTCATGGGAAGTTACTACACGGAATATCTTATCTAAAGTCTTGATGTTGCTCTTTAGGAACCTCTTCCATGGACTTCACCAATAAGTCATCTTCTCCTTTTCCTATTACCAACGGTCATTATGGAAAGGATATGAAAAATACATGATTATCCCAATATCTAATTGAGAGAGATGAGAAATGGATCTTCAGTCTCTTAGCATGGAAGATGACATACAAGATGTGGTCTTCAAAAATGTGAAAACTATCCCTCAGTGAAGCTACTGGAAGTTTTAATATTTAGAAATATTTTTTATATTTTTTTTATTATGTATATTTATTCTATACTTTATTCTTCTATTTATAATAAAAAATAAAACTTTTGTACAATTAATAACGTGTTCTCCAACTCTCAACTCCTGGACTGGAGCTTGATCAGAGGTAGCTTTGAGTTAAAGAGACCCTGTCACCCTCAAAAACAGCACCAGGAGCTACTTACTAAAGATACACAGATACAGCAGTGTTACACTGCTAGCGTTATTGGAAACCTCCGATAATGCTAACAAACACTGATGCCCTGTATACTACAAACGACGGACCGCTCTCAAAGCGGTCTGGCGTATTCATGAGGGGTTGGGATTAGGGGCGGTGACTGCCGCCTGACACGTAGCACTGGCCTATTGAGAGGGCGGGGCGGTTTTGGGGAGAGGCGGCACCTTGGACTTGGACTGCCCCCTGATGAATACACCGGACCACTTTGAGAGTGGTCCGGTGTTTCCAGTGTATAGCGCGGCAGTGTTTGTTAGTGTTATCGGAGGTTATCGGAGGTAACACTTCTGCGTTTGTTTTAGCACTAGGAGCTGCTTACTGTAGTAACAGCTCCTAGTGCCATTTTTGAGGGTGACAGGTCCTCTTTAAGGCCACAATCAAAATAGAGGGGAGAGACCACAAAACCGGAGGCCAGGAGTTAGAAACTGATGAGAACCGGGAACATGGTAGCCAGGAAGCAAGTTATAGAAGATTCCTGGAGTAGATTGGTTAGTACCAGGATGAACAGGATCAAATAATCATAATCCAGGAGCAGCCCAGGTCGCTAACAAGAGAATAAAGCACAGGAAAAATTAAGATCAAGGTCAGGAATCAAGGAGCCAGATGTCAAGACAAGAAAGAGATGCAGGCCCTTAACTAACCCACAACCTCGGTCCCTGCCTACTTGCCTGGCTCTGCACTAACCCACAGGCAACAACTGGTTGACGTTTCCTACTCTGAGTGTTTGCTCAGAACAGATAACAAACAAACAAAGAGAGACAGACAGACGCAAGCGTAGACAAGATAACCGGGTCAGAAACAAGATGGCGGCAAAGTACAGAATTGAGAGGCAATAAATAGTCAAGAATGTAACAAGTATGAGATAACATAGCAATAGCAATAGAGAGAACTACAACAAGTATCTGGAGGCCAGTATAACCAGCACTGAAAGAAATCATAGGATAGAAGAGAAACCAATCTTCACCGTTATGAACACTAACACTGGCACCAATGAATGGCAACACCTTTATTTAAACATAGCCATATACGACCAAACACTATACCGCAATTAAACACTTTGTTTGTTACGTAAAAATAATAAACAGGACAATGGGAACACGCACTTGGACCAAGAACTTCGTCAGGTTCTGAGAAAGAAGGGAGGAGTGAGTCTAAATGCAGTTCCAGGAACTGACTGATCCGACTTTCCAGCTCTCCAACAACACCTGAGACACACCCTCAGCCCAGAAACAAAGACGTAATCACCCAGCTTTCCACAGAATATTGACCCAGCTCAGCCAAAGGAACTAAATCTGCCGATCAAGTTGCCAATCATAGCCCCAAGCAGCCCTCGGTGTGGTTCACAAGCCCAGAACGCTGCAGCAAGAACCAGAGTCCAGGAACAAGGAGCTAGAAACAAGGTGCCCACCAAGGATTGGAACAGGAACTGTGTGACGAGGTGCCATGTTGACAAGAAAGAAAAGAGCGTAGCGCCAAAGAAAATCATTATCCGATCAGTAGTAATAACAGACAACGCCATGTTACAATTTACTGAAATGTAAATAACTTTATTAAGAAAATCCCGAACATTCACCCGAGACAAATAAATGAAATATTTGAACAGATAATTTTTCATATTTAGTCAGAACCTTCCTTGTCTTTCCAAAAATGCTCAGACAACATTGTTGCATGTGATGACATTGTCAAGGGGGTCAAGGGTGCTCCTGCGACTCATATCACGGGTTCACCCATACCCCTCCATGTTCGCAGGCATGGCGCTTGCTCTGCTCACCTCTCCCCGCTCCTGATTCCTATCCGTGGTCCATGCGCACGTGTCCCCATTTCCTAGGGCGCACGCACGCCAGCTTCAGGACATATAAAGGGCCAGCGCACCGTTAATTGGCCATTTCCCAGAAATTTATTTAAACCTGCCTCTCCCATCACACCCTGCCGGATATTTGTGCCTTGTGCCTTAGAGAAAGCTTTGTTTGATGCCCTGCGCTGTGATTGTGATTTGTGTGGTGACTCTGGTTCCGTTCCTGACTACGTTCCTCCGCTGCCTGCCTTGACCTATTGCTACGTCCCCGACTCTGATCCGGTGCTGCCCGTCCTGACCTCCTGTCTGTCCCCGACTACGAGATTGCCTGCCGTTCCTGTACCTCGACCTTGGCTGCCACCGCGGACAAGTCACACCTGTGGTACAACCTGGTGGTACCATGTCGCGGCGAGTCCATCCTGCTTTGCAGAGGGCTCTGGTGAAGACCAGGTGCCACTTAGACTCCGGTCCCGGTCTTGGCTTGTGTCATCATCCGCGGTGGTTCAGAGGATCCACTACCTACGATCTTGACAGTCATTTTGTAGGATCTTCTGCTTCTTCTGTGTAGTCTTTATTATTTTGACGTAGAAATAACCATTAGTTATGGAAAACATGGGACTTCTCGGAAGTATATTTGTTCTCGCATTTCCATGAGACCAACACCCAATGTCCTCCAGTCTTATCTATGTGAAGAAGCTGAGTGACGCAGTGTCCTGGAGATGCCTGCGAAATAGGATGTAAAATGTTACAAACTACGTTGTGGACTCCACATTCTGTGAAATCATCTTCATATCTAATGAGGTTCCAGTTCAGAAGAACATCATTTGCTCTACGTAATCTTTGGGCAAGACATGGGGAGAGCTCCAATGTCTCCTGCTCTTCAATTACACGTCGTAAATTAACTACACACCCTAATAACTCATTCAGATAATGAATCCAATGCCCAGATTAGTCTTTAGATTTGTCTATTGCTTTACTAAGACTTCCGACGGGTTCTCCACCGGTCCCTTGCTATCTTCAAGCCAAAATATTTGGACTTCTTCTCTTCTCTTGATGTATCAATGTGTTGGAATTAAAGCATTACCTTAACTTACTGAAATAGTGAAGAGAACTCTACGGGACCCACAGAGCACAGAGAGTATCACATACTCATCCCTATATACACTATTTCCTGATCCTACATGTGCTTTTCCAAAGAGTTGAACATATTCCCACTCCACCTATTCTAAACTATTCTAAACTTGAGACCCCCAAGTAGATTCCTTCTACAGTAATAACTGTGTAGCCTAATAAACTAGTAACTACCTCCTAATATCTCTGTGGATTCCTCATGTTACCTGCAGTAGGGGTGGAGTCTCCTGTCAGTTACTTGCCGTCACCTTCTCACCTGTACAGGTCTCCTCCTTGTTTCCTGACATCTACTCATTACCTGCATAGTAAGGAAACTGAAAACCGTACGGAATTCCTACTCGAATTGTGAACGTAAAAAGAAGATATCTCCACATCATGAAAATGAAGGATTTTTTCTTTTGGAGACTGCACTATATAAAGAGAGACATGGGAGGATATAAGACAGAGTTGAGACAAGCAGCAGAGAGAAACAAGACACCTGCACAGGTGAGCCTCTTCTCCAGGATATCAGAGCTGTGGACATTTACATGATGGATTTATGGACAATCACCATGGAATATGTGTTATTATCTTCTCCACAGGTTCATAGGAAGAGAAGAAAGTCCCCAGATCGGCAGCGATCCTCCAGCCATGGACATCAGACTGGTGGTCCTCAGTATTGTGCTGGTGGCAGTGAGCGGACATCCACACAGGAGACGCTGCCCCATGTCCAGATATAAGTCACTATCTACCGAGGACATCACCGTGATCAGACAACTGCAGAATGACCATGTAAGGAGGACAATCGTCTTCTATTCAGGAGTCTGGATGTTATTCTAGAGTTTTAAAAACTTATTCAAAGATCCAATAAATTCTTCTGTTATCCTCCACAGACACAGAACATGTCCTCCAGTGCACTGAGATGCTACAGAAGGATGATAAGACACAAGCCGTCTGTATGTGACCTTAAGGTAAGGACATACCTGGCTCTGCTCTACTGCTTAGCACTTTCTTCCATTATTGTCTTCTACACAAACTGAAGAACCATCTTACACTCCTGTCGTGTTTCCTACTTCTTCCCTTCTACAGTCCAGTGACCGTCTGATAATGACCTTGAAGAGAATCACAATCACTACAGAAGTTCTGGCTAATCTGTCCACATCTGCTGTGCCCGACCCTGTATCACAGTCTCTCATGATGCTCCTCAAAATCAAAGATGATCTTCTGATCTGTGTAAGTCCATGAGATCCTCCTGATTATTGTTATCATTGTTCAAGGCTTTGCTGAAATATGGAAATATTGAGCCACAACTTATCATCAACTTGTATGTTTTCATCCTCAGAGGGGATCACCAGGACAGGACGGTGGAACAACTTCTGAGCAGCTGAAGCCATGGCTGCACCATCTCCAGCACTTTGTGGAAGAGGTAAGTGTCCTACATTACAGAGTTACAGAACCTCATAGATTCCTGTCCTCCATGGTGGTTCATTTGATATAAGTGGAAAACCATAGATTGAGCGGATGACGTACAAGGTCAGGGAGAACTTATAGTTGTCTCCACAATATCTTACAGTTTACATTTTTCTTCTGCAGGCATCTCCACAATGTCTCCAAGATGCTGTGATACTCGGCCTCATCCCGTTACTAGTGGAAGATGTTGGGTGTTGGGCTCATGGGAAGTAACACAACTACTAGAAGATCCCAGAATCTCAAGCATGATCGACAATTTCCAAGTGAAGGATTTTGGAGCTTTTGGAGCATCTCTGATGGAAATCACAAGTCTGTTATCTTGTTTTCTACAGTCCATATTTAACTTTGATAAAAAACAAAACAAAAGAAAATTACTGTCTATGGAAAGGAATCCTCCATGAAGAAGACAGAGAAAATCCTCAAACTTTTTTATCATAATTATCATGATAATTTCTTTGGCCTTTGAATATGAAGGACATTAACCTTCACATTTCTTACATAAGAGAATATTAATATGTTATATTTATTTATATTTTATGTATTTATATAATTTATTTTCTTATATTTTTGCTGATTAATTTATATATTATTATATTTTGTGTTTTTTTATTGTGTATTGCTCTTTTTGTGACTATTTTTAATAATTTCGGTAAAATGTTAAAATAAAATTTTCCATCATTAAGAGCAGTCATCTCTAAATATTATTACGTTTGCTGTGTTACATTTTCTCCGTTGATGACCTATGAAATGTTCTTTCACAATATTGCTCAACGTATTATAAAATCGGAGCCTCGGTAAGGCCTAAGTAGTCTCTTTTTAGGACCTTGTGAGCATGGTTGAAGTAGATTTTCAGGATGAAGTGCGTGGCCTTAACCCATCCTTCAGAACCCATTGCCCATCCTTACGACCACATCTCTTCCAATAAACAAGACAACGGAGTTTCCCAGAAACTTTTCTGCAGCCCAGGACTTGCTTTGTCCCAAAGACGAGTGGAAGTTTGGGAACAGAGGTGGCGGAGTCTTTAATTTTTGTAGAAAATCTGTTATTGACCAGGTTATACAGGAGGGAAATACTATTGAGCATCAGAAAAGAAGAAGCCAACCTGAGGCAAAATGTAACCATGTACAATGGATTTACAGAAAATGGCCCAACGAGACAAAACTTTTTAACCAATATTTTTGTAAATAACCAAATTCTATCCTCTGGAGCAGTTTTGTGACATGGACTTCAATGTTTGTCTGCAATCATCTTGGCCTATAAATCTTGGTTCAGATACCTTGACCGTATGACAGTAAGGAGTTCATACATGTAGGAATGGGGGACGCTGGTTAAATTGACCTCTGTTATTCTGATGGCCAGTGGCCCCCATTACTACCTGTAACCCTCATCCTTTATGAGTATAAGCTCCTTATTTCCATATTCCTATACCAGCTATCTGATGAAGGTCACAATGTAAAAGATCGAAGCTCGAAAAGTCAAAAGTCATTTAAAGATGATTATAATTTTTGGAAAAGTAAACTGTTGACTAAACATCGTACACACTTCAAGTGCCGGATTCTTGTGTCTATATTGACCATTATGATGATCCTGTCCAACGAAAGGCAGCCAAGATGATATTTCTGAACACATTCAACCCAAAGTAATAGCCAAGTCAACAAAGGACCTGATTGATCAGCCCAACCACTACTCTGAGTCTGGTATCTCTGAATTTATAGGATATCTCCAAACTCTTATACAAAATTGTTCACAACTTGTAAACAGATTCTTTTCCATGGAGGCAATGTGACAAAGGATGCTATGGGGGTGGTGACCACAACCATCAGGATGCAAAACCCTGAGCTGAAAACAATGGGTCAGATTTACTTACCCGGTCCAGTCGCAATCCCGCGGTGCATTGTCCGACGAAGATTCGGGTCTGCCGGGATTCACTAAGGTCGTGCACCCGATATCCACCAGGTGTCGCTGCTGCGCCCAGGTCCGTCGGAGTTCACCTTCTTCTTCCCGGTGCATGTAAGTGCTTGATCTTGCGACACGTTTTTTTATATTTCACGTTTTTTCAGAATCTGTCGGGTTGTCCAACGGCCACGCCCCCGATTTCTGTCGCGTGAAAGCTGGCGCGATTGCCCCGAAATCTGAACACGTGCGCCAAAATCCAGGCGGAATTCGGCGCCAAAATCCAGGCGGAATTCGGCGCAAAACGGAAAAATTCGGGAAACCTGACGAAAGTGCGGCCATGGAGCCCTTCGTAAATGAGCCCCAGTGTTCCTTGGAAGTTCTGAAATATAGCCAGGCAAAAAACATCTCAGTTGAAGTCACTTCTCTCCTAAATAAGTAATTCCACCTGGACTCAAGGCTTAGTAGAATTGCTTGGACAATGTTCAACAAGTAATAAAATCTCAAGGAATCTCCTTCAAATCAGGGAGATGGTGAACAATGAAGCAGAGGGGTCCATGCAGAAGACTCTGAGCTGCTACAGTGGAAGGATACTGTCATAATTGCCATCCAAGAATTTGGGGATTGGTCTAGGTGCTCCTCCAGTTCATGAAAACCTGAAGGCAGATCAATCGTTGAATCCATGGTCTAGTTGTACTATGACGGTCACATAAAGGATTTGTAATTATTAATCTGCCTGTGGTCTGGTACATCCCAGGTCACCCTGACATGAAACTGTAGAGGAAGTATCTATATGTCCAGAAATGGATATCCACCAAATGAATGGGCATCGTACCAATCATCCCCAATCATTGACCTCAATGTTTGTATTAACCAATGACTTCTTACTATACCGATAGCATCAACATATTGTCCTAACTCCTAACCATTCATCCACCTTAGATGCTGCTATAGTAGGAGATAACAAGCAGCGGACAGTTAGTTCCATCAATAATGTATGGGCCAGATGTGAATGAGGTCTGCTACTGCTGTTGCCGCCATCGCTCCCCCACAACTACTAATGACCTGAGCAAAGTTATAGAAGAAAGTCTCTTGAAAACCCCTTCATTCACACTCCGGCCGCTACTCATTAGCTGTGACAGAAGCTTCAGATGCTGAAAACTAGAGGGAGCGAGATGCACAGGGCCACATCCACTCTATTGGTGGCCTGGAATCATCCATAGGACCTGATCAGTGTAGGGTTAGGATGTCGGACACCACCAATCACATACTGATGACCTATCCTGAGGGTAAGTATCAAAAATGTGTAAGTGGCCAGACAACCCCTCTTAGTTTTTGGAAAGGTTGTAGATATTATTTAGTATCTGGTCTCACATATTTCTATTACATTTTAAATGTGTCTTTCTCTAAGATCCTGTATTATGCCCCAATACACATTCACATTCAATGACAAACATGGAGGAGCAGATTTTGATTGGTTTTTGGTTTTTGGGAAATTCTTTCTTTGTAACGTAATATTTCTGTACATAGTCGGGATTCCTCCTGTTACCTGTAGAAGAGGTGGATTCTTCTCTCAGCTCCGTGCTGTCACCGTCTCACCTGTACGAGGCTCCTCCCACTTACCTGACGTCTCCTTCTCACCTGTATAGTGAGGAAACTGAAAGTTGTGTAAAGTTCCCTTGTCTGCTGTCACTTATCTTCTGACACTAGAATTCTGATCGTAGGGAGAAGATTCTCCACATCCAGAAAATGGAGGAATTTTTCTTTTGGAAACTGAAGTATAAAAGGCAAAGAATGGAAAGACTCAAGACATTGCTGAGACAAGAAGAGAGACACAAGACACCTGAGCAGGTCAGCATCTTCTGCTGGGTGTATGTCCAGGATATCAGAGCTGTGGACATTTACATGATGGATTTATGGACAATCACCATGGAATATGTATTAATATCTTCTCCACAGGTTCATAGGAAGAGAAGAAAGTCTCCAGATCGGCAGCGATCCTCCAGCCATGGACATGAGACTGGTGGTCCTCAGTATTGTGCTGGTGGCAGTGAGCGGACATCCACACAGGAGACGCTGCCCGATGTCCAGATATAAGTCACTATCTACCGAGGACATCACCGTGATCAGACAACTGCAGAATGACCATGTAAGGAGGACATAGTCTTCTATTCAGGAGTCTGGATGTTATTCTAGAGTTTTAAAACCTTATTCAAAGATCCAATAAATTCTTCTGTTATCCTCCACAGACACAGAACATGTCCTCCAGTGCATTGAGATGCTACAGAAGGATGATAAGACACAAACCATCTGTATGTGACCTTAAGGTAAGGACACACCTGGCTCTGCTCTACTGCTTAGCACTTTCTTCCATTATTGTCTTCTACACAAACTGAAGAACCATCTTACACTCCTGTGATGTTTCCTACTTCTTCCCTTCTACAGTCCAGTGACCGTCTGACAATGACCTTGAAGAGAATCACAATCACTACAGAAGTTCTGGCTAATCTGTCCACATCCTCTGTGCCCGACCCTGTATCACAGTCACTCATGATGCTCCTCAAAATCAAAGATGATCTTCTGATCTGTGTAAGTCCATGAGATCCTCCTGATTATTGTTATCATTGTTCAAGGCTTTGCTGAAATATGGAAATATTGAGCCACAACTTATCATCAACTTGTATGTTTTCATCCTCAGAGGGGATCACCAGGACAGGACGGTGGAAGACCTTCTGACCAGCTGAAGCCATGGCTGCTCCATCTCCAGCACTTTGTGGATGAGGTAAGTGTCTTACATTACAGAGTTACAGAACCTCATAGATTCCTGTCCTCCATGGTGGTTCATGTCCTACAATCATTTGATATAAGCAGAATACCATAGATTGAGCGGATGACATATAAGATCAGGGAGAACTTATAGTTGTGTCCACAATATCTTACAGTTTACATTTTCCTCTGCAGGCATCTCCACAATGTCTCCAAGATGCTGTGATCCTCAGCCTCATCTTGTTACTAGTGGAAGATGTTGGGTGTTGGGCTCATGGGAAGTAACACAACTACTAGAAGATCCCAGAATCTCAAGAATGATTTACAATTTCCAAGTCAACTGCAGGTTTATAACTTTTGGAGCATATTCAACCTTCATGATGAAAGCAGAAGAAAATCACTGTCTATGGATTTGAATCCTCTATGAAGAAGACGGAGAAGCTCCTCAAGGATTTCATCCCAATTCTCATGATTATATCATTGGCTTTTTTTAATCTTAAGGACATTAACTTTTACATTTCTTTTAAAAAAGAAGATGAATATTTTAGAATTATTTATACTTTATGTATTTATATAATTTGGTTTTGTTATATTTATGCTGATTAATTTATATTATTGTATTATTTATCTTTTAAGAAACATTGTATTTATATTTTTTTATATATTTATAATTTATAAATTGTTTCTTATAAATTTATAAGATAAGATTTCTTTTAAATATTTGTGAGCAAAATGTTAAAATAAAATTGTCTTTAAGTCCAATCTTCTTAAAATGCTGATTATTTTGTGGTTATGGTGTCACGTTTCCATTGTTAATGACCTATGAAAGGTTCTTTCGTAAAGTTTCACTATATCATGCAGCTATTTGTACCTCCATGCAGCAGAACATGCAGTAGGGCATCAGGATTCTCTTCTGAGGATAGCTGGAATGTAATTTCACGATGAGCTACGTAGCCTTAACCTCTCCTTCAGAACTGACTGTCCATGCTTATTACCATGATTCTTCCATAAATAAGGAATGAAAGATTTTTCCATTAACTTTCCTACAGTCCACAACTTGATCAGACTCAAAATTCACTGAAGATTTGGAGAATGAGTTGAGGGTCGAATCAATTTTAAAATGCAGAAGGATGCAGAAGGGATACATGGGAATTTTTGAGGTTCTGGAAAGAAAACGTCAACATCAGACATATTGGGGCACATTTCCTTGCCCGGCTTAGTTGCAATCCTGCGGCGCGTTCTCCGGTGAGGATTCTGGTTCTGCCGGGATTCACTAAGGTCTGTGCGCCTGATATCCACCAGGTGTCGCTGCTGCGCCGAGGTCCGCCGGAGTTCACCTGCTTCTTCCTGGTGCACGTAAGTACTGATCTTGCAGCACAAATTCTTTTTTAAATTCTGCGGTTCTTCCGAATACATCGGGCTGTCCGACGGCCACGCCCCCCGATTTATGTCGCGTGAAAGCCGGCGTCGATGCGCCAAAATCCGATCGCGTGCGCCAAAATCCCGGGGCAATTCGTCGCACATCAGAAATCATCGGGAATCCCGAGGAAGGTCGCGATTTGGACCCTTAGTAAATGAGCCCCAATGAAATGTTACAATTAGTTGGTTGAAATAACAATCAAATTCTTTGCTCTGGAGCAGTTTTGCACTTACCTTCACTCGGAATAGGCCGGTGATCTTGAGTACATTTCGGCGGGCCTCGGGGAACTTCAGCGCAGCAGCGCCACCTGGTGGACAGCGGAGGAACTACCTTAGTGAATCCCGGCCGGACCCGAATCCGCCGCAAATGGACCGGGTAAGTAAATCTGCCCCATTGTGTCGCTCCACCTCATTCCGTTACTGGTGGAAGATGCTCGGTGTTGGGCTTATGGGAAGTAGCGTTATAAGATTCATAGTGAATAGTTATAAGATTCACAATGAAGAAGTTCTCTAGATAAGGATCTGCCCGGCAAAGTTCATGATAAAAAAATACCTGGACCGAATGAAAGACCTTTGAGAAATATACAATATATAGGAAAATTTTTATACTTTTTATTAAGGTTTCTTTCAGAATTCTCTTGTTATCTCCATTGATAAGGCAGGTTTCTGGAAGCCGTGATCAGTCCAAGGGATGTGACCCTTATGTCACCTATATAGACTTGAATGAACACTGTGTCACATTACATCCATCTATAACCATCTATGGTGCTGGGGACTCATGACACAGGACTACAGCTTTTATCTGACGTCATGAGTATAATACAGAACATGATTCGTGTAGCGAGGGCAGTGACTCCGAGCGTCATAGGAGAATATATAAGGACTATATTCCATGGATTTACCCGGGTCATTTAAAATCCTAAGCTTAATAAAACTATCACAATTTGAATTCCCATCCATTCTGTTCCCAACCCAACAAGATCAGAGGATCTATTTCCCCAATTAATGGGTCAGGAGATCCACTTTACATCCTGTCATTAAATTGGAATCCTGGAAAATCGAAGCTTGACACTCGGTTATATGTTGGACCTGGTGCTCTAGGTCAATAGACAAGTCATTATGAGCTCCGGAGGCCAAAATGCCCAATAAAACAATAGTTTTTAATGACCAGAGATTTGCACATTGACCAATAAAATCTTTACTCTACACTGAGCATCTAGTAATAGGTCCCAATACATTGTAAGAGACAATGATCGAAGGATTTCTGATCTTCAGTGACACGTCAGATGGAGACAATCACAAAATGTATCAAAATAAGGGTACATTCACACAGCGGTATGCCCGCTGTGCGGACATACCGCCGTGTGCTGGAGAGGAGGAGGAGGTGACCCCTCCTCCCTCCATAGAGAATAGAGGCGCACGGCCGCACACACGCCAAAAGATAGAGCATGCTCTATCTTTTTGCGGTGTGTGGCCCGGATCCCCGCCGTGCCGCTATTGCCGTCTATGGGGACCTACGTCCCCGCAGACAGCCGTGTGAATGAGCCCTAAAAGCAAAGGGAGAACATCTGGAGGACAATTCATGGGCCATAGGAATTGGAAATGAGCAACTGTCCGTGCCGGCGTGCCTACCGCATGCCCTGACCTGGACTCACCTGTCCACGAGCCCACTTCCCGATCTGCCAGGCCAATCAGGAGGACGCTGGCCCTACAGACCAGGGACGCATATGCCAGCTCTTCAGGATTTTATGGGCCAGCGTCCTCCTGATTGCCGCTGGCATTTCTGGCTCTGCTATGTAATCCGGCGGCTCCCAGCATTCCATGCCGGATCTTCAAGTCATTCCCCCTGAGGTGTAAGCTCCCTGTGTGTCTCCAGTGTGTACCCTGCATTCCAGGTCGTGTATCCTGTGGTCGGTATCCTGTGGCCTGTTCCTGTGTATCCTGTGGTCCGTTCCTGTACTCCTGCCATCCTGTGCTCCTGCTGTGCCTTCCAGGGTTCCAGCCCAGTGGTGACTTCAGTCCGCACCAGCGTTACCAGTGTTCCTCTGTGTTCCTGCTGTCATCCCAGGCTCTCACTGTTTCCTGCATTTGTTACCTTGGCTGCCACTGCGGGTCTCATACCAACCCTGCGGTGGTCCAGCGGGTCCACAGACTCTTCCTAAAGTAACTTTCCACACTCCTGAGTGTGACAGTAAGATCCAGCCATGCACCCCGCCAAGGAACTTTCCGACGTGGTCGCACAGCAGTCTGAGCAGATCGCATCTAGGAAAAGTTGATGCCACTCTTCAACGGATGATTGACGCCCAGCAGCAGGCTTCTGCCACTACTCCTGCTGCTGCTCCAGACACTCTGGTATGTTCCCCGGCAGCCAAATCAAGACTTTCTATGCCTGATAAATTTGATAGCAACCCCAAATTGTGCCAGAGTTTTCTTCGGGGAGCTGTCATATGCTGTCAAGTTCCGCACCATACCTTCTGAGCTCTCCTGGAATGATGCGGCCTTGTCAGCAGCTTTCAAGAAAGGACTCTCTTCCCAGGTTAAAGACGCACTGGCTGCCTATGATCTGCCGGCTACTCTGAGTGGTCTCATCACCCTAGCCTCTCGGATAGACGTGTAGTTTACGGAGCGTGCTGTAGAATTGCTCTGCAAACAACCTCAGGTCAGGCTTCCACGCCTGTCTCGCCTGGCTCCGGTGTTCCAAAAGCCTCTTCAGTCTCTGGGCATGTTTCCGGTCGCTAGGGCGCATTCCCTGCCGGATCTTCAAGTCATTCCCCCTGAAGTGAAAGCCTCCTGTGTGTCTCCAGCGTGTTTCCATATACCCTGCGTTCCAGGTCGTGTATCCTGTGGTCCGTTCCCATGTATCCTGTGGTCTGTATCCTGTGGTCTGTTCCTGTGTATCCTGTGGTCCGTTCCCGTGTTCCTGTACTCCTGCCAGCCTGTGCTCCTGCTGTGCCTTCCAGGGTTCCAGCCCAGCTGACTACCAACGTTACCAGTGTTCCTCTGTGTTCCTGCTATCATCCCAGGCTCTCACTGTTTCCTGCATTTGTTACCATGGCTGCCATTGCGGGTCTCATGCCAACCCCCCCGGTGGTCTAGATGGTCCACAGACTCTTCCCAAAAAGACTTTCCACACTCCTGAGTGTGACAGCAACAAGACGCCAATAATAGTCACCATAACAGAGGATCAGCAGCAATGATGGACAATTTTATTGGAAAATCTTTAAAACTTTTGTAAATCCAAAAATTAAAAAGGAACAATAACTAAAAAAACATAATAAATAAATACAACTGATCAGATAAATTATTAAATAAATTATATAAAATAGAAATAAATACAACAGATTATCAACATTTCTGTAGTGAAGGGAAATTTCCGAAGGGATCCAGTTGGTTCTCCTGTGGAGACGGATGCTGTAGATCCATGGACACTGAGGTTCCTCTTTCTGGTTTTGGATTTCCCCTTAGATTTTTCTTGATGATTGTTTGTAGTTACTTCCCATGAACCCAACATCCAACATCTTCCACCAGTAACGGGATGAGGCTGAGTATCACAGCGTCCTGGAGACATTGTGGAGATGCCTACAACACAGGATGTAACGTGATTAGAAACAACCATCTGCAAGGAAAAAACTGACAAAAATCAGTATGAAGCCTCTGGACTTTAGAAGAGCATCATGTGTGGAGCCTCATGTCCAAATAAAAGAGATTTCTACAAGTGGCATTTAAGGAGAAACCCAAAAAAAGAGGCAAAATGGAGAAATTTGGGGTTGAATGAAGGGAGCCAGTCATGTTACCTTACCAGATCCATAAAATGCTGGAGATGGTGGAGCCACGGCTTTAGCTGCTCAGATGGAGTCTCACTGATTCCTTGTGACTCTTTCTGTTAGATGGAAGAAGATGTTGGAAAAGTGACGGATAAATATCTACATAAATATAATGCAGTCAAAGAGTTGACAAGACAAAAGTGGAGGAACATAGAAACCTACACAGATCATGAGAACATCCCGTAACTGGAGGAAGATCATGAGGGATTTTGATCCAGAGTCTGAAACATCAGACATGGAGATATTCTCCAGAACATCAACTGTGACTGACACTCGCTCCAGGGTAAGGATCAGACGGTCACTGGGCTGTCGAAGGGAACAATGGAGAAGATATGGGTGCACATGATTAATATCTGGGGGTGGTTTAGTTTTCTGGTTGGTGTGAAGGTTGTCAGTAAGAGAGAACAGTAAGTAATTACCTCTAGATCACATCCCGATGGCTTGTGTCTCACCATTCTCCTGTAGCATTTGATGGCACTGGGGGACATGTTCTTCTCCTGTGGAGAGGGTAGAGCTTAATTATATGTATATTATAGACATTTTATGTGATCAGAACAAATTTCTTTATTCAAAGTGGTTCCTGACATGATGCCACCTGCATATCCCAGAACCAAACTCCTCTGAATAGAAGACGATTGTCCTCCTTACATGGTCATTCTGCAGTTGTCTGATCACGGTGATGTCCTCGGTAGATAGTGACTTATATCTGGACATCGGGCAGCGTCTCCTGTGTGGATGTCCGCTCCCTGCCACCAGCACAATACTGAGGACCACCAGTCTCATGTCCATGGCTGGAGGATCGCTGCCGATCTGGAGACTTTCTTCTCTTCCTATGAACCTGTGGAGAAGATAATAACACATATTCCATGGTGATTGTCCATAAATCCATCATGTAAATGTTCACAGCTCTGATATCCTGGACATACACCCAGCAGAAGATGCTGACCTGCTCAGGTGTCTTGTGTCTCTCTTCTTGTCTCAGCAATGTCTTAAGTCTTTCCATTCTTTGCCTTTTATACTTTGGTTTCCAGTAGAAAAATTCCTCCATTTTCTGGATGTGGAGAATCTTCTCCCTACGATCAGAATTCAAGTGACAAGAGATAAGTGACGGCGGCCGAGGGGATATAACTTACCGCAACTTTCAGTTTCCTCACTATACAGGTGAGAAGAAGACGTCAGGTAACTGGGAGGAGCCTCGTACAGGTGAGAAGGTGACAGCAGGTAACTTGGAGGAGACTCCACCTCTACTACAGGTAACAGGAGGAATCACGGCTATATACAGAGATACTACCGGCCACAGGACAATACAGATACACCCACAGTCTGTGGTCTTTGAGGACCCTCCTGTTATTCAGTGACTGCCTCCATATTGTTACATGTAACATACAATCTGTAGCAGGAGTTCCTCCTGTCACCTGTAGCACTAGAGGAGTCTCCTCCCAGTAACCTGGAGGCTGCTTCTTACCTGTACAGTAAGGAAACTGAAAGCCGTGAAAAGTTCCCACGACTTCTGTCACTTGTATTATTATCGTAGGGAGAAGATTCTCCACATCCTGAAAATGAAGGAATTTTTCTGCTGGACCCTGAAATATAAAAGGAGAAACATGGAAAGACTTGAGATACAACTGAGACAAGCAGCAGAGAGACACAAGACACCTGAGCAGGTGAGCATCTTCTACTGGGTGTATGTCCAGGATATCAGAGCTGTGGACATTTACATGATGGATTTATGGACAATCACCATGGAATATGTGTTATTATCTTCTCCACAGGTTCATAGGAAGAGAAGAAAGTCTCCAGATCGGCAGCGATCCTCCAGCCATGGACATGAGACTGGTGGTCCTCAGTATTGTGCTGGTGGCAGTGAGCGGACATCCACACAGGAGACGCTGCCCGATGTCCAGATATAAGTCACTATCTACCGAGGACATCACCGTGATCAGACAACTGCAGAATGACCATGTAAGGAGGACAATCGTCTTATATTTGGAAAGTGTCTGATCCATCGTTATGCGGGTGGTGTCAGGAGTCAGGAACTACCCCAAATCTTTCTGTTATGGTTTATATTATACTGTGGATTTCAGAATGGTCAAATCTTAAAGACAAGTCATCTTTCTACTATCAGTCACTGATCTGATACATGATCAGAACTTTAAAGATCTTTGGTTCCTCTCATGTTCTACAGGAACTTATGGTGAATGCTGAGGTTTCCAGTATTTATTCTGTGTATTATGTGATGTTACGCTTCATCCAATCCTTCTCTAACGTCTACAGGCAAAGAACATGTCCTCCAGTGCAATGAGATGCTACAGAAGGATGATAAGACACAAGCCGTCTGTGTGTGACCTAAAGGTGAGGACATGTCTGTCATCTATCGCTGACCACTTCTTCTACAAAATAATCCACTAAAGTTTATCCCACGCCAATAATTTAGTCTTCTCTACATCTTCCCTTCTACAGTCCAGTGACCGTCTGATAATGATCTCCAAGAGAGTTACAATAACCACAGAAGTTCTGGCAAATCTGTCCACATCCTCTGTGCCCGACCCTGTATCACAGTCTCTCATGATCTTCCTCAAAATCAAAGATGATCTTCTGATCTGTGTAAGTCCTTTGGGTCCTCATGTTCATTGTCATAAGGGTTGAGCTGATTTGGGAAATATTGAACTTGAATTCAACATGAATTTCCTATTTTTAGAGGGGATCACCAGGACAGGACAGTGACACATCTTCTGACCAGCTGAAGCCATGGCTCCACCATCTCCAGCACTTTGTGGAAGAGGTAAGTGTCCTACAATGTCCTAAAAAGAGGAATAGAAGTATCGTCAACGGAGGTCCCAATTATTTAAGGGTCTAAACAATATAAAAAAAGGCAAAAGCAAGAAACAAAACCAACAGTGGTAGAGAGAGGAGATGACACCATGACAAAGGGATCCTATAATAAAAACCTTAAACCTCTTCTTGTAGGCATCTCCACAATGTCTCCAGGACGCTGTGATCCTCAGCCTCGTCCCGTTACTGGTGGAAGATGTTGGATGTTGGGCTCATGGGAAGTAACTACAAAGAAGCCTCACAGAAGGTCCACAAGTCTAGAAGATGGTCTTCAAAGTCTCTAGGAAAAGATCTACATAGTCACCTGATGATTATATGGACATCATCGCTTGTCATCATCGGGTCACATTTCCAAAACAGATGATATTTTTATAGGAATTTTTTTGATATTTTGCAAAAAAAAATATTTATTTTAATTTATTTTATAATTTATTTAAGAATATATTTATTAGTGAATGTGAAGATATTTATTGAAGTCTTCTGAAATCATAAGTTTTTATAAAATAAAATTCTTTTCAGCGCCCATTCTATTGTTACCGATTCCATTCTTTTTCTTCTTTCTTTTATATTTTCTTAAAGGGGTTGAACATTTTAAGCTACTAATTGATATCTTTTGCATAATGAAAAGTTTTACAATTTTCCAATATACTTTCTTTATCAATTCCTTGTGGGTTTTCTAGATCTCTGCTTGCTGTCATTCTATGGGAAGCGTCAATCTTTACTTCCTGTGGATAAACACCAGTCCCTGGTCAGGTGGACAGATCGTTATATATCTCTAGTCATGTGATGTTACACAGGTGCACAGCATGTTATATCACATAGCTTTAAATACTCTCTGTGATACTAACGCGCCGGGCACCTGTGTAACATCACATGACCAAGAATATAACGAGCGGTGCACCTGTGTGATATCACATGACCAGGGTTATAACAGCCGTGCACTTGTGTGACATCACATGGCCAGGGATATAATAAGCATGCACCTGTGTGACATCACATGACCAGGAATATATCGAGCTGTGCTCCTGTGTGACATCACATGACCAGGAATATATCGAGCTGTGCACCTGTGTGACATCACATGAACAGGGATATAACGAGCTATGAACCTGTGTGACATCACATGGCCAGGGATATAACGAGCCGTGCATCTGTGTGACATCACATGAACAGGGATATAATGAGCTGTGCACCTGTGTGACATCACATGACCAGGGATATAACCAGCTATGCACCTGTGTGCCATCACATGGCCAGGGATATAACCAGCTATGCACCTGTGTGCCATCACATGACCAGGAATATATCGAGTTGTGCATTTGTGTGACATCACATGACCAGGGATATAATAAGCCATGTACCTGTGTGACATCACATGACCAGGGATATAATAAGCCATGTACCTGTGTGACATCGCATGACCAGGGATATAATAAGCCATGTACCTGTGTGACATCACATGACCAGGGATATAATAAGCCATGTACCTGTGTGACATCACATGACCAGGGATATAATAAGCCATGTACCTGTGTGACATCACATGACCAGGGATATAATGAGCTGTGCACCTGTGTGACATCACATGACCAGGGATATAATAAGCCATGTACCTGTGTGACATCACATAGCAGAAAGATCCAGCAGGGGTCACAGGAAGAGATTGAGCATTTGAAGGTTGTCAGGTGACCAGCGGCGGCCGGCGCCACTCGCCCTAGGAGGCGGGGAACCGTGCCCTGAAGCGAGGAGACTTTCGCTGGAGCACGGCTAGGTAAGTGAGACTGCCGACGAGAGGGGGCACACGGAAACATGGAAACATGGGTTGCGGGAGCACCGTGACACATGGATTCAACTATTTCTCTTTAGATATTCATGAACTGGATGAGAACCTAGCCCAATCTCCAAAATCTTGGATGCCATTTGGAAATCCAACTGCAGCAGTATCCTTCCACCATAACCACTTGGAGTCTTCTGCTTTGTTGTTCACCATCTCCGTGATCTGAATGACATTCAAAGACCCATTGTGGTTTCATTTTTCATTGAACTTTGTCCTTTGAATTCTTTAAAAGCCTAGGTTAAGGTGGCATTACTTATCTAGGAGAGTTGTGTCTTCTACTTAGGGTTTTCTGCCTGGCTACATTTCAGAGGGTCATCAAGGAAACTTTGCATCTACTAAGGATTTATCATCTTGGCGGTGGTAGGTCATGTTTCAAATATTCCCCATTTTGATGCACTCTATACATTACTCTCTGCTTCTCAGTAGGGTTAGACCTTCATCAATAGAATCTTCTGTCCCTGTAGTGTCCTTGGTCACATTGTCACAACTATTAAGAACAATTTGTTTCTAGGTTCTGCACAGATTTGTGTAAGAGTTTGGAGATATCTGTCAGGCTTCTGGGGAAGTGAACCCCCTGGACCACCACGAGCGATGACGTATGTCGACACCTGGGACAGGAGTCTAAGTGGCACCCAGTTTTCACCAGAGCCCTCCACAAAGCGAGTTGGTCTTGCTGCGGCGTGGTAACACCAGTTCGTTCCACAGGTGTGACTTGTCCGCGGTGGCAGCCTAGGTCGAGGTACAAAGTCTCGTGGTCTGGGACAGGCTGGAGGTCAAGACATGCGGCAAAGGTTCAGGGTCAGAGATGGGGCAAGAGGTCAGGGCTGGCAGCAGAGGGGCGAAATCGGGAACAGGTCCGGGGTCACAATGGGAGGTCAATACATAGGAACAAGTCACAGGTAATAACTTTCTCTGAAGCATAGAGTGCAAAGATCCAGCGAGGGATGCTGGGAGAAGCCGGCTTTTAAGCAATAGCGGGAAGTGGCCAGCGCCAATCAGCGGTGCGCTGGCCCTTTAAATTTACGAGCATCGGTGCTTGTGCGCCCTAAGGTACGGGAACACGTGCTCTGGGAACCCAGGACGGGAGCAGGAGCATGGAGAGGTAAGAGACGTCGGGGAGAGCGGGTGCCGCAGAAGGGGAACGGGTGCGCCTCCGACCTGAGATGTGGGTCGCAGGAGCACCCTTGACAATATCCCTCACATTTTAAGATTTGAGCTCCTCTGGAAAAAAAATTGTGCATTTGTGGAAACCCATCAGGATTATCGGTCTTAGCGTTGGTGTAATTTGTTCAGACAAACTGGGCAAGGTGCTGTTACACTGGTTTTTCATAATATTTAAGACCTTTCATAATAGATTTAGAAACATTTGGAGACGATTTCTGTTAAGGCCAAGAAGAATTCAGAAAGACATTGACGTCCAGGCCACAAAACTGCTCCAGAGGAAAGAATTTGATTGTTTGTTCAACTAACTAATTGTAACATTTCAGATTCTAAATCAGATGTACATGGTTTCATAATGTCTGATGTTGACGTTTTCTTTCCAGAACCTCAAAAGTTTCCATGCATCCCTTCTGCATCCTTTGGCCTTCAACATTTTTTAAAATTGATTCAACCCTTAACTCTTTCTTTAAATCATCAGTGAATTTTGAGACTGATCAAGTTGTGGACTGTAGGAAAGTTAATGGGAAATTCTTTAATTTAATTACTTATTTATGGAAGAATCATGGTAATAAGCATGGACAGTCGGTTCTGAAGGAGAGGTTAAGGCTACGTAGCTCATCGTGAAATTACATTCCGGCTATCCTCAGAAGAGAATCCTGATGCCCTACTGCATGTTCTGCTGCATGGAGGTACAAATAGCTGCATGATATAGTGAAACTTTACGAAAGAACCTTTCATAGGTCATTAACAATGGAAACGTGACACCATAGCCACAAAATAATCAGCATTTTAAGAAGATTGGACTTAAAGACAATTTTATTTTAACATTTTGCTCACAAATATTGAAAAGGAATCTTATCTTATACATTTATAAGATACAATTTATAAATTATAAATATATAAAAAATATAAATACAATGTTTCGTAAGAAATGAATAATACAATAATATAAATTAATCAGCATAAATATATAAAAAACCAAATTATATAAATACATAAAGTATAAATAATTATAAAATATTAATCTTCTTTTTTAAAAGAAATGTAAAAGTTAATGTCCTTAAGATTAAAAAAAGCCAATGATATGATGATGAGAATCGTGATGAAATCCTTGAGGAGCTTCTCCGTCTTCTTCATAGAGGATTCAAATCCATAGACAGTGATTTTCTTCTGCTTTCATCATGAAGGTTGAATATGCTCCAAAAGTTATAAACCTGCAGTTGACTTGGAAATTGTAAATCATTCTTGAGATTCTGGGATCTTCTAGTAGTTGTGTTACTTCCCATGAGCCCAACACCCAACATCTTCCACTAGTAACGGGATGAGGCTGAGGATCACAGCATCTTGGAGACATTGTGGAGATGACTGCAGAAGAAAATGTAAACTGTAAGATATTGTGGAGACAACTATAAGTTCTCCCCGACCTTATATGTCATCCGCTCAATCTATGGTATTCTGCTTATATCAAATGACTGTAAGGCAAGAACTTCTCTCCCAGTAAATGTTTATGTACTGAATTTGACCACCAGGGAGGACTGGAAGCTATGAGATGTTATAACTCAATTTTGGTCTCTTACCTCATCCACAAAGTGCTGGAGATGGAGCAGCCATGGCTTCAGCTGGTCAGAAGGTCCATCGTCCTGTCCTTGTGATCCCCTCTGAGGATGAAAACATACAAGTTGATGATAAGTTGTGGCTCAATTTTCCCATTTTTTAACAATTCCTTGTACTATGATAACAATAATCAGGAGGATCTCATGGACTTACACAGATCAGAAGATCATATTTGATTTTGAGGAGCATCATGAGAGACTGTGATACAGGGTCGGGCACAGCAGATGTGGACAGATTAGCCAGAACTTCTGTAGTGATTGTGATTCGCTTCAAGGTCATTGTCAGGCGGTCACTGGACCGTAGAAGGGAAGAAGTAGGAAACACGACAGGAGTGTAAGATGGTTCTTCAGTTTGTGTAGAAGACAATAATGGAAGAAAGTGCTAAGCAGTAGAGCAGAGCCAGGTATGTCCTTACCTTAAGGTCACATACAGACGGCTTGTGTCTTATCATCCTTCTGTAGCATCTCAATGCACTGGAGGACATGTTCTGTGTCTGTGGAGGATAACAGAAGAATTTATTGGATCTTTGAATAAGGTTTTAAAACTCTAGAATAACATCCAGACTCCTGAATATGAGACGATTGTCCTCCTTACATGGTCATTCTGCAGTTGTCTGATCGCGGTGATGTCCTCGGTAGATAGTGACTTATATCTGGACATCGGGCAGCGTCTCCTGTGTGGATGTCCGCTCACTGCCACCAGCACAATACTGAGGACCACCAGTCTCATGTCCATGGCTGGAGGATCGCTGCCGATCTGGAGACTTTCTTCTCTTCCTATGAACCTGTGGAGAAGATAATAACACATATTCCATGGTGATTGTCCATAAATCCATCATGTAAATGTCCACAGCTCTGATATCCTGGACATACACTCAGCATAAGATGCTGACCTGCTCAGGTGTCTTGTGTCTCTCTGCTGCTTGTCTCAGCAATGTCTTGAGTCTTTCCATTCTTTGCCTTTTATACTTTGGTCTCCAAAAGAAAATTCCCTCCATTTTCTGGATGTGGAGAATCTTCTCCCTGCGATCAGAATTCAAGTGTCAGAAGATAAGTGACAGCAGACAAGGGAACTTTACACAACTTTCAGTTTCCTCACTATACAGGTGAGAAGGAGACGTCAGGTAACTGGGAGGAGCCTCGTACAGGTGAGACGGTGACAGCACGGAGCTGAGAGAAGAATCCACCTCTACTACAGGTAACAGGAGGAATCCCGACTATGTACAGAAATATTACATTACAAAGAAAGAATTTCCCAAAAACCTATCGAAATCTGCTCCTCCATGTTTGTCATTAAATGTGAATGTGTATTGGGGCATAATACAGGATCTTAGAGCAAGACACATTCTACTCAGAGTTTTCTGCCTGGCTACATTTCAGAGGGTCATCAAAGAAACTTTGCATCTACTAAGGATTTAACATCTTGGTGGTGGTAGATCATGCCTCAAAAATTGATCCACTCTATACATTACTCTCTGCTTCTCAGTAGGGTTAGAACTTCATCAATAGAATCTTCTGTCCCTGTAGTGTCCTTGGTCACATTGTCACCATTCAGAACAATTTGTTTCTAAGTTCTGGACAGATTTTTGTAAGAGTTTGGAGAGATCTGTCAGGCTTCTGGGGAAGTGAACCCCCTGGACCACCACGGACGATGACACACACCGACACCTGGGACAGGAATCTATGTGGCACCCGGTTTTCACCAGAGCATGCCGCAAAGCCGGTTGGTCTTGCTGCGGCAGGGTACCACCAGGTCGTTCCACAGGTGTGACTTGTCCGCGGTGGCAGCCTAGGTCGAGGTACAAAGTCTCGTGGTCGGGGACAGGCTGGAGGTCAAGACAGGCGGCGAAGGTTCAGGGTCAGAGATGGGGCAAGAGGTAAGGGCTGGCAGCGGAGGAGCGAAATCGGGAACAGGTCCGGAGTCACAACAGGAGGTCAATACACGGGAACAAGTCACAGGTAATAACTTTCTCTGAGGCATAGAGCGCAAAGATCCAACGGGAGATGCTGGGAGAAGCCGGCTTTTAAGCAATAGCTGGAAGTGGCCAGCGCCAATCAGCGGTGCGCTGGCCCTTTAAATTTACGAGTGCCCTAGGGGACGGGGACACGCGCTCTAGGAACCCAGGACGGGAGCAGCAGCATGGCGAGGGAAGAGATGTCAGGGAGAGCGGGTGCCGCAGAAAGGGGCACGGGTGCGCCTGCGACCTGAGATGTGGGTCGCAGGAGCACCCGTGACAATATCCCTCACATGTTAAGATTTGAGTATCAATCAGCTCCTCTGGCAAAATTTTTGTGCATTTGTGGAAACCCATCAGGATTATCGTTCTTATCTATTAGCTTTGGTGTAATTTGTTCAGACAAACTGGGCAAGGTGCTTCTGTACAGGTTTTTCATAATTTTCAAGGCCTTTCAAAATAGATTTATAAACATTTGGAGACGATTTCTGTTAAGGCCAAGAAGACTTCAGAAAGACATTGACGTCCAGGTCACAAGTCTCGCGACACTTTTTTTTTTTTTTTTTAAATGCGGCGGTTTTTCCTAATTCATCGGGTTTTCGTTCGGGCACGCCCCCCGGTTTCCGTCGCGTGCATGCCAGCGCCGATGCGCCACAATCCGATCATGTGCACCAAAATCCCGGGGCAATCGGAGCAAATCGAAAATATTCGGGTAACACGTCGGGAAAACGCGAATCGGGCCCTTAGTAAATGACCCCAAATGTCCTGGAGATGTTGTGGAGATGTATATTATGTAGATAGTGCAGTCGCAATTATTTGGTCAGAGATCGGAGGAGCCTCCATAAACACCACATGTTCTCCCATCCACCACATTGTGAGAACTTCATTGTTGGAAATCATTCTCTAGATTTGTGATGTCCCAAAGGTGCACGGCCCATTGTATTCCAGGTCATGTGATGTTACACAGGAGAGTATTTAAAGATATATAATATAACGAGCCGTGCACCTGTGTGACATCACATGACCAGGGATCTAACGAGCCATGCACCTGTGTGACATCACATGACCAGTGATATAACGAGCCATGCACCTGTGTGACATCACATGACCAGGTATATAACGAGCCATGCACCTGTGTGACATCACATGACCAGGGATGTAACGAGTCATGCACCTGTGTGACATCACATGACCAGGGATGTAACGAGTTGTGCACCTGTTTGACATCACCTGACCAGGGTTACAACGAGCTGTGCACCTGTGTGACATCACATGACTCTAATGTTTATCCACAGGAAGTATAGAATGAAAGCAAGCAGAGATCTAGTGAACCGCAAGGAATTGATACAGAAAGTATATTGGAAAAATTGTAGAACTTTTCCTTATGCAAAAAATAACAGTCAATCATTTGCTGAAAGTGTGCGGCCCTGTCAGAACTGGGAGTCTGTGGACCCTCTGGACCACCGTGGGAGATGGTACTAGCCGACCTGGGACCGGAGTCTAAATGGAACCCGGTGTTCACCAGAGCCCGCCGCAACGCGGGATGGACTTGCTACGGCGGGTAACCACCATGTCGTTCCACAGGTCCGACTAGCCGGCAGTGGCTGCCAAGGTAGTAATACAGGAGACAGTCTGTACACGGAGTGACGGAAGGGGAATAGCACAGGAAGGCACACAGGACTCACGTCAGGAATTGCAGGAGCTGGCACACAGGAATGCAGGACCACAGAGACGGACTGGCACACAGGAACGCAGGACCACAGGGACGGACTGGCACACAGGAACGCAGGACCACAGGGACGGACTGGCACACAGGAACGCAGGACCACAGGGACGGACTGGCACACAGGAACGCAGGACCACAGGGACGGACTGGCACACAGGAACGCAGGACCACAGGGACGGACTGGCACACAGGAACGCAGGACCACAGGGACGGACTGGCACACAGGAACGGACTGACACACAGGAATCACAGGAACGCAGGAATCACAGGAACGCAGGAATCACAGGAGAGCTTTCTCTTCATGGGAAGACTTGAAGATCTGGCAAGGGTCACAGGAAGAAGCAGAAACTTATAGCAGGCCAGTGTCAATTACTGGCGCGCTGCCCCTTTAAATCTGAGCGAACTGGCGCGCGTGTGTCCTAGGAGACAGGGACGCGTGCGCCGAGCCGCGGGAGCAGGAGAGGACATCGCTGGAGCCAGGGGAGGTGAGCAGAGAGGAGCTCCGGAGAGAAGCTGAGGGGCACAGGTGCGCCCGTGATCGGAAACCACCCGTGACAGAGATCGCGGGAGCACCCGTGATAGTACCCCCCCTTTGGCCTCCCCCTCTTCTTCTTCTTGGTCCCAAGAAACCTCTGTAGGAGAGTCCGATCAAAGATGTTTTCTTCAGGCTCCCAGGATCTCTCCTCAGGCCCGAACCCCTTCCAATCTACAAGAAAGAACCGCTTACCCCTCACGATCTTCATGTCCAGAACCTCCTTAACTTCGTAGACATCTGGGGAATCAGCCACAGGAGCAGGAGGAGGGGATTGCTGGGAAAAGCGGTTCGAGATGACTGGCTTCAGGAGGGAGACATGGAAGGAGTTTGGGATGCGCATAGATGGTGGAAGGTGGAGCTTGTAGGCCTCTTGATAGATGCGCTTGATTACCTCATAGGGAGCGAGAAACCGGGGACCAAGTTTATAACTGGGTATCTTAAGCCGGATGTATTTGGAGGACAACCATACTTTGTCACCAGGAGAGAAGACAGGAGGAGCTCGACGTTTCTTATCAGCCTGGGTTTTGGAACGGTTCGTAGCTCGTAGAAGGGACTGGCGGGTCTGGTCCCAAATAGACTTGAGGTGCTGTACCAAATCCTCTACTGCAGGGACATCAGAGGAAGTAGACAGTGGGAGAGGCGGGAGAGGAATACGCCCATAGACCACAAAGAACGGAGCCGAGCCAGTAGACCCCGAGTCCAGGGAATTGTAGGAGAACTCAGCCCAAGGTAGTAGGTCGCCCAGTTGTCCTGACGGGCTGAGACAAAGTGACGAAGGTAGCAGCCCAAAGTCTGGTTCACCCTCTCCACATGACCATTAGACTGCGGGTGGTATGCAGAGGAAAAGTCTAGGTTGACCCGCAGCTGGTTACACAAAGAACGCAAACTGGACTCCTCGATCGGACACAATGTGAAGCGGAAGACCATACAGCCGGAAGATGTGTCTGAAGAATAGACTGGCAAGCTGTGGGGAAGACGGAAGACCTGGAAGGCAAACAAAATGGGACATTATTGAAAACCAGTCCGTAACCACCCAGATGACAGTACAGCCCGAGGAGACAGGCAGATCGGTGACAAAGTCCATCGCCACGTTGGACAAACTCCCGAACATCTTTGACCAGGTCTGGCCACCAGTAGTAGCGTGAGATGAGGGACACAGAGCGCTGCACCCCAGGATGCCCAGCCACACAAGAAGAATGTCCCCAAGATAATATCCTCTTCCGGAGAGCAGGTCTTACATATGTCTTGCCAGGAGGCAGCTGCCGGAGATCAACTGGAGCTGCAACAACAAGCTAGTCCAGAGAAATGATGTGCCGAGGAACTGGTTCTTCTCCAACCACATCCGAAGCCCGGGACAGGGCATCAGCCTTGACATTCTTGTCAGCTGGACGAAAATGGATAAGCAGATCGAAACGGGAGAAGAACAATGACCACCGGGCTTGCCTGGGGTTCAAACGCTGGGCTGTCTGGAGGTATAACAAGTTTTTGTGGTCAGTATACACACTCACGGGATGGAGAGCACCTTCCAGAAGATACCGCCATTCTTCTAGCACAAGCTTGATGGCCAACAGCTCTCTGTCTCCAATAGAGTAATTTCTCTCAGCTGGGGAAAAGGTCTTGGAAAAGAAGCACATGTGGAAGTTCGACCCTTGGGCCCTCTCTGGGAGAGCACCGCTCCAGCCCCAACAGAGGATGCATCCACCTCAAGATGAAAAGGTTTGTTGGTATCAGGCCTAGAGAGGACTGGTGCCGAGACAAAAGTGGACTTCAACTTGGAGAAGGCCTCTTCAGCTGTGGGAGACCAAGCCCGTGGATTGTAACCCTTCTTAGTGAGTGCCACAGTGGAGAAATGGGGAATAAACTGTCTATAGTAATTCGCAAACCCCAGGAACCTCTGTATGGCTCGGAGACCTTCTGGACGTGGCCTCTGAAGAACAGCAGACAGTTTCGCAGGATCCATCTCAAGGCCTCTGTCGGAAATTATGTACCCGAGGAATGGAAGACTGTGCTGGTGAAACTGGCATTTCTCCAGTTTGGCGTAGAGATGATTGCCACGAAGTCTACCAAGAACTTGACGTACGTGTGTCTGGTGGGATTCAAGGTCTGGAGAGTAAACCAAGATGTCGTCCAGGTAGACCACGACACACGTATAGAGAAGGTCCAGGAAAATGTCATTAACAAATTCCTGAAAGACAGCAGGAGCATTACACAGTCCAAAAGGCATTACTAGATAATCAAAATGCCCGTCATGAGTATTAAATGCCATCTTCCACTCGTCACCTTTGCGGATCCGGATGAGATTATAAGCACCTCGAAGATCCAACTTGGAGAATACCCTGGAAGCGCGTAGGCGATCAAAGAGTTCCGTAATCAACGGTAGAGGGTAGCACTTTTTAACCGTGATCTTGTTCAGCCCTCGATAATCGATACAGGGACGTAAGGAGCCGTCCTTCTTGGTGACAAAGAAGAAACCTGCACCAGCTGGAGAGGAGGACTTGTGTATGAAACCTCTCTGCAGGTTCTCCTTGATGTATTTTGACATGGCAGCCGTCTCTGGAACGGAAAGCGGATAGACCCGACCTCTGGGAGGAGTGGCACCCGGAAGGAGATCCACTGGACAATCATAGGGACGAGGTGGTGGCAAGGTCTCCGCTTGTTTCTTAGAGAACACATCAGCAAAGTCCCGGTAACAAGCTGGAAGACCCTTCAGAGTTGTGGAAGACGCAGAAGAGGTCAGGACCTGGAGTGGTGCCTCCATGCATCGAGATTGGCATTCCGGGCCCCAACGCAGGATCTCACCAGTTTTCCAGTTGAGGACCGGAGCATGGAGTTGAAGCCAAGGAAGACCCAGAAGAATAGCTGATGTGGAGCGAGGAAGGACATAGAAGACCATACTTTCTTGGTGAAGGACTCCAACTTGAAGATGGATGGGTTCTGTGCGGTAGCGGACCGGATCGGAAAGAAACTGTCCGCTTACAGAGGAAATGACTAGCGGAGACCTGAGGGGAACCACCGGAATGTGGTGCCGGGAGACCAGAGCAGCATCCGCAAAGGTCCCCACTGAACCAGAGTCCAGGAATTCTGAGACTTGCACGGGAGGACCGGTACCGACACGGAGCAGCACGGGAACAGTCAGGCGTGGAGAAGATGAATTCACACCTAGGGACGCCTCTCCCAGAAGCCCTAGGTGCTGGCGTTTCTCGGACGTTGGGGACGGACTGGACAAGCCCCGATGTGATGTTTGGGGCTGGCACAGTACAGACAAAGGTTTCTTGTCTGGATCGTTCTGCAGGCGAAAGTCGACCTCTGTCAATCTGCATAGGCTCCCCTGCAGACTGTGCAACCGGAGGCTGGAACGGATTCTGGAAGACCGGGGCCAACCAAGGCAGTAGGGGAAGCCGGACAAGAGATCGCTCGTGCCGCAACTCTTCAGCGCGTTCCAAAAAACCCCACGTCAATCCGGGTGGCCAAGGTGATAAGACCACTCAGTGTTGCTGGCAAGTCACGGGCAGCCAACGCATCTTTTACCCGAGAGGACAGTCCTTTCTTAAAAGTCGCACATAAGGCCACCACGTTCCAACAGAGTTCAGATGCCAAGGTGCGGAACTGAACTGTGTATTCACCCACAATTGAGTCTCCTTGGCGTAGCTTCAGTAGCCCTGTTTCCGCTGAGGAGGCTCGTGCTGGTTCCTCAAACACCGACCGGAACTCTGCCAGGAAGTTGGTATGGGTAACTGTAACTGGATCATTCCTGTCCCACAGAGGAGTAGCCCAGGCCAGAGCCTTCCCGGTGAGGAGGCTGATGATGAACGCCACCTTGGAGCGCTCACTGACCAACTGAGAAGACATTAACTCCATATGCAGCGAACACAGGGTAATGAATCCTCTGCACTGTTTGGGGTCGCCATCGTATTTATTAGGCATAGAGAGTTTCAGCCTAGGCTCTGGTGCCGATGAACTAGCCGGAATGACAGAAGAAACCGCAGAGGTAGTTGCTGGAACTGCCGCAGGAGTGGCCACGGGGACCTGATGCTGAGGTCAAGAGTCAAGCAGCTGTTGGAGAGTAGAAGCAACCTGGCCTAAAAGTTCTCCTTGGGCAGCAATCTGCTGCGACTGCCGAGCGACAACACTGGAAAGTTCAGCCAATATCTGACGTGGCTCCTTGGCGGGGTCCATGGCCGGATCTTACTGTCAGAACTGGGAGTCTGTGGACCCTCTGGACCACCGTGGGAGGTGGTACTAGCCGACCTGGGACCGGAGTCTAAGTGGAGCCCGGTGTTCACCAGAGCAAGCCGCAAAGCGGGATGGACTTGCTGCAACGGGATACCACCAGGTCGTTCCACAGGTGCGACTAGCCCGCAGTGGCTGCCAAGGTAGTAATGCAGGAGACAGTCTGTACCCGGGGTGAAGGCAGGACAATAGCACAGGAAGGCACACCAGGACTCACGTCAGGAATGGCAGGAGCTGGCACACAGGAATGCAGGACCACAGAGACGGACTGGCACACAGGAACGGACTGACACACAGGAATCACAGGAATCACAGGAGAGCTTTCTCTTCATGGGAAGACTTGAAGATCCGGCAAGGGTCACAGGAAGAGGTAGAAACTTATAGCAGGCCATCAGCAATTACCGGCGCGCTGCCCCTTTAAATCTGAGCGAACTGGCGCGCGCGCGCCCTGGGAGACGGGACGCTCGTCCCGAGCCACAGGAGTAGGAGAGGACATCGCTGGAGCCAGGGGAGGTGAGCAGAGCGGAGCTCCAGAGGGACGCTGAAGGGCACGGGTGCGCCCGCGATTGGAGACAGAGATCGCGGGAGCACCCGTGACAGGCCCCTTTAAGAAAATATACAAGAAGGAAGCAAAAGAATAGAATCGGTAACAATCGAATGGGCGCTGAAAACAATTTTATTTTATAAAAACTTATGATACAAGACTTCAATAAAAATCTTCACATTCACTAATAAATATCTTCTTAAATAAATTATAAAATAAATTAAAATAAATATTTGTTGTGCAAAATATAAAAAAAATATTCCTATAAAAATATCTTCTCTTTTAGAAATGTGACCCGATGATGAGAAACGATGATGTCCATATAATCATCAGGTGACTATGTAGATCTTTTCTAGAGACAGTGAAGACCATCTTCTAAACTTGTGGACCTTCTGTGAGGCTTCTTTGTAGTTACTTCCCATGAGCCCAACATCCAACGTCTTCCACCAGTAACGGGACGAGGCTGAGGATCACAGCGTCCTGGAGACATTGTGGAGATGCCTACAAGAAAAGGTTTAAGGTTTTTATTATAAGATCCCTTTGTCATGGTGTCTCTCCTCTCTCTACCACTGTTGGTTTTGTTTCTTGCCTTTTGTCTTTTTTTATGTTGTTTAGACCCTTAAATAATTGGGACCTCCATTGACGACACTTCTACTCCTCTGTGTAGGACATTGTAGGACACTTACCTCTTCCACAAAGTGCTGTAGATGGTGGAGCCATGGCTTCAGCTGCTCAGAAGATGTGTCACTGTCCTGTCCTGGTGATCCCCTCTAAAAATAAGAAATTGAAGTTGAATTCAAGTTGAATATTTCCCAATCCAGCTCAACCCTTATGACAATGAACATGAGGACCCAAAGGACTTACACAGATCAGAAGATCATCTTTGATTTTGAGGAAGATCATGAGAGACTGTGATACAGGGTCGGGCACAGAGGATGTGGACAGATTTGCCAGAACTTCTGTGGTTATTGTAACTCTCTTGGAGATCATTATCAGACGGTCACTGGACTGTAGAAGGGAAGATGTAGAGAAGACTAAATTATTGGCGTGGGATAAACTTTAGTGGATTATTTTGTAGAAGAAGCGGTCAGCGATAGATGACAGACATGTCCTCACCTTTAGGTCACATACAGACGGCTTGTGTCTTATCATCCTTCTGTAGCATCTCATTGCACTGGAGGACATGTTCTGTGCCTGTAGACGTTAGAGAAGGATTGGATGAAGCGTAACATCACATAATACACAGAATAAATACTGGAAACCTCAGCATTCACCATAAGTTCCTGTAGAACATGATAGGAACCAAAGATCATTAAAGTTCTGATCATGTATCAGATCAGTGACTGATAGTAGAAAGTTGACTTCTTTAAGATTTGACCATTCTGAAATCCACAGTATAATATAAACCATAATAGAAAGATTTGGGGTAGTTCCTGACTCCTGACACCACCCGCATAACGATGGATCAGACACTTTCCAAATAAAAGACGATTGTCCTCCTTACATGGTCATTCTGCAGTTGTCTGATCACGGTGATGTCCTCGGTAGATAGTGACTTATATCTGGACATCGGGCAGCGTCTCCTGTGTGGATGTCCGCTCACTGCCACCAGCACAATACTGAGGACCACCAGTCTCATGTCCATGGCTGGAGGATCGCTGCCGATCTGGAGACTTTCTTCTCTTCCTATGAACCTGTGGAGAAGATAATAACACATATTCCATGGTGATTGTCCATAAATCCATCATGTAAATGTCCACAGCTCTGATATCCTGGAGAAGATGCTCACCTGCTCAGGTGTCTTGTGTCTCTCTGCTTGTCTCAGCAATGTCTCAAGTCTTTCCATGTTTCTCCTTTTATATTTCAGGGTCCAGCAGAAAAATTCCTCCATTTTCAGGATGTGGAGAATCTTCTCCCTACGATAAGAATACAAGTGACAGAAGCCGTGGGAACTTTTCACGGCTTTCAGTTTCCTTACTGTACAGGTAAGAAGCAGCCTCCAGGTAACTGGGAGGAGACTCCTCTAGTGCTACAGGTGACAGGAGGAACTCCTGCTACAGATTGTATATTACATGTAACAATATGGAGGCAGTCACTGAATAACAGGAGGGTCCTCAAAGACCACAGACTGTGGGTGTATCTGTATTGTACTGTGGCCTGTAGGATCTCTGTATATAGCCGGGATTCCTCCTGTTACCTGTAGTAGAGGTGGAGTCTCCTCCAAGTTACCTGCTGTCACCTTCTCACCTGTACGAGGCTCCTCCCAGTTACCTGACATCTTCTTTTCACCTGTATAGTAAGGAAACTGAAAGCTGCGGTAAGTTACATCCCCTTGGCCGCTGTCACTTATCTCTTGTCATTTATATTCTGATCGTAGGGAGAAGATTCTCCACATCCAGAAAATGGAGGAATTTTTCTACTGGAGACCAAAGTATAAAAGGCAAAAAATGGAAAGACTTAAGACATTACTGAGACAAGAAGAGAGACACAAGACACCTGAGCAGGTGAGCATCTTCTCCAGGATATCAGAGCTGTGGACATTTACATGATGGATTTATGGACAATCACCATGGAATATGTGTTATTATCTTCTCCACAGGTTCATAGGAAGAGAAGAAAGTCTCCAGATCGGCAGCGATCCTCCAGCCATGGACATGAGACTGGTGGTCCTCAGTATTGTGCTGGTGGCAGTGAGCGGACATCCACACAGGAGACGCTGCCCGATGTCCAGATATAAGTCACTATCTACCGAGGACATCACCGTGATCAGACAGCTGCAGAATGACCATGTAAGGAGGACAATCGTCTTCTATTCAGAGGAGTTTGGGTCAGGGATATGCAGGTGGCATCATGTCGGGAACCACTTTGAATGAAGAAATTTGTTCTGATCACATAAAATGTCTATAATATACATATAATTAAGCTCTACCCTCTCCACAGGAGAAGAACATGTCCCCCAATGCCATCAAATGCTACAGGAGAATGGTGAGACACAAGCCATCGGGATGTGATCTAGAGGTAATTACTTACTGTTCTCTCTTACTGACGACCTTCACACCAACCAGAAAACTAAACCACCCCCAGATATTAATCATGTGCACCCAAACCTTCTCCATTGTTCCCTTCCACAGCCCAGTGACCGTCTGATCCTTACCCTGGAGCGAGTGTCAGTCACAGTTGATGTTCTGGAGAATATCTCCATGTCTGATGTTTCAGACTCTGGATCAAAATCCCTCATGATCTTCCTTCAGTTACGGGATGTTCTCATGATCTGTGTAGGTTTCTATGTTCCTCCACTTTTGTCTTGTCAACTCTTTGACTGCATTATATTTATGTAGATATTTATCCGTCACTTTTCCATCATCTTCTTCCATCAAACAGAAAGAGTCACCAGGAATCAGTGAGACTCCATCTGAGCAGCTAAAGCCGTGGCTCCACCATCTCCAGCATTTTATGGATCTGGTAGGATAACATGACTGGCTCCTTACATTCAGCTCCAGATTTCTCCAATTTGCCTCCTCCTTTGGGTTTCTCCTTAAATGCCACTTGTAGATATCTCTTTAATTTGGACATGAGGCTCAACAAATGATGCTCTTCTGCAGTCCAGAGGCTTCATACTGATTTTTGTTAGTTTTTTCCTTGCAGATGGTTGTTTCTAATCACGTTACATCCTGTGTTGTAGGCATCTCCACAATGTCTCCAGGACGCTGTGATACTCAGCCTCGTCCCGTTACTGGTGGAAGATGTTGGGTGTTGGGTTCATGGGAAGTAACTACAAACAATCGTCAAGGAAAAGGGGAAATCCAAAACCAGAAAGAGGAACCTCAGTGTCCATGGATCTACAGCATCCGTCTCCACAGGAGAACCAACTGGATCCCTTTGGAAATTTCCCTTCACTACAGACATTTTGATCATCTATTGTATTTATTTATATTTTATATAATTTATTTAATAATTTATTTGATCATTTGTATTTATTTATTATGTTTTGTTTAGTTTTTTGCTCCTGTTGGATTTTTGAATTTACAAAAGTTTTAACCCCTAGGGGACACAGCCTATTTTGGCCTTAAGGACGCGGCCCCATTCTTCAAATCTGACCTGTGTCACTATAAGTGGTTATAGTTTTGGAACGCTATGAGATATCCAGGGGATTTTGAGAATGTTTTCTCGTGACACATTGTACTTCAAATTAGTTTAAAAATTTGGATGAAATCTTTTGTGTTTAGTTATGAAAAAAAACTAAATTTGGCAAAAATTTGGAAAAATTCTTTATTTTCAACGTTCTAAATTCTCTACTTTTGATGCAGATAGTCATAGCTCCCAAATAAATTCATAACTTACATTTCCCAAATGTCTGCTTTATGTTGGCATGGTTTTTTAAGATTCCACATATTTTACTAGAATGTTATGAGGCTCAGAATTTAGGTATCATTTTTCACATTTTTTGTAAAATCACCAAAACCTGTATTTAGATGGACCTGCTCAACTTCTAATTGACACTGAGAGGCCTAAATAATAGTGAGACTCGTAAAATACCCCATTGTGGAAACTACACACCTCAACGTATGAAAAACCACTTTTAAGAAGTTTGTTAACGCTTTACGTGTTTTATAGGGGTTAAAACAAAATGGAGGTGCAGTCTGCAAATTGTAATATTTTTTCCCAATACACTCATTTTGGGTGGAAAATTAAACATTTACAATGGATTAAATGAAAAAAGGCTCCACAAAGTTTGTTACCCAATCTCTCCCGAGTACACGGATACCCCATATGTGGTGGTAACCTGCTGTATGGGCGCACGGCCGGGCATAGAAGGGAAGGAGGCGCCATCCAGATCAGATTTTCTATGTCACATTGTACAGGCTATAATTTTTTTCTTTTTTTAATGTGGACCTATAGGGGCTTATTTCTTTTGCCACATGAGATGCACTTTTCTGGTACGTAATTTGGGGGAATCTATAGGCTAATTGGTGAGATTTTATTAACTCTTTGTTGGTGGAGGAAATGAAAATCATCACTTTTCAGGAAGGTTTTTATGGGGTTTTTTTTTTGGCTGTTTACCATACCATAAAAATAGTATATTATTTTTATTCTATGGGTCACCACGATTACAAAAAGACCTCATTTATATAGATTTTTTATTTTTTTCCCATTTTTAGTGCATAAAAAGTAATTTGGCAAAAATGTTGTTACTTTTAGCATCACCGTCTTTCATATGCATAACTTTTTTATTTTTCGCCTCACAAATCTGTTTAAGGGCTTATTTTTTGCGAGAAGGATTGTTCTTTTTAGTGGTCTTAATTTAGAGTGCATAACATTTTTTAAATCCCTTTTTAGAGCATTTTTATAGGGTATTAATTGAAAATGATCTTTTTTCTGGAGCTTTTTTTTGTTTTGTTTTTTACGGGGTTAACTTTGCGGATCTAATAACGATTCTGTTTTATTATGCAGATTGTTACGGACGCAGGGATACCAAATATGTGGGGTTTTGTGTATTTTATTCAATTGTACTGAATAAAAACCAATTTGGAGAAAATCTTGTTCATTTTAGCATCACCATCTTTTCATATGCATAACTTTTTTATTTTTCGGCTGACAAATCTCGTTTTTTGCGAGAAGAGTTGTTCTTTTTAGTGGGCTTATTTTGGAGTGCATAACATTTTTTAAATTACTTTTTAGAGCATTTTTTTATAGGGTATTAATTAAAAATTATCTTTTTTCGGAACGTTTTTGCGTTTTTTTTTCTACGGCGTGTACCGTGCGGGTCCAGTAACGATTCTGTTTTATTATACAGATTGTTACGGATGCGGCAATACCAAATATGCGGGGTTTTTTGTGTTTTTGTGTTTTTTATACTTTATTAAGTGTTTTTATGGGAAAGTGACATTTTAGGGGCTTATATTTTTATGTATTTATTTTTTATTTATTATAATGTGTAGTGTTAAGTGTTTTTGCATATTTTTACTTATATATACTTGAACTTAAACCAGTGATGCTCTGATCACTGGTTTAAGTTCAATACACTGCTCTACAATACTATTTTATTGTAGAGCAGTGTAAACTGTCTGAGCAAGCTTGCGCATGGTCAGACAGTTTACAGCCAGACCCGGAAGGGGTCTGGCTGCCATGGAGACCGGGCAGCTCCGGGGCACATGCCAGTCCTCGGAGCTGCCCAGAAGCGGATCGGATCCCCCGGTAAGCGGCACGGGGGATCCGATCCACAGCGCAAACACCCTTACACGCCACGGTCATGTTTGACCGTGGCGTGTAAGGGGTTAACACCCGCGATCGGAGCCGGCTCCGATCGCGGGTGTTAGCGCAGGCTGTACTAGACAGCTGACAGCCGCTGCTTCTGGTACCGGCTCCGTTCGTGAGCCGGTGCCAGAAGCAGGACGTTATAGAACGTCCCCGTGCGCTAAGCATCTAGCCCCGGGGACGTACTATAACGTCCTGGTGCGCCTAGGGGTTAAAGATTTTCCAATAAATTGTCCATCGTTGATGCTGATCCTCTGTGGTGGTGACTATTATTGTTGCTCATTTCCAATTCCTCCGGCCCATGAATTGTCCTCCGGATGTTCTCCCTTTGCTTTTATTTTGATCCATTTTGTGATTGTCTCCATCTGCCGAGTCACTGAAGATCAGAAATCCTTCCATCAGTGTCTCTTACAATGTATTGGGACTTATTACTAGATGCTCAGTGTAGAGTAAAGTGTTTTGTGATTAATGTGCAAATCTATGGTCATTAAAAACTATTTTTTGGCCTCCGGAGCTCATAATGACTTGTCTATTGACCTAGCGCACCAGGTCCAACATATAGCCAAGGGTTAAGCTTCGATTTTCCCGGATTCCTAAAGACATTTAAAGACAGGATGTAAAGTGAACCTCCTGACCCATTAATTGGGGGAATAGAACCCATAATCTCATTGGGTTTGGAACAATATGGTTGGGAATTAAAATTGGGATAGTTTTGTAAAGCTTTGGTTTGAGATGTCCATGGTAAATCTATGAAATATAGTCCTTATACAGTCTTCGATGAAGCTAGGAGCCACTGCCTCCTCTATGGGACTCATGTTATAATAATAATAATAATAATCTTTATTTATATAACGCCATCATATTCCGTAGCGCTTTACAAATCGTAGGGGACAAGTACAAATATAATAAAACATGACAGAGCACAAACATTCGTATGGAACAACAGGAGTGAGGTCCCTGCTCTCCAGAGCTTACGGTTTATGAAGATGATGGGGTAACAAGAGGTAAAAGAATATATAATGGTCAAGCCATTCTTCTTAGGGAATAGAACAAAATATAATAAATGGAATTGTTGTCGCTTGAACCACTCAGCCGTCATCTTATATACCAGGTCCAGGGTGAATGGGACTGCAGAGAAGTCTGGTGCCTGTTGGTTGCTGGATAACAGATGGGAGGACGACACAGGACGGGTTAGTAGAAGAGTTAAACCTTCATGCAGTTAATGAGTGTTATAGGCTTGCCTAAAGAAATGGGTTTTAAGAGCACGTTTGAAACTTTGGAGGTTAGGTATTAGTCTGATAGTCCGGGGCAGAGCATTCCATAGAATTGGTGCAGCTCTAGAGAAGTCTTGGAGATGCGAGTGGGAGGTCCGCACTAGGGTAGAGGTTAATCTAATGTCACTGGTGGATCTAAGAGCACAAGTTGGGCGATAGACTGAGATAAGAGAGGAGAGGTAGGGGGGTGCAGCATTATGCAGAGGTTTGTGGATGAGGGTTATTATTTTAAACTGTATTCGAAAGGAGACTGGCAGCCAGTGCAGTGACTGGCATGGACTGGAGGCATCTGTGTAGCGTTTACTCTGAAAGACGAGCCTGGCTGCTGCATTAAGAATCGATTGGAGAGGAGAGAGTTTGGTGAGTGGAAGACCGGTTAGTAGAGAGTTACAGTAGTCTAGGCGAGAGTGAATCAGAGCAACAGTTAGCATTTTACAGGTTTCAAATGTGAGAAACGGTCGGATTCTAGAGATGTTTCTGAGATGCATCCGGCAAGAGCGCGCAAGAGATTGAATGTGTGGCTCAAAAGTAGAGGTCAGAGTCAAGCACAACCCCAAGACAGCGGGCCTGCTGCTTTGGGGTTATGGTGACCCCACAGACCGAGATGGAGAGGTTAGGATAGGCTCTGTTAGTGGATGGTGGAAAGACAAGAAGTTCCGTCTTAGAAAGATTAAGTTTCAGAAAGAGAGAGGACATGATGTTAGAGACAGCAGAGAGACAGTCACTAGGGTTCTGGAGTAAGGCAGGGGTGATGTCACGTGCAGAAGTATATAGCTGGGGATCATCAGCATAAAGATGATAATGAAAACCAAATCTGCTGATGGTTTGTCCAATGGGGGCTGAATAGAGAGAGAAGAGAAGAGGACCTAGGACTGAGCCCTGAGGAACACTGAGAGGAAGATGAGAAGAGAAAGATCCAGAAAAGGAGACACTGAAAGTGCGGTCAGAGAGATAGGAAGAAAACCAGGAGAGTGCGGTGTCCTTTAGGCCAATGGAGCAAAGCATCCTGAGGAGGAGCTTGTGGTCCACAGTATCGAACGCTGCCGATAGATCCAGAAGGATGAGGAGAGAATAGTCACCTTTGGATTTAGCAGTGAGGAGATCATTGGAGACTTTAGAAAGAGCAGATTCAGTGGAATACATAGAGCGGAAACCAGATTGTAGGGGGTCAAGGAGGGAGTTAGCTGAGAGATAGCGGGTTAGTCGAGAATAGACCAAGCGTTCCAGGAGTTTGGAGATGAAAGGGAGGTTAGAGACTGGTCGGTAGTTAGTAGCACTGGATGGGTCCAGGGAAGGCTTCTTTAGTAATGGGGTAATAACAGCATGCTTGAAAGAAGAGGGGACAACGCCAGAGAAGAGAGAGAGGATGAAGATGTTAGTGAGGAGAAGTGACCGCTGGGGAGAGAGACTGTACCAGATGTGAGGGGATGGGGTCACTGATGCAGGTAGTGGGGCGAGCAGAGGAGAGGAGCCGGGACACTTCTTCCTCTGTGACTGGCTCAAAGGATGAGAGTGAACAGGGTGCGGTACCGGAGGGAAGGGGATTTATGGAGTTAGTGGACTGAGAAATTATTTCCTGGCGAATGCAGTCGATTTTATCTTTAAAGTAGGTGCCAGATCTTCAGCCCCAAGGTCTGTGACAGGTGGCTGCACCTTTGGTGTTAGTACGGAGTGAAGAGTATTGAAGAACATGATGTTCTATTATAATCATGACGTCAGATAAAAGCTGTAGTCCTGTGTCATGAGTCCCCAGCACCATAGATGGTTATAGATGGATGTAATGTGACACAGTGTTCATTCAAGTCTATATAGGTGACATAAGGGTCATATCCCTTGGACTGATAACGGCTTCCAGAAAACTGCCTTATCAATGGAGATAACAAGAAAATTATGAAAGAAACCTTAATAAAAGTATTAAAAATATTCCTATATATTGTATAATTCTTAAAGGACTTTCATTCGGTTGAGGTATTCTACTATTATAGACTTTGCTGGGCAGATCCTTATCTAGAGAATTTTGAATCTTCTTTGAAGCTTATAACGCTACTTCCAATGATCCCAACACCGAGCGTCTTCCCCCAGTAATGGGATGAGGGGGAGCGACACGACGTCCTGGAGACATTGGGGGTCATGAACTAAGGGCCCGATTTGCGTTTTCCCCGACGTGTTACCCGAATATTTCCGATTTGCGCCGATTTTCCCTGTATTGCCCCGGGTTTTTGGCGAACACGATCGGATTGTGGCGCATCAGCGCCGGCATGCACGCGCCAGAAATCGGGGGGCGTGGCAGAACGAAAACCCGACGAATTCGGAAAAACCACCGCATTTTTTAAAAAAAAAGTGTCGCTGGACACGGGCTTACCTTCACTCGGCCCGGCTTGGTGAACTCCAGTGCATTCAGCGACACCTGGTGGACGTCGGAGGAGCTGCCTTAGTGAATCACCAGAAGACCCAAATCCACCGCAGAGAACGCGCCGCTGGATCGCGAATGGACCGGGTAAGTAAATCTGCCCCATTGTGGAGAATTATATGATCTAGGTAGTGGGTCAAGGACAGGAGGAGGCTCCATTCTCTTCAGAACTTCTTCATTGTTGGAGATCATTCTCTAGATTTGTGGATCTTCTGTAAAGCTTCCAATGAGCCCAACACCCAGCGCCTTCCGCCAGTAATGGGATGAGGTGGAGCGACACGACGTCCTGGAGACATGGCGAGTTGTATATTATGTAGATAGTGGAGTCACAATTATTTGGTCAGAGATAGGAGGAGCCGCCATACCCAATACATGTCCTCCCATCCAGCACATACAAGAAAATGGTCACAGAGATAACTTGAAACTGACAAAAGTAAATTTCTATTAAAATGAACAAATGAAAGGCAGACATTGCTCCCAGCAATACATGTATACAGCCCCCCAGCAATAACTATGTACAGTCCCCAGAAATCACAATATACAGCTCCCAGTAATCACTATGTACAGCCCCTTCAACATTACCTATATACAATCCCACAGCATTAACTATATACAGCCCCCTATAATTGTTATATCCCTGATCATATGATGTCACACAGGTGCACGGCTCGTTATATCCTTGGTCATGTGATGTCACACAGGTGCATGGCTTGTAATATCCCTGGTCATGTGATGTCACACAGGTGCACGTTTCATTGGTGTCACAGAGAGCATTTAAAGCTATGTGATATAACGAGCTGTGCACCCGTTTGACATCACATGACCAGGGATATATTACGATCCGTCCACCTGACCAGGGACTGGTGTTTATCCACAGGAAGTAAAGAATGAAGCTTCCTATAGAATGACAGCAAGCAGAGATCTAGAAAACCACAATGAATTGATACAGAAAGTATATTGCAAAATTTAGAACTTTTCATTATGCAAAAAATATGAATTAGTAGCTTAAAATGTTCAAACCCTTTAAGAAAATATACAAGGAAGAAGAAAAAGAATGGAATCGGTAACAATCGAATGGGCGCTGAAAAGAATTTTATTTTATAAAAACTTATGATACAAGACTTCAATAAATATCTTCACATTCACTCATAAATATATTCTTAAATAAATTATAAAATAAATTAAAATAAATATTTGTTGTGCAAAATAGAAAAAAAATAGTTCTATAGAAATATCTTCTGTTTTAGAAATGTGACCCGATGATGAGAAGGGATGATGTCCATATAATCATCAGGAGACTATGTAGATCTTTTCCTAGAGACAGTGAAGACCATCTTCTAGACTTGTGGACCTTCTGTGAGGCTTCTTTGTAGTTACTTCCCATGAGCCCAACATCCAACATCTTCCACCAGTAACGGGACGAGGCTGAGGATCACAGCGTCCTGGAGACATTGTGGAGATGCCTACAAGAAAAGGTTTAAGGTTTTTATTATAGGATCCCTTTGTCATGGTGGCATCTCCTCTATCTACCACTGTTGGTTTTTTTTCTTGCTTTTTGTCTTTTTTTATGTTGTTTAGACCCTTAAATAATTGGGACCTCCATTGACGATACTTCTACTCCTCTGTTTAGGACATTGTAGGACACTTACCTCTTCCACAAAGTGCTGGAGATGGTGCAGCCATGGCTTCAGCTGCTCAGAAGATGTGTCCCTGTCCTGTCCTGGTGATCCCCTCTAAAAATAAGAAATTGAAGTTGAATTCAAGTTGAATATTTCCCAATCCAGCTCAACCCTTATGACAATGAACATGAGGACCCAAAGGACTTACACAGATCAGAAGATCATCTTTGATTTTGAGGAGCATCATGAGTGACTGTGATACAGGGTCGGGCACAGCGGATGTGGACAGATTAGCCAGAACTTCTGTGGTTATTGTAACTCTCTTGGAGATCATTATCAGACGGTCCCTGGACTGTAGATAGGAAGATGTAGAGAAGACCAAATTATTGGCCTGGGATAAACTTTAGTGGATTATTTTGTAGAAGAAGTGGTCAGCGATAGATGACAGACATGTCCTCACCTTTAGGTCACATACAGACGGCTTGTGTCTTATCATCCTTCTGTAGCATCTCATTGCACTGGAGGACATGTTCTGTGCCTGTAGACGTTAGAGAAGGATTGGATGAAGCGTAACATCACATAATACACAGAATAAATACTGGAAACCACAGCATTCACCATAAGTTCCTGTAGAACATGATAGGAACAAAGATCATTAAAGATCTGATCATGTATCAGATCAGTGACTGATAGTAGAAAGTTGATTTCTTTAAGATTTGACCATTCTGAAATCCACAGTATAATATAAACCATAATAGAAAGATTTGGGGTAGTTCCTGACTCCTGACACCACCCGCATAACGATGGATCAGACACTTTCCAAATAGAAGACGATTGCCCTCCTTACATGGTCATTCTGCAGTTGTCTGATCGCGGTGATGTCCTCGGTAGATAGTGACTTATATCTGGACATCGGGCAGCGTCTCCTGTGTGGATGTCCGCTCACTGCCACCAGCACAATACTGAGGACCACCAGTCTCATGTCCATGGCTGGAGGATCGCTGCCGATCTGGAGACTTTCTTCTCTTCCTATGAACCTGTGGAGAAGATAATAACACATATTCCATGGTGATTGTCCATAAATCCATCATGTAAATGTCCACAGCTCTGATATCCTGGAGAAGATGCTCACCTGCTCAGGTGTCCTGTGACTCTCTGCTGCTTGTCTCAGTTGTATCTCAAGTCTTTCCATGTTTCTCCTTTTATATTTCAGGGTCCAGCAGAAAAATTCCTCCATTTTTAGGATGTGGAGAATCTTCTCACCACGATAAGAATACAAGTGACAGAAGCCGTGGGAACTTTTCACGGCTTTCAGTTTCCTTACTGTACAGGTAAGAAGCAGCCTCCAGGTAACTGGGAGGAGACTCCTCTAGTGCTACAGGTGACAGGAGGAACTCCTGCTACAGATTGTATATTACATGTAACAATATGGAGGCAGTCACTGAATAACAGGAGGGTCCTCAAAGACCACAGACTGTGGGTGTATCTGTATTGTACTGTGGCCTGTAGCATCTCTGTATATAGCCGGGATTCCTCCTGTTACCTGTAGTAGAGGTGGAGTCTCCTCCAAGTTACCTGCTGTCACCTTCTCACCTGTACGAGGCTCCTCCCAGTTACCTGACGTCTTCTTCTCACCTGTATAGTAAGGAAACTGAAAGTTGCGGTAAGTTATATCCCCTTGGACGCTGTCACTTATCTCTTGTCATTTATATTCTGATCGTAGGGAGAAGATTCTCCACATCCAGAAAATGGAGGAATTTTTCTACTGGAGACCAAAGTATAAAAGGCAAAAAATGGAAAGACTCAAGACATTGCTGAGACAACAAGAGAGACACAGGACACCTGAGCAGGTGAACATCTTCTCCAGGATATCAGAGCTGTGGACATTTACATGATGGATTTATGGACAATCACCATGGAATATGTGTTATTATCTTCTCCACAGGTTCATAGGAAGAGAAGAAAGTCTCCAGATCGGCAGCGATCCTCCAGCCATGGACATGAGACTGGTGGTCCTCAGTATTGTGCTGGTGGCAGTGAGCGGACATCCACACAGGAGACGCTGCCCCATGTCCAGATATAAGTCACTATCTACCGAGGACATCACCGCGATCAGACAACTGCAGAATGACCATGTAAGGAGGACAATCGTCTTATATTCAGAGGAGTTTGGGTCAGGGATATGCAGGTGGCATCATGTCAGGAACCACTTTGAATGAAGAAATTTGTTCTGATGACATAAAATGTCTATAATATACATATAATTAGGCTCTACCCTCTCCACAGGAGAAGAACATGTCCCCCAGTGCCATCAAATGCTACAGGAGAATGGTGAGACACAAGCCATCGGGATGTGATCTAGAGGTAATTACTTACTGTTCTCTCTTACTGACAACCTTCACACCAACCAGAAAACTAAACCACCCCCAGATATTAATCATGTGCACCCAAACCTTCTCCATTGTTCCCTTCCACAGCCCAGTGACCGTCTGATCCTTACCCTGGAGCGAGTGTCAGTCACAGTTGATGTTCTGGAGAATATCCCCATGTCTGATGTTTCAGACTCTGGATCAAAATCCCTCATGATCTTCCTCCAGTTACGAGATGTTTTCATGATCTGTGTAGGTTTCTATGTTCCTCCACTTTTGTCTTGTCAACTCTTTGACTGCATTATATTTATGTAGATATTTATCCGTCACTTTTCCATCATCTTCTTCCATCTAACAGAAAGAGTCACCAGGAATCAGTGAGACTCCATCTGAGCAGCTAAAGCCGTGGCTCCACCATCTCCAGTATTTTATGGATCTGGTAAGATAACATGACTGGCTCCTTACATTCAGCTCCAGATTTCTCCATTTTGCCTCCTCCTTTGGGTTTCTCCTTAGATGCCACTTGTAGATATCTCTTTAATTTGGAGATGAGGCTCCACACATGATGCTCTTCTGCAGTCCAGAGGCTTCATACTGATTTTTGTTAGTTCTTTCCTTGCAGATGGTTGTCTCTAATCACGTTACATCCTGTGTTGTAGGCATCTCCACAATGTCTCCAGGACGCTGTGATACTCAGCCTCATCCCGTTACTGGTGGAAGATGTTGGGTGTTGGGTTCATGGGAAGTAACTACAAACAATCGTCAAGGAAAATCCAAGGGGAAATCCAAAACCAGAAAGAGGAACCTCAGTGTCCATGGATCTACAGCATCCGTCTCCACAGGGGAACCAACTGGATCCCTTCAGAAATTTCCCTTCACTACAGACATTTTGATAATTATTGTATTTATTTATAATTTATTTAATAATTTATTTGATCATTTGTATTTATTTATTATGTTTTATTTAGTTTTTGCTCCTGTTGGATTTTTGGATTTACAAAATTTTTAAAGATTTTCCAATAAATTGTCCATCGTTGATGCTGATCCTCTGCGGTGGTGACTATTATTGGCGTCTTGTTGCTCATTTCCAATTCCTCCGGCCCACGAATTATCCTCCGGATGTTCTCCCTTTGCTTTTATTTTGATACATTTTGTGATTGTCTCCATCTGCCGAGTCACTGAAGATCAGAAATCCTTCCATCATTGTCTCTTACAATGTATTGGGACCTATTACTAGATGCTCAGTGTAGAGTAAAGCTTTTTTGTGGTCTATGTGCAAATCTCTGGTCATTAAAAACTATTGTTTTAAGGGCTTTTTGGCCTCCTGAGCTCATAATGACTTGTCTATTGTCCTAGAGCATCAGGTCCAACATAAAGCCAAGTGTTACGCTTCGATTTTCCAGGATTCCGATAGACAGTTAATGACAGGATGTAAAGTGGACCTTGTGACCCATTAATTGATCTTGTTGGGTTGGGAACAGAATGGATGGGAATTAAAATTGGGATAGTTTTATTAAGCTTAGGATGTTAAATGACCAGAGTGAATCCATGGAATATAGTCCTTATATATTCTTCTATGATGCTCGGAGTCACTGCCCTCGCTACACGACTCATGTTCTGTATTATACTCATGACGTCAGATAAAACCTGTAGTCCTGTGTCATGAGTCCCCAGAACCATAGATGGTTATAGATGGATGTGATGATGTGACACAGTGTTCATTCAAGTCTATATAGGTGACATAAGGGTCACATCCCTTGGACTGATCAAGGCTTCCAGAAACCTGCCTTATCAATGGAGGGAACAAGAAAATTATGAAGGAAACCTAATAAAAAGTATTAAAAATATTCCTATATAAATCCTTATCTAGATAATTGTGAATCTTCTATGAAGCTTATAACGCTACTTCCAATGATCCCAACACGGATGGAGCGACACGACGTCCTGGAGACATTGTGGAGAATTATATGATGTATGTAGTGGAGTCACAATTAGTGGGTCAAGGACAGGAGGAGGCTCCATACTCAGCACATCTTCATAAATTCTTCATTTTTGGAGATCATTCTCTAGATTTGTGAATCTTCTTTAAAGCTTCCAACGCTACTTCCCATGAGCCCAACACCCAGCGCCTTCCACCAGTAATGGGATGAGGTGGAGCGACACGACGTCCTGGAGACATGGCGAGTTGTATATTATGTAGATAGTGGAGTCACAATTATTTGGTCAGAGATAGAAGGAGGCTCCATCCCCAACACATGTCCTCCCATCCAGCACATACAAGAAAACCCACAATGGCCACAGAAATAACTTGAAACTGACAAAGTTAAATTAAATTTCAATTAAAATGTGAGTTAAACACCGTGCTGTATATAGGGTACAGCTCCTCATTGTGCTGTACAGTCATGGCGAAAAGTTTTGAGAATGATACAAATGTTAATTGTTACAAAGTCTACTGCATCAGGTTTTATAATGGCAATTTTCATCTACTCCAGAATGTTATAGAGTGATCAGCTTAACAGCAATTAATCGCAAAGTCAATATTTGCCTAGAAAATGAACTTTTCCCCCCCAAAACACATTTCAACTTCATTGCAGGCGCCTTAGGCGGAGCAGCTGCCATGGTGTCAGTGATGTCTCCAGTAACATAGGTGCGGGGGCTGATGGGGACAGGGCTGGAGATCAATCTGTCAGGATTAAGTAACAATCATACCACTGGACACTATAAAAGGAGGCTGGTGCTAGGCATCATTGTTTCTCCTCTGTTAACCATGGTTATCTCTAAAGAAACACGTACAGTCATCATTGCACTGCACAAAACTGGCCGAACAGGGAAGAGTATGTATGTAAAAGGTAAAGTTTATAAGACATCTCCAAGCAGCTTGATGTTCCTGTGACTACAGTTGCACATATTATTCAGAAATGAAAGATCTATAGGACTGTAGCCGACCTACCTGGATATGGCCACAGGTGGAAAAGTGATGACAAATCAAAGAGACAATAATACAAATGGAAACAAAAGAGAAGAAAAATTTTTCAAGATATTAAAAGTGTACTACAAGCTCAATAAACATCATTGTCAGAGCTGTTGTTGTTTGAGCCATAGCGGACTTAATGGGAGACGACCAGGGAGGACACCATTGCTGAAAACAAATCATTCAAAAGCAAGACTGAAATTTGCTAAACTACTTGTTGATAATCCACAAAAGCTTCTGGGAGAATGTCCTATGGACAGATGAGACTGGAATCAAAACTTTTTGACAAGCCACATCAGCTCTATGGTCACGGATGGAAAAATGAATCATATCTTGGAAAGACACTGTCCCTGCTGTGCAGGATGGAGGAGGCCGTTATGTTCTGGCACTGTGTATCTACCCCTTAAGGTAGGTTGCCACCTATATTTTAAACCCTTATCGATCTTTAGATACTAGTCTACTATCCACACTAAACAACAGCTTATCTAAACAATCTGCTCATTTCTGGGACGTGGTGCAGGAGCAAAGGCTTCTCCACGTAGCTTCTCCAGAAATTAACATATTCATAAGTTGTATTACAGCAGATTGTAGTCTTGTATTATCTTAACATAGATTAGGGTTTAGAATGTAGGTGGGAACTGTAAGGCTACATTCACATGACCGTATGGAGGACGTATATACGGCCGATATACATCCTCCATAGACGGCAATGGGCACACGTGCGGCACCATACCCGGGAAAAAAATCTTTAGCCGTAATACGGCGCCGTGCGCCATGTATCCCTATGGAGAGGGGCGGGGGTGAGCTCACCACCTCCTCTTCTCCCCGTGCACTGCCGTTGCCCACTACGGTACGGTACAGGCGGGCAACAGCAGTGTGAATGTAGCCTAATAGATAGATATCTGATGGTAGGTTTCCTTTCAATAATATGGGCCGCTCAGGGACATCAAATGAAAAATTTGGGATGACCATGGAGAGTGGTGGTTGAGTATGACTTCCTGTGACTGGCTGGAAGGACAAGGATTGGTAAGAGATGATCTTGATGTTCTGGTTCTCAACCTTCTCCCCATCGATCTCAGCGTAGGGTGGGTGTTGCTGCACATCTCCGCTCCATTACAGGCGTCCATCTTTCTCCAAGGTAGAAGGGCTCATCCTCCATAATCCCATATCTGAGCTCCTTGCGTTTGTCGGCCTCTTCAAGCTTAAAGTCATTGGTTATCAGATAATGGAGGATCCCAAATACTCACATGTCCACCGCTGAGTCTTCGCAGTCATCCATCATCTCTGGTGCCGTATTGGACAGTGTACACTACCTTATCAAAGCTGTGCCTGAATCACAGATGTGGATGAGTCCCTGGTGGCTAATAAGGTCGTGTCCTATGGATCACCTCCGTCTGTGCAGGTTTCTTAGGCCACATATTATTTCAGAAGAACATAGAACAGTGGTCCTCAGATCCAGGGATCCATCATCTGCCAGCACTTCTTCCAGGTCACCACCAGGGAGATATTCCATGACTAGGGATGCATCCAGAGAAGAGCTGCTTTCCTTTTTTTTATGGCTTTTATAGTCACTTTCATGTTATTTTTTTTGTAGAGGGGGCCGGGAAGACAATTCCAAAACCGCCCAGGCCAGTTCTTGGTGGACGTGGAAGAGGGACTACCCTTGTGTGATAATATAGTGGTCTCCTTACTTTCTTTTTGGCCAGCTCCTGGTTTGTCAGGCCCCTCCATGAGCGCTAGGACGTCGTTCTTCTTCAAGGCTATGGCGATTTTGGGTCTCTGGTTGACTCTTTTCGGAGCTATTGTCTCTATTGCTCCTTTTGTTGCATCTCTTTTTCGGTTTGTCTTCTTCCTATTCGTTTCTCTCTTCCTCTTGACACCATCCCCCTTCTCCCCTAAAGGGGGCAGCATCTCTACTGAGATGTTCCACCACTAACCCCCATCACCCCTTTCCACAAAACCCAAAGTTTCTGTAGTAAATCGCTCTCCTGGGACAATTATCAATGTGGAGTCTGAGAATTCTCTTCTATATTCCATGGTTATACAACCACATGATGTCATAGATCAGTGGTGGCGAACCTTTGGCACGGGTGCCAGAGGCGGCACTCGGAGCCCTTATGGGCCATCGCCCCAGAACACCAGACAAGACTCAAAGAATCTTCCTGCAGTTCAAAGCAACTTAAAAGATGCTGCTTCCAGTCATATCAATAGGCAAATATACGGTACTTGAACTTTGTAGAACAGGGAGCAATAAGTTACTGCTTTAATTTTTGGTTGGCACCTCGTGATAAATAAGCAGGGTTTTGGGTTGTAGTTTGGGCACTCGGCCTCTAAAAGGTTCGCCATCACTGTCATAGATGAAGGTAATGTCATAATTCAGGAGCCAATGAGGAGAGAGCTGGGTGTGTCCCAGGTTTCAGAATCCAGTGATGTCATATTGGCCCTGTCCATCTACTTTGCATATTATTTTAGAAGCCAGACACATCATTCCTTACAGTAGATATCAAATCCCAATTTTTTCCAAACTTTTAATAAAAAAAATTGACATGGAATTTTTTTTTTTAGAGAACCTGCTGCAGTTTCCATCTGGATTTGGTCTAACAGCTGACGAATGGCAGTGGTCAAACTATTCCGTACTCAGCACCTGCATGGCGGGCACGCGGCGACTGGGCGCGGCACCGGGTCGCGTGGCACATGGGACGCATACAGTTCACAAGACATGTATATTAAAAATGCCCGACCCATTGACAGTATGGAGAGACTTGGTGCATGCGCAGGGCTGCGCTCATAGGAGGACTTGAGGTAGTTACAATCTGTGTGCACCAGGGCTTACAGACAGCGATACTATCAATAGTCTGTCTCTAGTCCTAATTGTTAGCGCCCAGGTGGTCTCCATTGCCCCCCGTACCTGAGCTCATGTGTTTGCTCCATTTAGGGTTCATCGAGTGGTGATTATCCAACTCCAGGTGCCAATGCAGACCCTTTCAGGGAGTAGATTCTGGTGCAAATTTGGACCGGCCATATAGAGATCACAACAGTTTCTGCTGCCTGATGCCTCTTTGGAGAAAATATATGATTTAATGCCCCTCCTGAGGAAATTCCTGTAAACGGCTGATGACTGCCCACCGGTGGTTGTGTCTGGTACTGCGAATTACCTTCCACGTGGATAGACCTGATCTATGTGTAGCAGCTGTGAAACCACGTCTAGAGCTGCGCCTTAAGTTCACATGGAGGGTTTGATCCTGCTGGAAAAATACAACCATAATGGCTAGTGAGAAGAAAAAGAAAAAAAAACCCAAAAATTCCATAGGCTTTATCCAGCAATTCCTAGAACTAACATTGTACAGGGAGCAGCAGAGTCGTCTGTAGTGAGAGGAGAAACTACTACCCACAACTCCCAATACAAGAGACTAAGTGTTTGGCCCAGAAAACATGGCCGACACAGAGATCAGAAGTCTCAGTAGTAGAATTGTTCTATTTGCCAGTGACAACCAATCAGAGCTCAGCTTTCATTTCCCCACGGCCGGTTTATAAAACTAAAGCTGAGCGCCGATTGGCTCCCGTGGGCAACTAGAACGGTTTTACCTCAGATAATCGGGGAAGTGTCTCTTCTCTATGAACGAGGCCTTAGACCGTATCACCCCCCCCCCCCCATGGAGACCACGCAGGGAGGTAATTCTCCTGGTTTATTGACTGCACCATATAAATATTACACAGTGGGTTTTCGCACCAGAGAAATGATCACTAACCGACCAGAAGACGACGATAAAAAATAAAAACAATTCCGATGGCGAATCAGCGAAAAATGGAAGCAAATAAAGACACATTCGCTGCAAACCCTCAAAAAATCTAAATGTCACACGGAGCGCAGGGGAGGACGGGCCCCGGATGTAGTTCGTGGTGATAAGAAAAGGTGTGTGTGCGCCGCATTCGATATTCACGTCCGTTCCTAGAAATCCGGCCTTTGCATAAAGGGTTAAATCTTCGTGAGAGGAAATGGCGGCCCCCCGGCGTGTCGGCCTCACGACTCGAGTTTTCCTAAGAAGTGGAGGTTGAGGATCTTAAGTTCGTTGTCCGAATCCATGCGCACGATGCCGTCTTCATTGTCTATGCTGAGGAGGATGCCCATCGCCTCGCGATCCTCTCCCAGGATGACCTTTACCTGTACGGGAAGGAGGAGAGAGGTCAGAGGTCAGACGGGACAGGGCCTCAGAGGAGCGAGATCCTGTCTGCACTCCTACTGTGCCAATCCTGCAGCTTCCCCTTAGTCTCAACATCTTTCGCTATCACGACTATTCATTTTTCACGCCCCCCCTCTGCCTTACCACACGGGCGACCTGCGCCTTCCCGCTACCTAAAACTTAACCGCTTAACGACCAGGCCCTTTTTCGCTTCCGCCATTCAAAATCTAAAAAAAAAAAAATCTATGAATTCGTTCCCCCCTCCCCCATCATTTACATAGCTGTGCGAGGGCTTGTTTTCTGCGTAACAAATTGCACTTTATAGTGCCGGGATTTACTGTTAATATTCCGTGCCCTGAACCGGGAAGTAGGAAATTAAAATTATAAATGCAGTGAGAGAAAAAAAAAAAAAAAAAAATCGTATTTGTACCATTTTCTTGTTTGTTTTTTTTCGGCTTTCACTGCGCGCCGCAAAATGTCACCTCTCCCCTTTACACGGGGACACTAAATTTATACAGGTTTTATTGTGTTTTAATACAACTAAAAAAAAATTCCGTACAGAGAAACGAAAAATTAAATTTCGCCATCTTCTGGCGCTAATAACCATTTCATACTTTGGTTTTTTAGGAGGAGCTGAATTTTAATTTGCTACCATTGTGAGAACTGTATGACATTCTGATCACTTTTCATCGCGTTTTCGGACATGTGGGGCGATGGTTTCTGTTAGGGGGGGGGGTCAAATGCTGGAAATAACCGTTATAATATTTTGAATAGATCAGATATTTTGGGATGCCGGGGACTTGTTTATAATTTTTTACATCCGTTCTAAGGAAAGGGGGGGGGGGGTGTTAGAATTTTACTTTAACCCTAGGTTGTTTGATTGATCCTACAGTATTGGCATTATATGAGGATTCTATTGATCATGTATTACAATGTGCCACTGTAACAGATCTTCAGAAACCATACAGCCTTGGGTGTTATAGAGACCCACGGGTGTCATGGTGAGAGATCATTGCTCTCTGATGACAGGGAGCAATGATCTCACCTAAGACGGCAGCGGCCTTGTTCTGCCACAGCAGGATTAACATATGCGATTGGTAGCAACGATTGCAGATGCTATTGGTGCATGCCCTATATGGTATTGCCATAACCCCAAGGCAGCGGAAGGTCTGTTTACTAGAAGGGCTAGAAGGTAACACTGCCTCATGTCCGGTCATAAGACCCAGAGGTTTAATTTAAATTACAACTGAACGGATTTATAAAATCTGGCAATTTAATTAAAAAAAAAAAATGTAATGTTACTGAATACATCTTCTTACCCGGCTATTTTTGGAAGGGGTGACAGGTTCCAAGTGCTCCCCGGAAAAACTGATCACTTTGTCACTGTCCTGTAACAGCACCGAGCAAAGCCCACCCTGCAAACAAGAACAAATTCTTCATAACAGACCCTTAAGGAGAAAGATTGTGGCCACGACTTCTATAAAGTGACACTACATGTAATCAGCAGAACAAGCCACCAGACGTGGCCACATGGAGTTCAGGGTCAATGTCTGGTACGGTAGTTAAAGGGCACCTACCACCCCGATTCTACCTATAAAGGTAGAAGGGGTGGTAGGTGGATGGATGGGACGTGAGGATAGCCCTTTTTTGGGCTAATCCTCACGTCCTGGGTGTCTTTTACAAAACTTTATTACATGTATAAGCTAATTTTTTTATGCGGCTACTGGGGCGTGGAGTAGCCGGACATCCACGCCCCAGTAGCCGCGTTACTCCGCCTACCAGGTAATCTTTGGCACGCAGCTCCTGGTAGCTGCACGCCCCCGTCCGAGTCCCCTGCGTTCTGCGCATGCGCAGGCCTTCGGCTGCGCGGCCGCGGCTCTGGGGCCGGAACTACTGCGCATGCGCAGTAGCTGGGGGACTCGGACGAGGGCGCGCAGCTACCAGGAGCTGCGTGCCAAAGATTACCTGGTAGGCGGAGTAAAACGGCTACTGGGGCGTGGAGTAGCCGCGACTAGTAGCCTCATGTCCGGCTACTCCACGCCCCAGTAGCCGCATAAAAAAATTAGCATATACATGTAATAAAGTTTTGTAAAAGACACCCGGGACGTGAGGATTAGCCCAAAAAAGGGCTATCCTCACGTCCCATCCATCCACCTACCACCCCTTCTACCTTTATAGGTAGAATCGAGGTGGTAGGTTCCCTTTAAAAGGTTATCCTCAAATCGCTAGGATGTGCCTTCGCGTTACGAGTAGGAGGGTCTGACCTCTAGAGCCGCAGCAGAACAGGAGCGGTTTCGCCGTTCTTATAGTCAGACGCAGTGACAGTTTTATTCTCAAAATTACAGGCGATCCTACAGGTCAGACTCACACGAGACGGGAATAACCCTCTAACCAATTCGGCAATAGTGTTGTATCTTTGCTAGTATTAGTGATGGACTTACAGTAACGCTGCGAATGATTCCCAACTGTCCCACGACCTGACTGTCCTGGAAGGTGTCTCTCACTTTGACCTGAATGTCTGTGGTAACCCAGTCGCTGGAGATCTGATCTATAGAAGAGCCCGGTGTATGAGGATTGTAACCACCCGGAGAGGGCGCCCCAGGAGTCATCGGACTGTATCCTATAGGGCTGGGACTTGGACTGGCCTGGAAGAAAGAAAGTCACAATACGGATTCCTAAGTTCACCCGGCAATGTGCACGCCATCAGACGGAAGCGGGCACTTACCTGGTAAGCCATGGGTGACGGGGTCGGGTGGTAACTGGCTGGTGAGTGTGTATTCTGATAACCCACAGGACTTGGAGCCACCTGATGATAGCCCTGCGGACTTGGGCTTGGCTGGTAGGAGCCCTGCGGAGAAGGTGCAGCGTAGGGAGAGAACTGGTCTGTGTTGTACCTGTAAAGAACCACAGAGAGAAAGTGATAAAAGTTAGAAGAATTGTGTCAGAATCTTCAGTAAGGCACAAGAATCTCCTGAGACAGGGCAGTGACCATGTATACAGGTAACAGATACTGCACTCTTATTAAACACTCACATTGCAGGTGTTCCTGGGGTCTGGGGATGATACGGCGCATTGACCTGCGGAGACGGTACATCGGGGTACCCTGGAGTCTGTGGATTTGGTGTTCCCCCATAGCCTTGGGGTGATGGGGATGGTTCATCGTCATATCGGTAATCGTACTCTTCATCCGCCCTGAAAACATTTATTAAAGGGTTAAAATAGTACTAGAATAATATATATGGGGAGGACTGGGAAGAAAGGGATCCGGAGATTTCTGAAAGGGAAACGGAGAATGGAGCCCCAACAATTCAATCCCAACACAAGGCCTCAGATAACATGCATATCACAGCCAGCCTAATACTCCCCCTGCAGGTGAAATACAGTACTACATGTAGCCTTTTACATGACTCTTCCAGTCCTCCACAAAAGGGACCTGTCCAGAGTCACAATCTCACCTGCATCATAGAACGGGGTACAATTACCCTAATACGGTTGGAGGTCACAGTCATAAGACAATTATTTAAAACACACTCACCTTGAAGGTGTATTTGGGTTGTTGGGATCCCAGGCCCCACTTTGCGCAGGGGTTCGGCTGCCATCGTGGAGAGGGGTCTGAGACCCATAATAAGGTGTTCTGCTCCCTGTAGCACACAATGGGAAAGTTATCAGTATGAGTTAGGATTCATCACATCAAAATATTAGAACAGCTATGTTACCAATGTAGCACACATGCACGTACCATCATGCACCGGCGTCTGGGAGCCATACATTGGAGTCCTGGAGCCAGTAGCGTACATTGGGGTCTGGGAGCCATAAAGGGGCGTCCTGGCGTGAGTGGAGGTCATTCCTCCAGTGCGACGTGCACCACTGTGAAGAAGAGGATGGAAATTAGGGTGTCAATCAACACATTTCAGTCATCAAAGCATTCAAAAGGTCCCTTATGCAGGGAGCCCTAGTTCCAAGACTGTGTAGTTAAAGCCCATTCACTAAACTATTTGTTTGTAAAGTTCAGGAAAATCATCACATGTGTTGCATGCTCTATCTTTTCCTGTATGTTCGGCCGGGCTGCATGGCAGCGCTCACCCCCCCTCTCTTTTTGTCTGTGAAATTAACAAACCCTAAATATTTGTAATACACACAGTATAGGGCGATACTATATAAGCAGACATTAGGGGCGGTGGATGTTGGGTTTCTTGTACCACCATAGAAATGGCTACATGATAGAGAGATAAATCCCTGTTGGAGATGATACAATAAGTGCAGCTGAATACTAACACGGTGGTGAGACGCTGTCTGTCCACAGAGATGGTCTGACAAGTGGAATGAAGTTCAACACGAGCTGTGGACTCTGTGGCATCTTTGACGACGCCAATATAACCTGCAAGACAAGACGTAGTGATCGCAATAAGGAGATTATTTAAATTCTGCCCATACATAACCGATTTCAGCACAGCCGTCTCCCCCATACACTTTCGGCTAAACATGCATGCACGTAGGATGGCGGCTTTGTTCTCAACGCTTATGTCCTTGCTGTTGAAAACAATCTCCAAGCCTCTTTACCATCGCAGTCTGCCATCATGGGTAAGCCGGGTATTCCCAAACCTCACACATTTTGTTTTACTCGCCTTTGTAGGGGCCTTGTGAAATTCGGACTGTCTGACCAATAAGATCATTGTCCCTGCGACCTCGTCCTCTGCCTGCACCACCTCCTCCGCCACCGCCTCCGCCAGCCATATTGCCTCTCTGTGCTGTAAAAATAAAGTGACGACAGTGATGGACCACCATGATATGAATATAGAGATGACTAACACCTGCATTTGAGAAATACTACAACAAATTGCTACCTCCTCCACTGGGATGTGCCGGGCTATTGATTCTCGGGCTCATTGGAGCAAAACCTCCAATTGTGAAGTTTGTCACATCTCTGGGCTGTAGGAGAACAACAGAAAGGAGGTATTAGAGTCTACAAATACTAAAAACCAGTCCTCAATATCTGACCGAAGGGTGAATCTCTCCATACAAGTCCACAGTTCATCTATTCTCAGCATGTGATGCAGCGCTGTTTTCGGTTTAGTGGCTGAACCGATTCACTGCAGCTTGCTTCATATTTATCTGAATGGAAGTTGCAGGAACCTGGTCTGGCCACTACACAGTGAACATTGCTGTCTGCCTCCTGTTCAATTCACTGTATCTGCTGCCGAGAACATCTGAGAGGATGCAGGACCCCCAATCAATCTGATACGGAGAACATATTCTACTGATATGTTATCAATATTTATAACATGCAGAATTCCTATAACAATCAAGCAAGCGTTAAGTTTGAAACACTAAGAGCGACGGCTTTACCTTAGAGCCTCCGGCTAGGACCAGGTAGCGCGTTTTGCAGACAAACATTCCTCCGTTCTCCACCAGCTTCTTACAGTGCAGGAAGGCATAATTCCGAAATAAGTGACGGATTTCACCCTCTCGACCCTAAAATATTCAAGTGAATTGTCGTCGGCTGTGGAAAACACTGAAATAGCATTTTATTATGTTAAGGTACAACAAGACATTCTTCCTCACCGAATGAGGTCCATCGATGACCTTGACTATATCTTTGACGTGAATATTATTCTCTTCCGAGTCCAGAGCGACAGCAAAGCGATTGTCCTTTTTCCTGGTGACAGCTTGGTGCCGGACTGTGACCACTTTACCGTGCATGTTCAAAACCTACAGAAAGGAACATAAGAGGCGTCCAATGAGGGTATATAAGTATGAGGCACAGGAGGTCCTTTTACACTACAGCCAATGGAGATTCTGTAGTCAGGGTCTCTTACCTGGAAGGTCTCCCTCTCCAGACGCACAATAACTCCCACCGTCTGTGGATCCAGCTGCACCAGCTCTCCCCATTCGTGCTGTCCACCAACATCTACTCCTGAAGCCGTTTCTGAACAAAGCTGCAAGTCCCGAGGAAGGACCTTTAACTGGAGTGGAAAATAAACATATTTATTAAAGAGTCAAAATAAGGATAGTAAAAACAGAAGATGAAACTATGTGCAAAAGAACAATAATAATTCCTTTATGTATATAGCGCACACAGATTACGCAGGGCTGCACAGAGCTGTCAAATCAGTCCCTGTCCCCAATGGGGCTCACAATCTAATCAACCTACCAGTATGTTTTGGAGCGCGAGAGGAAACCTACGCAAACACGGAGAGAACATACAAACTCTAAAGAACAAAAACACTGACCTCATGCATGGTGAGATCAGAGAAGAGGATGACAAAGTTTTCTTCGACCCGAACAACCAGACCAGTGTCGCCTTCGTAGCGCCCTGCGATGACCTTGACGTGGTCTCCCATGCGGAAGTACTTCTTCAATTCATTAGCTGGGAACTCTAACATGTCCTATAGGAGAGGAACAAGACAGAAAGTTAGGAGTGTGCCAGAACCTAGTGGACCTTGTAGGTGCTTTAGAATTCTTAAAGTTCATATATATTGTGGTAACGACAGGATGGCATTTTAACAACAGATTGATTGGAATGAGGCAGACGCCGCATTGCATTTACCTATGTAAACAGGGCCGATTCTAGCCATTTTGCTGCCTGAGGCGAAAATTGAAAATGCTGCCCCCCCCCCCCCCCCGACCCCCATTTTAAAAATGTTGGATTGTCATAAGAACCAGGAGTAACACTAAAGCTTCATTACAGACGCCTGTGATAACTGTTATAGCTGATTATTGTAGCCTAGGACTAAAGTACAGTAATTACCAACATCCAGAGGTCCGTTTGTAACTAGGGGTCGTCTGTAAGTCGAGTGTTAAGTAGGGGACCGCCTGTAGTTGATAAGAAGATCTTATGCAGATGAAGCGTACTGCTATACCGATAGAATATACAGTAGACTAGGGGAGTGAAAAAGCGCCATATGTGAAACACGTGTCGGGGCATTGTCTGTGTGTGATCCTCTCCTTGGTATGGTATTACAGCCACTGGTTTACAGCTTTGTGTTGTACACTCTGAGTTTACTTACTTTTGGGCATTGTCCCATCTTACTGTGCACTCATTATTCTTATTAGTGTGTTATAATTTGTACTGGCTAGTTACTACCGTTATGTGGTATACACACAATTTTATATCATTTGGGTCCGTTCATGTATGCTGTATTATGTTTGGTTTTTAACATCTATTTTGATTGAAATAAAGTATATTTATGGTTATTTGTTTCTGTGTTCTTTTGAACCTTTTTTTTGGTAATATAATATACAGTAGACACCAGATTAGTTCAGTCGCTACAAATGGAAAATAATATTCGTAGCTGATAAAGGCTAAGCTTAGTCCATGCAGGTGGAATATACAGTATTTGGTAGAGAATTAGTTCACTTTATGCACAGGGGGCATAATATAGTTGCTATACAGCTGGAATATACAATAGCGGATACCAGATTAGTTCAGTATATGAAGAATACCATTTGCAGCTGAATTATTTCAGTCTGTGCAGGTGACATAAGCAGTAGCGGATGGAGGACTAGGTGATGCAAGTGAAGTATATAGAAGCAGTCCCTGGGTTACGTACAAGATAGGGTCTGTAGGTTTGTTCTTAAGTTGAGTTTGTATGTAAGTCGGAACTGTATACTTTATTATTGTAACCCCAGTCAAACTTTTTTTGGTCTTTGTGACAGTTGGGTTGTCATAAGAACCAGGATTAACAATAAATCTTAATTACAGACACCTCTGATAACTGTTACAGCTGTTTATTGTAGCCTAGGACTAAAGCACAGTAATTACTAATATCCAGAGGTCCGTTTGTAACTAGGGGTTGTATGTAAGTCAGGTGTTCTTAAGTAGGGGGCCACCTGTAGTTGTTACTAGTATCCTAAGCCTATCTATACAAAGCTGAGCAAAAATCAAAAGGGAGGTAAAGAGTTGATAAAATCTTTGGGGAAGTTTTGCCTCCATGCACACACCAAGGGTTAACAACCTGATATTGGAGCACATACAGTTCCAGCCCCTCAGTACCTGAGCTCTGTTCTTTACTGCTCTCTGGCACAGCAGGGGTTACAGCCAGCATTTCAGAGACTTCCCCCTCACTCAGCGGCTCCTGCCGGCAAACCTGTGACACCCGGCCTGCACGTGTGTAGCTGGATCATGTGTCTCTTCAGGTCCTGAGACTCACACACTCCTGGGCTCCTCCACCTGCAGTCTCCTGCTGCTCCTACTGTCCTCCGGTCTCCCTGCACAAGGTCCAGACAGCGGGAGCTTCACTTGTGGCTCCTCACGAATGTTATCTACACGTGGAGGCCGGAAGGACAGGAGAACCTGTCAGCAGGCTGGAGATGCTTGCAGTGTGCGCTGTCAGGTCACAGCGTGTATACACACCACGCCCCCCGTCCCATCTCCGCTCTGTATAGTAATCGCGTCTGTGTTCTTAAAGAAACAGACGCGATTAATTTCATGGTGGGTGATTCGGGCGGCATTGAGCGCCCGAATCACCCACATTACAGACGCCCAGGGTGCCGCTCTAATCAAGGCTCGGGCATCTGCCGCCTGAAGCGAGATTTTCATCTCGCCTCATGGCAGATGCGGCCCTGTATGTAAACATTATCTTTGTTGGGGCAGAAGCTGTTAATGAAGTTAGTCACCCACCAGCAGTAATGGGAAACAGCAGCTTCTGCCTGATACAAGACTCCCCCCGCCCCCCATCGATCTAGTAATAACTGCACATTCTATAAAGCACCAAGACCAATCCATTTCCATATGGAATGGTCCTTTTGTCAATTACCAAGCCGGACTTCGTTCATTCCCGTAAAGCAGTTCAGAGACTAAAAGTAGGACTTACCTTGAGGTCCTCATGCTTGGGCAGGATAGTGATCTTGTTTCCATCTACACTGAGAATTTTACCCTGGAGGTTTATCAACTCTCCTTCACACACTTCCACGTTGTCTCCCGGTTGCAGACTGTGTTCACGTTCCTTCCCTGTAAGAAGATGGGACAGATCAGCATTGAGTGGAGGTTATAGTAGTGTGACCTCCAATACCTTGTTTTGTCCTAGCATCCTGTAAGCGAAGCCGCTGGCCAATAAACTGGTCACTGCCGATGAGGACAGCAGAGAATAAAACCTGGCATAAAGCATCCTTTGGGCTTCATCCACTTGTGGACGTACTTCTGAAGCTAGAGGCTGAAAGATCGTTTGTAAGACCATGATGATGACCTACACACACTGTGTACTGTCACTGACTAGTCCTTAAAGAAATGGCCAGTCACAACAACAAATAAGCCCCTATACACAGATACACAGGATGGGTGGCAGTCTTAGTGATGGGACCTTCACGGATCACAAGAACAGGGATACGATATACCCAAAAAGAATGGAGCCGGTGGTCAGACACGAGCATTGCTGCTCCATTCACTGTCTATGGAACAGATAGAGAAAGCAGAGCACTGTACTCAGCAATCTCTTCAGCGCCATAGAGATGAATAGAGTAGCAGGGCACATGTGCGACTGTCTGCTCTGTTCATTTGGGGTATATGAGAGCTCAGGTCTCCACACCAAGACCCCTACGGATTAGCAAATTAACCCCTATCCCATAGAGAGGGGCTAACTTGTGACTGGACAATCCCTTTAAATGGACTACCCAAGTTACATGTTCATAACCCATCTATAGGATAACCGTATGATCCCATATGTCCTCACTGATGTAGGGTCATTTCAACATGTGCTGCTCCTCTCAAAGTCTATGAGATGGTTAGATCCCCATGTACCAGGGATCCTTAGTCTAGTTAACAAGTGGTGCCAACATAGTCATACATTTATAATATTATAGATAATAATAAAGAATGAAACTTCTTTCACTTTAACCCCTTAGCGCTCTGCGCCGTAGCTGTACTGCGCAGAGACGATGCCGGTTCAGCGCTGTATAGCAGCCGAACCGGCATCGTTAGCCGCGGGATTTCAACGGTAATCTACCGTTGACATCCCCGGCTAACACCCGCGGTCGGAGTGGGCTCCGATCGCGGGTGTTTAACCCGTTAAATGCCGCGGTCAACGCGACCGCGGCATTTAACATGCCTTCTGGGGGTCTTTACATCACAATCGGCCCCCCCGCACAGTTTTCGGGGGGGGCCGATTGCTGTTTTGGCACCTCTGGGGTCCGATCGGGACCCCAGAGAAGCCTGGAGGGTTTACCTTTAAGATGGCGTCTGTGACGTCATCTTAAAGGCAAAGTGTCAGCCTATGCATCTGCATAGGCTGGCACTGATAATACCCTGCAATACATTAGTATTGCAGAGTATTATCAAGAACAAGCAATCAGATGATTGCTTGTTCATATCCCATGGTGGATCATGTAAAAAAATGTAAAAAAAAATGTTTTTCAATAAAAAATTACTTTATAAATCACTAAAAATGCCCATAAGCCCCAAAACATATAAAGAGACATATAACACTCAAAAAAGTCTAAATCATAACACAAACCCCACATATATAGTATCACCGCGTCCGTAACAATCCGTAGAATAAAACTAAATAACTATTGAACCCATATGATGAACGCCGTAAAAAAAAAACGTTAAAAACCCGCCAAAAATTATGATTTTTACCTATTATATCCCACTAAAAATGCAATAAAAAGTGATCAACAAAACATATGTACTCCAGAATGATATTGTTGCAAAGAACAACATGTCCCGCAAAAAACAAGCCATCAACCAGCTCTGTAGCCAAAAACGTAACAATGTTCTGCCACTTGGAAGCCGGCGATGCAAAAATGATAGATTTTTCCCCACATTAGGGTTTTATTTGGCAAATTTAGTAAAACATAAGAAAAAATATTCATGTCTGGTATTCCCGTAATCGTATTGACCCATAGAATAAAGATAACAGGATTATTAGGCTATACGGTGAACACAAAAAAAAAAAAAAGTAAAAAATCCAGTACAGAATTGATGCTTTTCTACTCATGACCTCAAAAAAAAGTTCCAAAATTTTCAACAATAGGTGATACCAACCCCAAAATGGTAACACTGGAAAAAGCATCTCGTCCCGCAAAAAAAATGCCGTCACATGGCCCCAATAACGGAAAAGCGAAAATGTTATAGCCTTCAAAAGGGGGCAACCAGAAAACTAAAATCCTGGCAGCTGCAGGGTGCTCCTTCCCTTCTGCGCCTTGCTGTGCACCCATAACACAAGTAATGTCCACATGTGGGGGGTCGCTGCACTCAGGAGAAATTGTAGAACAAATTTTATGGTGAGTTTTCTCTTTTTATCTTTTGGAAATGTGTAAATTTTAGGGCTAAATGAACGTATAACCGACAAAATTTGACCATTCTAAATTTCACCGCCATTTTGATTCAATTACTATGAAGATCTCAAGGGGTTAACAATCTTTGTAAATGCTGTTTCTGATAGTTTGAGGGGTGCAGATTTGAAAATGGGTTGGTTATATAGGGGGTTTTGTTGCTAAATATGTAAAATTTGATTTCAAACAGTATTTATCCCCAAAATAGTCAATTCCGAAAATACGGAAAATCGCTATTCGATTTGTAGGCCGCGTGACGTCAAAATAAATTATCCAAACATTTCAAAAATTATGAAAATGTAAAGTAGACAAATGGGAAATGTTATTCTGCAAGTTATTTAGGTGTTAAATCTATCTGCCTGAAAACGCGGTGGTTTTGAATTTCGAAAATGGCAAATTTTTCTAAAAATTCATCATTTTTTTCTTTTTTTTGTAAATAAACGCAAAACGTATCAGCCAAAATTTACCACTAAAATGAAGTACAACATGTGGGGAAAAAACAATATCAGAATCGCTTTGATAAGTAACAGTGTTCAAAAGTTATAACCATATAAAGAGACGCAGGTCAAATTTCAAAAAAAAGTTGCGAGCCTTAACCTGCAAACAGGCTGCGTCCTTAAGGGGTTAATATTATTCATATTAATTTTCCTTACCTGTAGATTCTGTCACTACCTCCAGATCCACACCTTCTGGCTGATCCTCAAACTTTTCTAATTCAGACAGAGTCGGCTTCACTCCTTCCGTGATCTGAAAACATGATGCATCCAAGTCAGAAAACACTGAACAATAGTCTTGTGTTTATGCACAAGAAGAGGAGCTTGTCCCCACAGGTGACCTACCACAGCAGACATAGCAAAGCTCTTGAAGAGGAAACCTTTGCGGCTGTATCTGTTACCCTCAAAAATGAGGAAATCTCCATCGGAAGAAACATCTCCCCCAAGTGATCTGAGCGGATGAGAGAATCGTTCAGGAGTACAGGGAAAATATATCCATAATATAGACCAGGACTGTGGCAAAATAAGCTCCTACCTGATCTTTTCTGTATCAAACAGCCTCTGTGGGGGTCTCCGGAACCTCTTCCTCTTGGCAAACCAATCTTTCTACATAGGGAAGACAATATAATTGTGCTAAAGGAAGCGAAACTAAACGCATAGCATATCACGACGACCATCAATACTTTCCACCTACCAGGCTCATTCGGGCCTTGATGCGATCATAGTCGATTCTAGGAATCATTTTCAGAGAAATTGTATTTTGACTGGGCTCTACATAATCCACCTAGACAAAAAACAAATGAGAAATGTAACCAAAAGAAGAATATAAAGTAGGGTAATAGCCAAAAACTCACACTAAGAAGCTTAGTAAGGACTGTCCACCCATAATACTAAGGTGAGGTCTACACGTACCTGAGCAATGTCATCCTTGTAGATACCCCTCTTCAGTCGCACCCATGATTTGGGTTTGAGGTTTGTGACTTCTTTCACCACCTTCAGGACGTCTGTCATTTCTTTGATGGGCACCATCTGCTGGTTCCAGAAGCCCATACGCAGGTTCCCTACCCCCTCAATGGCTTGTTTGACATGGGTCTGTTTGTAGGCCTCAACGTAGATGTAACCCTTGACATGCTCTGGTGCGACCACAGATTTGATCTGCAGTGGCTGCAAGAAAAAGAAGAGGAAGAAGAAATTAATTAGCGGAGACTGAATGGGGAGATAAGAAGGTATGAAAGAAAAGTATAAAGAGATCTGTGAACCAAGAGAGCAGAGGAAGTGAGCAGAACTAGGCCCAACTATATAGGGGTGATAAACTTAGAACGCAACACTTACTGCATCTGTGAACTGGTAAGCAATGAATTTCCGCATAAGAGCGATGGCGGTGGCTCGTTCCTCTCCAATCTGCAAGGAAAAAAAAAAAAACTTAGAACATTGTACATAGTCAAAGAAATGCTATAAGAGAGATCTTACTCCTACTGTAGCATCTGATGGGATATTACTAGGATTTCCATCGACATTTAGATTAAAAGGTGTCATGTCACTATAGTTTTTTCGCATTACTTTTGGTCAAGATGCTCCCAGGGCTAACACTGTGCAGGAGATTTCATCCCAACTTTGATCACTTGTATAAAGTTGTGTGTTACGGTCCAAACTTCAGGAGCCACAAAATTGTCAATTTTGAACTTCCAGCGTTCAGAATGTTATACTCTTTGTGCCATAAGCTTATAAGCTTTATCCAACAAGAAAGCCCAGGAGAACAAAGGACCACAAGTGCCACTGAAGCCTTCTGAAGACGGGTCGTCCCGAGATAAGAAGTTATCCCCCATCTCCACAGGGTGGGGAATAGAAGGTAAATCGGTGAGACTCCGCCGACTGCTGAGACCCTTATGATCTGGAGAACGAGGAGCCCATTCTAATAGGTGTCGTGGCAAGGCCAAGAAAGTGTCCAGGAGCTCTATTTGCTGACTATACGAGTGCTGAAGATCGAGTACAGTGTTTGGCACTCTCACAGAAGTCCTAACAGTCTCCTTTTAGTCAGAATATCAACCCTCGTTCACCAGAATGCGTGGGTCCCAGCAGTCAGTCCCTCCTGATCACCTTACCTCCAATCCTAGGGTAGCGCCTGATTCACAGGAAGCAATCAGGGGGACTTATAGTCCCCCCTTTCTCTTGGTCACTGCTGTCTCAGTGGTCGGACTAAGAGCATTCTGTTATCCTTCTATTGTGTGGATGTAGGTGACAGCAGCAAGCACCACAGTGATCAGAACGAACAAGCTGTGGTTCTCCAAACAGAATGTGGGAATTGGTGCTTCATGCACTTCAGGAGAACAATCTCATGACACTTACCTTACATTTCACTGTCCACAAATTGGGATCTCTAGAAGAAGAAAAGAAATAAGAGAGAACCATAAGGAACTTGAGTAAGTTATCTTCTCCCTGGTACATATCAGTGGTAAGTTGCGAGTTATCAGACATACAGGGAATTGTAGTTTCCCTAAAGATTTGGATGACAGTGTAAATTTATAAAATCGCAAAAGATCAGTATAAAAGCATCCAGGAACAAGAAGCGTTGAGGCCTGAGAGAGACTTACTTGACCCCAGGAAGAAGCTGCTGCTGGGTGATGTCATCAGACAGTTCATCTGAGCCGCCGTATATACTAGAGAGGAATAACCACATTAGACATTCATAGACTATGTACAGATGACCGATGTAGGTGCTCTCATACAACAAAGAATACTCACTGCTCCCCCACTGAGGACTTGGCATATTTCTTCATGTAATATTCGCCCAGCTCCTCTTCTCTCTGGTCTCTGTGGAGAAAGTCATTTGCACGGGTTTACGTAAAAAAAAAAAAAAAAACCCACAAATATAGTTGATGGAGAAATACTGAGCCGATGTGAACCTCACCGCCATAGATTCTGGAGACGCCTGGCACCGGAGCGATCCTCATCGAGGACGACATTGTCGATATTGGACGCTGCAGGGAGACAATACGACGCAAGTGAAAGCTAAGATGTGCTTACCTACATCTCCTGCTGCACAGAGAGGCTACACGGAGTAAACCTACTATATATTATGCCTACCCACCATTAACTCATAACAGAAAGCTGGGGGTCCAAACTTTGTGGACCCCCTTCCCGAAAATAGGATAAGGTACTCCATCCCTCCACACAGAAGATGAATGGGGAATTACCATCAGCCGTCTCCAAGCCAATAAGCCCCATCTAGGTTTCACAGGGGATTAAATGAACAGAAAATCTGCTGAGGATTAGTAGCAGATTTCAGGCACAATTACCTGTGTTCAGGAACTCTTAAAGGGTTCAAGTAATCCCTTATCCAGAGCATAAGGGACAACAAACTAATCAGTGAAGGTCCACCAACTTGGACCCCCAACGATCACTAGAAGGAAATCTCTAGCCATCTGGAAAACCCGGGTTTTGGTTCTCACTAAGTTATGGAGTGGCAGGACTAGCATGAACCCCGAGACTCCATACAGCTGTATGAGAGGGATGGAAAGAACAGAGCAAAACACTCAGCTATCTCCGGTGCTCTCACAGGTAGAGTGAACGCGAGTGCCAGAGGTAGTCAAGTCAGCAGGCAGTTTTGGTCTCATCCTGTTGCTTCCAGAACTGGACTGGTTTCTGCAATTGGCGGGGTCCTTTCTCCTGCCTGGTGGGGTTCCCTGCAGTTAGATCCTCACCAATCAATTTGTTATCCACTATAGCATGATAGGTAAAAACTTGAAAATTTGGGGTTGATTCTCTCAACTATGTACACTTACACCTTACCCAAAGTATAGTGGGTTAAGCCTATAACTGCTGGGGAATAGATACCCGGGACCCAATGCTGTACTGATGGCCCTGTTATAAACGGTGTATACAGCAATCCATGCAAAGGCTTCTGGCGTGGCTTTCCCCAAGTTTATTGGCTTCTACTTTGTTGCAAGCAGCAAATATAAAGCGTCCCATTAAGTGACCCGCCTTTGGTAACTCAACTGATAATGGTTGGTGAACATGGCATGATCGCTTACCTTCAATTTCTTCAGCTGTGACCGATGAAGAAGCCAAGACACAATGGTGCAAAACATAGCGGCAAAATCAACCACGAGGCGGAGATGATGGGACCGGAAATGGGGAAAGGGAAAAATTAAAAATATGTGGCAAAAGCTGGAGCGTGGAAGCGTGTCAGAAGTGGGGCACAATGCAAAAGGGGGAGTGGAAGAAAAACCAATGAAAAACTTTTATAATAATAATAAAAAATACAACATGCAAACAGAAGCAATGGAGCTTATAACAAGGTCAGGGTCTTGCTATGTAGGAGATGGATCAGGCTATCAGCAATCGTCACTATTGTAATGGTGCTTCTAAGTAACTGGAGGAGGAAGTGGGTAGATTACAGGAGCGCACAACACCCACTGACTACACAGGAAACCTCACACGGCTCTGCCACATACAGGAGACACACAGTGACTAGCACAGACCGCGGCCCAGTCACATAGACATCACACAGTAGGAGGAAAAAGACAAAGCAAACGTCTCTAATCTCACATACAGGAACGAGGCTTATTTTAAGGAAAGGGAGAAACCTAATCCAAATCCCGGGTCTCTCTCTGTGCCCACTGGTGGGTGGAAGTAATAGGCTTTTACGAGCCACGCGACATTCACAAGCACAATGAAGGGAGGGGGATGTCACAATGCGCACACCACAAGTGTACAATACAACACACAAGAATAGAGAGAGAATCATTACCAGACACTGAGAGAAGGCATGCAAGGAATTAGAAGATAATCTGAGTGATACAGGTCTAACAGACAGGAAAGAAAAGGTAAAAAAAAGCAACAGAACCATGACCAGAGCCATGATCTAAGAAAGTCATACAGTCCCCAAAGGTTTTCCCCCCAGGAGTCAGAGGCCAACAGAACAAGAAACTGGGGCACCCCTGCACCAATCATGTATCCAGGTATATGATACAATAACCAGGGATAACCTAAACACAGAATCCTGTGGCTGTTGGAAAACTACAACTCCCAGTTTGCTATGAGGGCAGTAGTTTTGTAAACTTAAAGAAATATCCAAAGGGTTAAAGGAAACCTACCATCAAGAATACACTAACTGAGGAATTCCTAAAAGTAGATGGCCCCTGGCACTTACGAAGTAGGGCCACACCACATCCCTGGAGCCTCTGAACTCCTACCTCCAGGAGCCACCTCGCTGCGCTCTTCAGTCTGTGCCCACGCATGTGCAGTAACGCGGCTCACTGCCGAAAAGAGCAAGAAGTCACTGCGCATGGGCACAGGCTGAATAGCCGAAGAGTGCTGCGGGGCATTCCCAATGGTAGTTGCCTTTAAAGATCCAAACTGCAAATCCCTTGGCAATTCTGGCTCCTGGAGGTTTTTTGAAGTCACCAGTCAAAATACAAGCCACCGTAAACCATGCACATAATCCCTCCACAGCCTGTAATTCTGACATATTAGGGAAGTGCTAATCTGCACACTCTCTAATAAAACGATAATAAAATGATAAAGTGGCCAAAAATCTGAGACTGATATTAACAATATTAATGATACTTTCTGAGCAAAAGTTGATAAAATCCATAGAATACGTCAATATCAACCACCAGCACCCCCACAGATCCTCTGTTCTAAGCAAAAAGCATGGAGCGCCATTTTCAGTGTAGTGGTTAGACCAAGTTACTGCAAATCAGCTGAGGCAACAGACACAGAGACCAATGCTCTTGGCCTACAGTCTCCTAGCTTATCTGTGGGGGTCCGGGATTTTAAACTCCGGCCAATCTGATATTAATGACCATCCTCCCAATATATTTAGCACGGAACACTTCTAGGTTTCACATCAGGTGCACACAGATTGGCCGAATTACACACATTCATCATTCATGTGCATGAAAATCTAAAAGTTTACCGCTGCCTTTATACACCCATTCAGCAGACAACTGGAATGAACCTCCTGGAAAGTACCTTTCTCCAAAATGTCTTCTGCTCCATCTTCCCATTGATCTTCATCTTCATACTCATCATCGACATCTGTGGATAAAGAAGCCGGTGTCAAGATCCCTAGATGCACGTCACAAACTTCAAGGACAGGACGGGCGTCTTCAGGCGGCCTTACCGGCTTCATCCAAGATAAAGCCCCCATGTCTTGGTTTCTTTCTTGGACGATCATCATCGTCCTCTTCTTCCTCTTCATCATACTCATCCTCATCTTCTTCAGCCTCTTCTTCCTCTGCTTCTTCACCCTTTTCGCTGCCGGCTGCACTAACCCTCTCATCAGCTTCCTGAAGGCACAGACAGAGGAGAATAAAAGAAACAAGTAACGGGGACAGACAGACGCTTTATATCGGTTGGGAGGTAGTTCAAGGTAAGTGGACAACGTTTCTACATCTCAAAGTGATTGATGCACTCATTCCAGGTCATTATAAGAGGAATTTATGGAGCTCTCATTGCAACAACATGTTACACAGGGATCACATATATAATGTGAATGGAAGATGCCAGACATAGGGTGAATGTCTATAACGGGAGAAAATAACCCTGCTCACAGCTCACCTCATTGTCCTCCACTTCTTCAGCCTCGCTGCTCCTATCACTCTCCTCCTCGGAGAAGTTGCTGTCCTCGCTGTCTGACATTTTATTCTGTTAAATGCTGAGGAGAAAAAAAAAATATCTGCGTGAAGAGACATCACTTGATTTTTAGCTCTGTTCACACCAGCGAAAAGCTCAAAGTGTTCTAGATAAGGTCCTGTTCACACCTGCTGATGGAACTGATATCAAGCACCCAAGGGTCATCAATAAATATTTGGCCTGGAAAACCCCTTGAAGAATATCAATATGGCATATCCTTGAGTATCACACCATAGTACAGTTAATAAAAGCAGTATAGTACATTGCATAACACTGACATTGATGGTGCAGTTACAAAGCATTGGAGTGACACTAGAAATAAAGTATATGGTGGTACAGTGCCTAGTGTTTTGCAGTAGAGTACATGGTAATATAAGGACACAAAGGTTGATGAACAATACATGGCAGCAAAACAATACAAGAATAACACTACAATAAGTAAAAAGTGAAACTGGAAGAGCTGTACTTGGCGGCCTGATGCCTACAGTTTTCAGTGCAGTACACAGCAGTATGACGACCCTTTGAGCATAGTACACGGCAGAACAGGGATATCTTGGGCCCCCTCCACTGTTTTAAGTCAGTGGAAATTGTTATGTGTGCCGGTCATTACAGTGCAGTGGACAGGATTCCTTGCATCATAGGGAAATACAATGCAAGGAGTCCCACTCTGCTGGATGCACAGCAATGTTTACAGCAAAATTTCGGTGTTGCTGTTCTCCGGGAAAAGAGTGACTCGTGTCATATGCAGTTGGGCATAAGGCTACGTTTTCATATGCTTCAGTGTCTCAGTTGTAGACTATGGAAAATGTGGAGAGTATTTTAGAAGGACAAGAGTTTTTTTTGAGAACCGGAGAAGGGATGCCAGAAGTGGCGCCACGGTGACACCAGGGGTATTGGGGTGGCGGACGAGGTGCCACGGTGACACCAGGGGTATTGTGAAAGAGTATGGCAAGAAGGGACAAGGGGAGAGCGCTAATAGTGTTACACCTTTCTTGAGAGGATAGGAGTAAGGGTGAAAGATTGTGCTCACCGTATAGGGTTGTGCTAGGATAGGCACAACGCTATGAGATGTTAGAGGTTTAACTGGCAGATGATCTGGTGCTGCCTCCCGGTGGAGGATCTCCTATGTGGTATGGCTGTGCCACTCAGGAGTTTGTGAATAGCAGAACAAAGTTTGTGATACAACCAGATGGCGCACTCAGAGTGTATTATACAGTTTGGTTTATTTAGGATCTTAAAACACAACGCGTTTCGGGGTTACAGTACCCCTTTATCAAGTGTACAAAGACTATAAAAGATAAGCAGTGGCGATAGGAGCAGGGGGAAAAAAAAGGAGTAAAATTGTCGTTGGTATTTGTTTTGTAACAGGAGTACAATGATGGTGATGGTAATAGTTCATTGTACCCAAGGGGATAAGTTAAAAATATAGATAATTAATTATTAAAAAGTTGATCAACATAAATGATATACTTAATACAATGACATAATGCTTAATAGCTCTAAAAAATAAATAAATGAATAAATAATCAGTTGATACATAATAGGTTAATAGAATGGTTAGACAATGAATTCACTATATAAGACATTGAGGAAAATAATAAGAAACAATGTATAAAATAGGTATGACTATAAATATAAAATTGGTAATGCTGCTACTGATGGAGGATGTTTGTATATGCTTACCAGTGCTAGTGGTGTTGTCGGTATCACTCACAGCATTGAGAGACGTGGCGTGATGTGAGGGTATTTAACTGCTCGTAGTGGGGAGAAGCGCGCGCCATAAAATCTCGGGCGCATGCGCAGTAGCGCAAGAAACCGACAAGATGTCGGCCATGCAGGGAGCGACACAATTTGTGGGGCATTGCGCATGTACTGAGCGCTGCCTCATAGTGGTGATGGAAGACGGGTATTGGGGTGGCGGAGGAGGCGCCACGGTGACACCAGGGGTATTGGGGTGGCGGAGGAGGCGCCACGGTGACACCAGGGGTATTGGGGTGGCGGACGAGGCGCCACGGTGACACCAGGGGTATTGGGGTGGCGGACGAGGCGCCACGGTGACACCAGGGGTATTGGGGTGGCGGACGAGGCGCCACGGTGACACCAGGGGTATTGGGGTGGCGGACGAGGCGCCACGGTGACACCAGGGGTATTGGGGTGGCGGACGAGGCGCCACGGTGACACCAGGGGTATTGGGGTGGCGGACGAGGCGCCACGGTGACACCAGGGGTATTGGGGTGGCGGACGAGGCGCCACGGTGACACCAGGGGTATTGGGGTGGCGGACGAGGCGCCACGGTGACACCAGGGGTATTGGGGTGGCGGACGAGGCGCCACGGTGACACCAGGGGTATTGGGGTGGCGGACGAGGCGCCACGGTGACACCAGGGGTATTGGGGTGGCGGACGAGGCGCCACGGTGACACCAGGGGTATTGGGGTGGCGGACGAGGCGCCACGGTGACACCAGGGGTATTGGGGTGGCGGACGAGGCGCCACGGTGACACCAGGGGTATTGGGGTGGCGGACGAGGCGCCACGGTGACACCAGGGGTATTGGGGTGGCGGACGAGGCGCCACGGTGACACCAGGGGTATTGGGGTGGCGGACGAGGCGCCACGGTGACACCAGGGGTATTGGGGTGGCGGACGAGGCGCCACGGTGACACCAGGGGTATTGGGGTGGCGGACGAGGCGCCACGGTGACACCAGGGGTATTGGGGTGGCGGACGAGGCGCCACGGTGACACCAGGGGTATTGGGGTGGCGGACGAGGCGCCACGGTGACACCAGGGGTATTGGGGTGGCGGACGAGGCGCCACGGTGACACCAGGGGTATTGGGGTGGCGGACGAGGCGCCACGGTGACACCAGGGGTATTGGGGTGGCGGACGAGGCGCCACGGTGACACCAGGGGTATTGGGGTGGCGGACGAGGCGCCACGGTGACACCAGGGGTATTGGGGTGGCGGACGAGGCGCCACGGTGACACCAGGGGTATTGGGGTGGCGGACGAGGCGCCACGGTGACACCAGGGGTATTGGGGTGGCGGACGAGGCGCCACGGTGACACCAGGGGTATTGGGGTGGCGGACGAGGCGCCACGGTGACACCAGGGGTATTGGGGTGGCGGACGAGGCGCCACGGTGACACCAGGGGTATTGGGGTGGCGGACGAGGCGCCACGGTGACACCAGGGGTATTGGGGTGGCGGACGAGGCGCCACGGTGACACCAGGGGTATTGGGGTGGCGGACGAGGCGCCACGGTGACACCAGGGGTATTGGGGTGGCGGACGAGGCGCCACGGTGACACCAGGGGTATTGGGGTGGCGGACGAGGCGCCACGGTGACACCAGGGGTATTGGGGTGGCGGACGAGGCGCCACGGTGACACCAGGGGTATTGGGGTGGCGGACGAGGCGCCACGGTGACACCAGGGGTATTGGGGTGGCGGACGAGGCGCCACGGTGACACCAGGGGTATTGGGGTGGCGGACGAGGCGCCACGGTGACACCAGGGGTATTGGGGTGGCGGACGAGGCGCCACGGTGACACCAGGGGTATTGGGGTGGCGGACGAGGCGCCACGGTGACACCAGGGGTATTGGGGTGGTGGACGAGGCGCCACGGTGACACCAGGGGTATTGGGGTGGCGGACGAGGCTACAGCATTTCACAGAAATAAGTTTAACATGTCTCAATCAGTCCTGTTGTACACAATTAAGGTTGCTCCTAGACACGACCGAGTAACTTCTGACTCAGGGTCGGGAAGCCAGACAAGACAGAAGCCAGATAAGTTCTTTATCAGGGGATAAAGGCTTAGCAGATCTATGAGTTGTGGAACAGCAGAGAAGTAGGAGAGCTGACTGTCAATGTGTGTAATAGGCATCTCAGGGTGTCCATATGTGTCCGGGACTAGTACAATGTTCAGTGGGTAAATGAACGTGTAGATAAACCTGCACCCTGATAATCTAAGCACATTGTCAGCACACAGCATCTCACAGCACTAGAGGGATCATAAAGTGTCTGCTTAGAGAGTCCCCGCTCACACTCTGGAACCTTACACTGACCAACACTGAGTGATAGGAGCTAAACAGCAATACAACTGCGTAACATTGTGAAGTAAGGGGTTAAAAATTATCTTTATTGTGTTAATATCACTAGGGGGTTGAAATTTGAGAATTTTAAGAGTCTCACAGCACGTATAGGCTATGGGTATAGGCAGTGGGTAGAGCACGGCCTGTATACAGTACAGAGGACACGTCACCAGGCCCGCGGTATAGATATAGTGGCAGCTGCTGGCTGTTAGTATCAGGACAGACAGAGGGCCCTATAGACAGGCGGCAGGACACAGCAGTCAGGCTACAGACGCGCACTATAGAGCAGCACACCCGCGGGTGCAGCAGAGCCGGGACACTCCCGGTAAGTCACCGTACAAACAACTCACCGCTGCTAACAGTCCAAAAACAGCTCCGCAAGGATCTCGTAAACCGTAACTCTACATCCGGCAAAGCGCCGACCACAGCGGAAATGACGTTAGAAAACGGGCGCCCCGTAACCGGAAGTGAATCTGTGCGGCGACGCATAGGAAGTGACGTTGCAAAGTCTAGCAGTTACCTCCCTCTGTACCACGTGGGGGGAAGCGGCGAATCAGGGAGCAGGAGATAGATGTCATTGACGAGTGGTCTGTAACATAGACGAGGGCTGCAGGAGGCTGTGGAGTGAACTAGTGGAGCCTGGTGTTAGAGTAACGTGACAGTCACAGCCTCCTATATACAGTGTATGTGCCCCCAATAAGTGACAGTCACAGCCCCCTATATACAGTGTATGTGCCCCCAATAAGTGCCAATCACAGCCTCCTATATACAGTGTATGTGCCCCCAATAAGTGTCAGTCACAGCCCCCTATATACAGTGTATGTGCCCCCAATAAGTGTCAGTCACAGCCTCCTATAGACAGTGTATATGCCCCCAATAAGTGACAGTCACAGCCTATGTACATTGTATGTGCCCCCAATAAGTGTCAGTCACAGCCTCCTATATACAGTGTATGTGCCCCCAATAAGTGTCAGTCACAGCCTCCTATGTACATTGTATGTGCCCCCAATAAGTGTCAGTCACAGCCCCCTATATATAGTGTATGTGCCCCCAATAAGTGTCAGTCACAGCCCCCTATATACAGTGTATGTGCCCCCAATAAGTGTCAGTCACAGCCCCCTATATACAGTGTATGTGCCCCCAATAATTGCCAGTCACAGCCTCCTATATACAGTGTATGTGCCCCCAATAAGTGTCAGTCACAGCCCCCTATATACAGTGTATGTGCCCCCAATAAGTGTCAGTCACAGCCCCCTATATACAGTGTATGTGCCCCCAATAAGTGTCAGTCACAGCCTCCTATATACAGTGTATGTGCCCCCAATAAGCGACAGTCACAGCCCCCTATATACAGTGTATGTGCCCCCAATAAGTGTCAGTCACAGCCCCCTATATACAGTGTATGTGCCCCAATAAGTGCCAGTCACAGCCTCCTATATACAGTGTATGTGCCCCAATAAGTGCCAGTCACAGCCCCCTATATACAGTGTATGTGCCCCAATAAGTGTCAGTCACAGCCCCCTATATACAGCGTATGTGCCCCAATAATTGCCAGTCACAGCCTCCTATATACAGTGTATGTGCCCCCAATAAGTGTCAGTCACAGCCTCCTATGTACAGTGTATGTGCCCCCAATAAGTGTCAGTCACAGCCTCCTATATACAGTGTATGTGCCCCCAATAAGTGTCAGTCACAGCCTCCTATATACAGTGTATGTGCCCCCAATAAGTGTCAGTCACAGTCCCCTATATACAGTGTATGTGCCCCCAATAAGTGTCAGTCACAGCCTCCTATATACAGTGTATGTGCCCCCAATAAGTGTCAGTCACAGCCCCCTATATACAGTGTATGTGCCCCCAATAAGTGTCAGTCACAGCCTCCTATATACAGTGTATGTGCCCCCAATAATTGCCAGTCACAGCCTCCTATATACAGTGTATGTGCCTCCAATAAGTGTCAGTCACAGCCCCCTATATACAGTGTATGTGCCCCCAATAAGTGTCAGTCACAGCCTCCTATATACAGTGTATGTGCCCCCAATAAGTGTCAGTCACAGCCTCCTATATACAGTGTATGTGCCCCCAATAAGTGTCAGTCACAGCCTCCTATATACAGTGTATGTGCCCCCAATAAGTGTCAGTCACAGCCTCCTATATACAGTGTATGTGCCCCCAATAAGTGTCAGTCACAGCCCCCTATATACAGTGTATGTGCCCCCAATAAGTGTCAGTCACAGCCTCCTATATACAGTGTATGTGCCCCCAATAATTGCCAGTCACAGCCTCCTATATACAGTGTATGTGCCCCCAATAAGTGTCAGTCACAGCCTCCTATGTACAGTGTATGTGCCCCCAATAAGTGTCAGTCACAGCCTCCTATATACAGTGTATGTGCCCCCAATAAGTGTCAGTCACAGCCCCCTATATACAGTGTATGTGCCCCCAATAAGTGTCAGTCACAGCCCCCTATATACAGTGTATGTGCCCCCAATAAGTGTCAGTCACAGCCCCCTATATACAGTGTATGTGCCCCCAATAATTGCCAGTCACAGCCTCCTATATACAGTGTATGTGCCCCCAATAAGTGTCAGTCACAGCCTCCTATATACAGTGTATGTGCCCCCAATAAGTGTCAGTCACAGCCTCCTATATACAGTGTATGTGCCTCCAATAAGTGTCAGTCACAGCCCCCTATATACAGTGTATGTGCCCCCAATAAGTGTCAGTCACAGCCTCCTATATACAGTGTATGTGCCCCCAATAAGTGCCAGTCACAGCCTCCTATATACAGTGTATGTGCCCCCAATAAGTGTCAGTCACAGCCTCCTATACACAGTGTATGTGCCCCCAATAAGTGTCAGTCACAGCCTGCTATATACAGTGTATGTGCCCCCAATAAGTGTCAGTCACAGCCTCCTATATACAGTGTATGTGCCCCCAATAAGTGTCAGTCACAGCCTCCTATATACAGTGTATGTGCCCCCAATAAGTGTCAGTCACAGCCTCCTATATACAGTGTATGTGCCCCCAATAATTGCCAGTCACAGCCTCCTATATACAGTGTATGTGCCCCCAATAAGTGTCAGTCACAGCCTCCTATATACAGTGTATGTGCCCCCAATAAGTGTCAGTCACAGCCTCCTATGTACAGTGTATGTGCCCCCAATAAGTGTCAGTCACAGCCTCCTATGTACAGTGTATGTGCCCCCAATAAGTGTCAGTCACAGCCCCCTATATACAGTGTATGTGCCCCCAATAAGTGTCAGTCACAGCCTCCTATATACAGTGTATGTGCCCCCAATAAGTGTCAGTCACAGCCTCCTATATACAGTGTATGTGCCCCCAATAATTGCCAGTCACAGCCTCCTATATACAGTGTATGTGCCCCCAATAAGTGTCAGTCACAGCCTCCTATATACAGTGTATGTGCCCCCAATAAGTGTCAGTCACAGCCTCCTATATACAGTGTATGTGCCCCCAATAATTGCCAGTCACAGCCTCCTATATACAGTGTATGTGCCCCCAATAAGTGTCAGTCACAGCCTCCTATATACAGTGTATGTGCCCCCAATAAGTGCCAGTCACAGCCCCCTATATACAGTGTATGTGCCCCCAATAAGTGTCAGTCACAGCCCCCTATATACAGTGTATGTGCCCCCAATAATTGCCAGTCACAGCCTCCTATATACAGTGTATGTGCCCCCAATAAGTGTCAGTCACAGTCCCCTATATACAGTGTATGTGCCCCCAATAAGTGTCAGTCACAGCCTCCTATATACAGTGTATGTGCCCCCAATAATTGCCAGTCACAGCCTCCTATATACAGTGTATGTGCCCCCAATAAGTGTCAGTCACAGCCTCCTATATACAGTGTATGTGCCCCCAATAATTGCCAGTCACAGCCTCCTATAGACCGTGTACATTCATCCAGCTTCGTTCCTCACGGTTGATATGAGGTGTTTGGCTTTTGTAAATAATTGCTTCTGAAATCTGTTAGTTTGGATGCAGCTTTGTAAATATGTCACCAATTTTTCTTCATTCTAATAAATTAGTTTAATAATGCATATTATTGTAATACCGTATATACCCGAGTATAAGCTGAGGCACCTCATTTTACCACAAAAAAGGGTAAACCTAATGACTCAAGTATAAGCCTAGCGTGGGAAAGACATTGGTCATAGCCTCACAGTATATAGCCAGCCTCCTGTGGTATATAGCCAGCCCCCAGTAGTATATAGCCAGCCAGCCCCCAGTGGAATATAGCCAGCCCCCTGTATTATATAGCCAGCCAGCCCCCAGTGATATATAACCAGCCAGCCCCCAGTAGTATATAGACAGCCAGCCCCCAGTGGAATATAGCCAGCCCCCTTTAGTATATAGCCACCCCCTGTAGAATATAGCCAGTCCCCTGTATTACATAGCCAGCCAGCCCCCAGTGATATATAACCAGCCAGCCCCCATTAGTATATAGCCAGCCCCCTTTAGTATATAGCCAGCCTCCTTTAGTATATAGCCAGCTATTACCCTGTAGTATATAGCCAGCCCCCAGTAGTATATAGCCAGCTCCCTTTAGTATATAGCCAGCCCCCTGTAGTATATAGCCAGCCCCCTGTAGTGTATAGTTAGACATTCCCCTGTAGTATATAGCCAGCCATTCCCCTGTAGTAGATAGCCAGACAGCTCTCTTTAGTATAGAACCAGCCCCCTGTAGTATAGAGCCAGCCATTGTCCTGTAGTATACAGCCAGCCAGCCCCCATTAGTATATAGCCAGCCCCCTTTAGTAAATAGCCAGCCTTCTTTAGTAAATAGCCAGCCTTTTTTAGTATATAGCCAGCCCTCTTTAGTATATAGCCGCCTCCTGTAGTATATAGCCAGCCTCCTGTAGTATATAGCCAGCTGTTCTCCTGTAGTATATAGCCAGCCCCCAGTAGTATATAGCCAGCCACCTGTACTGTATACCCAGCCCCAGTATGCCCAGCAAATAAGTAGTACTCAACTTTCCAACACCTCGGGCAGGTCCCCTTCTTACTTCATGCTCGTCGGCGCCAGCTTCAGGTCAGTGACAGGTCCGTGCACGCAGCCGGCGCACAAACTATGATGTCAGCAAGCGGTGGACATCACAGTGTGTACGACGCCGGCGCGCAGGGACTTGTTGCTGACTTGGAGCGGGCACTGGCACACATGAAGTAAGAAGAGGACCTGCCAGGGGGGGGAGTAAATACTCGGCTTATACTTGAGTGTATACAATATTTATTCTAAATTTGCCCCAATGTAGATTAAACTGCTGCCCGTTCTCTTTATGTTGTATACTTGTTCTCTCTTCTTCTAAGTCTTCTGTCATGAACTTGAAAATGCAACACATTAAGGCCTGTAGCGTCTGACATGCAGCTCTTGTGGATTTTTTGTGTTGCAGCTACTCCAGGCATTGCACAGTCTGACCTTGGTGTAAGTATTTTTGGACATCGACTTCTGGGGAAAGAAGGTAAGGGGCCTTGAATCACTGGTAATGTTTCCTATTGTATAATTTATTCCATCGAATAATTGATATTGTTTGAGCAATGAAAAGTTCTACAATTTCCCAATTTACTTTCTGTATCAATTCCTCAATGTTTTGTAGATCTCTGCTTGCTGTCGTGCTGTGTGACATCACATGACCAGGGATCAGAGTTTATGTAGAGGAAGCAAACAGCAAGCGGAGATCTAGGAAACCATGAGATTACAGAAAGTATATTGGTGAAGAGTATAATTTCTTGTTACACAAACAGTATAAATTATTTGATGAAAGTGGAAGAAGTCCTTTAGTTGTTTGAATATGATTGTATACTCCTTCCCAGATTGATGAGCAGCAACAATTTCTGTCCTACGGTAACTGCTGAAGTCTGCCCCCCCTACGTTGTTATTGTGTAACCAAACTCTTGAATGTTTCAGGGTGCAAAAACTTCTGCTTCTATGGAGGTGGTCACACTTGCTGATGATCATACTCAGCTCTTAATCCCCATCGAAGCCATAATAAGTTAGTACTTCACGGTGAAATGACATTCCTATCATTTGTAGTGGTGAGAGATTGTGCCATGTACAGTTATCGATGGGTGCAGAGAGGAAGCGGGTGTGTAATATGGAACTGCGCGAACACAGCCTTCCTGTGTATATGAGACATTCCTTAACCTTAATCCGTTCACACACACAAATTTGTGATGGTTGCAGGCTGCAAACAGCAGGTCATTGGTCCCTCGGTTGCGGAGAGACTGTAATCGGGATTTAAAGGAAACCTACCATTTGATTTGATGCATTATGAAGCAAAGGGAGAAAGGAATTTTTGTAGATCCAGCACTCGAAGTAGGTATAATTAAAATGGCATATACTTTATTGGGTTCCAGAAAATGCGTAAAAAATTCCTTTACAAAAACATGGAATGCACTGTGCGTGCTAGATAAACATATTGCTGTCAGTTAAAAAGTGCATAGTAGCGGACCTACGCGTTTCGGGCATAACCTTGCATGTTGCCCTTATTCATGACCATGAGACCATGAATAAGGGCAACATGCAAGGTTATGCCCGAAACGCGTAGGTCCGCTACTATGCACTTTTTAACTGACAGCAATATGTTTATCTAGCACGCACAGTGCATTCCATGTTTTTGTAAAGGAATTTTTTACGCATTTTCTGGAACCCAATAAAGTATATGCCATTTTAATTATACCTACTTCGAGTGCTGGATCTACAAAAATTCCTTTCTCCCAGTCTTCTACCTGGAGCGGCACAGGCTTTGCATTTTTTTGTTTCCAAGACCCGGGCACCGTTCATGTTACCTATGTGGATAGAGGATACAGGACTCCTACCCATTGAATACCGGCTGACAAGGTGAGCTGAAAGTTACTATCGTTTTGCAACAACCATAGTTTTCCATGTTTCTATATTATGAAGCAAACATACCATGAGAATGCTGTAGCTACACTGATGCAGGATCATATCTTGGTTAATCCCTGAGCTGAGTGGTTTTGCTGGAAAAATAATTATAACATTCAGGACCTTGGGAAAGCTGGATCAGCACGGCTGCCAAGATAACACATTAGACACTGAGCTTGTAATTATAAATGGAAGTTAGTCAAGCATAATTAATCAACCTGAGCTGGAACACTCATACACAGCAGCTGGGGGATGGTGCAGTAGTTGATTATTATGTCTGACAGGGAGAACAGTGATTGCATCATCCTCTCCTGCAGAGAGAAACTCATGTGCTAGGAGAAGAGCGAAACCAGCCATAGAAGGGACAGAGCTTCATTATCATAATGTTATATCTGTTTTATCAGCAAAACCACTCAGCTCAGGGATTAACCAAGACATGTTCCTGCATCAGTGCAGCTATAGCAGTCTCAAGGTATGTTTGCGTCATACTGCATCAAATCAAATGGTAGGTTTTCCTTAAGGTCGGTTCTTGCACCCGCTCTATAATTTGTGGCCCGGGCAGCGGGCTGTGAGCATGTGCCTCAGCCAATGTTATAGGGAGATTGGTGAAGTAACTGAATACAAAGATGTCACATAATAACGGTAAGAGCTTCTTTTATTAACAATACAAAATGATTACACAAATGTCACATACACTTATAGAAAATGAGCCGCAGGTAATGAGGATTAATAACTGCTCATACTTATTTACACAGGTGAGTTTATATTACTCCACCCCAGGATACATCTCCTGGGGTTCAGTCCTTAGTTCCCCTCTAACCGTAGAGTCCAATACCGCCATGGATGTCAAGAATACACAAATTCACAACAAACTATTGCTACGTACCATGTGGAGGCAGAGTAGTATTGGTCCGCATATTTTCTACTGTACAAAGTCCCTCAACGTAACCCTATTGTAATGTAGTCACATGTCATGTTACAAGCTGTTCCCCCCCCCCACATTACAATTCTGATTTGATGGAAGTTTTAAAGGGAGGCTCCATAGCAGACTCTGACTCTTAAGACAAAATATTATTGGTCAGAAATGGAATTCTGTGGTCCGTGTTGGTCTGACTTTCCTGCAGGCATCACATTTTCTCTATTTGTGGTACCTCATACTGGTGGAGGTGAGCACAAGGATCCTGAACCTGAGATAAACATATGGATAGAGAGGGATAGGTCATAGTTTCAAGACAAATAGGGCTTTGAGTGTTGGAATAACCATCATTTGCCAGAATCGGAGTGCCTGTATCCAATTCCCTGGTCTATGAACCAAAGACAGGAGCCATGGGTTTTACCAATGGTGATAATAGCCAAGCGATGATCCCCACATTCCCCAATCATTAGAACAGTAGGTTAAGGTGCTGTTGGGGTGCAGCTCCTATGCTCCTTACCAAGGACAGTGACAGTGGCTGTGCCTGGCATTGCAGCTCAGCCCTGTTATAAAGGACCTGTCACCAGTTTTGGAACCCCAAACCAACTAGAGTTCCATATTAAACTGTGGTTTAGGGTCCCAAAACAGCCTTCACAGTATGAGCACTCAGGGTGGGGGCAAAAAAATAAATACTTTCCCAGATACAAGTCTGATGAGGCACATCAGACTCACATCTGAAGTTCTTGCTGACACGTGCCTCCACTAGCGATGCGGAATGAAGCTGTGAGCCGGGGTGTACTACTCCGGCTTCATTGCTGGACAGCGCCGGTGTCGAGATCTCCAGAATCCATACAGGTTAAATTGGGACACTAAACCAAAGGTCCGTAAGGTTGTTTTAGTGTCCCATATCACCCTGACAGGTTCCATTTAAGTTGAATAGGACCAAACTGCAAACAGACGTGGCTGTCAAGTGGAAGGAAAGTGGCGCACAATGGAGCACTGCAAAACGTCATTCAGTAGCTACTCCCCTTGGCAATTGGGGGGAAATTTGTATGAGTTTCTGAACCCAAGAAGAGTAAGCTAGTGATTGGCTGCTGACAGATGCTTCAGATAGTGCTGGGATTTATATGCACCGAGAGAGACAGGAAGAGCTGCATCAGTTTGTGTTTGGCAAAAGAACTGTCCATTGGTTAGAATAGAATACTAGTACATAAAAAGTACAATCCGTTGCCTTCCATTGCAGTACATTGTGATTATCACTCGTCTTGATAAGTTGTATTGGATTTTCCAGGTAAGGATGTATTGGATGGGATGCAGTGTATACAGTCAGTACCATCTGGACTAGTGTTGTTTAGTTCTGGTATCATGAATCTAGCTATAATGGCTTCCGGGATGGTCACTGGAATAATTGATGAATAGCGACGGAGTCTCTAGCGCCCTCCATCACCAAAAGGTTTTAGACTGATGTTTTCATGAAGCATGACATGTAACGGATCCTGAAAAGGAGGTGATTGGTCATTGTGAGACACCTACATGTCTGTGGCCACCTACTGTACATAAAAGACACAATGCCCTGGACAGAGAAGTTCCCCTCTAATCACATACTAAAGCCCAATCACTGCACTGCTCACATACTTTGCATCTCACGGTCTAAACTTAAAACCTACTTCTCTTCCCCTTCATATAAAGACGTTCAGTCCTTTAAACATGGACGTGTGCAAGACACATTTCATAGACCAAACACTGCCCTGGGCACTGGAACATCAAGCATCATTTCCACGAGACAACGATGATGCTTGGAGTCTTTGTGAATCTGTGCACAGGACAGTCCATTGCTTAACTCTCATTCATTTCTCCTACTATACACAGCAATGGATTATCCACGGGCAAGTCCACTGTGTGCCCTGTGGGAGCCCAACCTAAAGGGGTTGTCCACTATTCATAAGGATGTACCCACCCCCCTTTATAGGCTGATTGCGCATAGTCCACCAGAAAACGAGCCAGGGATCCCAACCCATTCCCTACTAACGCTCAGGAACATGCAAACATCTAAGTAGTAGCCATTCAGCAGCCATTCGCCCTCATTCATTTATTGCTTTTCATCTGTCCAGCTGTTAAAATGTCCTATTTCTATGCAGAGTGATAGAGTCTGGGTCATGAGGATATAACTTCTCATTGTCAAGTGCTGGAGTTAGTAGACTGTTGATAAACCATCTGTATCATAAGTGCTCAGAAAACAGAGTAACCTGGACCACATTTCATTTTGTTATATGTTCTATATCTAAAAAAAATAGTAGAGATAGGGCACGTCATGTTTTTTTAGGGGGAAAAAGTAGGATTGGGTTGTCATTCCCTAAAATAACATCTACTGGGGAGTAAATTAACCCACACTGACTAAACATATCTTTAAAAAATGCTATTATACATCAGTACAACTATCCCTATATTGTTCCTCCCCATGCCTGTAATGTTCCACAGTCCATTTGTAAAGCTGACTCACCGTCTATGCATATTCATGTTCTCCTAGCTCAGCCGCATCTCCGGCTTCCTGAATGGCAAGGGGTCTGCTTTCTCCTCAGCCGTGTGTGATGCGGCTCAGATACATCATCCTCCCCCAGGAATGAGAGTGACGCTGGCAGTGTGTGACTCACTGAAGGGAAATAAGCTCCTCATTTACCCTTCCCTCAGGAATTCTCTTCGGCGAGTCACATAGCCAGCGTCTCTCCTGATGGAGGGGCGAGTTGGTTGGAGCCACGGCTGAGCTGGAAGAACATGAATATGCAGGACCCTGCTAAGGGAAAGACGATGATCAGACTCACATAGGGTCATGTGTACAGATCCAGATCGTGTGTCAACTTTATGAACGGAATGTTGAAATTATACAGGGACGGCGAGGAAGATTATAGGGATAGTTGTGCTGCTGTATAATAGCAGTTTTCGAAGATATATCTAGTTAGTTATTGGGTTAGTTTAACTGACAGGTTCCCTGTAAGACTAGCACCTAAAATTCACAGTCCCTCTAATTACTAATACGCATTTGAATGTTGCAGGTCTTTGCCTAAAGAGGTTATGGTGTAAACAAGAGAATTACAAAATTCAGATCAGTGTCTCAAGTGTTGAAGGATGTGCATCAGGACCTCCCCTCGGGACCCTGGAACATAGTCTGACATTAATACGATGAACTAAGAACATTTAACATGGACGCATGGATCACAACCAGGGGAAATTTTCCTCCACTTCTGGATAAATTTGTTTTTTTCTTATGGCACATTCCTGTACAGTCAATGTTTTCCACCGCGTGTAGGGTCATCCTTCATACCTCTGTTTTGTACTATGAGACACCATACAATGCAATAAAACGACTCTCCTAAAATACGCCCTCTTGCCCCTAAGGATAGCGTACTGAGGATCAGCTCTTTGGTGTACGTTTGGCAACACACAGACCCTTAAGACGGATCTTTGCGGCAATAAGTTCATTGTTAAGTGCAACATCAATGAACCTTCTACCATGAAGTCCTGCTGACCGCCCGCCGCCTCCGTAATCCGCCATATTGGCGCATGATAACAATGCTCTACATAGAAAGTGCAGACTGCTATATTATTGTGTCTTATCTTTGGTATGTATCATTGTTCTTCCTCTATTTTAGAGGACACGATTCTCATCCTGGAGCCCTCCCCTTCCCCCTTTCTCATTTTTTTCTGTAGTTCACATTTTTATGCTCTAAGGTGCTTCCATTAATGTTTATCTTCCTCGGAGAGAGCGTCCCTGGAGCTTGGTGCAGGGGACGCGTTAGACTCACCTGAGCGTTACTAAAAGATGCAATTCTTCCACTTCCACCAATTTGTATGTTAACAGTGGTGGAATAACTTGCTCTTAAAGTGGCTTTCTCTTTTGCGTCTGAAAAGTCCAACTTCTCTGTGCTTTCATAATGCTCAGCGCTTTCGCAAGGCTCTTCCATTGGGGACTGTGAGGCTGCGAAATGTAGGGAACTTGTATTGTTGAAGAACAAGTCTGATCCTTCATCCAGAGACTTGCATTGCCTGAACGAAGACGGAGACCTCAAATCATTCTTTGTAGACTTTGGCACTTTGAAGGGCACGTATTTCGTGCGTAGTTCACGGACATCAGGCCAATGGATGCTGGTTAACTCGTGAGTACTGATTCCGATGTTATGGGAGTTTGAATCCAAAGCCAAACAAGGAGGTGATCTGCTCGAACACCAAAATTTATTTTCTTCGATTGGTGAATGCAGTGCTCTGGGGCTGATAGGATTGTCCACCGGACTGTATACATTACTCCCACAGGTTCTCCTGGAATGGACAGGGAATCCAGGAGACCAGGGACTAGGTGGCGGACTTGTGCAAGTCGGAGTGGAATTTGCAGATGATGAAGATGAACGCTCCAGATTACTGAAGGAAAGTGGAGTAAAGGAACATGATCTCGTTTTAGAAAAGGAAGGCACACGAGGAGACTTTGGACACACCGGGTTTTGACTTGGGGGAGGAGAAAACATTCTAGAACGCAATGTTAGAGGGGACTGGACTCGTGAATTTGGTTCCGAAACTGTGGAAGATGGACCTTGCCTGACAGATGGAGGACAAGGGACCGCAATGAGGACTGGCGAACCCGGTAACAAACAAACCGGTCTATCAGGATTATTTCCCTTTTGGTAAATAGAAGATAAAGGCTTGTGTGATCCTTCATCGGTTGAAACAGTTTGTGTCAGTTTTGAATCCAGAGGGATTGCCTCACCATCTTTTCGGTTCTCTGCCAAAACTGGATTCTTAAGTAATCTGGGTTTGGTATCACTTAGTAAAAGTCCAGAATAAAGTGAATTTCTGTAGGGTGATGGGCTAGGTGTAGAGGGTTGGGACCTTATGACTGGAGTATGCGCCTCATTGTCTGAACTTCTAGACTTTGTCATGGGACTTCTTCGTGGAAGAGCCGGCTGAGACTCGGGGTTATTTTTGGACAATGCCATAGCTCTAGACAATTTCTTCTGCAAAATAGAAGGTGATAAGAGGCCAGGGTTAGGAACGATGGCCTGCTGCTTTGTCATGTGTGGCTTTGGCTTGATCATGTTTTCAAATTCTCTGTCCGTCAATGTGCTTCCCTTAAAGGACGATGAACGAGTCGCCATGTTAAGTTTCTTTGGGCTGTTTGTATTTTTGGTGGATGGGATAGAAAGCGAGGAGTCGAGTTGAAGACGCTGCATCACATCCATGACCGATGGGGAGAGTCCTCTGTATTTCGGGGCTTTTTGTGATTCCGAAGTGGCACAGGCAAAGTCTGAGCTTAAGTGGTTAACTTTGTCTTGAACTTTGTCGGGAGTTGGGGATGTTGTTCCATCAGAACTAAGAATTGGTGTTAGTGTTTGTTGCTCATTGATATGCAAGTTATCAACGTGATCTTTCATATTTATTATTACTATAGTCTCCTGACCTTCATTGGAAGTTTCCTCTTTATTTATTATATACTGGGTATTAACACCGTTCTTGGATCCCTCGGATGTCGTGAAGTCATGGTCGTCCTGTATTTGGTCGTCCTCATGGAGTTCTGATACAGTTGGCGTTGGCTCGCAAAGTGTATTCGACTCCAATAGGTCGTTGACTTTATCAGGAACGTTGATGTGTAATATACTAATTTCATTTTCTTCAAGATCATCACAAGTCAAAGGAGTCTCTTGGTTTGGTTTAGATGTTAGAGACGTCTCCGATCCATAGTCTTTGAATGTTGGTGTTGATTGAGGAGCAGAGTCAAGATTCACTGGTGATGGATCCTCCTCTTTACACACATGTAGTGAGAGCTCTTCACTTTCTTTTATTCCTGTGCTAGATCTCTCCTGCACTGGTGAAGCGACGTCATCTACCTCCGGCGGCTTTGGTAACGGAAGTTCTTCTTTTGTAGGGTGAGAAGTCATTGGAGGTTCTTTTTTGAGAAGATCAAAAGCGCTCTCCCGAATTGCAGATAGGATGAGACTGTTTTCTTGAACACAATTAATATGGAGCAAATTCTCATGAACCATCAGATGTCCGTACAGCTGGGGCTCTACATGCAGGAAAAAATAAACAAGTATGAACACAAGAATATTAAGATGTAGCTAAAATATTGAGAACATATGACATGGGCCAAAAACCTGGCCATTTATTTAAAGGGGTTGGTCTGTGGGGGTCTATCTTAAAGAGAACCCGTCATGCATAATAACCCCCCTAATCTAAATAGATTTTTATAAACTACCATTAGAGAGCATTGCCTCTATCCCTTCATTGTCCTTCTACATGCCTGTAAACCTAAGCAATGAGGTCCTAAAGCTGTATGCAAATGACCTGTGAAATGTCCAATGAGTCATTAGCATATTCAAGCTGTCCAGCTTATTCATGAGTGGGAGGTACAGCCACACCCCCAGTGCTTGACTGACAGCCTCTACAATGATCTGATGTATGATGGTGTAATGGCTGCTCCATGTGCTTGCTGCTGGCCACGCCCCCTGCAGCCTGTGTGTGTGTATAGGAGAGATACAACAGCTCCAGGCAGCCATGTTATAGCAGAACATGTCAGGTACTTGTGTAGCTGCTGTCTGTGTATTAGGAGGATGCAGCATGTCAGCAGATGCAGCACAGACACTAGCATTGATTTACTATACATTACACACAGACATGAGCAGGGGGAGGAGAGGGGTTACAGGGGTGACATCACTGCCTCTGACCATGTGACCAGCCTCATTTACATGATAAAGAATAGATGATTTTATAATGATTAATGTATGAAATAACTAGATAAAGGCTGGGATGGATCCTTGTGAGCTGCTCCAACAGGTAGAGGTGACAGAAATAGTGGCAGAGACCTGATGACAGGTGCCCTTTAGCTACTTCCATAAGTGTTGGAGGGGTGTGCTATTATCTTTATCCTACCCTGTTACAGTGTGGTATATAAGTGGCACGTGAACTATTTTTGATATTCATTTCTGCATGTTTTATATGGATAGATAAATCTAAAATAAAAAAAAAAAATAAGTAACAAATTGAGTGGAATTCATAAAGCCACTTTGGTCAGACTTCTGTTGTGGTTTGAACCAAAAACTTCCTTCCGACACATTTATCAAGACAGGCAGAACATTTTTTCCCTCTTTTGCAACTTGTCTGACAAAGGAGACGTGGCCTTTTTATAACAATCCAGGTGTCTTAAACATGTTACAACCCTCATATTGTCCTTACCCGTCATATGCCGGTCACCAGTACTTTCCTCGGTGAGCTGCGGGACAATCTTCACGGTCGCCTTCTTCTGAGCCTCTGGTGTCTTGTTGCCCCCATTCTTCTTCTGAGCCTCTGGTGTCTTGTTGCCCCCATTCTTCTTCTGAGCCTCAGGTGTCTTGTTGCCCCCATTCTTCTTCTGAGCCTCTGGTGTCTTGTTGCCCCCATTCCTCTTCTGAGCCTCAGGTGTCTTGTTGCCCCCATTCTTCTTCTGAGTCTTCATCCTGCCAATCTTCTCGCTGTACATCTTTGCCAGCAGTTGCACTTTGTTAATGATTTTCTCAGAGTTCTCTATTAGATATATATCATCATCTTCATAGAGGCCATTGCCGGAAGAACACAAAGTTGCTTTATTAGCGACAGCAGGCAAGCACTCGCTTCCGGTCTTTATGTTGGAGTCCGATTTCTTAGTATTTTCCTCCACGTTCATTTTTGGTTGTTCTTTGACCGATTCTTTCTTGGGTGGACATTCTCTTGCCAACGGACTCCCAATTTCTACATCAGATTCTTCAACAATGACCAATTCACTCCCAGGCTCTTCCATCTCTTTTCTTCTAGATGTCCCTCTTTTTGGCACTCTACCAATCTCTGCGTTGCTTGGCTTCTCCTTTTCTTTCCAGGCCTTTCGTATCTCAGCACACGACTTGTACTCTGTCTCCGACTCCAAGCCAACCTTGTTTGTTTCTGCTTTGATTTTGGCTGGGTCAGCGGCCTGGGCTGGAGGTTTCCTATGGCAATTTGCTTGCTTTAATTCTGTAATACAGCCGTTAGTCTTGCATTTGCTCTTTTCCCGATCTTTCTTGACCTCTTGCTGCAGAATGTAATTAAATCTCAAGATGGAGTCTTTAACCACACCTGTGGGAATGTAGGATATGCTCTCCTCCTTACTTAGATAGGACGCTCCAGCATCCGCAGTCTCGTAGTAATTCTTGATCCTTTCGATCAACAGCCGATCATCTGGGGTCAAGGTGGAATCTCTTTTTACCTTCACGATTTTGTCTTTCTTCTCCAAAGTTGCCTTTTTTGTATCTTGAGGTTCAGCAACATCCTGTCCTTCAAGCTTTCCTTTAAGCCCAGAAGATTCATTTTTATTTAGAGCAGGCGATGCTAACAGCTGAACCTTCTCATGTTTAACATCATCTGTTCTACAAATGTTGGCTTCATCTTCTGCTCGCACTTCCAGCAGAGAAGTCTCCTCTGCAGAACATTCTCCGTTCTCTTTGTTCTGCAAGTCTTCGTCTGAAGATCCAATGCAGAAAGGAACCTCGGTGCCATCTTGACTAGGTTCCAGAATACTCAATTCATCCACAGGGTCAGACGAAGCTAAGTCACCGCTCGGAAACACGCCTGGTATCTTGCCATGTGAAGTGGAACTTGTTGCTTCAGCCTCTTTGAGGTCTTCTGTGGATCCAGATGGTCTCAGCTCACACTTCTCAGGTTCCTAGCGGGAATAAAATCATAAAAATTTATTGGAGATTGTAGAAGAGTGGACCTGTCACATCTGCTACTACTTTAATGAATACTTGTATGCCCTCTAATTTTATTCTTGAGCATGTTTATTAATTTACTAAGTTTATGAATAACCACTACTCATAAATGGCATTGCCCCATTATCGCCAGAGGCACAATGCACCATCACAACTGCATAATTCTTCCGAATTTATGCTGGATATAGATAAGTTATTGCACAAGTAAGTATTTTGTACTGAGTTAGGCTACATGCACACTGCCGTGTGCCCGCTGCACCGTAGCACGGCGGGCACACGGCAGCGCGGGGAGAGGAGGAGGAGGTGAGCGCCGCTCACCCCGCCCCTCTCCATAGGAAGATATGGGCCACAGCGCCGTAATACGGGAAAAGATAAGACATGTCCTATCTTTTCCCGGGCTACGGAGCGGTACGGTGCCGTACATACGTCGGCCGTATATACGTCCCCTATACATGTGTGAAAATTTAGCCTTAGTAGGGATCAGCCACGGGGAGTTACCTGCTCCTTGTTGTCAGGCTTAGCCTGTTCTGACTCCGAAGGCTTGGACTCTCCATTTATCGGCTCCGCTCGGAGTCCCCTCTGGTTCAGCAGCTCCATTATCTCATCTGTAATGGAAAGGCTACCAGACAGAGCATCTTCTGGCAGGCAAAAGGAAGAATCCTCAACATTGTCCTCACAGCCTTCACCTTCACCTGGGGCCTCCAAGATACATGACTCCAGAGTACATATGCTGTCTGCAGACTGTAGGGAGGTAGTGGATGGAAAAAGTTCTCCCTCGCTGCCGGCATGCTAGAGGTTAAAAAGATGGAGACGCTGGATAAACCATCAATGGTTATTAGAATTTTTTGGATAAGCAATCTCTTCTGCAGTTGGATAGGTGATAAGTGGCTGATTGCTAGACAGTCCACCACTGGGGACCTCAACTAATCACGACAACATGGGGAGGGGAGTGTCAAAAAGCTTAGAGCAAAATGTTGCCATATAAAACAACAAGAATTAAACATGAACTTACCTTCATCTGCCCCAGACCTGGAACAAGTAGATAAGAGACTGTTAGAAGAAAGAACTCAATTCTGTAATTTTTATTAGCTCCACATATATTCAGAATCCTTTACACAAGACATTTATAGGGTCTAGAACTCCCCTTTACATAGCATGACAAACAAGAATTCTGACCGCCTTTAGTCACCACTAGAGGGCAGTTACTGTACACAGGTTTTACATTCACTTCCATGGGTTGGTTTGTGCACAAATGGACTATCTCTGGGACTATCACTGGTAGTTTCACAATGAATGGATGGAGCACATGCACATGTGACTAACTCCTCCGCTAACTCTTCATTTGGTTAGAAGGCTACATATAAGATACAATAGATATTACTCACCACTATGTTCAAACGCAGCTTGGATCTCCTTTGCAGGTTCTGTAGAAGGTAAGAAAATAGGACGACTAATAGTAAGAATTTGTTGTACTTCTAAGAAGTAAATTTCCCCCTCCATGATGATGGGATGACCTTACCAGATAGCCTGCGCCCCCGACGGTGCTGAGAGCTGGAGCCTAGACTCTGTAGAGTGAATGACTTCTTAGTTTTTCCTGGGCTGCACATATACTGAGGAGGTTCTGGAAGGAAAAAAATCCAGTATTTATTACCCTGTATGACCCGTCATGTGACTTGTTGTCTCAGAGTGGGCGCTCTTTGAAGGTCAGAGCATGCACAGACCGACCTCAGTGTCCAGGTCTGGACTCATGATTATAGATCGACGCAGTTCAGCTGGTAAGCAGGGACTCCGAATATCATATATCACTCGCCCTGGACATTGTGGTCGGTCCATGAATGATGGAGCGTTCAGCGTTCTGTTTCACTGCCCGACCTCAGTGTCCAGGTCTGGACTTATGATTATAGATCGATGCTGCAGTTCAGCTGGTAAGCAGGGACCCCGATTATAATTTATCACTCACCCTGGACATTGTGGTCGGTCCATGAATGATGGAGTGTTCAGCGTTCTGTTTCACGACCCGACCTCAGTGTCCCGGTCTGGACTCGTGATTATGGATCGACGCTGCAGTTCAGCTGGTAAGCAGGGACTCCAAATATCATATATAACTCGCCCTGGACATTGTGGTCGGTCTATGAATGATGGAGAGTTCAGCGTTCTGTTTCACGACCCGACCTCAGTGCCAAGGTCTGGACTTATGATTATAAATCGACACTGCCGTTCAGCCGGTAAGCAGGGACCCCTAATAAAATATATCACTCGCCCTGGACGTTGTGGTCGGTCCATGAAACACTACATGGTCCTTCTTTCATGGACTTAGCATGGTAAATCTGGTGGAGTGTGTTAATAACTGCTGCTCAGCTTCCATTTACTTGAACGGAGGTGAGCTGCAGTACCAGACACGGCCATTGACAACAGTGGCGCTGTATTCTAATCTCAGTCAACACTTCCGTTTCATCACAGCGTGAGATACCATTCAGAAGCTGCGGGTTGCAAGACAAATTACAATATTTTTTTCACAAGTATTTTTTTTTTCTTGAAAATTTAGAAATTCTTGGCAGGAAATAAAAATTCCTCTGATGCCAGCTCCCATGATATCGTCTTGAACTAGCCCTCTGTGGTTTTGTCTTTCTTAAAAAAAAAATCTCAGCGAAGCTAAAAAGACATTTTTGATGATACAGTAACCATCCGCAGGAATGTGAAAGACCTCACGACTACAGATACGCGTCCAAATATGGAAGGAACATCCAACCTGTCACTTAGGGGGTTACGGCCATAAACAACTGGTCCAAAATTAGAGGGGGTGTCTGGTTCTGCAACCATTTTCTCAGAGCTACTAGGCACCCAAAATAAAAGTATTCCAACAAATAACTTGCAGCTTTGTGTATGCAGCTTCTCTGCCCATCAATGCGTCTCTATGGTTACAGACCACATACAAACTCACCATTACAGGGAATCTGTCAGCAGTCTGGATCATATGAAGCTGCAGACACTGTTAGGTATTGTCCCTGGAGAGCTGTGTAGTCATATCTTTGTGTGTGTGGTTTTAGTAGTTAAAGGACCATAAAAGGGGAAGTTATTCTCCAGCTCTGCAGCTCTTGCAAGGGCTCTGGGCGGGTCTTACAGCCTGAAGAGCTTTTTGTTCTCTGCATTGGAGTAGATCTTGTATCAGGATTGTGGTTAGATACTTGCGGCAATTACTCAGAGCTGAGGGGAAGGGCTTTATCAGCATTTTGGTTGGATACTTACAGCAGCCAATCAGATCAGAGGGGAGGGGCCGTGGAAGAGTTCATTGCAAAGAGCAGAAAGCTCTTCAGGGTGAAAGATCCGCCCAGAGCACTGGCAGGAGCTGCAAACCTCCAGTATGAATTCACTTTTCACAGTCTTTCTGCTACTACATGTACTTACTACACACACAAAGTTGTGGTTACACATTCAGGGCCTCTACCTATCTGCAGTTTATGACAGATTCCCCTTAAAGGGGTTTTCCCGGAATCCTGCCACCAAAAAAATGTTTACTTGTTTCATTGTAGCGTTGGTCTTCCTGTCTCCTGCACCGCTGTCTAGGGCATTAGTGAGGCCACAGATTGGCCATAGCCGGTTCTGGATCTGGGAGCCAGAGCTGGGTCCGTACACTTTTTTTGGTTTCCCCTGCCACCAGTAATCCTAAAACAATCCCTTGAAGAAGAGGTAGCAAACCAGAGCAACCGTAGATTAAAGAATCAGACTACACACAGATTGTAGTCTGTCACTACGGTAACATATTTGTTGATAATGTGTATTGTGACTGATAAACACTACAGATCCTCACCAGATTGTCTCCGGTTACGGGGAAATGTCCACAAATCCTCCATCCAGGGAGATTTGGGGCTGTCACAAGTGATCGGCACATCCGTAGAGTCTGGAGAAAGGAAAATATGGATGAAATTACTGTAGGCACAAACGTTGAAGGAAATCTCCCATCAAAACCCATCCTGATAAACCGGGGACATTACTCATAGATCCAGGCACCGAGACTGTGGTATCTTCTTATATTTGTTATCCATGGCCTCCGTCCTTATAATATCAACTTTTATAATGTTAATGAGCCTGAAAGCCTACTGGGGCAGTTCCCAGAGCCCCTCTGTCCTGCAGATTCTCAGGCTGTTACACTGTGCAAAGAGCACTTCCTCCTCCCACTGTATGCTGGAACGTCCTCTACTGGAGTGCGATTATAACAGGCAGAAGTAGGCTGGAGGTGCTCTGGGAACCAACCAAGTAGGCTTTCAGGCTCATTAGCATAATTGTAAAAGTTTCTTTTAGAATGAAAGGAGACCTTCCCTGATAGGAGCACTTCCCTCTCCCACTGTGTGAAATTGCAGCAAGCTGAGGGAGCAGGAGGAAGGTGAGACAGTGTAACAACCTTTGAAACAACAGCATGTAAGGGTTCTGGTAATGCCCCCAGAGTCCTTCTGGCGCATTAGCATAATTGTAAACATTGATTTTAGAAGGAAGGAGGCCATGGATAACAAATATAAGAAGATACCACAGTCCCGGTGCCTGGATCTATGAGTAATGTCCCTGGATTATCGGGATGGATTTTGATGACGGATGTCACCCCCCCTTAGTGTAGTGGTCAGTAAGTGCCTCAGTGATAGAGAATCTCAGGGATTCGGCCTCCAGACCTCTGCTAGATGTGATAGCAAAGTGAATAGGTTGATCTGCTGCATTCAGATGCTTAGTAAATGATGTGCAGTAACCAGGTCTGACCACTACACAGAGAGCGGCGCTGTCGTTACCCTCCACCAGAACTCACTTTGGAATGTGTTTTCAAGCAGAACTTGTTTGGCCTACAAATAAAAAAACAATAATAATAGTGAGTGCAAGCTCATAGGGACAGCATTTATTAAAGTATCCCCCAATCTTTCCTCCATTATTGTTAGGTTGTCTTTTTCCCCGGTTGCGTTACCTTCTGAGGAATGGACGCCGGGTGGTTTTCCACGATTAGTCGCTTTATGTGATAAATCCACAGTCGTTTTTCTTCCTGATTCCTGGCCTGAAGAAGACAAAGGGGGCACTCACTGATGTGCACAACCAGCAGGGGGCAGTCACATTGCATCAGTCCCCTATATAACCCAACAGTCCCCTATATAATCCAACTACAACAAGTCTAGCCACACTTATACTGGCACAGGGTGCAGGGCCTGACGGGGTGCAGGGAAATGTGTCAGTCCTGGTGCCATTGGGAAGATGTCAAAATCACCTTCTGAGATGGTTCTTATTAGGAAGGATCCGAACCCGGAGTCTTACCTGAATAACCTGCTGGTGCTTGTGGATGGTGAGGTCTGATACTCGGAAGCTCAGGCTGTCCTTAAGATGTTCTGTCAGTGTCAGGTTGCAGCACTAAAGGAGAAAGCAATGATAGATTCTTAACCAGAGTTTGAAATGACCTTCTAGATTCCCCTTTAAAATCTCAGCCATTGATACCTATAAAAAATATCTCCTCCAAAGTCACGTGACAATGAGCAGAGAAGAGTCAGACGAGTCAAGTTTATAGGCTGGAGGGAGTGCATCACTTCACCCCTGTCTTCTGTTCTATACCACCTAGAAACATCCTACTGGTGTCATATTAAAGGAAATCTACCATAAAAATCCATCCTGATAAACCAGGGACATTACTCATAAATCCAGGCACCGGGACTGAGGTAGTCTGAGGTCTCCTTTCATTCTAAAATTTACTTTTACAATTATGCTAATTAGCATGAAAGGCTCCTGGGTTGGTTCCCAGAGCCCTTTCCGTGCTGTAGGCTGTTACACTGTTTTCCTCTCTCCTCTACTTCCCCCTCCTTCTGTCTGATGTAATTGCACTGCAGCAGAGAAAGTTCCAGCATTCAGAGGGAGGAGGAAGTGCTCCTTGCACAGTGTAACAGCTTGGGAAGCTGCAGCACAGAGGGGCTCTGGGATCCACCCAAGTAGCCGCTGCGGCTCATTAGCATAATTATAAAAGTTGATTTTGGAAGGAAGGAGGTGATGGCTAACAAATATAGGAATATTACCACCTCGCTGTGTCTGGATCTATCAGTAGGGGTCACTTTATCCTCTTTGTGATCGCATCAGACTTGTGGATCTACAGAAGCGGAGATACAGGCAGTTAAAAAAGGAGGGGATTTAGATTTTTATCTCGTATATCCAACTATGTTTGTGTAGCTCACAGAACTACAAGCTTGACCCGATCAGAAAGATGAGATTCCGATCTTTAATATGACACCAGCACCATGTTTCTAGGTACAGCGTCTAAACTTGACTCTTCTCAGGCAAAATGTCATCTCTTCTCATGGTCACATGACTTTGGAGGAGATATTTTATAGGTAAGCGCGGGAGATTTCACATAGAAAAGGGAATTCCCTACCTGAGGGGGCTGCGAGTTTAGTGGGGTAAATCCTGGGGATGGGGTCCCAGAAGATCGCAGTAGGATGGATATGGAGTTAAAGTGGCGGAAGAGATACATGTGCATTAAATACACATTGCATTAAAGGGATTGTTCCAAGTTATCTCCTCTCTTATGACTGGGTCATTAGTAATTGGCAGCACCCATTGTGGGGGGCGGTGCGATCAGGTGATTTAGAGAGAACCCTAAGATTTGATTGGTGGGTAGCGTGATGTATCTCCAAAGGCATGCACTGAGATTGTAGATTGGAAAGAGCGCAAGCTCTTGGGGACAGGACGACTTACAAAGATGTGCAATTTGTATATGAACAGATCCATCCTCTTCTTGGTGATGAGCAGCATTTTGCTGAACAGGAAGAAAGCTCGTTCCTTCTTGACGCGTTGCACGCGGAACGTTCCTTCCAAGATGAGCTCCCCGAATCCGCTCAGGTCTGGACCTTGCCAGTTCACCAGCTTGCTTTGGATTTCCTAAAGAACGGAATAATGACCCCCCCAAAAACTAAAGGTTAGAACGTGGAGGAAAAGGAGACAAATGAGATTTTTTTTTTTGTTCGTATGTCCGGATGGTTACAATGTATCCATAAGTAATTCTATGGGGCTCATTTACTAACCCGGCCGCTGGAGTTCACTGAAAGTGCATTGGCTGTGAATCACCAAGATCGTGCGCCCGATATCCTGCATGTGTCGCTTCCCCGCTCAGGTCCCCGGAGTTCACCTTCTTCTTCCTGGTGCATGTAAGTGCATTGTCCGTGTATAATGCGCTGTGCGGGGAGTCACTAAGATCGTGCACCCGATATCCTGCATGTGTCGCTCCCCTGCTCAGGTCCCCGGAGTTCACCTTCTTCTTCCTGGTGCATGTAAGTGCATTGTCCGTGTATAATGCGCTGTGCGGGGAGTCACTAAGATCGTGCACCCGATATCCTGCATGTGTCGCTTCCCCGCTCAGGTCCCTGGAGTTCACCTTCTTCTTCCTGGCGCATGTAAGTGCATTGTCCGTGTATAATGTGCTGTGTGGGGAGTCACTAAGATCCTTCGCCCGATATCCTGCATGTGTCGCTTCCCCGCTCAGGTCCCTGGAGTTCACCTTCTTCTTCCTGGTGCATGTAAGTGCATTGTCCGTGTATAATGTGCTGTGCGGGGAGTCACAAAGATCGTGCGCCCGATATCCTGCATGTGTCACTTCCCCGCTCAGGTCCCTGGAGTTCACCTTCTTCTTCCTGGCGCATGTAAGTGCATTGTCCGTGTATAATGTGCTGTGCGGGGAGTCACTAAGATCCTGCGCCCGATATCCTGCATGTGTCGCTTCCCCGCTCAGGTCCCTGGAGTTCACCTTCTTCTTCCTGGTGCATGTAAGTGCATTGTCCGTGTATAATGCGCTGTGCGGGGAGTCACAAAGATGGTGCGCCCGATATCCTGCATGTGTCGCTTCCCCGCTCAGGTCCCTGGAGTTCACCTTCTTCTTCCTGGCGCATGTAAGTGCATTGTCCGTGTATAATGCGCTGTGCGGGGAGTCACTAAGATCGTGCACCCGATATCCTGCATGTGTCGCTTCCCCGCTCAGGTCCCTGGAGTTCACCTTCTTCTTCCTGGCGCATGTAAGTGCATTGTCCGTGTATAATGTGCTGTGCGGGGAGTCACTAAGATCCTTCGCCCGATATCCTGCATGTGTCGCTTCCCCGCTCAGGTCCCTGGAGTTCACCTTCTTCTTCCTGGTGCATGTAAGTGCATTGTCCGTGTATAATGCGCTGTGCAGGGAGTCACTAAGATCGTGCTCCCGATATCCTGCATGTGTCACTTCCCCGCTCAGGTCCCCGGAGTTCACCTTCTTCTTCCTGGTGCATGTAAGTGCATTGTCCGTGTATAATGTGCTGTGCGGGGAGTCACAAAGATCGTGCGCCCGATATCCTGCATGTGTCACTTCCCCGCTCAGGTCCCTGGAGTTCACCTTCTTCTTCCTGGCGCATGTAAGTGCATTGTCCGTGTATAATGTGCTGTGCGGGGAGTCACTAAGATCCTGCGCCCGATATCCTGCATGTGTCGCTTCCCCGCTCAGGTCCCTGGAGTTCACCTTCTTCTTCCTGGTGCATGTAAGTGCATTGTCCGTGTATAATGCGCTGTGCGGGGAGTCACAAAGATGGTGCGCCCGATATCCTGCATGTGTCGCTTCCCCGCTCAGGTCCCTGGAGTTCACCTTCTTCTTCCTGGCGCATGTAAGTGCATTGTCCGTGTATAATGTGCTGTGCGGGGAGTCACTAAGATCCTGCGCCCGATATCCTGCATGTGTCGCTTCCCCGCTCAGGTCCCTGGAGTTCACCTTCTTCTTCCTGGTGCATGTAAGTGCATTGTCCGTGTATAATGCGCTGTGCGGGGAGTCACAAAGATGGTGCGCCCGATATCCTGCATGTGTCGCTTCCCCGCTCAGGTCCTTGGAGTTCACCTTCTTCTTCCTGGTGCATGTAAGTGCATTGTCCGTGTATAATGCGCTGTGCGGGGAGTCACTAAGATCCTGCGTCCGATATCCTGCATGTGTCGCTTCCCCGCTCAGGTCCCCGGAGTTCACCTTCTTCTTCCTGGTGCATGTAAGTGCATTGTCCGTGTATAATGCGCTGTGCGGGGAGTCACAAAGATCGTGCGCCCGATATCCTGCATGTGTCGCTTCCCCGCTCAGGTCCCCGGAGTTCACCTTCTTCTTCCTGGCGCATGTAAGTGCTTTGTCTTGCAACACAATTTGAAAGTTCAATCCCGCGCTCAGTCCGAATCAGTCGGAGCGTCTGACGGCCCGCCCCCCCCCCCCCCCGATTTGTGGCGCATAGAAGCAGCACGGCCGCGCCAATAAACGATCCGATGAAAGTGCAAGCCGCAACCTTTAGTAAATGAGCCCCAATGTCTTCTAGTTAGAGTTTAGCAAACCCAAACTTTAAGTCATTGGTTCGGGTGCGTCCCACATGACTCGGACATATTGCCAGAATGGTAGACTGACACCCAACATACTAGGCATGGCTGTGATTGGTCAGGAAAGTGACCCTGGCCCAATCACAGCCATGGCTAAGAGGTAATAGTCGTGTGTGACGCACCGATTGGGCAGCCCCTCCAATTCCAAAAAATAACTCGCCTTTTTAGAGGAGGGAAGAAGACCTAGCTATGGGTTGATATCTTTCTTTAGTAGAAGGAGGAGGCAGATTACCTGCAGCCTGACCGCATGCTCCTGCTTCCTCTTCATGTCGTTGATGTACCAGGCCACAGCCGTCATAGTGATAATGGCCTCCTCCATCACCTCGTACCCGGGAACATTTTTATCAAAGTGTTTAGCCAATTCCTGCAATATAACAATGAGCAGACATCAGTATATAGGGCACATATACATAAGATATAAGTAGGGGTGCACCAGCCATAAGGCGAGTTGAGCCTCTTGCCTCAGGCAGCACCACCTGCAGTAAGAAGGGGGGGGGGCAGCACCAAGGGTGCATTAACCTGCTACAAAGCAGGAGATGACACCTAGGAAATAGTGTCTCTTCACACCTGATGTGAGCATGGGCGTGAGATGCATGGAGAACCTACTTGATTAAAAAAAATATAACTAGTGAATGGTGTAGGGGGGTTGTTCAGGCAACAGAGAGTTTAAAGTAAATCTACCACCAGGATGAAGGATTGTAAACCAAGCACACTGACATACTGGTGTCTGCCCCCTCTGCTCCTCTTTTAGCTTCTTCTGCCTTAGTTTTCACCCCCCCAAAAAGCTTAAAAAAATATGCAAATGAGCCTGAGGGGGCACCAGGCTCAATTAACATCTATGGAGCCCAGAGCTCTTCAGCTTCATTTGCATAATTCTGTAAGTCTCTTTTTTGTGCAAGTACATAAGAAGCTAAAATGAGAATGGATCCTGCCAGAGGGGACGCACGCCAGTATGTCAGTGTGCTTGGTTTGCAATCCTTAGTCCTGGTGGTAAATTAATTTTTAAATATGTCACATAGGAGTCCAGTGGTTCGTACATTCAATAGGACCGCCCACTGGACTCCTAATCCTGCAGTTGAGATCAGTAAATTACAGGTTATGATAATTTTTCTTTCCCCACAAATTTACATACCAATTTAGTCAGCTCCTCCTGCTCTATAACATTCTGCCTGCAGATTGCGGACTAGATGATCAACATAACTGGTTCCCTTTAAAGTAATGAGCTCGTGTCTTACCTGAAGCAGTAGGTGGTACTTCATAATGCGCTGGACAGGTTTCAGGAGGTAGGTCTCCAGGGGCAGGGAGTGAGATAGCACAGCCTGACGCTCTCTGAAGAACTGCACAAGCTCCTCGTTTTTCATGCATTCACGGAGGACGGACACCGAGCTGGGGAGGTAGGTTAATAGACATCGTATTTTACTAAAAATATCGTCACGGGGCCCCATAGATATAGATAGACGGGGGCCAGTTATCACTAAAGTCTGTTGGTTTGGCCAATATGCATCTAAGGTATATGATTATCTTTATTAACTTTATTATGATCCTTCCTACTCCAAACGTCATGTAACAATGAGCAGAGAAGAGTCATTGTCAGATGAGTCAAGTTTATAGACTGGAGGGTGAGCGTCACTTCAGACGCCCATATCTTCCGTTATATAGCACCTACAAACATGTTGCTGGTTGCATTTTAAAGATAAGAATTTCACCTGTCAGTCTCTGACCAGCGGATCTACAGAAGCGGAAAAACAGGCTGGAAAAAAAACCCAGAAATTCTAACTATGTTTTAGTAGTTTACAGAACTAAAAGGTTGATTACATCAGGAAGATGAGACTCCAGTCTTCAATATGACACAAACAGCATGTGGCTAGTTACAAACATGACTCGTTTCTGTTCTGCTCTGCTCATTGACATTTCATTAAAAAAAAGAGACCTCTAGAAAGGACATTTCATCCGCTGCCTGAGGGGGTCGGGAGTTTAAAGGGGTTTTCCTGCTAAACAAGTTGGGCCCTATCCACAGGACCCCTTGTTGCTCCACGAGAACAGCGGAGCAGCCGCTTGCGCATGGCCGACCTGCCCCGTTCATCTCTTTGTAGCTCACAAAGATTGTTGAGTGGTATAGAGTCTCAGTCTGCTCAATAGTGCCCATGTGCGCCCAGCTTCTCCGCTCATCTCGGACCCTCTCATCATTGAGACCCCCCACCGATCAGCAAGTTGGGCCCTATCCGGTGGCTAAGGCGTAACTAGTGGGAAAACCTCTTTAATGGGGTAAAATCTAGTGACCAGTTCCCAGGAGATGGCAATAGGATGGATGTGGAGTTATAGCGGTGAAAGGTTACAACAGCTGGAGAGTGACGCTGGCCTGACACATGAGAAAAACACATTGGGGCAGATTTACTTACCCGGTCCATTCGCGATCCAGCGGCGCGTTCTCTGAACAGGATTCGGGGCCGGACGGGATTTATGAAGGTAGTTCCTCCGCCGTCCACCAGGTGGCGCTGCTGCGCTGAAAATCATCTGAACGCACCGGAATACACCGAGCTGGACCAGGTGAAGGTAAGCGCTTCCCAAGCGACACATTTTCGGTTTTTAAATGCGGCGGTTTTTCCGAATACGTCGGGTTTTCGTTCGGCCACGCCCCCCGATTTCCGTCGCGTGCATGCCAGCGCCGATGCGCCACAATCCGATCGCGTGCGCCAAAATCCTGGGGCAATTCAGGTACAATCGGCGCAAATCGGAAATATTCGGGTAACATGTCGGGAAAACGCGAATCGGGCCCTTAGTAAGTGACCCCCATTCTGACTCCCTTATACACCATAGGTGTCATTCCCATCAGGAGATGTTGGTTTGGCCACCCCACATCTAATGTGTAGGGTCATCTTTAGACCATATACATTAGGACACTTGCATTGCTTTCCTGAGCCGAGCATGCGTGTATATGGGGGAGCCGGCTGTGATAGCCCTATACACTCTTAATATGTCGCGCTGTAAAGGCGGTCCCCTACTTAAGGACCTCCAACTTACAGACGACCCTTAGTTACAGACGGACCCCTGTGACCTCTGGTGACCTCTCTGGATGTTACAATAGTCCCAGACTGCAATGATCAGCTGTAAAGTGTCTGTAATGAAGCTTTATTGATCATCCTTCGTCCCATTACAGCAAAAAATTTTGAAAATGCGATTGTCACTGGGGCAAAAACATTTTTTTTTTTTACTGGATCTACAATTATATAATATACAGTTTCGACTTGCGTACAAATTCAACTTAAGAACAAACCTATGGACCCTATCTCGTATGTAACCCGGGGACTGCCTGTATACATGTAATAGTGAGCGGCTCACCTGGGATAGTTCATACAGTACAGGGTGTAGATGTCAAACTCCTCGCTCTGTGGAAGAACAGTGATTATTAGTGATGATACCAGGACACAATATCATCCCTATCTGATGTGATAATGAATGGCGGCCATTGTTCTCAGCTATCAGACACTTGGGAGGAGGCTGCAGGCTCCATGATCACTACTGCATCTCATGTATCTCCAGGTCTAGGGATCGCTGGAGGACATTAGTGCAGATGTCAGCAATAACCCAATGACATATAATACACCCTGTATACATCTCTATACCTTCTAACTCTTACCCCCAAGTATTTGGCATTAAATTAAGCACTAAGCCCCCTCCCGTCTCCTAAGGAATGGTCATTATTACCATCAATAGCCAACCTGATAAACCAGGGACACTTACTCCTAGATCCAGGCAGTGTAACTTATATTTGTTATCCATGGCCTCCTTCCTTCTAAAATCTAATTTTAATGTCAGAAGGTCTTCTGGGGATGTTACTGGAGCCCCTCTATGCTGCAGCTTCACAGGCTGTTACACTGTCTATGCCTCTGCTTCCTCAGTACTTTGCCCATAATTTCTCATAGCGGGAGGGGGAAGTGCTCCTACACAGTGTAGCAGCCTGTGAAGCTATAGCAGGAGGGGCTCTGGAGGTCTGCTTCATTAGCATTATTTCATTGATTTTAGAAGGAAGGAGGCCACGGATAACAAATATAAGGAGATCACCACAGTCACGGTGCCTGGATCTATCAGTAAGTGTCCCAGGTTTATGATGGTAGGTTTTCTTTAATAGATTGCACCTGGAAAACCCTCTTTAATAATGGATCGGGATATTTTGGATTCTTAATTGACAAGGGGGTGTGGCTAAGCAGAAATGGTCACTGTGTAACATGTGACACATTTGCCATATTGTACTATATTACTGTGATAAAAGTTGTGTGCATGTATAACATAACATGGCCAGCAGGGGGCGCCTTACCCTCATGACAAAACACTCGGCGATCATGGGAGCGGACGTACAATTCTCCAACTCTTCAAGCAGCTCGCTGTGGGAGAGAAGGGGATGGAGAGCGACATCTTATCATATCATACATTGTCCTGGACATGTGAAAGCCACTCACTACTAAACCCCCCTACAATATATTTCTGGGTATGTTACCCCTCCAAGCAAGGTGCCGGACTGATGAACCAATCTCCTCCCACTGCTGGGGGTATAAGACCAGCCAGAACAGGCACCCCTCTATCCCAAATACTTATATACACATTTATTAGGAACATCAAGAAAATCTCCTCCAAAGTCAGACAAATATGACTCTTCTCACATGAGATGAGTCATGTTTAGAGGTTTCAGGGGTGATCTCACATGGGGTAGAGTAGCCCCTATCATTGGTTATGTAGCACCTAGAAACATGATATTTGTGTCAAATTAAAGATAAGTATCTCATCTTTCAGATCACATCAGACTTACTGTTTTGAGAGCTACAGAAGTAAAGATACAGGCAGCTAAAAATAGGCAGGAACTGGATCTTTATCAGTAGTTTACATTTATAACGATGTCTTTAGCTGCCGATGTCTCCAGTTCTGTAGCTCATATAGCCTCAAATGCCTGGTGTCATCTGAAAGATGAGATTCTTATCATAATATGACACAAAAAAAGCATTTTTCTAGGGGGCTATAGATCCAAAGATTACTTAAATCTGTGACACTACCCCTACAACCACTAAACTTGACTCATCTCATGTGAAAAGGTGGTGAGAAGAGTCATATTCGTAATCTGAAAGATGAGATCCATATTTTTAATATGACACACAAAGGACGTTTCTAGGTGCTATAGAAACATAGATAGGAGATACTGTAGTGACATTCCCCTTACACTCGCTAAACTTGACTCATCTCATGTGAAAAGATGGTGAGAAGAGTCATATTCGTAATCTGAAAGATGAGATCCGTATTTTTAATATGACACACAAAGCATGTTTCTAGGTGCTTTAGAAACAAAGATAGGAGCTACTGTAGTGACACGCCCCTTACACTCGCTAAACTTGACTCATCTCATGTGAAAATGTGGTGAGAAGAGTCATATTCGTAATCTGAAAGATGAGATCCATATTTTTAATATGGCACACAAAGCACGTTTCTAGGTGCTATAGAAACATAGATAGGAGATACTGTAGTGACATTCCCCTTACACTCGCTAAACTTGACTCATCTCATGTGAAAATGAGGTGAGATGAGTCATATTTGCCTGACTTTGGAGTAGATTTTTTTCATAGGTAAACAGGTGAGATTTCACATAAAAAAGGGAATTCTAGAAAAGACATTTATCCCCTACCTGAAGGGGGCTGCTAGTTTAATGGGGTAAAACCTGATGACAGTCACTTTAAGCAATAATAATAAGTTTTCCGTGTTTATACTGGGAGGGGGAGGGGGGAGGTTACTGCTGATCCCTCTTACCTGTTAAACTCATAAATATCTTCTATGTTGCAGAATAAAGTGCTGACTTGCTCGGGTTTGAGGGGGAGTTGACCACAATCTATGATGCAGCCTAAATAATCCTGTAAGGAGAGATGGGAGAAGACAGAGGATTAGAGTATACAGCTAGTATATCACATCCTGACGTGTCATGTAGTGTATGTGCAGGCTCAGCAATACCGCCAGGGTACTGGAGGAGTAAACATTGCGAGGGGGTGCAGATGTTGTGGTTGCACTCAGGACCTTGGTTGAGAGGTCCTGTACGGGTGCTATGTACATGGGATCACAAGGATGACTGCTCAGCCATGTAGTGATCTCATAGACCTGCCCTGTAATGCTCCCGGGGCTGCTCAGAAAATGTATAAAAAGCAAAAACATAGAGGGTTCAACGAAGAGCCACAAAACTGATAAGGGGTTATGGAGGGTCTGAGTTATGAGGAAAGACTAAAACAACTTCGACTATGAGGGGACACGATCAATTTATATAAATATATGACTGGTGCATACAAAAAATATGGTGGAAAGTTGTTTCAGATTAAATCAAATCAAAAGACGAGGGGGCACTGTCTCCGTCTGGAGGAAACAAGGTTTAATCACCAGAGGCGACACAGAGGCTTTTTTACTATGAGAACTGTCAATCTGTGGAATAGCCGAGCTCAGGCGCTGGTCACAGCAGGGACAGCAGAGAGCTCAGGTGCTGGTCACAGCAGGGACAGCAGAGAGCTCAGGTGCTGGTCACAGCAGGGACAGCAGAGAGCTCAGGCGCTGGTCACAGCAGGGACAGCAGAGAGCTCAGGCACTGGTCACAGCAGGGACAGCAGAGAGCTCAGGCGCTGGTCACAGCAGGGACAGCAGAGAGCTCAGGCGCTGGTCACAGCAGGGACAGCAGAGAGCTCAGGCGCTGGTCACAGCAGGGACAGCAGAGAGCTCAGGCGCTGGTCACAGCAGGGACAGCAGAGAGCTCAGGCGCAGGTCACAGCAGGGACAGCAGAGAGCTCAGGCGGTGGTCACAGCAGGGACAGCAGAGAGCTCAGGTGCTGGGCACAGCAGGGACAGCAGAGAGCTCAGGCACTGGTCACAGCAGGGACAGCGGAGAGCTCAGGCGCTGGTCACAGCAGGGACAGCAGAGAGCTCAGGCGCTGGTCACAGCAGGGACAGCAGAGAGCTCAGGCGCTGGTCACAGCAGGGACAGCAGAGAGCTCAGGCACTGGTCACAGCAGGGACAGCAGAGAGCTCAGGCGCTGGTCACAGCAGGGACAGCAGAGAGCTCAGGCGCTGGTCACAGCAGGGACAGCAGAGAGCTCAGGCGCTGGTCACAGCAGGGACAGCAGAGAGCTCAGGCGCTGGTCACAGCAGGGACAGCAGAGAGCTCAGGCGCAGGTCACAGCAGGGACAGCAGAGAGCTCAGGCGCTGGTCACAGCAGGGACAGCAGAGAGCTCAGGCGGTGGTCACAGCAGGGACAGCAGAGAGCTCAGGTGCTGGGCACAGCAGGGACAGCAGAGAGCTCAGGCGGTGGTCACAGCAGGGACAGCAGAGAGCTCAGGCGCTGGTCACAGCAGGGACAGCAGAGAGCTCAGGCGCAGGTCACAGCAGGGACAGCAGAGAGCTCAGGCGCAGGTCACAGCAGGGACAGCAGAGAGCTCAGGCGCTGGTCACAGCAGGGACAGCAGAGAGCTCAAGCGCTGGTCACAGCAGGGACAGCAGAGAGCTCAGGCGCTGGTCACAGCAGGGACAGCAGAGAGCTCAGGCGCTGGTCACAGCAGGGACAGCAGAGAGCTCAGGCGCTGGTCACAGCAGGGACAGCAGAGAGCTCAGGCGCTGGTCACAGCAGGGACAGCAGAGAGCTCAGGCGCTGGTCACAGCAGGGACAGCAGAGAGCTCAGGTGCTGGGCACAGCAGGGACAGCAGAGAGCTCAGGCACTGGTCACAGCAGGGACAGCGGAGAGCTCAGGCGCTGGTCACAGCAGGGACAGCAGAGAGCTCAGGCGCTGGTCACAGCAGGGACAGCAGAGAGCTTCAAGAAGGGTCTAGATGCCTTTTTACACCTAAATAACATTGATGGTTATATTATATAGAATTGTTTCCCCTAAATCCCTTCCTCATCCAATCCCTTCCCTTCCTTGTTTGAACTTGATGGACCAGTGTCTTTTTTACAACCGTATAAACTATGATACTATGATAAGCAGTTACTTCCCTCTCAGTTCCAGCGCTGCTGCTCTACTGCTCCCTAGTGACAACCTATATCTGAGCCAATCACTGGCCTCACTGCCTAATGATGTCATCACTGCAGGGGCACCAGAGCAGTGGTGCTGGATTATGATTATAAAGACATGGTCCATAGACACTATAGTCTGGTGGAGATGTTAATTTTGGGCATGCTCTGCGACCTGGGCAAAAGTCACCGTTCTGGGAAGGGGAGGGGCTTCCGCTACACTAGAGTTCAAGCTCTAGTAGACTCTGTAGAGTCGATCAGCTGAGACTTATAGTATAAAACCCCCTTTTATATACAGTCAAGGTTTGATGTCTGACCCTACACGTAGCATGAACTTTACTCCAGTACCCCGAGCAGAACCCGCCATTATTATTATCAGACCCAGATGTCTCTGTATTCCTGAGCCGCAGTCTAGCCGACAGCTCATGTATTAGCCGTCATCCTCCTGCATGTAAAGGTCCCGCTCAGCAAACCCAGACTTGGCTTTAGCTGGGGACTGAGCCGATCACATCATTGATAGATCATCAGGGCCTAATCCAGAGCATCGCTGTCACCGCAGACATGGCACCTATGTGCACAGGCTGCTGAATCATCCACTTATCTAGCAAACCCTGACATTACTACAGCCCTGTTCAGACAAGACAGATAAGCCCTGGAGATGACATCACCCCTGTCATATTAGCAATTAATTCATTACTTCTGCCTCATTCCCAAAATCTGTTCCCTGGGATTTGTCCTTCACATGCCGACATATACAAATGGTGGTTCTATAGAATACAGAAGAGGAGGGCTTGACCTCACCGTAGTGGCCTCCTGCTGACCTCTGAACCTCCTCCAGCTTCCCACAATCTAGGAGACACGATGGAGCCCCAAAAATAGATTCCCTCTTCAAAATACAGCTTTGAGAGAGGACTAGTTTTTCCGCAAACATTTTGGGGCACATTTACATTTCTGCCGGGATTTACTAAGGTCGTGCGCCCGATGTCCACCAGGTGTCGCTGCTGCGCCGAGGTCCGCCGGAGTTCACCAACCTATCCCCGGTGCATGTAAGTGATTGATTTTGCAGCACAATTCGTTTTTTAAATTCCGTGGTCTTTCTGTATCCGTCGGGTTTTCCGACGGCCACGCCCCCCAGATTTCTGTCACGTGAAAGCCGGCGTGTTTGCGCCGAAATCCGATCGCGTGCGCCAAAATCCTGGCGGAATTCGCAGCAAAATGGAAAAATTCAGGCAACCCAACGAAAGTGCGGCCGCGGAGCCCTTAGTGAATGAGCCCCTTTATCTTCTTTTGCAGCTGCCGCTTGGCATTGAGCTGTCGTTGTGTTTAGTAATAGCTTATTTTAGGGTCTGTGATAACCACTTTTCTGTCAGTAGATTGGGGGCTTGTGGATACATCTGCACGACCCTCCAACCTCTAACCTGGGGGGTTGTGTATACAGTAATACAGTAATATCTGCATGGCCCCCCCCACCATCCAACGAAAGCCAGTAGGACTTGGGACGTCACAGGTAGAGATGAGCAGAGCCAATGTCATTCGGGTTTGGGAAGCAAATTGACATCACCTAGCAAGTAGCAGTGGCTATGATTGGCCGAGGGGACACTCCTGGCCAATCATAGTCATGGCTTTTTGCTTGGTGTGTCACTTTGTCCTATTGGCTGTTCAGCCGGCAATATGTCCGGGTCAGGCGGCCGAATCAGAATGCCGTACCCAAATCCGAAGTCACAGGAAGTCATTAGTCCTGCCCCGGGGTCACCTAATCCACGGCTCCAGGCTGCGAAAGTACTATGTGGGTGACTCTGTTAGGGTCATATAATTACCCTGTTAAAGTTTGGATATAATGGTCAATCCCTTTTAATCAGGGTTAAGATCAGTGATCAATTGGGGGGGGGGGGGTCCAATACTTGAGCCCCACAAAATCGCTACACAAAAATTTTTTGGAACAGAGTAATTCAACCGATATGTGGCACAGAGTTAGACAAAACTGTTTGTAATGGTAAATCTAAATTTTGTAACTATTGGTTGTATAGAAACATTGTATCGACATTGTATCAACATTTTGATGCATTCTGAACCATTTGATGGTAAGCCCCGCCCCTTTACACTAAGCCCCAGACCCATTCCGCTAAAACCACACTCCAAATTGCAAAAAAATGCTTAAAAAACTAAATAAAATAAAACAAATCTGATGCAAAGTGAATCAACTCTGGTGATATAGAGTTAGACAAAACCTTAGACAATGCAATGTGCACAGACTATTACAAGTAGACACATTCCGGGCATCTTACAGGGAGAACTATTGTATCCCAACAATGCAAAGACATGGAAACATCTGCGACCCTGCCGGCTCAGCACATCTGCTCCACACATGAGGCGTCTGCGAAAGTTAATGATGTTTTACTAATTATGGGAGAAGCGCTGGAAGGGAGTAATGATGAGCCGGCCCTAGGACTGGTACAACAGCGCCACCCTTGTCCATGGACTGTCAGTGGCATTACAGCTTAGTTCTACTTTCTTGATTGGACAAGGACGGTTCTGTTTGATGAAGATTTTTTTGTCTCACCATATAATAACTTTGGTCTATGAATGGGAAAGTGGCAGAACTTTTATTTGGCTTCGAGGGCAACTCCATATGGAGGACTCCGAGTCTGCGTTACTGTCCTGTCCCTGTCTGTATTTTGTATAGTTCTGCAGCACTTCAGAAAGTCCAGGATCTTACAAGATGGACACATTAGTAAAGCTCTTCCCAAACCTCTCGATAAGATGTCGCAATGTTCTGCAGCGCACAATTTCCACTCTTAGGTTTCAGCCCCGATGGTAATTGAGGAGCCGGATCCCTGTGGATTTACACCGGAAACTTTGTATACAAATAGGGTATTTCTCCCGAAGCGGATGAGAGGTCAGGAACTCTGCTCTGGAATCTCATCGGAGGCCTCTCTGGAGAGAGGGAGAAGGAGGGTGATAGCCGGCAAGAAGAATGAAGGAGACACATGGGGGCTTATTTACCAAGGGTCCCGCGGATGGCATTTTCGTCGGCTCTTAGAATTTTTTGGGATTTGTGCGGCTGGGACAGGTATTTAGAAGGAGATCGTGTCGCGCCCTATTGGATTTTGGCGCAATCGTGCCAACAGAAATCAGCGGGCGTGGTGTCGGACGATCCGACGGATTCGGACTGAGCGCAGGATTTAACTTTCAAATTGGGGCACATTTACTTACCCAGTCCCTGCGCGATCCCCGAGCTCCGTTGTTAGTCCGGAATCCACATCTGCCGCGATTCATGAAGATCGTGCGCCCGAGTTCCTGCAATTTGTAATGTTAAATCCCGTGCGTAGTCAGAATCCGTCGGATCGTCCGACGGTCCGCCCCCCCCAATTTGTGTCGCATGCAAGCCAGCGCCGATGCGCCAAAATTTCGATCGTCTGCGACACAATCCCTGGTGCGATGCGGCATGGATCGGAAATCGTCGGAATATCCGACCAAAGCCCGGCCACAGGACCCTTAGTAAATGAGCCCCAATGCACTTACATGCACCAGGAAGAAGAAGGTGAACTCCAGGGACCTGAGCGGGGAAGCGACACATGCAGGATATCAGGCGCACGATCTTAGTGACTCCCCGCACAGCGCATTATACACGGACAATGCACTTACATGCACCAGGAAGAAGAAGGTGAACTCCAGGGACCTGAGCGGGGAAGCGACACATGCAGGATATCGGGCGCAGGATCTTAGGCACAGGGCATTATACACGGACAATGCACAACGGGGATCGCACAGGACAGGTAAGTAAATGTGCCCCATGGAGTATTGGGAGTAAAGGAAGGAGCTCAGGTCCAAATATTATGACACATGTAGCGAATGGACCCCTAATCACGTTATTGTGGGGGGACGGGAGTATTTTTTTTCGGCGGAGCAGTCAGTCCGTTCTCACTGTCTTCACAGATGTGATTTCTTTTGACCGCATTGCAGTGTGTGTGGCTGACATCTCTAGGACCTCCTGGGGGGGGCTTCCTAAAGTAAAACAACATGTAAATCATCCATAGATTTACACCCCCCCCCCCCCCCCTGACTCTGGGATTAGGCAGATATTAGCCATATGAATTCCCCGCTACTTTATGGCTCCGATTCAACAGCGTTGTTATTGTAAAAGGCCTCGTTCACATGAACATGTAGACGACTCCGTCATCCGTAAGACCCCGATGTTCTGTATACAGAGATTTCCTGTGCATCTGCCGTCACTCGCCCGATCGCTTCCTTCTCTAATCCAAATACAGAATTTTTTTTTTGAATGTGTTTTCCTTTTTGACGTGTCCATATGACTTGTGAGGAGCGCGGGCCGGCCATACATTGCCCCCCGGGATCCATAACCTCTGTAATGTGACTGCGGAGAGCAGGAAGACTCCATATTACATGAGTGCGGTCTGCTCTCCCTCACACTGACCTCTGCCCAGCGGGAATGTGTCAGAGAGACGCTGGGGCTCAGCAATCCCTGGAATTCCAGGAATATCATTGGCCACCAGTTTATACAGCGGAATAACTGCACATCCATCACTGGCAGATGTGCAACTGATGTGTGACCCCCAGCAACACAACCCGAGCCCTGGCCCCCCTCTACACTATTAACTATTAATAATGCACACAGTGATGTCACAGTACAGGGGTAATACACACAGTGATGTCACAGTACAGGGGTAATACACACAGTGATGTCACAGTAAAGGGGTAATACACACAGTGATGTCACAGTACAGGGATAATACACACAGTGATGTCACAGTACAGGGGTAATACACACAGTGATGTCACAGTAAAGGGGTAATACACACAGTGATGTCACAGTACAGGGATAATACACACAGTGATGTCACAGTACAGGGATAATACACACAGTGATGTCACAGTACAGGGGATAATACACACAGTGATGTCACAGTACAGGGATAATACACACAGTGATGTCACAGTACAGGGGATAATACACACAGTGATGTCACAGTAAAGGGGTAATACACACAGTGATGTCACAGTACATGGATAATACACACAGTGATGTCACAGTACAGGGATAATACACACAGTGATGTCACAGTACAGAGATAATACACACAGTGATGTCACAGTACAGGTATAATACACACAGTGATGTCACAGTACAGGGATAATACACACAGTGATGTCACAGTACAAGGATAATACACACAGTGATGTCACAGTACAGAGATAATACACACAGTGATGTCACAGTACAGGGGTAATACACACAGTGATGTCACAGTACAAGGATAATACACACAGTGATGTCACAGTACAGAGATACTACACACAGTGATGTCACAGTACAGAGATAATACACACAGTGATGTCACAGTACAAGGATAATACACACAGTGATGTCACAGTACAGAGATAATACACACAGTGATGTCACAGTACAGGGCATAATATACACAGTGATGTCACAGTACAGAGATAATACACACAGTGATGTCACAGTACAGGGATAATACACACAGTGATGTCACAGTACAGGGATCATACACACAGTGATGTCACAGTACAGGAATAATATACACAGTGATGTCACAGTACAGGGATAATACACACAGTGATGTCACAGTACAGAGATAATACACTCAGTGATGTCACAGTACAGGTATGATACACACAGTGATGTCACAGTACAGGGATAATACACACAGTGATGTCACAGTACAGGATAATACACACAGGGATGTCACAGTACAGGGATAATACACACAGTGATGTCACAGTGCAGGGATAATACACACAATTATGTCACAGTACAGATATAATACACACAGTGATGTCACAGTACAGGGATAATACACACAGTGATGTCACAGTACAGGGATAATACACACAGCGATGTCACAGTATAGAGATAATACACACAGTGATGTCACAGTACAGGATAATACACACAGTGATGTCACAGTACAGGATTATACACACAGTGATGTCACAGTACAGAGATAAAACACAGTGATGTCACAGTACAGGGATAATACACACAGTGATGTCACAGTACAGGGGTAATACACACAGTGATGTCACAGTAAAGGGGTAATACACACAGTGATGTCACAGTACAGGGATAATACACACAGTGATGTCACAGTACAGGGGTAATACACACAGTGATGTCACAGTAAAGGGGTAATACACACAGTGATGTCACAGTACAGGGATAATACACACAGTGATGTCACAGTACAGGGATAATACACACAGTGATGTCACAGTACAGGGGATAATACACACAGTGATGTCACAGTACAGGGATAATACACACAGTGATGTCACAGTACAGGGGATAATACACACAGTGATGTCACAGTAAAGGGGTAATACACACAGTGATGTCACAGTACATGGATAATACACACAGTGATGTCACAGTACAGGGATAATACACACAGTGATGTCACAGTACAGAGATAATACACACAGTGATGTCACAGTACAGGTATAATACACACAGTGATGTCACAGTACAGGGATAATACACACAGTGATGTCACAGTACAAGGATAATACACACAGTGATGTCACAGTACAGAGATAATACACACAGTGATGTCACAGTACAGGGGTAATACACACAGTGATGTCACAGTACAAGGATAATACACACAGTGATGTCACAGTACAGAGATACTACACACAGTGATGTCACAGTACAGAGATAATACACACAGTGATGTCACAGTACAAGGATAATACACACAGTGATGTCACAGTACAGAGATAATACACACAGTGATGTCACAGTACAGGGCATAATATACACAGTGATGTCACAGTACAGAGATAATACACACAGTGATGTCACAGTACAGGGATAATACACACAGTGATGTCACAGTACAGGGATCATACACACAGTGATGTCACAGTACAGGAATAATATACACAGTGATGTCACAGTACAGGGATAATACACACAGTGATGTCACAGTACAGAGATAATACACTCAGTGATGTCACAGTACAGGTATGATACACACAGTGATGTCACAGTACAGGGATAATACACACAGTGATGTCACAGTACAGGATAATACACACAGGGGTGTCACAGTACAGGGATAATACACACAGTGATGTCACAGTGCAGGGATAATACACACAATTATGTCACAGTACAGATATAATACACACAGTGATGTCACAGTACAGGGATAATACACACAGTGATGTCACAGTACAGGGATAATACACACAGTGATGTCACAGTACAGGATAATACACACAGTGATGTCACAGTACAGGATTATACACACAGTGATGTCACAGTACAGAGATAAAACACAGTGATGTCACAGTACAGGGATAATACACACAGTGATGTCACAGTACAGGGGTAATACACACAGTGATGTCACAGTAAAGGGGTAATACACACAGTGATGTCACAGTACAGGGATAATACACACAGTGATGTCACAGTACAGGGGTAATACACACAGTGATGTCACAGTAAAGGGGTAATACACACAGTGATGTCACAGTACAGGGATAATACACACAGTGATGTCACAGTACAGGGATAATACACACAGTGATGTCACAGTACAGGGGATAATACACACAGTGATGTCACAGTACAGGGATAATACACACAGTGATGTCACAGTACAGGGGATAATACACACAGTGATGTCACAGTAAAGGGGTAATACACACAGTGATGTCACAGTACATGGATAATACACACAGTGATGTCACAGTACAGGGATAATACACACAGTGATGTCACAGTACAGAGATAATACACACAGTGATGTCACAGTACAGGTATAATACACACAGTGATGTCACAGTACAGGGATAATACACACAGTGATGTCACAGTACAAGGATAATACACACAGTGATGTCACAGTACAGAGATAATACACACAGTGATGTCACAGTACAGGGGTAATACACACAGTGATGTCACAGTACAAGGATAATACACACAGTGATGTCACAGTACAGAGATACTACACACAGTGATGTCACAGTACAGAGATAATACACACAGTGATGTCACAGTACAAGGATAATACACACTGTGATGTCACAGTACAGAGATAATACACACAGTGATGTCACAGTACAGGGCATAATATACACAGTGATGTCACAGTACAGAGATAATACACACAGTGATGTCACAGTACAGGGATAATACACACAGTGATGTCACAGTACAGGGATCATACACACAGTGATGTCACAGTACAGGAATAATATACACAGTGATGTCACAGTACAGGGATAATACACACAGTGATGTCACAGTACAGAGATAATACACTCAGTGATGTCACAGTACAGGTATGATACACACAGTGATGTCACAGTACAGGGATAATACACACAGTGATGTCACAGTACAGGATAATACACACAGGGATGTCACAGTACAGGGATAATACACACAGTGATGTCACAGTGCAGGGATAATACACACAATTATGTCACAGTACAGATATAATACACACAGTGATGTCACAGTACAGGGATAATACACACAGTGATGTCACAGTACAGGGATAATACACACAGCGATGTCACAGTATAGAGATAATACACACAGTGATGTCACAGTACAGGATAATACACACAGTGATGTCACAGTACAGGATTATACACACAGTGATGTCACAGTACAGAGATAAAACACAGTGATGTCACAGTACAGGGATAATACACACAGTGATGTCACAGTACAGAGGTAATACACACAGTGATGTCACAGTACAGGATAATACACAGTGATGTCACAGTACAGGGATAATACACACAGTGATGTCACAGTACAGAGGTAATACACACAGTGATGTCACAGTACAGGGGTAATACACACAGTGATGTCACAGTACAGGGATAATACACACAATTATTTCACAGTACAGGGATAATACACACAGTGATGTCACAGTACAGGGATAATACACACAGTGATGTCACAGTACAGGGATAATACACACAGTGATGTCACAGTACAGGGATAATACACACAGTGATGTCACAGTACAGGGATAATACACACAGTGATGTCACAGTACAGAGATAATACACACAGTGATGTCACAGTACAGAGATAACACACACAGTGATGTCACAGTACAGGGGTAATACACACAGTGATGTCACAGTACAGGGATAATACACACAGTGATGTCACAGTACAGAGATAACACACACAGTGATGTCACAGTACAGGGATAATACACACAGTGATGTCACAGTACAGGGATAATACACACAGTGAGGTCACAGTACAGAGATAATACACACAGTGATGTCACAGTACAGGGATAATACACACAGTGACGTCACAGTACAGGGATAATACACACAGTGATGTCACAGTACAGGGATAATATACACAGTGATGTCACAGTACATGGATAATACACACACCGTGATGTCACAGTACAGGGATAATACACACAGTGATGTCACAGTACAGAGATAATACACACTGTGATGTCACAGTACAGGGATAATACACACAGTGATGTCACAGTACAGAGATAATACACACAGTGATGTCACAGTACAGGGATAATACACACAGTGATGTCACAGTACAGGGATAATACACACAGTGATGTCACAGTACAGAGATAATACACACAGTGATGTCACAGTACAGGGATAATACACACAGCGATGTCACAGTACAGGGATAATACACACAGTGATGTCACAGTACAGGGATAATACACACAGTGATGTCACAGTACAGGGATAATACATACAGTGATGTCACAGTACAGAGATCATACACACAGTGATGTCACAGTACAGAGATCATACACACAGTGATGTCACAGTACAGGGATAATACACACAGTGATGTCACAGTACAGAGATAATACACTCAGTGATGTCACAGTACAGGTATGATACACACAGTGATGTCACAGTACAGGGATAATACACACAGTGATGTCACAGTACAGGATAATACACACAGGGATGTCACAGTACAGGGATAATACACACAATTATGTCACAGTACAGATATAATACACACAGTGATGTCACAGTACAGGGATAATACACACAGTGATGTCACAGTACAGGGATAATACACACAGCGATGTCACAGTATAGAGATAATACACACAGTGATGTCACAGTACAGGATAATACACACAGTGATGTCACAGTACAGGATTATACACACAGTGATGTCACAGTACAGAGATAAAACACAGTGATGTCACAGTACAGGGATAATACACACAGTGATGTCACAGTACAGGGGTAATACACACAGTGATGTCACAGTAAAGGGGTAATACACACAGTGATGTCACAGTACAGGGATAATACACACAGTGATGTCACAGTACAGGGGTAATACACACAGTGATGTCACAGTAAAGGGGTAATACACACAGTGATGTCACAGTACAGGGATAATACACACAGTGATGTCACAGTACAGGGATAATACACACAGTGATGTCACAGTACAGGGGATAATACACACAGTGATGTCACAGTACAGGGATAATACACACAGTGATGTCACAGTACAGGGGATAATACACACAGTGATGTCACAGTAAAGGGGTAATACACACAGTGATGTCACAGTACATGGATAATACACACAGTGATGTCACAGTACAGGGATAATACACACAGTGATGTCACAGTACAGAGATAATACACACAGTGATGTCACAGTACTGGTATAATACACACAGTGATGTCACAGTACAGGGATAATACACACAGTGATGTCACAGTACAAGGATAATACACACAGTGATGTCACAGTACAGAGATAATACACACAGTGATGTCACAGTACAGGGGTAATACACACAGTGATGTCACAGTACAAGGATAATACACACAGTGATGTCACAGTACAGAGATACTACACACAGTGATGTCACAGTACAGAGATAATACACACAGTGATGTCACAGTACAGAGATAATACACACAGTGATGTCACAGTACAGGGCATAATATACACATGAATGTCACAGTACAGAGATAATACACACAGTGATGTCACAGTGCAGGGATAATACACACAATTATGTCACAGTACAGATATAATACACACAGTGATGTCACAGTACAGGGATAATACACACAGTGATGTCACAGTACAGGGATAATACACACAGCGATGTCACAGTATAGAGATAATACACACAGTGATGTCACAGTACAGGATAATACACACAGTGATGTCACAGTACAGGATTATACACACAGTGATGTCACAGTACAGAGATAAAACACAGTGATGTCACAGTACAGGGATAATACACACAGTGATGTCACAGTAAAGGGGTAATACACACAGTGATGTCACAGTACATGGATAATACACACAGTGATGTCACAGTACAGGGATAATACACACAGTGATGTCACAGTACAGAGATAATACACACAGTGATGTCACAGTACTGGTATAATACACACAGTGATGTCACAGTACAGGGATAATACACACAGTGATGTCACAGTACAAGGATAATACACACAGTGATGTCACAGTACAGAGATAATACACACAGTGATGTCACAGTACAGGGGTAATACACACAGTGATGTCACAGTACAAGGATAATACACACAGTGATGTCACAGTACAGAGATACTACACACAGTGATGTCACAGTACAGAGATAATACACACAGTGATGTCACAGTACAAGGATAATACACACAGTGATGTCACAGTACAGAGATAATACACACAGTGATGTCACAGTACAGGGCATAATATACACATGAATGTCACAGTACAGAGATAATACACACAGTGATGTCACAGTGCAGGGATAATACACACAATTATGTCACAGTACAGATATAATACACACAGTGATGTCACAGTACAGGGATAATACACACAGTGATGTCACAGTACAGGGATAATACACACAGCGATGTCACAGTATAGAGATAATACACACAGTGATGTCACAGTACAGGATAATACACACAGTGATGTCACAGTACAGGATTATACACACAGTGATGTCACAGTACAGAGATAAAACACAGTGATGTCACAGTACAGGGATAATACACACAGTGATGTCACAGTACAGGGGTAATACACACAGTGATGTCACAGTAAAGGGGTAATACACACAGTGATGTCACAGTACAGGGATAATACACACAGTGATGTCACAGTACAGGGGTAATACACACAGTGATGTCACAGTAAAGGGGTAATACACACAGTGATGTCACAGTACAGGGATAATACACACAGTGATGTCACAGTAAAGGGGTAATACACACAGTGATGTCACAGTACAGGGATAATACACACAGTGATGTCACAGTACAGGGATAATACACACAGTGATGTCACAGTACAGAGATAATACACACAGTGATGTCACAGTACAAGGATAATACACACTGTGATGTCACAGTACAGAGATAATACACACAGTGATGTCACAGTACAGGGCATAATATACACAGTGATGTCACAGTACAGAGATAATACACACAGTGATGTCACAGTACAGGGATAATACACACAGTGATGTCACAGTACAGGGATCATACACACAGTGATGTCACAGTACAGGAATAATATACACAGTGATGTCACAGTACAGGGATAATACACACAGTGATGTCACAGTACAGAGATAATACACTCAGTGATGTCACAGTACAGGTATGATACACACAGTGATGTCACAGTACAGGGATAATACACACAGTGATGTCACAGTACAGGATAATACACACAGGGATGTCACAGTACAGGGATAATACACACAGTGATGTCACAGTGCAGGGATAATACACACAATTATGTCACAGTACAGATATAATACACACAGTGATGTCACAGTACAGGGATAATACACACAGTGATGTCACAGTACAGGGATAATACACACAGCGATGTCACAGTATAGAGATAATACACACAGTGATGTCACAGTACAGGATAATACACACAGTGATGTCACAGTACAGGATTATACACACAGTGATGTCACAGTACAGAGATAAAACACAGTGATGTCACAGTACAGGGATAATACACACAGTGATGTCACAGTACAGAGGTAATACACACAGTGATGTCACAGTACAGGATAATACACAGTGATGTCACAGTACAGGGATAATACACACAGTGATGTCACAGTACAGAGGTAATACACACAGTGATGTCACAGTACAGGGGTAATACACACAGTGATGTCACAGTACAGGGATAATACACACAATTATTTCACAGTACAGGGATAATACACACAGTGATGTCACAGTACAGGGATAATACACACAGTGATGTCACAGTACAGGGATAATACACACAGTGATGTCACAGTACAGGGATAATACACACAGTGATGTCACAGTACAGGGATAATACACACAGTGATGTCACAGTACAGAGATAATACACACAGTGATGTCACAGTACAGAGATAACACACACAGTGATGTCACAGTACAGGGATAATACACACAGTGATGTCACAGTACAGGGATAATACACACAGTGATGTCACAGTACAGAGATAACACACACAGTGATGTCACAGTACAGGGATAATACACACAGTGATGTCACAGTACAGGGATAATACACACAGTGAGGTCACAGTACAGAGATAATACACACAGTGATGTCACAGTACAGGGATAATATACACAGTGATGTCACAGTACATGGATAATACACACACCGTGATGTCACAGTACAGGGATAATACACACAGTGATGTCACAGTACAGAGATAATACACACTGTGATGTCACAGTACAGGGATAATACACACAGTGATGTCACAGTACAGAGATAATACACACAGTGATGTCACAGTACAGGGATAATACACACAGTGATGTCACAGTACAGGGATAATACACACAGTGATGTCACAGTACAGAGATAATACACACAGTGATGTCACAGTACAGGGATAATACACACAGCGATGTCACAGTACAGGGATAATACACACAGTGATGTCACAGTACAGGGATAATACACACAGTGATGTCACAGTACAGGGATAATACACACAGTGATGTCACAGTACAGAGATCATACACACAGTGATGTCACAGTACAGAGATCATACACACAGTGATGTCACAGTACAGGGATAATACACACAGTGATGTTACAGTACAGGGATAATACACACAGTGATGTCACAGTACAGGGATATTACACACAGTGATGTCACAGTACAGGGATAATACACACAGTGATGTCACAGTACAGGGATAATACACACAGTCATGTCACAGGGATAATACACACAGTGATGTCACAGTACAGGGATAATACACACAGTGATGTCACAGTACAGAGATAATACACACAGTGATGTCACAGTACAGGGATAATACACACAGCGATGTCACAGTACAGGGATAATACACACAGTGATGTCACAGTACAGGGATAATACACACAGTGATGTCACAGTACAGGGATAATACACACAGTGATGTCACAGTACAGAGATCATACACACAGTGATGTCACAGTACAGAGATCATACACACAGTGATGTCACAGTACAGGGATAATACACACAGTGATGTTACAGTACAGGGATAATACACACAGTGATGTCACAGTACAGGGATATTACACACAGTGATGTCACAGTACAGGGATAATACACACAGTGATGTCACAGTACAGGGATAATACACACAGTCATGTCACAGGGATAATACACACAGTGATGTCACAGGGATAATACTGTACACACAGTTGTACATATACATATTTGGTCAGTATTAGCTTCTACTTCTGGTAATAAACCTTTGATGTTAGTCGTGTGCGATCACTGTCAGGGCCCATTTCTACTATCTCGACCCTGAAATGTTTCAGACAAAAGTCCTGTCTGTAGTAAAAAGTGTAATAATAATAATAATGACGCTTATGCTGAGCGATGTTCTTGGTTCTCTTGTTAATGTAAGAACCTGAGTAGAACATATGATCCTCACGTCCGGAGCTTGAAGAATTTTTTCCCTTTAATGAAAAGTCAGCAGATAGTTGGGTGCAGAACATCCCCAAATTCCCAGTATGTAGAGCGGGCAGCCATGTCTACCATAGAAATGCCAGTTATGAAGAACATGAGGGCACAGCTGCCCCGGAGCTAAGAATACAAGTGCACGGCCCAGGCAGCTGCGCCCACATCCGTCATTTACATGTCACATCCCCGGTGGAAATGTAAAAGTTGCTTTCTCCGACCCCCCCCTGTCCACACTTACCACCAGATTGTTGCTTTGATTCACGTGCTGTTAATCGTGGAAGATAATCCCTAAACTAAAATAACGGGGGGCAATAATCATGGCTGCAACATGTAACACGAAACTGGTGGCCCAATATTGAAAGTTATCCCTTATTTTTAGGAGGTCCGACTATTGTGACCTTCATGTTCATGAAAAGTAATCGAGCGGGAGGTTGAGGATGAGCCCCGACACTCCATTAATTAGGGCATTGTTGGAGGTAACTTGGCCATCTCTGAAGACAATAAATGGAGAGACCGAGGCATGCTTGACCTGTGCTCCATAAATTTAGGGGAAAGGTGCCCCATTCTTATGATAATTGGGGTTGAACACTCACTGAACAGCATGTTATTCGCAGGCTCAAACCCTCTCCAACGTTTCGCTCCTATGTAAGGCCTGGAGGTGACCACTCTCTTCATTCACTACAATAAGACATCTAAAAACAGCTCAGTCTACCAACTTTGATATTTTTGGAACCCGCCACTAGTAATTGGAGAGAGTCGTGCCTGCGTGGTCACCTTTACATTCCCTATGGCAGTGGTGGCGAACCTATGGCACGGGTGCCAGAGGTGGCACTCGGAGCCCTCTCTATGGGCACCCGAGCCATAACTCCACCGCAGACTTCGCCAGACAGGACTCAAGGCCTCTTGCAGTCCCAGGCAGCCCAGGACTCTAGAAGGAAGCTACAATAATAACCAAAGCTTTTTCTCCTTCTCTCTACTGTATTGGTGTCCTCAGGTACCTATACAATCTAAACCTGTGACAGAGCAGGGAGTTGTTTAAATTGTCGCATTAGCACGTTGCGAAAAATATGTGGGTTTTGGATGTAGTTTGGGCACTCGGTTTGTCATCACTGCCCTATGGCAACAAGATGGGAATTGGTGGATCACCAATCTCTAGATCGTTGTGCTCCAAGAGGTGGCCCAACATCTACCAGGATTTTGGTATTCCTCTCAAGGTTCCAGATGGAAACCAGAAAAACAAATGGAAAAGAAGTATAATGTTGTCAGCCATACCAAGACGTTAGCAGTGGACCACTTACCTCCACGATGCTCTTTAGATCTCGGACATAGGCCTGCTCAGTTTCCAGGATTTCCAGCACCACTCTGTCCACATGGGAAAGCTTGGCCTTGGGATCCTTTGCTTTGCGCAATATTGGAGACCACGTGCAGCCAAGAAAGGCTCGTTCATTAGCCAGGACCTTGTGTTCAATCTCCAACTGGGCCACAGGCGTAAGGTCCAGGCTGATATCACTGCCATTTTGTTGAGGATAAGAAGGGCCGCAGTATTGGGAGGATCCCAGGGTCCCGCTACTACCAAACGAGCTGTGACTGTCCTGGAGCGAGGCGGAAGAGGTGGACGAGCTGAGACTCACCGGACGGTCGCTGTCCGAACACACAGTATTCACGGAGGTACAGCTGCCAGACATCCCGGCTGCTATTCCACTCAGAGAACTGACAGACGAGGGCCTGGGGGCAGCTAGGAAAGACACAAAAATAAGGGGGAATTTTTTCTTTAGATTTTCGAGTTTGTAGTTCTTATCCACAAGACCAAGATTTCCATATGGATCCCAAAAGGCTATGGGATAAGAGTGAGGGTCCCATTACCCCTTTAAATTATTGCTGAGCCTATGCTGAACTGTATTTGTCATCATGACCCAAGACAGGGGGCGTGTCTTAGACTACTATAGACTTTCTATGGGCCTTGTACACAAGCTGCAGCCATACAACGAGTTCTGAAGAAACCAGGTAACCTCCATAATTCGGAATAAAGCTTCTTCTCCCCCTTAGACCTCGAGGTTCCCTTCTCACTTACCTTGTTCACCTGTTCGCTTTCTGCTTCCTTTCAGGACTCCTTCCGGCATGTTGAAAAGATGGGGGTCTCCCCGTCCTAAAATGAGAAGAATTAATTAATTAAATCATTTTTTAATAATCCTCTATTCATAATAATTGGCAAGCAAAAAAATTCCAAAAATATTCCAGTATTTTCTCTAGTAATGTAATTTTTAGGTCTACCACGGAGCCTCATTCGGGTCTTGTCGGATCTAGGAACATAATTCACGTCCTCGGTCTTCTCGATTACTTTTATACTTAGCGGACGGGGAGTAAAAGCCGCATTTAACGTCTTGTGGTCTAATCCTCCAGCCCCAAATTATTATTATTACTGGTTGTGTAGCCACCAAATCTGCAATTATAGGCAACCCACCGTCCCCACATATGACTGCACTGGGGTGGGGAAAAAAAGCAGGAGAAACCAAAACTATAATTCAATGACCTAATATTAATGGTGACAGGAAGAGTAGCATATAGCCGTGCGGTGTACATGCCGCAAACCAGGAAAAGTTCACTTCACCAAACTACAAAAAGGCGTCCAAGTGTCCTATCAGTCACCGGAATGGGAACCACTTGTGATCCCCCTTCATATTGGGTGAACACTAGATCGTTGTCGGAGCGCGGCGATCACTGGTGACCTGGGGTTAGGGGTTTGCTCATAGGCCTACGACATTTTATTTCTACTATAGCTGCGAGTAGACTGTCGACAGGGCAGAAGATCCTGACGTCCATGAGGTCGGCCAATAACTTTTTATAGCTTTTAGATGACAGTATTTCTTGTTTAAAGGAGAAGACCCTACATAAACAAGGGATGAAGTCTAACATGGCCAATCCTTCTTTGACCCAGGGACATGTTAAGCGAACCCAAGACTTGTTGGATCATTACGTCTCATGCAGAGTTTCAAGGTGTCGTAGCCTTCTCCGGAGCTCAACTACAACAAAACCTCATAGAGGAAGACGACGGATTTCCGCATTGGATAAGAAGAACCATTATCAGCCTCTAACCCAAGATTTTTTGAGGCAGGAATGGCAATAGGGGTTTCTAAGAGTGGATGAGTAGGACCCCTGCCATCAATTCTTGTAGGTGCCTAGGATTACCCCAAATATGGAGCTAACTTTCCCTTACGAATGTCCAAGGCTTGCTGGATGGATAGGTGATTAGTTTTTGATCTCTTAGGGTCCTACTAATGGAGAACCCTCTGAACGTGTCCCATAGCCCTTTATGAATAAGCCCGTAGCGCTTCCTCTATGCTCTATGGGACTGATGGAAATAGCCAAGAACAGACATTGGTTGTTTTTATCCGTCCCATAGACTTTGAGTTAAAAAGTGTTTTTCATACTTGACCCTCACACCATTAGAATGGGGGCATGGGACCCCTGGGGCCCCATCATGAGCAGCTGAAGGTTTTGGCAAGTCCAACCAGGTCAGGGATCTAATAAATAGGAGGTTTACCATAAAGAAGGGGTTTGGACTTGGAACATCCCCTCTTATGGTTCCTCTAATGCTTACGTGTGCACATTTATGCTCCACTGTATAGTTGTATATGTTGTTGCACATGTAACATTTCCTGTATTCCCGCCCCATGTCATGGTTTTCACGCCAGGAATGTCATCTTTAGCTGGTGACAGGTTACAATGGTCTCTGCTATGTCGATTTTTAAAAAACCTTTGTCAGCATTCTAACACTACTTTATAGAACTTTATTTCACATTACCTGGCTCCCTACCAGCAGTGTGTGGTGGATCCCTGGGAAGGAGACAGCTGCCACCTCAGTGGGCTGTGTCAGTCTCCTCTCCTTTACACTCATCCTAGTGATGAGTGAACGACATGAGCCCATGGCTCACTTAACCCCGCCCCTAACTGGATCACTGCGCCCCCTTTAAACCGATACAATCGGGTTAAACATGGAGTGGTGTGGGGTGAGTGACTGGCCTGCAGCTCCCTACTATATATTTATTTCAGGAGCCAGAAGAGCTGGTTCTTCTTAGCGAGCGGAGCCTAATGAGCCAGCTCACTAAGAAGAGCTGTAATTCCCATCACTAACTCATCCAGCTCCCTCCCCACTTCCTGTCATGTGCATTGAGGAGGCAGGGGAGGAGGGGGATGGTGTGGAAGAGATGAAGAATACACGAGGAGACTGAGACACAGGCTGCGGCTTCCCCTCCTCTGGGACTCACCACACACTACTGGCACACTACTGTGAAATAAACTTTTATAACATACTGAAATGATTCAGAATGCTGATTTTTAATTAGCATAGCAGAGCCTAATGGAACCTGTCAGCTGCTTAAAAAGACATTCCTGATGACAGGTGCTCTTTAAGGATAGGAGTCACAGACATGCCCCCTCAATAATCTAAACTGGAACAATAAAGGGGCGTGTCTTTGACTTACCAAAACCGCTGTTTTAAGAGAGGCCTGGTGCAACGGTGAATCAATGGGGTCACCAGGTATAATACTCAATACTGTGGAATCATTTTTGGCTTTTACATAACTCTCCCCCTCTGTCTTTAGTCCACAGAGCTGACAGATCCCGGGCAGTGGTACAGTGGGGCGTGAGCCCATATTCCCTTCCACCAATTTAATTGCTTCCTTCACATGTGATTCTGATATCCTTTGACTCTGATGGAAAGTTCTCATCTGTCCTCAGGTTCGTTTCGGCTGATGTACGAGGCGTTTCCACAATCTGCACAAAGATTCGGGTTTGGACCTACCTTTGGTATTACAGTCCCGCTTACTGAACACAGCGCTCTGGTGTCAATGTGGGCACAGGCTGATATGACCGAGCCAGGAGATTATTATATACAGTACAGGTACTATCCTAATACTACACATATTATACCCCAGAAACATGAAAGCACCGCAGCACAGTCATCCCATAGCTGAGCCACTCGCCTCAGGCGGCGCCACCCGGATGGCTAATAGGGGAGTGGTATCAGTACTGAACCCACCTGGGCCGGGTTCATTTTCACGATGTAGACGTCTACACTATATGGCAGCACACAGACCTGACAGTGCACTATATGGCAGCACACAGTCCTGACAGTGCACTATATGGCAGCACACAGTCCTGACAGCGCACTATATGGCAGCACACAGTCCTGACAGCGCACTATATGGCAGCACACAGCTCTGACAGTGCACTATATGGCAGCACAGAGCCCTTACAGTGAACTATATGGCAGCACAGAGCCCTGACAGTGCACTATATGGCAGCACACAGCCCTGACAGTGCACTATATGTCAGCACACACAGTCCTGACAGTGCACTATATGGCAGTACACACAGTCTTGACATCGCACTATATGGCAGCACACAGCCCTGACAGTGCACTATATGGCAGCACACAGCCCTGACAGTGAACTATATGGCAGTATACAGACCTGACAGTGCACTATATGGCAGCACAAAGACCTGACATCACACTATATGGCAGCCAGACTCCTGACAGTGCACTATATGGCAGCACACAGACCTGACAGTGCACTATATGGCAGCACACAGCCCTGACAGTGCACTATATGGCAGCACACAGCCCTGACAATGCACTATATGGCAGCACACAGACCTGATAGTGCACTATATGGCAGCACACAGACCTGATAGTGCACTATATGGCAGCACACAGTCCTGGCATCACACTATATGGCAGCACACAGTCCTGACAGTGCACTATATGGCAGCACAAAGACCTGACATCACACTATATGGCAGCCAGACTCCTGACAGTGCACTATATGGCAGCACACATGCCTGACAGTGCACTATATGGCAGCACACAGACCTGATAGTGCACTATATGGCAGCACACAGTCCTGGCATCACACTATATGGCAGCACACAGACCTGACAGTGCACTATATGGCAGCACAAAGACCTGACATCACACTATATGGCAGCCAGACTCCTGACAGTGCACTATATGGCAGCACACATCCCTGACAGTGCACTATATGGCAGCACAGAGTCCTGGCATCACACTATATGGCAGCACAGAGTCCTGACAGTGCACTATATGGCAGCACACAGACCTGACATTACACTATATGGCAGAACACAGACCTGAAATCACACTACAGTATATGGCAGCACAGAGTCCTGACAGTGCACTATATGGCAGCACACAGACCTGACAGTGCACTATATGGCAGCACACAGACCTGATAGTGCACTATATGGCAGCACACAGTCTTGGCATCACACTATATGGCAGCACAGAGTCCTGACAGTGCACTATATGGCAGCACACAGACCTGACATCACACTATATGGCAGCACACAGTCCTGACAGTGCACTATATGGCAGCACACAGACCTGACATCACACTATATGGCAGCACACAGACCTGACAGTGCACTATATGGCAGCACACAGACCTGACATCACACTATATGGCAGCACACAGACCTGCCATCACACTATATGGCAGCACACAGTCCTGACAGTGCACTATATGGCAGCACACAGTCCTGACAGTGCACTATATGGAAGCACACAGACCTGACATCACACTATATGGCAGCAGAGAGACCTGACACTGCACTATATGGCAGTACACAGTGTCCTGACAGTGCACTATATGGCAGCACACAGACCTGACAGTGCACTATATGGAAGCACACAGACCTGACAGTGCACTATATGGAAGCACACAGACCTGACATCACACTATATGGCAGCACAGAGACCTGACACTGCACTATATGGCAGCACACATCCCGGACAGTGCACTATATGGCAGCACACAGCCCTGACAGCATACTATATGGCAGCACACAGACCTGACATCACACTATATGGCAGCACACAGACCTGATAGTGCACTATATGGCAGCACAGAGTCCTGTCAGTGCACTATATGGCAGCACACAGACTTGATAGTGCACTATATGGCAGCACACAGACCTGAAATCACACTATATGGCAGCACAGAGTCCTGACAGTGCACTATATGGCAGCACACAGACCTGACAGTGCACTATATGGCAGCACACAGACCTGATAGTGCACTATATGGCAGCACACAGTCTTGGCATCACACTATATGGCAGCACAGAGTCCTGACAGTGCACTATATGGCAGCACACAGACCTGACATCACACTATATGGCAGCACACAGTCCTGACAGTGCACTATATGGCAGCTCACAGACCTGACATCACACTATATGGCAGCACACAGACCTGACATCACACTATATGGCAGCACACAGTCCTGACAGTGCACTATATGGCAGCACACAGTCCTGACAGTGCACTATATGGAAGCACACAGACCTGACATCACACTATATGGCAGCAGAGAGACCTGACACTGCACTATATGGCAGCACACAGACCTGACAGTGCACTATATGGCAGCACACAGACCTGACATCACACTATATGGCAGCACACAGACCTGACAGTGCACTATATGGAAGCACACAGTCCTGACAGTGCACTATATGGCAGCACACAGTCCTGACAGTGCACTATATGGAAGCACACAGACCTGACATCACACTATATGGCAGCAGAGAGACCTGACACTGCACTATATGGCAGTACACAGTGTCCTGACAGTGCACTATATGGCAGCACACAGACCTGACAGTGCACTATATGGAAGCACACAGACCTGACAGTGCACTATATGGAAGCACACAGACCTGACATCACACTATATGGCAGCACAGAGACCTGACACTGCACTATATGGCAGCACACATCCCGGACAGTGCACTATATGGCAGCACACAGCCCTGACAGCATACTATATGGCAGCACACAGACCTGACATCACACTATATGGCAGCACACAGACCTGATAGTGCACTATATGGCAGCACAGAGTCCTGTCAGTGCACTATATGGCAGCACACAGACTTGATAGTGCACTATATGGCAGCACACAGACCTGAAATCACACTATATGGCAGCACAGAGTCCTGACAGTGCACTATATGGCAGCACACAGACCTGACAGTGCACTATATGGCAGCACACAGACCTGATAGTGCACTATATGGCAGCACACAGTCTTGGCATCACACTATATGGCAGCACAGAGTCCTGACAGTGCACTATATGGCAGCACACAGACCTGACATCACACTATATGGCAGCACACAGTCCTGACAGTGCACTATATGGCAGCTCACAGACCTGACATCACACTATATGGCAGCACACAGACCTGACATCACACTATATGGCAGCACACAGTCCTGACAGTGCACTATATGGCAGCACACAGTCCTGACAGTGCACTATATGGAAGCACACAGACCTGACATCACACTATATGGCAGCAGAGAGACCTGACACTGCACTATATGGCAGCACACAGACCTGACAGTGCACTATATGGCAGTACACAGTGTCCTGACAGTGCACTATATGGCAGCACACAGACCTGACAGTGCACTATATGGAAGCACACAGACCTGACATCACACTATATGGCAGCACAGAGACCTGACACTGCACTATATGGCAGCACACATCCCGGACAGTGCACTATATGGCAGCACACAGACCTGACATCACACTATATGGCAGCACACAGACCTGATAGTGCACTATATGGCAGCACAGAGTCCTGGCATCACACTATATGGCAGCACAGAGTCCTGACAGTGCACTATATGGCAGCACACAGACTTGATAGTGCACTATATGGCAGCACACTAAGCTACTGCACATGGATGGCCTTCCATATACTACAGTACAGGATACATTCCCATGGTCCCATATGCACATAACCCAATTATGTGGTCACCCTGGCCGCGCCTGTAGCGTATCACTGGGCTGTGCACCTATAAACAGAGCAGCGATTGTAGCTTTTTACCTCCCTGTAATGAAACCCCAATATCGGAGGTTTGTATTTTGGGCACGATGTCTGGTACATGGCACTACAATGTGTCCTGGCACAAACCATGTGCGCCTCTATGAGGAAAACTCCTTAAAATTTAGCTCCGGAAAAAAAAACTTTAACAAACTTCTCGTATTTTTATAACTATTGGACTTGCCAACCATTGACATTGTCTCCACCAACAATCACCAGTGTAAGTAATATCCCATCCTCAGGGCACACACCCGCCGCCTGTATACACCCCACCACCACCGCTACATGGAAAGATTCCCTGATGTCTGGATAATGCAGGGTCTGTGGCTTGTACTTCTGGGCCGGGGGCCAGGTCTGATCCAATACCAAGTAATGGCAGAACATCATCCACATAAAGGAGACACAACTTGGCCTGAACTATGAGGGGGGCACACAGGTCACATGCCCCAGGGCCCCTTCATTCAGGGGGCCTCAGTTACTCCATTCAGGACTCTTCAGCAATGAGTGTGTGTATGGTGGTATTATTTAGCCACTGTGTTATATATTGTATTATTTAGACTGTGAATTATACTGTTATTTGAACACTGTATGGCACTTTTATTTAGGCACTGGGTAATATATAGTTAGATTGTAATATGGGAAGTGCGTATAATAATCTTGGTCATCAGGGGTTGTGTTACTAAGTCCGAACCCAGGTGTGAACTGGGCCTAACAATGGAGCAAATGTATCTATCATATTATATAAGCCCCGCCCCTCTGCTGCTCTGCGGCCCACTCCACCGCCAGGCACACCCCTTTCACGCCCACTTTGGATGGAGGTTGGGTGAAAGGGGCAATAATCCCAATTCCTGGTGATCTGGAAGAAATTGTGAATATTTCAGGTCCAGATAATAAATTTCCCCCATAGTGTGTGTAGAAGACTTAGAGGTCCTCACATTGGCCACGGGACCAGGGGTTCATCTTCTATAACTCTGTGGTCACATTGTGTGATGTGGGGATCTCTCACAACTACTACTTTTTGGGTGCAACTTTTTGGTCACAGTTTAGTCAATCTCCAGGATTGTGCAGGGGCCGGTGTTGGCCATCTAGATAAGCCGGGTGAGGAGAGGGTTAACCATCCGGAGGGGGATCACTAGGGGGAGAAGAGGAGGGTTGGGATGTTGGCGGCGGGGAGGAGGGGGGCTGTGTACAGGAATGCCGGGAGTAATCTCACAATGTCCCCACAGCTGGAGACAACCGCAGCAAGAAGAGAGAATAGACTGCAAGCTCCTCAGCCCAGGACGCTGGTTACTGCACCGCTTCTGGTTATAGAGACATTTCGTCTCATAATACTTACATCACACAACAGTATATTATACCGCTATTATTGTGCAAATAAATAACACAATCTAAGTGCGAGATACGGTAAGAATGTCAGCAATCACCATGTAATATGTGTATAATACAGTATGTGATACATAATGCGGATATCACCTTAATATGTATATAATATGGTACATATAACCACCATGTAATGTAATACCGTATACAATAAATAATACAGATATCATCATATCATCTGTATATAATACAGTATACAGGAGGTCAACCAACTTACAGACAACCCCTCGTTACAGACGGAAGCTCTCTGACCTCTGGTGACCTCTCTGGATGTTACTATAGTCCCAGGCTGTAATGATCAGCTGTAAGGTGTCTGTAATGAAGCTTTATTCATAATCCTTGGTCCCACGACAACACAAGATTGTGAAAATCCAAATTTTGTTCTGAAAACATAGTTAAAAAATACTAGTTCCAACTTGCATACAATTTCATCTTAAAGGGAACCTGTCAGCAGAAATTGACCTAGTAAACCACTACCAGTATGTTGCTAAGCAGCTGCACACCTTCCAGATGATGTTTCTTTCATGACCCAGCGCGGTGACATCATCCAGAAAATCAACTTTGAAGTGAAATGTAAATTGGTTGTGTAAAGTCAAGGAGGCGGAGATTTTAACACTCAAGTCAAGCTCTCTCTTCCTCAGAAAGTCCCCATCATTGTGATGTTCCTGCATCCAGAGACATCGTATACCAGATCTCCTGAAGTCCGATGATCAATGTCCATCACAGAGAAGGAGGCATTAGATACCCGAAAAAAGGCTGGAACGGCGCTAATCGGATGGGAGTCTTCACAAATGGTTAAAATACTTTATTCCATAGTAAAAGCGTTTCGGGCTTTAAGCCCTTCTTCAAGTACAATTGCAAAGAATCAGAGGTCTGTTTGGAACTAAGGGTCATCTGCAAGCCGGGTGTTCTTAAGTAGGGGACCGCACGTTAAAATTGGCAATAATTCCACTGAAAAATATGATGTCTGTAAATCCGGCAACTCACACAGGATTTCTTTGTTTGTAGGATTTCTCTTTCATCTTTTTCTACCTGGAGAATATGTCAGCTTCTTCCAGACAGAACCCCTAATGATGTTGGCTCACCTCACAAGGCAGAGAAGGAGGCGTTCAGAGCTTCCCACCTTGACTTCAATGTAAAACTCTCCTCCTTGACTTTATACATCCAATTTTCATCTCGCTTATATGCCATCACACTGGGACATGAAAGAAGCAAAAACTAGAAGGTGTTCTGCTACCTGACAATATACTAGTAGTGGCCAATTTCTGATGACAGGTTCCCTTTAAGTACAAATCTAAAGAACCTTGTATGTAACCCGGGGACTGCACGTAGAATAAATAATGGTGGTATCACCATATAATCTAATACTGTATATAAAAAATAATGGGGTCATCAGCATGTAATATGTATATAATACGGTATATACTACTAATATCACCAAGTACATATTACAGAATATAATAACTAATGCTGATGTTGCCACATAATATGTGTGTGATATGATATAAAGTATACGTACCATGGATCATAGCATAGTCATATCCTATATGTGGAATACTCAACATATGTAACTCTGACCTCTCGATATGTGACCGTACATCATGGATAATACTGATATCACCATAAAAGTTATGTATATATATATATATATATATATATATTTATATATACAGTAGAGACCAAAAGTTTGGAGTCACCTACTTATTCAAAGAGTTTTCTGTATTTTCATGACTATAAAAATTGTAGATTCACCCTGAAGGCATCAAAACTATGAATTATCACATGTGGAATTATAGACTTATACTAGGTGTGAAACAACTGAAAATATGTCTTATATTTTAGGTTCCTTTTGCTTTGATCACTGCTTTGCATACTCTTGGCTTCTCTTGATGAGATACAAGAGGTAGTCACCTGAAATGGTCTTCCGACAGTCTTGTAGGAGTTCCCGGAGATGCTCAGCACTTGTTGGCCTTTTTGCCTTCACTCTGCAGTCCAGCTCACCCCAAACCATCTGGATTGGGTTCAGTTCTGGTGACTGTGGAGGCCGGGTGATCCGGCGTAGCATCCCATCACTCTCCTTCTTGGTCAAATAGCCCTTACACAGCCTGGAGGTGTTTGGGGTCATTGTCCTGTTGAAAAATAAATGATGGTCCAACTAAACTGGGACGGTCCTCATTTGAACCAGTTTCTTTGTAGCGCTTGATGGTTTTTGCAACTGCACTTGGGGACACTTTCAAAGTTTTCCCAATTTTTTGGACTGACTGACCTTCATTTCTTAAAGTAATGATGGCCACTCATTTTTCTTAGCTGCTTTTTTTTACTAGCGATAATACAAATTCTACTCGTCTATTCAGTAGGACAATCAGCCGTGTATCCACCTGACTCCTGCACAACACAACTGATGCTCCCAACCCCATTGATAGGGCAAGAAATCCCACTTATTACCCCTGACAGGGCACCTGTGATTTGAGAACCATTTCAGGTGACTACCTCTTGTCTCTCATCAAGAGAAGCCAAGAGTGTGCAAAGCAGTGATGAAAGTAAAAGGAACCTGGAATATAAGACAGATTTTCAGTTGTTTCAGCCTTTTTTGTTAAGTATATACCGTATATACTCGCGTATAAGCCGAGTTTGGGTTTTCAGCACATTTTATTGTGCTGAAAAACTAGGCTTATACTCGAGTATATATGGTAATTCCACATGTGGTAATTCATAGTTTTGATGCCTTTAGTGTCAATCTATAATTTTTATAGTCACAAAAATACAGAAAACTCTTTGAATGAGAAGTTGTGTCCAAACTTTTGGCTTGTACTGTATGTACATATATTTTTAACCAATTTTCTGAGGACTACACTAGATGAGACTTCTAAGTTGACGCGAGTTCCTCAGTTGGTGTGCACAGTTTTGGGAATTATGACGTACACTACACTGTAATTACATATTGTAAGTACTCCATACCAGTGTTAGTAAGTGGCCGCAGTGAACCCAGCACCCTCGGTGTAGTAAAGGAAGGCCTGGGAACATTGGAGGTCAGGGACGGATGGAGGAAAGGCCTGACACGTTCTACTTCTCCTATCTCCTTCCTACACGTTATTCCATTGAGTTCTTTCTCGTCATTGTTCTCGCCCATCAATCCATGCCTTTGGCTTAAAATTGATTTCCATAGAAAACAATGGATTCTGCTTTTAGACATCGGTTTCCTTCTAACTTTCAAGTAGTAGGGAGCCAACAAGTAGGAAAATTATTGGTTGCATTTACCGTAACTATAATTAATGGCTGGAAAGAGCAACATTGTGAAGGGTGACGAGGCATGACCAAGGATGAAAGATGGAGGTCCACCATGGCTACAGCCAGAGAGGATCAACCACGTCTACTGATACAGAAGCCGATTATCTTTGTAAACACGCTTATCAAACATTGACTGATGAAGGGATCTTGGTGCACATTGGTCTAGTCGGAAGCTTTGTAGATACCTCCTGGCCTCACACTAGAGATAAGTTAGGGGGTCGTTTAGAGAGGGAAAGGTCAATCTTTCCTGGGAAAGTAAGAAGGTTGGGAATCGTTGAGCCATGGTTCAGTAAGCGAAGTAATTTGTGTTACTCCTCTCCCCAACATCTGGTCATTAGAGGAGCCTACAAGGCAGCGCTTTTCTGAGCTCTTCTCGTGTGTTTTCTGTAAACATTCCCCTAATCTCCCTCTTCCTCACTTCCTGCTTCTGTAGTGAAGCCCTCTCTCCCGTGATCTCCTCTCTCCTCCTCACACCCTTCGTCTCTGTCAATGCCAGATGATTACATTGAATTTATATAATATCAAGGCTTCTAAAGGAAACATTATAGACTATAACGTTGTAGATGGTTGCACCAGCGGGAATTTGTATCGAGGTGGTGGAGAATGTGGATAGTGGCACCTGAGGAGATGGGGCTTCGGATTCACTTGTAGGCATTGACAATAAGTATGGGTCATCTTCTGAAATCTGATGGTCTTTATAGAATAAAATAGTCCCCTTCATGTTCTACTGCTAAGACTCATTTGTGATCAGATATGATCTGCAAGGAACCACTCAGTAATTATTGTATTGGCTATAGATGAGATGATACGAGAATCAATACATAGATATGTTGGGCCCCTTGTGCAGGGCCCACGAAGAAAGAACCTCTATATCATGGTGGTTCCATCTCATTTTCCTGGGCTCTGTTGGGCATGTTATCTATTATTGAGGATACAGTAGTGTACCGTATATACTCGAGTATAAGCTGACCCAAGTATAAGCCGAGACCCCTAAGTTCAACACAAAAAACTGGGAAAACCTATTGACTCGAGTATAAGCCAAGGGCGGGAAATTCATTGGTCACAGCCTCCCAGTATATAGCCAGCAAGACCCCTGTAGTGCATAGCCTGCCAGCCCCCTGTTGTATACAGCCTGCCCAGCCCATATAGTATGTAGCCTGCCCAGTCTGTCTCTGATACTCTGGTGCTCCTTCGGGTCCTTCAGTCCTCTTGTGATTCTTCCGCTCCTCTTTGGGTCTTCGCGCTCGACCGGGACACAGAATTACGTCAGCTGCTTGCTGACGTCATTGTGAGCTGCCGGCATCGCGAGGGGACCCGAAAGGATCTGAAGGACCCGTGGCGGCACCGGAGCATCGAAACAAGCATAGGACCTACGGATGACGTCGGAAAGGTGAGTTTTGACCATTTCTTTTTCTTGACTCGAGTATAAGCCAAGTTAGGGTTTTTAAGAACAAATTTTGTGCTGAAAAACTAGGCTTATACTCGAGTATATATGGTAATTTGAGGTTCCTAGGACCTAGTACAACATCAGGGCACCTTATTTTTATGTATCTTCTTTAGTGATAGGGGGACCTTTGGGCCTTCACAGCTACGGAGACCCAAATGCAACTCAACTTAGGTCCTTCCTATAACAGAGTTATATGGTATGAAAGGAATCAGATTTTTTGCTATGGGGCCCCTCAACCTTGGTGTTCCCCTGCGGGCATTGTCAAACAATACCCTGATTTATTGCTACGTTACATCTTCATCACATGTTTGTATATTACAGAGTACAGTTTTGTGTTTCTATGATTCACCTTTGAGAATTCTGACCCTATGAAGGAGGAGGAGGCAGCTGTACACAAGGTCCCAAAAATGAACAATACGATTGCCGTTGCCATAAACACTTGACAATAAACAATCTTACAAATGTTGTAGGAGGAACGTGTACATCTGCAGCGCAGGACATCACCGTACAAACCCGACAGGCACCGAGAGGCATCCCTGACATTTATAGCACAATGAGCTCTTTGTCCGGAGGAGATATTAAAAAAGATTTGCTAATTGTGATGGGAGTGATCTAAACAAGGGTGGGCCCGAGTCACCCCTGACCAGGTCCGATTAAAAGAATTTGGGTCAGAAGAGATGATTTAACCTGTTATGGTCGATGAATGCACCAAACAAAGCTACAAGAACGGATCCTGTATGGAGGGTCCTTGTCGGCACCTCACAGGCTTGTGTGACACCATATGGAACCTCCATGAGACACTTATAGACATTATAGTGGTATGTAAGAGATATTAAAAGTCATCTCCATGTGTCGGGTTCTTGAAGGGATAACGAATAACAGGAACTCTTACAAGCAATGGCTTCTTAACTCTTCTTATGCTAACAATGGAGCTTTTCTTGGAAGATCTGGCCCTGCTCCCCTTGGCCATGGCTCTCCTTGCTCTCCACTTCATGAGAACCAGTTACCTTGGATGATTGTCCTATCTAGAGGAAACTCAGGCCTCACAGCCTCAACTGGGTATGTCAAAGGGGGTGGTAGCTAAGGCAGAAAACCCAGTCTAGGTGCGGTAAAGGGTGGTCCATGTGGGAGCCAGGGACACCCTCTGGATTGGTAAGTATTTAGCTTCCTCAAATGCTGCCTTCTGCTAAGGTCGGGAAGTAAGAGATCTCAATTATGGAAACTGCCAATTAAGGCCACCATGTAGGCATGTGGAGTCTTATAGCCATAGATGCTCCACTAGGGGGATTCTGGGAAAACATGCAAAGTTTTCCAGGATGGGACAAGGAAATCCACGCCTCTTTTAGCTTCCTTGTAAGGCAGCTCCCTTGACATCAAGCATGACCTACAAGAGGCCTTATGACATGATGTGGGAGTAAAACCAAACCTGTCTATCTATTCCAGAAGGAACAGACTCCCAACTGTAGCCAGCATTGTTTCCACCTGATTGGGTCTCCTCAGTACAGTGTAGGGAACTGGTTTGGCTCGGTTTTGCTTGCCCCATCCTGGAAAGCTTTGCATATTTTCCCAGAGTCCTCTGCTGAAGCAGAAACCCCTATTAGAGTCCATATTTTGCTCAACACTTATTCTGGATTGTTATTGTGGCCCCATTATATCTGATCTTGACCTTTGTTTGGTTTCTAGATTTCACTTCTGTCTCGCCTTTTGGATTGGTGAACTGATACTCATTTTATTCTTAGTTTCTATCCTTGGGCATTTTTATGCCATCTTATAGTTTTCACTTTCTAAATACCCTACCCCAACTATTTTGGGGGCTGTGACCTTAGAATCTGACCAGGAAAGTGCATTCCTCCATACAAGGTCAAGAACGATAATCGAGAAGCTTCCTTAGACTCCCCACTCCTAGAGACATGATTTTGAGACACGCAACCAAAAAAAGTTGCCTATACATGACTATTCTGTTAGTACGGGGGATAGTATATATATTATAAGGACGTGAGAGGAAATTGGCACTTGACGTTAGAGGAAGAATAATCGGAGACTCACCAAAAATAGCCACTGCCAGATATCTTCATCCCATTGTGAGAGGATGTGAATCCTGATGAGGAGGAAGACCCTGGTAGCTCAACGGCTGGAAAGATAATATTAGATAGTAAGGATTAATTTGTAAGACATGGAAATAGATTCAGGGTTATGTTGTTATAATAGACAATCATTGGAGACCCAGTGGCAGTAAATTAATAGAGCACAAGTGATATGGCTCCCACAAACAATGGCTTCCTTTGGTGGACCAATGCATCAACTTCTTAGTTGGAGAATCTCTCTACCACAGTCAAGTCACTAGTCCGGCCCCCGAGGTTCAGCCCATACTCCACCTTTTCCTACACCGGACTAAATGTGCTCTATTAATCTACTGACAGTAAGTTATTCAAAAGATAACATAGATTTCATAAGTAGGTAGCAAATTGTCTCAGAAAGCCAAGTAAGCAATATTCAGACAGATATAAAAGAGAGGGAAGACTTTGGGGTCAGATTTCAGGAGAGATGCAACCTTAGAAGCTGACAATTTCACGAACATTTTGAATAGAAGAAATGCACAGTAGTCATTCATTATGACTAGTAAACTTGCAGGGTTACCACCGGTGTTGGCCCAAACCTGACTCTAGCTTGGCTGGACTGTCCGCATAGATCTAACCACAGGAATTACAGCCAACACAGTGGGGCACATTTACTAAGGGTCCGAATCGCGTTTTTACGAATTGCCCCGGGATTTTGGCGCATGCGATTGGATTGTGTCGCATCGGCGCCGGCTTGTATGCGGAGAAAACCGGGGGCCTGGCCATGGGAAAACCCGACGGATTCGGTAAAATCGCACTATTTTTTTTTTTTTTAAAAGTGTCGCTTAACACACACTTACATGCACCATGAATAGGTTGGTAAACTCCGGTGGACCTCGGCGCAGCAGTGACACCTGGTGGACATCGGGCGCACGACCTTAGTGAATCACCAGAAGACTCGAATCCTCGTCGGAGAACCCGCCGCTGGATCACGACTGGACCGGATAAGTAAATCTGCCCCATTATTTTTTTCTGCCCCAGTCATGGTCAACATCCTCACGACCCTTAAGAGACCAAGGTTGGCAGAATCTGCCGTGGTGAGCCTTCCTCATGGTCTTATGTGCATTTGATGTTTGTCAAAAGTTTTGGGGCACATGTCAAGACAGAAAAAAGTTGATGATGTAGAATTTAAACAAATCCAATCCTTTGTTCTCAAGGGAACCAGCCACCACTAGAAGAGTTTGGAAGTGGTGAAGGTGAGGGAGCTGGTGGCCCAACTAGTGCGCGTCTCACCAATATTGCATATGAATAGATACGTCAATGGAGCTAATAACGGGGGTTGTCCATCAAATGACCTTTCACTTTAGTCAAGTGCTCTTTGTGCCGTACTTATCAAGGCGTGTGATTGGCTGTCACCTTTGGAAACGGAGAAGCCAAAAATGGTGCCCATTTCTAATTTACTCCATCGCTCAACAGCAGAAAGTAGTTTTTAAAAAATAAGTTGGACAACTCCAACCCTTCACTTATAACTCTACCCTATTATGTATATTTTTTCAGCCCTTCTGTACGATATACGAAGCAACATTGCAAAGATCATAAGTTAGTATTGCTGGTAGACACTAGTATATACTGTCTACCCCACCTTGGTGTGTAATAAGCCATGAGTTGGGCAAGTATTGGAGACAATGGGGGTCATTTACTAAGGGCCCGATTCGCGTTTTCCCGACGTGCTACCCGAATATTTCCGATTTGCGTCGATTTCCCCTGAATTGCCCCGGGATTTTGGCGCACGTGATCGGATTGTGGCGCATCGGCGCTGGCATGCACGCGACGGAAATCTGGGGGTGTGGCCGAACGAAAACCCCACGGATTCGGAAAAAACACTGCATTTTTAAAAAAAATGTGTCGCAAAAATTGCACTTACCTTCACTCAGCCCGGCTCGGTGTATTCCGGTGCGTTCCGATGCTTTTCAGCGCAGCAGCGACATCTGGTGGACGGCGGAGGAACTACCTTAATAAATCCCGGCCGGACCCGAATCCAGCGCAGAGAACGCGACGCTGGATCGCGAATGGGCCGGGTAAGTAAATCTGCGCCAATCAGTATTGGAAATGCTTTTATGGTTGGCAGCCTTCATGGTCTAGTCATTCCCGTAGCAGCTCACCCATGCAAAGCACATGCACATTGTATTTCCTTTACTAAACTTCCAAAGTTAATTAGTCCTAAGTCTTCTTATCAGTAGGGCGACTCCTAGCTCTTCACCATATCGAGCCTACACCCCCCTCCTCCTCCCTCTTCTCTCATCATATCCACATTAAGTACAGGAATCTCACATCAAGCAGCAGCCTGGTGCCAATAAAACCTCGGTTTCCCGGGATTCATTAACACAATTACTTTTCATTTCCTCCTATAGGTAATGGAAGTGTAAGTTTATAACACGCTCACACCCAGAGTCACAATATCAGCCCGGCTTTCGACACTGAAAGTAAGAATGGCCCCGGATCGGCTATTGTGTGCCCCCGCAGAGTCATACTTCTTTCACCGGCATCCTCTCATTTATGGATGTAATTAGGAAAAGAAAATCGAGTATGAGACTTGGCAAACGTGCTGGCGGGGTTATCAAATGAAGCAAATGTTAGTAGGTCACTGGTTCAGTATCACATACCAGTTCTACTTAAGCACCAGCCAGACTAAAGGATCTTGTCATCTTGTGTGGAAGGACTGGGGGTTGTAGAGTAACACCCCACCCCTGGACACCCTTATTGCCTAACTCAATAGTACTATTTAATAATAGAAACTTTGTCGTTTATCGTCTCTGAGCAAAGTTCTTCTTTCTGAACTGACTATTATCGTCCTCCCTACTTTCCTCCTAAGCTTTGAAATGGCTGCTGAATTGTCTTGCATAGAGATTTGGACCGAAACTGACTTTTGTCCAAAAGGTTCTTTGGAGAGGAGAGGGGGAAAAGTGACTCTCAGCAGCTAGGTCTCCACTCACAAGACAGAGAGACCTTAAAATGCAGGGGATCATACACAGATTCAGGAGCACTTTGAATTTTCCTTGTAGCCCCGATGGTTGTGGAGATATCAGTCCCAGTATTTGACCATTGTAATCCTCTCCACTGTCAGAGAGGAGAGCAGGGAGCTGGGGAGGAGCAGCGGACGGGGCGTGTGTTATGATACTATTTTCTGCTTCAGCTCCTCTTCTCTGACAGTGCAGAGGATTGTAATGGTCAGATACTGGGACTGATATCTCCGCTGCAAAGAAAATTTTAAATTCTCCTGAATCTGTGTAAGATATGTTCATCTCCACATGTGTGAGGCGGCAAAGGGTCTTCTTTAAACTAGTGATGAGAACTACTAGTAAATACAACTAATATGATGTCTCAGCACTGAAAGCCAATGATTCAGCAGTAAGCAACAAATTAAAGCTGGCTATCCTTAATCATATATGAGTGCATCATTTTTTAAGTACAGGGGGGGGGGTCTGAGCATCTTCGTGATGATTTTTATGTGGAATCTACTGTGTATACAATGCATCAGTCTGCAATAAGTGCCTCATTAATGGCCTGTGTGGCCACTAGACCCCAATTATGATTATATGGGGGCTGATCTAAACAAAACCGTATACTTTCTGTATGCAGGTATATGGGGAACGACTGATATACAGCAGTGTCACCTCCGCACTCTGTGCTGGGACACCCAGATCTGACAGTGTTAAAAGGTCCCTTTAGGTCTTCCAGGGCTGAATTCCCAGGTTTTTGCTAGTGTATTCTTGTTATCCTTGTAATTTCCAGACGGTTCAGCTCAGGTTTCAGGGCAATACCCAGGGGTATACAGTGAGGAAGGAGAGTCCAAAAACAAAGTCAGAATTATGAAGTTGTACTAGTTAAGATCTTTGGTGGCACAGAATCAGCATCCCATGAGGGCCCTCAAATCTGGCCTGACCTCTTCTCCTAAAATCTCTAATGCTACCATCACTGCTTAATTTAGCTATAGGTATGATGACGAAGGGTAAAGAAGGGGACACTAGTGCGATAGGTGGAGTACCGTGGCCACCACTGAAGAAACCTGGTACCACTGTGTAGCAATTACATCCAGAGGTCGATTTGGCACTTAGGGAGACCCCACTAATGCTAAACTGTATCCCTTGGTGTGATGTGGTCCTGACCGTCACTGCTCTCCTCCTCCCCTCGGACTAGTTTGTTCTCCCTCGGGTACTAACTAGAGATGAAGAAACAAGACCAAGACGAGAAGAGTCACACCCACCAAGGGGTGGACTCAACCCTTCATCTCGCTCCACCCTAGAGCTCCTAGTACGGTCTCGGTTGAACTTGCATGCCCCTGTGTAGGGCCCACCTGATCCCCAGGGTCCACGTTCATCCTCAGTATGTTCTACAAAAGAGACTAAAATGTTGTAAAAGAAAAACTAAACAAAAAGTTTCAAATAGAGGCTTATTTTTTAGTAGTTTTTCTACCTCAATCGGCACGAAATAGGGCGTCACTCCACGCTTCAAATAGTGACGTGACATTGTGCAACGCTAAAAACCAAGCGAGAAGAAGAAGAAAACCCCATGACAATACTAAATGTGTTTACGCCAACGCTCAAAAAAGGGAGGTGCGCCTTCCCCCCGCGCCTGATGCAGTGTGTGTCGGTACATGCTGCGGTGTGCATTACACACTCGCTCTAAAAATCTTGCTCTCTGACCCTTCCAAATATGGAAACAATCAGTTTCCAAAATATCTGACATGTTTCCAAAAATACTTTTGGGATCAGATATCGTAAAAAAAAAACCCGCTTTTTGCTTAATATGAGCTGGTGCGAGAGGCCTCCGAGCTCCCACAAAACAAAACATGTTTTCTCACAGACGATACAATCTGAATTATTCACGCACAAGCGCCGTACAGTCATGTAGCATGCCTAGTCTGTGGGGGTTTCCACTCTAATTTATCTCCCAAACACGGCAGATCCACGGATAATCTGATGATAATCCACAGGGAATGGCCAGCATCCTTGGAAAATGTGATTGTGTGGTTCTGTCGGATCATATGCGCCTCTGGCATGTGCTCCTTCCTTCCTCCAAAAACCTCAGTTGTACCGAATGATCCTGTTACTGGGGGAGTGACAAAAGTTTTAGGAATTTTAATTAACTATTAATTAGTGAAAATGGCTGCCTTTGAGTCTTGGAGTAGTAAGTGGTTTGCGCCGTTGTGCAATATTGTCACTTTTTACATGCTCTTTCATGCTGACATGATACGGGTTGGGTTGTAAAAGATTGCTATTTTTTGCATTACTTATACCCCTTGGCTGAAGCAACCTCGCTGGAATTTATTTATGACATTACAAGAAAAAGGATGTACAGCTGCAATAGCCAGAAAGTTGAATTGTGTACAGTTGAGCGTCACTCTGCAACTTTGCATCGTGCAAACCTTCAGGGGCTGGATCCCAGCAGCGATTGGACCAAGTATGATATCCAAGTATTTGACCAATTTGGGTTCTCATAGACTTCCTGCTGTAGGGGTGTACATTGGTATGTGGCTTGCGCCGTTGTGCAATATTGCACAATATTGAGTCCTGCTGAACATATTCTTGCTTCTTACCACATTGCTTTTAGCTTGCAGCCACATTAAATCATGAAGGACACTAGCAGAAAAAGGATGCACGGTTGCAATAGCCTGCACATTGCATTGTATGGGGCTTTGCGTCGCACTGCAACTTTGCGCTATGCTTCTAACTTCTGGTTCCCAGCATCAATTGGCCAAGAATTCAGCTTATATAGTGACCTGACAATATCTTATATTTAGTTATAGGTAAAGAGTCCCCTATTCAGAGATCCCACAGTAAATATATTTGTGGATGATTTGTCTGTCCTAGACTCATGATGTTGGCCCAACTGGTGTGATATCTTCTGGGAAGAGGTCCACAATGACCCTATCTTGGAAATCTCCTTGAAATCATCTGAAATAATCAAAAATAATCCTAATTGGCAGATCCAGTGTATCGATCAGCAATGGAATTTCCATGGTCCACCAGTGCTGAATCGCCATATTCCTTGGGTATCCCATGGGGGTCAATTACAAGTCTTTCAGAAATGGAGCCTGTTGGTAACTATCTTGGTTCATAGACGTGATGGGTCTTCAGTGGGTTATCCATTTCTATGAGCTTCACAAGACTACCCCTTCCAGGTGATCCTACAGTAGTAACAAGCTTGGCTACCTCTTCTTGGCGCCATCTTCTGGCCTCCTTTGCTGGTGTTACCTTTACCACCCAACTTTTTGGAGGAGCTTATTATAAGATTCTTAAATCCTTGATGGCAGTATGTTTTCCTCCTTGGAGAAGAGTGTTAAGAGTTGGAGATACTTCCACTGGCACTCAGCTCTGTTTGCCCCTTCTGGCTATGCCCTAGCTTCATACCATCTTACAAAATTCTGCTCAACTGAAGAGCGTAGAGTCGTTGGATAGGATACGGCTTTTGGGGTTGACTTAGCATCCACTGCTTTTGTACTCTTCTCTTTGATTTTGCTATAAGATCCTTCCTACCCCCAACTTTGGGCAGGTTGAGGTTCCTTTTCATGATGTCCCAGGCTTTGATGACAACATAGGATAGAGTTGCCGTGTAACTTTGGAGAGAACTTCTCTTAGTTGTATATCTAACCAATATAACATAGGTCCCTCATCCGCCGGGTCGGAGCAGTTTGTAGTTAAATGGTACATTAACTATGCGGTCTGTGAGAGTTCAGCGCTGGAACTATTTATCTACATCCATTTATAGAGCGAGGACGGGGAGGGGGCAGTCTAATTGTTTCCTACGATCCTCTAATTACTGGGCTCATTTTAATCATTAGAGGAATAAGTAACATGATAAAACACATCACAAGGCAGCAGTAATGATGGGGGAATTTCTCAGAAAACCCTTCACATAATTGCTGCCTGTCCGTCTTCTGCTTGATCACGTCGCAGTCTCCCGTTGAGTTGACCCATATCGTTATTAGCAGAGCAGAAGATCAGAGTCTGCGTTGAAGTGACCCTTGACCGTCTCTTAAGAGGAGCCATTCCCAAGGATATTTGGATTTGCAGATGTTTAAGGGGTTGTATGGGATTCGAAAAACATTTTAAAAATTACGTCTACTCTGGTCAATAAATAGCGACACACCTGTCCACTGGTTGGTTGTGGTATTTCAGCCGAGTCTCTGTGTCTCTGTTTCTGTTTCTGTGTCTCTGTTTATGTTTCTCTGTTCTACTTCCCATCAAGTGTTTCCACAAATAGTCAGTGGTGGACATTTGTCATATGCCAGTGTATCGTGTGCCGTTGGATGATGAAACCCACCCCTCCGCCATGCCGGATACACCAGGAGGCTTGAACCTCCTGGTGTATTTGGTAGCTGGCTGCACTGGCTATATTCGGCTATTACCAATGACCTTTCTTCTTGCCCCTCCTTGCCTACTGGCCTTCAATGTGGCGTAAAAGAAGGAAATAATCACAATTATTGGTGGTTCACAATTATTTCAGGGATTGTCTTCAAACCAGAAGCTTCAAAGACACCCACTAAACTTTCCTGAATAAAGACAGTTAAAAGAGGGAGTGTCTGTGACTTTTGGGCGTGTCTGTAACGAGGTCAGCGTTACAGACCAAATGTGAACCCAAGAAATTTTGTATTCTAGGTATAAGACCTTTTTATTCATGAGAGTGGAGACATATCAGGGTTCAACATGGCCATGCACCTAATTGTTCAGCAAACTTTGAAGAAATGTTTTGTCCAATGCATATTCATGAAGAGTAATAGTATAAATGACCATTTGACTATTAATAATCTTCATTTTCTAGCAGTTTTCCCCTGTACAGACATTGGGGCAGATTTACTTACCCGGTCCATTCGCGATCCAGCGGCGCGTTCTCTGCGGTGGATTCGGGTCTTCCGGCGATTCACTAAGGCAGTTCCTCCGAAGTCCACCAGGTGGCGCTGCTGCGCTGAAGTCCGCCGAGGTCCGCCGGAGTTCACTCTCCTATTCCTGGTGACGGTAAGCAAGTGTCCAGCGACACTTTTTTTTCAAAATGCGGCGGTTTCTCCGAATCCGTCGGGTTTTTGTTCGGCCACTCCCCCCGATTTCCATCGCGTGCATGCCAGCGCCGATGCGCCACAATCCGATCGCGTGTGCCAAAAACCCGGGGCAATTCAGGAAAAATTGGCGCAAATCTGAAATATTCGGGTAACATGTCGGGAAAACGCGAATCGGGCTCTTAGTAAATGACCCCCTATATCTGTATTTCATTTTCTTCAGAGGTGGTTGCAGGACACCTAGCTGCTATGACTACTATGGCTTCTCCCTCCCCGCTCTATAGAACATCTTTGTTATCTGACTACTCAATGAATCTAGCTGAGATTTCAGAAAGAAAGTTTATAGTAAGGGAAGGAGGTTCTGCAGTGTTTTGAGGACCCGCTTATGCAGGGATGGACCTGTGTAGGGACTGCCGAGTAAGGCCCGTTCCACACTTGCGAGTGTGATGCGATGAACTCGCATCACACTCGCAATGCAAGCTGCCGGGAACGCATGGCCCGAACGCTGCACCGCGGGAGCGAACTGACATGCTGAGTTCACTCCCACGGTGCAGCGTTCGGGCCGTGCGTTCCCGGCAGCATGCGTTGCGAGTGTGATGCGAGTTCATCGCATCACACTCGCAAGTGTGGAACGGGCCTAAAGGTTCATAACCCTGGATACTAGTAGCTTGTCGGTAACCATTGATGACACCCGAAATGGGAAGGCATAAGTGACGATTTTCCGTTGGGTCAATGGTTAGACTGGCCCAACAGATTACCAGAAGATTCCCTGGTGGGCCCAGATGGCAACTTGAAGGCTGCAGGGATGGGCCTGTGTAGGGATTGCCGACCAAAGGTTCATTACCCTGGATACTAGTAGCTTGTTGGTAACCATTGATGACATCCAATGCACATGCCCCAGTTTTCCCCCCAACCACGACCTGAATCGGCAAATAACTTGAGTTAGGATCAACTTCTGGAATGAATATTATGTGTAAATACACCAACAATGAATCATTTCTGGACATTATCTTCTACCTTTCAAATGTAAAAAATGCATGAGACAGCAAGGCTCACCCAAATCTGTCCTTTGGGACCAGATAGCAACACAGACTACATAGCCTAGTAACAGCACCACATGTGTTCGGTTATACGACCTATTTTGACATAAATATATACAACCCCTCTAATCCCCTAGGAGGTGACTGACCTCTGTAGTAATCTCCAGAACATTGCCCTGTTACACTAAATTACATACAAAAAAAGCACGAGCCGTGGATATACATCAGATCCAGCGAGGTGATTTATTTTTTACACGCTGTGCTCTGAAAACAGATATGAATTCGGTTCATGTCCATAGATCATTACGGAGACTCTGCAGAATGGAGAACTAAGCTTCAAGCCGAGCGACCATAAAGTATATGTCACATGCTGGACCACACTGGTGCAACTAAATTTTGGGTCAATTGTCCCTTATTTAAAACCAAAATCACTCCATGCAAGAGAACAGAGCAGATAAGGGGATAATCTTATGGGATCTGCTGTATGGACTTAGGCCGGGAAGCTCCGGTTGACCTCGTTCTCTGCCAAAGCTGATGTTTGGCCCACTGAGACTGAAACCTTATTAACTTCTAATTGCCTAAACAGTAATACCCTCTGGCCACCACTACCGCCTCACCCCCATGAATGAGTGTTTTGATGTTTCGTGACATCTGAATGTTTGGCCCAATGATGTCACCAGTTCTACTCGTAAGGTTGGAAATGCTCCTCAACCCAAATAAGTATCAAACTTCACTGGACTCCATTGTCTCGGCACGGACAGCCCTATCATGTAATAGAAAGCAGATTTACCCAATGTCAGAAGGGGAAAAGGGTCACTTCATTGAAATTTCACCCACTGGAAAAGTCTGTCATACATAATAAAGTCGTAACGTTCACCGGTATCATTCACTAGAGCAACATCGAACATGTGAAACCAATTTGACCCTGAACACGTAGAGCCTATCAGTGGGCAAAATTATCATATATTTTAGAAGAATGCAGGTCATGTAACACAGGGGCACCTTATATCTCTTTGAAGATGCCATTAGTAGAGTGTATAGTCAATGGAAAGCCAAGGGTATACCACCGGTGGAAGAGGACCAAGAAGGTTTGACCTTTCATCAAGGTCTACTGGAAGATCCACCTTGGCTCTGGGCTCTAATCTGATAACATGTCCTACTAACAATAGGGGTTAGCTAAGAAATAGACCGTATTGGCTTGAAATAGTTTCTGAAGTCAACCCTAAGTTGGGTTGTCTTCTCCAAGACTCATGAGGCCTATTTTTGTACAAGACTCTTAAGCTATCAGAGGATCCTCTGGTTCTGTGGTGAGAAAATCCAAACCCCGGAGATAAAACCCTCAATCCAAACTCTAGTGAGCTGAATGTTGGTAATATTAGGATATATATTTAGAATAGTTGGTGAACCCTGGAATACATACTTAAAGGGGAGGTCAATCTGGCTCAGACTATGTTGGTCTCATATTTCGTTTCATGAAAAAAAAAAAAAACTTCTCCAAATTTGCTCCGTGACTGCTGATCTCATCTGGAAAGGATCCAGGGACTGTTTATATATTAGAGAGATGCTCACGTACAAGTCACAGGTTGGCTGTTAGCACTTCTTCAGATCTCACCAGGGTGAGATGAGTTGTAGGGAAATGTATCACCATATTCTGCTCCCTTAAAACAGCTTCAAAAGTTTCAAACTTTTGTAAGTGAAAAGAGGTGTGGCTTATTCATGGGAGGGGCTCAGCATGGAAAAGGTTTTGTGCCCATTGGCTTACGGCACATCCGAACTTGATAACATTACAGAAATACAATACACAATATGGACACTACGTAAATGTATAGCGGACGGCTGCTCTGGGCATGTGGTACATCACATGTCAGCTGTGCTCTCTAACAGGACATATGACTTCTTAGTGGGAATGCTTGGCATGTCTCGGAGACAGAAAGTACTGTAAGGCGATGTACACATTTGCACCGGATTGTCCGCCCCTAGGTGGGTACCCTGTCCACATTACAGTTTTCCCTTTGGGAAATGTGGAAAGTTGTAACATGGGTCAACATTGAGAAGGCACATGATCTACCAACTCTACGTTTCCATTGTATGAAGTGAGAGTTGTGGGGGGTCCAAGAGGCTTAGAATAAGGCCTATACTTCCTGCTATAGCTCCATAGAGACTGTCCATGCTCGGAGATTCCATCCTGGAATAACAAATGCAACAAAAACCCAACCTTCACTTATGGTAAAGTCTTGGTGACAACGATATGGACCATCCCAGACTACATTGTGTATCTACCGTGTGACACACACCACTGTCAGCTGGACGGGCTACCTGATGCATCACTATATTCTACCACCCCAGTGGAGCTTACTCATACTAAAACAGTCTCGTTTATTAAAGCGTTAGGGTTAGTCTGACTCACAGGTCATGGACTTACTCACTAAATAGACACCTTTAAAGTGTTGATTTATTAGCCTTGGTTGAACTACCATCTGGTCACTCTTCCTACATACTCAAAAAGCTGGGACTTTAAAGTAGGACTGACCCTTCAAAATGGGAAGGTTCTTCTTCCGTTGGGTCAATGCATGGTTCTTCTGACCCAACAGAAGATCCAGTGGTGGGCGCAGATGATAACTCAATGAATGCTCCTACAAATGAAACTGAAATTGAAGGGTCTGTCTCCTATGGATTGAAGGTGGAACCCTAGTCCAACACTAAGTCATTGTGATCTAAAATGTATTTTACGACCCAATGCAACCATTAGCAAGCCTGGGGGGAGTAATGATGTTTGGACTGTGGGTCAAGGATGTTCCATAAATACTTGCATTGGTTGACCAAGCGGTACAAAGGTTATCAGAAGCTTCTGACCATATATATATATATATATATACCGTCTGATCAGTTCCCAAAAGCCTGAAAAAGTATAGGACCTCTCTTAAATTCAAAGTATGCTGAGAACACAAAACCCACATGCAGGTTCTTCTAACAAAGACGTTTCGGCCTTGTACATCTGACTCTGTATTTGAGGAACAGCTGTATTTGCAGAGACATTACTTACAGACCAGAGGAGAAAAGGACAACAATGGGTCGAAACATACTACAAGGCTGAAAACCAGAAACCAGAACTGTGTTGACCAAAGCAAAGATGAAGGTCCTTGTTCCCCAACGTGGTGACACCAAAACAATTGAATGGACTCTATGGACAAGTTTTGTTTCACACTAGGAAGTTATCCAGACATAAGGATGGCGGATGTCACTGATAACAGTGAAGGATCTCAACATACTTCCTAACAGTAAACTTCAGCCATCGTTAACGGATATCTTGATGGTCAATGAAGTGGTATGGAAGCCTCAAAGATCTGTGATTAGTCTTGCTCCATTTCACTATTGTCCCAATGTATATCCATTCAGTTACACCTGTTTCTTCTCAAAGTCACTCGTCCTATAGAGGAACCCACTTGTAAAGGGGGTCAAGACCTTCGCAAAGGTTGAGGAACAGAAGGACAATGGTGCATCCTCTAATTCAGTGGTCAGACCCTTGGCCAAATGAGCTAATAAGATTCGAAGAACATGTTCAATGGGTCCTACGTCAATATATAGGAATACTTGAGGAGTGTGAAATAAATAAGAGCTCACGAAGATGCAAGTGATGGACAAATCAACTTGAACTAACTAGGAGAAGAAGTCACCACTGTATCTTTCAAGTCTCGGAGGATTAGTAAGGAGAACATGATAGAAGACAACGAGGACAATATACAGTGTTAGCAACGCTCTGGTCGGGATGGATAAGGTCACTTTTTTTAAGGACATGTAACCCTATATCCTTTACGGGATAGTCAAGCACGGTTGTAAGAGGAGATCTAAGCAGAAGTAGATCTGTTCTTCAGCCAATTTAAGGGTCTCGAGCCCCCCCCCCCTTTACTAGCTCAACCCCCATAGTCCTATTGTTCTATGCAAGAATGGTCTTACCTGATCAGTGTAACACTCTGCGCTCCCAGTATGAGGTTTACCGGTCAGACAGATGCCATCAGGTACCCCCCCAAAAATCACATCCTTATCCACATGTAGTGATGACAAATAAGAGAAGGTCCCCTCGTCCAAGTTGGAGATCTGGCACTAAATCCTGGGAATGGATCCGGCATCCAAGTTTAAGGGCAAAGTCAGATTCATTGACAGGGTACCCCGGTCTCCCTCGAGCCACAGGGGACCGGTGCAGTCTATGGAGGGAGAAAGAAGCTGGACAATCCAGAGGAAATAAGGGGCCAGGGCTGTGTAATCAGCCAGGGAGGGGAGGGAGAGAGAGAATGAGAGCAGGGGGAGGGAGGCACAGCTGAGAGGGGGGAGACTGGGCTGGAGCAGTAACAAAACTCTCAAAAGTTTCCTGCTTCTCTTAACCTCTAAGTTGCCAGATGAGAAGCCACTTTATGCTGGTACCTCTGCCTACATGTCCAACCTCATTGCAGGTACCTACTGACCGTGCCATAGTTTAGTAAGTGCAGTATGCTTGTTCCGATTCTTAGTTTCAAAATATTTGACACGTTGGTAAAATTTGAGGGCATAAGGCGTAGAAAACTTGTATAATAATAATTCCTTTATATAGCGCACACAGATTATGTAGCGTTGCACAGAGTTTGCCAAATCAGTCCCTGTCCCCAATGGAGCTCACAATCAAATCAATGTTTTTGAGTGTGGGAGGAAACCGGAAGACCCGGAGGAAACCCACGCAAACACAGAGAGAACATACAAACTCTTTGCAGAAGTTGACACTGGGACTTGAACCCAAGTCCCCAGCGCTGCAAGGCTGTAATGCTAATTACTGAGCCACCATGTATAAAGTGTACCCTCAACATCAAACCAACCTAATTTGATCAAAGTATTTGGATACAGAGTAAAGGAAGAAAACCGAATATATATATAACGCAGGGGAAGGACTACCGATTTATGTGACGACCCCTCCTGACCTATGCACAGAACCACAGGAGCAGTCCACGGAACCCATTTAGTACAATACTTTTTAACAGTGCCGCCCCTTTTTTTTTTTTTTTAGAAAGCAGGGTGTATGTCATAGTTATGATTTCGCTATCCAAATTGGCTTCTGGTCTTGGATGAGGAGGAGATCCGATGGGGTTCTAGGTGTCCCAATGCATTCTTCTGATTTAAAAAAAACACCATCAATGGGGCTCATTTACTAAGGGCTCCGCGGCCGCAATTTCGTCAGGTTTCCCGACTTTTTCTGCTTTGCGCCAAATTCCGCCTGGATTTTGGCACACGCGGTCGGATTTCGGCGCACGCCGGCTTTAACGCGACAGAAATCGGGGGCGTGGGCGACGGAAGACCCCACGGATTCGGAAAGACAGTGGAATTTAAAAAACGAAGTGTGTCGCAGAATCAATCACTTACATGCACCGAAAAGAACCATGTGAACTCCGGCGGACCTAGGTGGACCTCGGCGCGGCAGCAACACGTGGTGGACATCGGTCACGCAACCTTAGTGAATCGCCGGGAGACCCGAATCCTTGTCGGAGAACGCGCCGCTGGATCGGGACAGGACCGGGTAAGTAAATGTTCCTTCTGTGAACCTTAGACTGCAGTTCCTCTCTGCTTTGAGTTGCATAGCTGGGGGCTTGTTTTTACAAGGTCTACTAAGTTTAACGACCTTGGAGATCCCAATGACCAGGTCTTCTGTCTAGGAAACCTACTTAAGACTCCCCCAATTCTAACTGCATTATCTTAAACTGCCTTTAGAGATGATATATAGGGGCACATTTACTTACCCGATCCGACGAGGATTCGGGTTCTGCCGGGATTCACTTACCTCGTGCATCCGTCGCTTCCCCCGCTGAGGTCCGCCGGAGTTCACCTGCTTCTTCCCGGTGCATGTGAGTGCATGATCTTGCGACACAAATCCTTTTTTAAATTCTGCGGTTTGTCCGAATCTGATGGCCACGCCCCCCGATTTCTATTGCAAGCCGGCGCCGATGAGCCAAAAATCCGATCGCGTGTGCCAAAATCCCAGGGCAATTCGTCGCAAAACGGAAATCGTCAGGAAACTCGACGAAAATTAGTCTGACGAACCGTTAGTAAATGAGCCCCATTGTATCTTACAAATCTAGATAGGAGTTGATTTCAGTAGGAGCTGTGTAATACCTTGTTTCGCCTGCGGGAGTGCTGTAGGGAAACTGAACACTTCCTGCAAGCTCCACTAGTAAACTACAGCCAATCGCTGGTGGTTCCACAAACAGGACAACCTATGGTCCACTTATTATAGGATTGTCCAAAGCACAAACTCCCTTTAATTAAAAAAAAAAATCCTTCTACTAAATTTACTTGTGTTTTAATTCTTAGCATTCACAATTCAAATTTTTTTTTTTTGGTACAGTACAGATTGCACTTTCTCAAAGCAGAGAGTTTTGCTCCACAGATATGCCAATGTAGATAATCTTTGGTAAGTAGGTTAAAGATATCAGTCAAAATGAATGAATCCTTATCTTAAAGGGGTTCTCCACTTTCTGCTGATAAGGTGATCACAGAGTGGCCTCCGGCTGCGGTGACATCCACAATCAGCTGTGACCAGAAAGAAAACTGGCAGTAAGTGTTTCACTTCCCTACAGCGTCACCGCAGGAGAATTTAAAGGGGTCGACAGATTAAAAAACATGGCTGATTTATACAAGAACAGCGCCACCTCTGGCCATGGGTAGGTATTGCTACCTAAGTTCCATTCATCTCTATACAGCCGAGCTGCAATACCGGCACAAACCATGGTTGGGCGCTGTTTTTGGAAGAAAGGCATGTTTTTCATCCCCTGGACAACCCCTTTAAGTATGACTTGGCGCACATTCAAAGCAGGGGGTGATACAGAAAAAAGTCCTCCAAAGCCAGACACTCTCTTTGTCACCAATTTCTTTGTGTATGAGAATGGATTTTCTTAATTGGACAACCCCTTTAATATGTATGTGACCCGTTTTTGTTTACTATTGTCGCCCTTGGGATACATTGAATTTGTGGAACATTTTGGCTGCACTGCTACATTGTAGCAAACCGCTAGAACAGGCAAGAATCTGACTCTACTGTATTAGCAACTGCATCCCCTTTTATGGGACGGCTACATACAGAGGTCCCATAGAAGTGACCCGCATGGGACATTTCGGGAACCCCGATCATGTGGTCCCAGGGGATCCCAAGGGCCACACAGGATCAGATTTGAGACAACCCTTTTTTAAATATGCAGGTTTTTCAGCAGCTGGATGTAAAAACTAGTGTTTTCATTCACTGACAGCAAGCAGAGATACTGAAAATGGTCAGAAATTGGGATAAAAACTGGAAAATCCCTAGAATATCCCATTAGTATAATCGTCTTAGCATGGCCTCCTATTGGGCGAGCTGTTGGCCCCCGGAGTCGGAGCGGTGACACATCCGCATCGCTGTGTGTTGTCCGTTACAGTGTCGCAGTATGGCGGCGGCGGCTGATAAGTGTGCGCTCCCTCGCCAGGGGCCGCAGCAGCCTGACTTCATCCTCTGCCGTCTGCTCTTCTGCGTCTTTCCTGTCCCTTTGATGGACGCTGTGTAAACCTTCCATTGTTTGGAGAATAATCAGACAAGTAACACAGTAAATAGTTTTCTCTGGGATCCTCCGACATCCCTGGAGGACTCATAGATTATTTAGTTTGTCCTCCCACATGTCCACACACACCGCAGCAGAGTCATGAATAGAATGCGAGGAAAGCAGTGAAGACTAGTATCAGCTCTGCAGGACAATACGACCATTCAGGAAACTGGGAAAGCTGGATGCCGCGTCCTGGGGGAGTCGTATAAGAAGCTATAATGGTTATTACCAGGTTTTCCCGGAAAAAAGATGATGACTCAGCGACTTGTAGTTAGCGGTGACTCATGGCTATAGAATATATATGTATGACTTCTACGCTGGGGACTTGGCTTTGTGGTGAGGGTCCCCGTTTTGGGATTTGGGGGGTAACAAGGCTCCTCCCAAGGATGTTATATGGTGATAATACCCCCATCATCCTCTCAGCTAAGAATCTGGTGCTATTAGGTCAGACATCTTTTATCTAGAGTCATAACTTCATCTTATCAGCAAATCCTGACCCCTCCTACTGATAACCAGGCCACGCCCACTCAAACCCGACATCGATACAATGACTCACTCCACTCCCGATCATCTTCTCCCGAGACCACACAGGTTTATGTCTACAGATAAGATTTCCAGATGAAAGAGAGAGTCCTTTTTCCCTTTTTTTTGGGGAGGAGGGGAAACCATCAAGAAGGAGGCTCATATATCAACACTGGAGATCCGTCAACTGCAGCTTATTGGTGGTTTTTCATGTCAACAAAGCAAGGCTTAGAGGTGTCGATCAAATTTATATAATTATAATTATTAATTTGATTATTAGTTAATATTAAGATCCGTCAACGGCAATATGCTGATGGTTTCCAGATAAAAATGTATTATTTTGCACAGTATTTGTTGTAGATTTTGATCCATGATCATAGCGGAATAAATATCAGATGATTTATAGATCTGAAGGACTGTCAGGCACCAGGGGTAGTGGACCCACTGGACCACTGTGGACCATGACGTAAGCGGAGCAGAGTCGTAAGTGACCCTTTAAGGATCATTGGCCCTTTAAATCTCCGGAAACTGGCGGCGGGGGCACTCCCAACGCTGGATCGGGGGGAGGTCAGACCAGCGGCCAGGGTCCGGGTTAGTGGAGAGGAGCACCCGTGACAAGGACAAGGGGGTTTAAGTTAACCGGCTTTTAGATTTGTATTCAGATCTGTCAACTGCAGCTTGCTGACGGTTTCCAAAGAGAAATGTTGCTTTTGCCCTTCACTCCTTGTGATTTCTAAGCTCCAATTACGATACAAGCTCATAACATGTGAGAATCTGTTTAATAGATCGGAAGGTCAAGGGTTCAAATGCTGAGCCCGGCTTATGGACACTTTTTGGAAACCATCGACAAGGAGGCTAGCTTCAGCTCTTGATGGATCTTGCTCTGGTGACCGTTTTATTCTAAATGATTAAGAGCTCCATATCTAAATATCTTATTTTTATAGATCAGATGGACAAGGTTTTATGTTATTAAGCTTGAATATCAATATTAAGATCCGTCAACTGCAGCTTGTTGGTGGTTTCCAGTTAGGAATTTCATTTTTGGGCTCCGCTTGTTATGGTTTCTTACCTCTGATTATGATCAAAGCTCAAAACACATAAATATCTGATGATTTGAAGATCTGAAGGACAAGGGTTCAAGTTATTCTGCTTGTATAGTAATATTCGGATCAGTCAACTACAGCTTGCTGATGGTTTCCAGGCAGAAATATTATTAGCTTGAGTATGATCCAAGCTGAAAACTGTCAACTGCAGCTCATTGGTGATTTCCAGTTTATTTTTGGACTCCGCTTTTTATGGATTCTTAGCTCTGATTAAGATTAAAGCTCAGAACATACATATCTGATGTTTTTAAAAGGATAGGCTCGGCTCATTAACACCTAACCTTTTGGAAACCATCAACAAGAAGGCTTTTTCTGCTTATGATTCAGAGCTCGTAACACATAAATATCTGATGATTTACCAGTATGGAGGACTAGTGCTTAAAGGAAATCAACGAAGATGAATTCAATGGTTTTAATCAAAGCATACTTACACATTGGCGAGTGCAAATGAGCCTCAGGGGCTCCTGTGTATGTCACAGAAGCCCCTTCTCGCTCCAACTGATGTCACCAGCTCTCTGGCATGGGGAGGGAGGAGGCGGGCAGCAATGCCAAAGAAAGACGTAAATAATTAGCAAACAACAGAGTCAGAAGGGGCTTCTGTGATGTTCACAGGAGCCCCTGAGGCACATTTGCACAATCCTTTTTCTTGAAAAAGAAGCCATTAGCAGCTCCATGGAGAACAGATCCTGTCCTGTAGGCTTGGGTCAAAACCACTTTATCCACCTGGTTGATTTCCTTTAAGTTATTCAACTTGAATTTTATTAAGGTCGGCCCACTATAGCTTGCTGATGGTTTCCAGGTAAGAATTTTTGTTGTTGCGCTGCACTTTATTTTTTTAGGTTTTTTTTTGTTATGATGATTCTTACCAAATCTCAGAACACATTTAGATGTGATGTTCTATAGATTGGAAAATAATAGGGTTCATGGGGTTAAGCTAGGTTCAGGCCAAGCTATATGACGACCTGTGAGCTGCAGCTTACTGATGGTTTCCATATTATTGCATAATAAAAGGAGGTGTGATAGAAGAGGAAATCAGGGTTTCATGTGCAGGCAGTCCCCTACTTAAGGAGAAATGACTTACAGACGACCCCTAGTTACAGACGCACCCCTCTCCCCACTGTGACCTCTGGTGACCTCTCTGGATGTTACTATAGTCCCAGGCTGTAATGATCAACTGTAAGGTGTCTGTAATGAAGCTTTATTGATAATCCTTGGTCCCACTACAGCAAAAAATATTGAAACTCCAAATGTCACTTGGACAAAAAATTTTTTTGCCTGGATCTACAATTATAAAATATACAGTTCCGACTTACATACAATTTCAACTTAAGAACAAACCTATGGAACCTATCTTGTATGTAACCCGGGGACTGCTTGTATTTGCCTTGGCTCTTTATTCCTTTAATATCAATAATCGGATACATTTATTTCAACTTGCTGACGGTTTCCATTAGATAATTATTGAACGGCATATTAGAAATATGTAAATATTTCACATTAGGATCGAGACATCACTTTTTATTAGCGTCATCTGAAGTTACTTATAGAAACATACGGCATATGATATGATATGGTAGCCCAAGCTATTAGCACGTTATTAGTGATTTCACTTTTGCGTTATGTCATATTCCCTGATTTTTCCTCTTCCGCAGATCCGTCTGGCGAGCATGTGTGTATTCGCAGACAGTCTGCGTACATCTTGAGAGCAGCAGGAACAATTATCCATATCCATCCCCGTCTGTGTGTGTGTGTAGACAGCTCCTATGACATCTGCGGCCGTAGAGAGAAACCACCAGTGCATGCTGGGAGAGGTAGGAATAGAAACAAACATCTGCTATTTCTTCTAAATTAACAGTTTTACGTTTCACTCCTCTAGTCACATTCAAAGCTGCACTCAAAATGCTGGCAAACTGTTAATACTATTCTAACGGGTTTGCCCACAAGAGCCCAGACAGTTTAACTCTTGTTATTTTTATGTCAATGTAGCTTTAAATGACATCAACCTAACAGTATGTTTTTGGAGTGTGGGAGGAAACCAGAGGACCCGGAGGAAACCCACGCAAACACGGAGAAAGCATACAAACTCTTTACAGATGTTGACCTGGGTGGGATTTGAACTCAGGACTCCAGCGCTGCAAGGCAGAAGTGCTACCCACGCAGTCACCGTGCCGTCCATATTAAGAGGAACCTGACAGTTAACCTATATTTGAAAACTGTTACAATACAGCAGCACAACTATCCCAATATTGTTCTCCTCCATGCTTGATAAGTTCCACAGTCTGATTGTAAAGTTGACTCACCATATTTGCATATTCATGTTCTAGTAGCACAGATGAAGAAAACTCCTGAAGGAAGGGTGAATGATAGGGTTGAGAGAGACTCTGGCTGTATTTGATTGGCCGAAGAGAAATTAGCTCCTCCTCCTTCAGGAATTCTCTTCCACAAGGGGAACTAGAGGCACGGAGGACATGAATATGCCGGACACAGCTCAGAGGAAACTGCCTAATAATCTTCAAAAAGCTTCGGAAATACCTAATTTTTAAATTTCCATAAGCCACGGCCCCCGAGGAGCTACAGCAAATAAGCAGATTCGCTTAAAACACAGATGATAATCAAGACTCACTAAAATTGGACCAAACTCTCTTTCCTAGGATTTATTATTTATTTTGTTCCATCCCTGCTTTTACTAGAGCTCCTCCATGCTGCCACTTCACATGCTGTTATACTGTCTAACCCTTTACTCTCTCAGCACTTCCCCCTCCCTCTGCCTCTTGTTATCTAACACACTGGGGCACATTTACTTACCCGGCCCATTCGCGATCCAGCGGCGCGTTCTCTGCACAGGATTCGGGTCCGGCTGGGATTTAAGATGGTAGTTCCTCCGCCGTCCACCAGGTGGCGCTGCAGCGCCGAAAATAATCTTAACGCCCCGGAATGCACCATCCCATAGAAGGTGAAGGTGAGCGCTCCCCGAGCGACACATTTTCGGTTTTTAAATGCGGCGGGTTTTCCGAATACGTCGGGTTTTCGTTCGGCCACGCCCCCCGATTTCTGTCGCGCGCATGCCGGCCCCGATGCGCCACAATCCGATCGCGTGCGCCAAAATCCCGGGGCAATTCAGGTACAATCGGCGCAAATCGGAAATATTCGGGTAACACGTCGGGAAAACGCGAATCGGGCCATTAGTAAATGACCCCCACTGGGTGTGTGGGGGGGAAATGCTACAGCCTGTGAAGCTGCACAGAGGGGCTCAAGCATCACACCCCCAAGCATAATTTTAAAAGTTGATTCTAGAAGAAAGGAGGCCATCAATAGCAGTTATAAGAATATTACCTCAGTCACGGTGCCTGGATATATGAGTAAGCGCTCCTGGATTATCATGCTTAATTTTGATGGTAGTTTTACTTTAAGAAATGATTATAAAAAGCATAAGCCACGCCCCTGAGGATCTGAACTAGGTGTACTTGCACTTCAATACCAGACAATACCTGTTTAAGGTGCTGTTTTTAATCCTCTTTCCCTTCCCTCTGCCTCCTGTTATCTAAGACAGTGGGTGGGGGGAATGCTACAACCTGTGAAGCTGCACCGCAGAGGGGTAACGCCCCCAAGCATCCAAGCATAGTTTTAAAAGTTGATTTTAGAAGGAAAGAGGCCATGGATATCAGATATAAGAAGATACCACAGTCCCGGTGCCTGGATCTATGAGTAATGTCCCTGCTTTATCAGGCTTAATTTTGATGGTAGATTTCCTTTAAGAAAAATTTAAAAAAAAAAAGTATAAGCCACGCCCCCGAGGATCTAAACTAGGTTTACTTGCACTTCAATACCAGACAAAACCTGTATAAGGTGCTGTTTCTAATCCTGCACAATCCTATAAGCTTTATTGACATCAAACCGGGAAACTTCCTTTGTTCTGTTCCTGGATCTCCTCAAGGACGGAGCATATTATGGATTTTGTCAGGATGATGGGATTTGCGCTGACACCTCATGCCATACGTATAAATTGGCGAGCCAGGCGCGTCTCGTTGTAAACACCTCATCTGGCCCCCACCGCGCGCCCACTTCTCCGTTTTCCCACCGTGGGATGGATCACCCTCCGGATTTTTGTGATCTAGAAGAGAAGACTTTCTAGAACTTTCCGTTTCTCATAGTTGTCGGAGCTCGGGCTGCAGATGCTGTTGACCGCAGCGTCGGCCGGTGACACGGCTTGTGTTTGAAGTCGTCTCACTCCGGGGCGCAGCTGTTTGTCTTGTCAGCAGAATAAGCTTCATGTTCTCCCAGATGTCGTCACTTGTGCGTCCTGTGTAAAGGATCTGGAGGAACGGATTCCAGATTCTGCCCTAATTTAAACCTGACATCCAGGCAGGGAAGTGATCTGGGGCCAACATGTCATCTACAGAAATCCCACCAAGTCAGTAAAAAAAGAGTTTGGAGCTCATAAACTTTCCTGTCTGCGATGCCAGACTCCAGGCCTGTAAATAGCAGCTCAGACGGGCCAGAAACACGACGTAGCTCTGAACTGTGGGGGTCATTCACTAAGAGGCTGAGATGGATCTATTTCAAACTGCTTGGAAATGAGAATTTTAGCCAACTTATTCAATCAAAAGACGAGGGGCACTGTCTCTGTCTGGAGGAAACAAGGTTTAATCACCAGAGGCGACAGAGGCTTCTTTACTATGAGAACTGTCAATCTGTGAAATAGCTGAGCTCAGGCGCTGGTCACAGCAGGGACAGCGGAGAGCTTCAAGAAGGGTCTAGATGCCTTTTTACACCTAAATAACATTGATGGTTATGTTATATAGAATTGTTTCCCCTAAATCCCTTCCTCATCCAATCCCTTCCATCAAGTGGAACTTGATGGACAATTGTCTTTTTTTCAACCGTATAAACTATGATACTATGAACTTTACTCAAACTCCACAACCTTTTGGGTCTGAATCCACCAATTGTTTCTCACTGTTGACACATTGGGGCAGATTTACTTACCCGGTCCGTTCGCGATCCAGCGGCGCGTTCTCTGCGCTGGATTCGGGTGCGGCCGGGATTCATCAAGGTAGTTCCTCCGCCGTCCACCAGGTGGCGCTGCTGTGCCGAGCCGGACCAAGTGAAGGTAAGCGCGTCCCAAGCGACACATTTCTTTTTTTAAATGCGGCGGTTTTTCCGAATCCGTCGGGTTTTCGCTCGGCCACGCCCCCGATTTCCGTCGCGTGCATGCCGGCGCCGATGCGCCACAATCCGATCACGTGCGCCAAAATCCCGGGGCAATACAGGGGAAATCGGTGCAAATCGGAAATATTCGGGTAACACGTCTGGAAAACGCGAATCGGGCCCTTAGTAAATGACCCCCATTTTGAGAAGGTCCAGGGCCGAGAAATTGGAAGGGACCCCACGATCATCAAGCGATTCTCACTTAAAGGGATGTTCCATCTACAAGTAAAATATGATGTGAGTGCACATAGGGCACCAGAGGGGGTCCCTCCCAGGGAGCTGGCGGAGATGGATATTCTGCCTATAGGTAAATGACCTTTAAGGGTTTTGTCTCTTTTCTCATATTTATCTTGCACAGATCTGTTCTCCAGCTGGATCACATCAGCCGCAGCGCAGGACCCCGCTGCTAGTGACTCCTCCGATAACATTTCCTCATACTGTACTCATTACGGCTACATAGTACGGCCTGTAAGCCCGGGACGTTACTGATTCTTTCCATATATTCTATATATATCACATGTCAGAGACACAACATGCGCGGCAGATATAGTAGTATTAGCATATTAGTACGGACGACTGATAAGGAAGGATTTGTTTGCTTCGAAATTTGTGCTGGTTAATTAGAAAATGGCAAGGAGGGGGGGGGGGGGTTAAAATAATAATCGCGATCCCTGATCCGGACTGTCCGACGAGGATTAAGTCCGGCGCGATTCACCAAGATCCTGCGCCCGATATCCTGCATGTGTCGCTTCCCCGCTCAGGTCTGCCGGAGTTCACCTTCTTCTTCCTGGTGCATGTAAGTGCTTGGCTTGCAACACATGTTAAATCCTGCGCCTTGTCCGAATCCGTCAGATCGTCCGATGGCCGCCCCGCCGCCCCCCCCCCCGATTTGTGTCGCGTGAATGCCGATGCGCCAAAGTCCAATCATGTGCGACAAAAGGCCCTTCTAAATGAGGCGCACATTGGAAATCGTCAGATATCCCGACAATAGTGCGGTCGTGGACCCTTAGTAAATGAGCCCCATAGTGCTGAGGTTCCTCATACGCAGCCGTATAGAGCTGAGGTTCCTCATACTTTATGATATTGTGCTGAGGCTCCTCCTACTCACCCCTAAAGAGCTGAGGCTCCTCCTACTCACCCCTAAAGAGCTGAGGCTCCTCCTTTTTTATGATATTGTGCTGAGGCTCCTCCTACTCACCCCTATAGAGCTGAGGCTCCTCCTACTTAGAGATATAGAGCTGAGGCTCCTCCTACTCAGTAATATAGTGCTAAGATTCCTCCTACTAACTTTTTTAGAGCCGAGGGTTGTCCTAGTTAGTCACATAGAGCTGAGGCTCCTCCTACTCAGCCGTATAGAGTTGAGGCTCCTCCTACTCAGCCGTATAGAGTTGAGGCACCTCCTACTCAGCCGTATAGAGTTGAGGCTGCTCCTATTCAGCTGTATAGTGCTGAGGCTTGTCCTACTAAGCTGTATAGGGCTTAGGTCCCTCCTACTCAGCCATATAGTGCTAAGGTTCCTCCAACTCTGCCAGTTGATGAGGCCAGAGATGGGGCTCCACCTACGCAGCCAGATAGTGCTGAGGCTCCTCCTACTCAGCCGTATAGAAATGATGCTCCTCCTACTCAGCCGTATAGAAATGATGCTCCTCCTACTCAGCCGTATAGAGTTGAGGCTGCTCCTTGATTGGTTTCAGTGGTTATAGAACATTGTTCCACCTCCTGATCACTGGTTGTCCTTGTGGATTGGGTATAAAGTTAAAAGATAAAAGATTTTGGTAGGACCGCCCCTTTAAGACTTAGGGGGTCACAATCCAGGGTCAATATTAAATCAGTATGCATTCCACACTTTAGCTCCCTCTGGTGGTGGCAGAAGTTATACAGAATTATTGGATTTTCACTGCAGTTGTGGATCTTTACATCGGCCCTTACGCTCGAGCTTTGCTAGAAAGATAAATTAAGAAGTTTCTCAGCAGAGAATGTAAGACCTGAGCGTGACCCGGGATTACAAATGGACATTCACTTTCAGGAATCCATGGAATAATAAATAAACAGGATGAAGTCATGTGAGTGGGCTGATACTACCGGCTGCCAGTGAAGGGAACGTGCTGTTATACGGTGCAGGGATAGAATAATAATAATACCGCTTATACCACAATCATCTGATAAAACACATCTTAACTCTGCACCAAAAATTAGGATTTCTATAAAAAAAATGTCTTTAAGGGCCACACTACAACAATACAGATGTGACACATGGCGGTGTGTGATATTATTATTGACGTAGTTACTATATGGCCCTTTTTTTTTACTTACCGTATGACATTACTTTGAGTCACTGTAAGGCTCTATTTGTTTGGTCACTATATTTCATTGTGATTTGGTCGCAGCACGGTGGCTCAGTGGTTAGCACTACAGTCTTGCAGCGCTGGGATCCTGGGTTCAAGTCCCAGGGTCAACATCTGTAAGGAGTTTGTATGTTCTCTCTGTGTTTGCGAGGGTTACCTCCGGGTCCTCCGATTTCCTCCCACACTCCAAGACATACTGGTAGGTTGATGAGATTGTGAGCCCCATTGGGGACAGGGACCGATTTGGAAGCTCTGTGCTGCGCTGCATAATCTGTGTGCGCTATATAAATAATACAGGAAGGGCCTTAGTGAGTAAATGTGCCCCAATATGTAACTGCTATTTAGCGACTGTGGGACACATTTACTTACCCCTCCGCTGGAGTTCATTGTTCGTGCATTGTCCGTGTATAATGCGCTGTGCGGGGAGTCACTAAGATCCTGCACCCGATATCCTGCATGTGTCACTTCCCCGCTCAGGTCCCTGGAGTTCACCTTCTTCTTCCTGGTGCATGTAAGTGCATTGTCCGTGTATAATGCGCTGTGCGGGGAGTCACTAAGATCGTGCGCCCGATATCCTGCATGTGTCGCTTCCCCACTCAGGTCCCTGGAGTTCACCTTCTTCTTCCTGGTGCATGTAAGTGCATTGTCCGTGTATAATGCGCTGTGCGGGGAGTCAGTAAGATCCTGCGCCTGATATCCTGCATGTGTCACTTCCCCACTCAGGTCCCCGGAGTTCACCTTCTTCTTCCTGATGCATGTAAGTGCATTGTCCGTGTATAATGCACTGTGCGGGGAGTCACTAAGATCGTGCACCCAATATCCAGCATGTGTCGCTTCCCCGCTCAGGTCCCCAGAGTTCACCTTCTTCTTCCTGGTGCATGTAAGTGCATTGTCCGTGTATAATGCGCTGTGCGGGTAGTCACTAAGATCGTGCGCCCGATATCCTGCATGTGTCGCTTCCCCGCTCAGGTCCCTGGAGTTCACCTTCTTCTTCCTGGTGCATGTAAGTGCATTGTCCGTGTATAATGCGCTGTGCGGGGAGTCACTAAGATCGTGCGCCCGATATCCTGCATGTATCGCTTCCCCGCTCAGGTCCCCAGAGTTCACCTTCTTCTTCCTGGTGCATGTAAGTGCATTGTCCGTGTATAATGCGCTGTGCGGGGAGTCACTAAGATCCTGCGCCCGATATCTATCCTGCATGTGTCGCTTCCCCGCTCAGGTCCCCAGAGTTCACCTTCTTCTTCCTGGTGCATGTAAGTGCATTTTCCGTGTATAATGCGCTGTGCGGGGAGTCACTAAGATTGTGCGCCCGATATCCTGCATGTGTCACTTCCCCGCTCAGGTCCCTGGAGTTCACCTTCTTCTTCCTGGTGCCGCAGACACTTCTTAAATACCTCTGAAAGCCGATTTCCCCTACAAGAATGTGCAAAGTCTGCAAAAAGTGCAAAGCCCTTAGTAAATGTGCCCCAGTGTGAATGATTTACTACAAGCAGTTAATATTTATTGACTGTATAGCAATATTATTTACTTACTATGTGGCTCAGTTACGCTTACACTATATATAAGTAGTCATTACAAAGTTCTATTATTTTGAAACATTTCATTTACAATGAGACAACGGGGGAAATTTACTTACCCGGTCCTGTCGCGTTCCCAAGATTCGGACGGTCCAACAAAGATGAAGTCCGGCGCGATTCACGTAGCTCGTGCTCCCGAGTTCCTGCATCCGTCGCTTCCCCGCCGAAGTCCCTCGGAGTTCACCTTCTTCTTCCCGGTGCTTGTGACACAAATTGAAATATTAAATCCTGCACCTTGTCCGAATCCGTCAGGTTGTCCGACGGCCCGCCCGCCGATTTGTGTCACGTGCAAGCCGGCGCCGATGCGTCCAAATTCGATCCCATGCAACAAAATCCCCTGTTAAATGTGACGCAAAACGGAAATCGTCGGAAAACCCAATGGAAATGTGCTCCGCGGACCCTCAGTAAATGAGCCCCATTGTTACCTGGTCGCCTCATGGAGTTTTTATTTACTTACTATATATTGTAATGATGTACCGAGTCCATGGCACACAGCAGCACCCTGTGCCCGTGATGTAGTGGCATGGCGGTCCGCGCTTGGCCCCTGTGGCACTGTATGATGCAATGTCCCCTTTGAAGTCGGGCATTGATCTATAGGGAGCTGTCTTCTATAAGATTGCACTAGAGGCACAGTTTTCCCTTTAATTCCAATAAGGAGCTAAATCTGATTAAACCCCATAAGAAAAGGGGTTAAGGCTGCAACACGGAGGAGCGCTGTTACGTCTACCCCGCGTCCAGACTACACAAACACTAGTAATGTATGAGATGAGAGCCGGGGCAGTGTGTACATGAAGCCTATAGGTTATTTATGACAATGGTAACAGGATACAAGCGGCGCTCCTGCGTCTCCTGGCCGGGAACTCCGCTCACATTCTGTGGGGAGACAGACGGGGGTCCCATCGGGGTGAGCTCATCGCCTTGGTATGTCAGACACTGCAAATGAGATTCTCCTGAAATAAAACACGTGTCGTCCCTCAGATCTAAACCCAACCTAAGTGTATATATATATATAACAGCGCCGAGGTGCGAGGCCCCAACAATCCTCCATTTATCTCAGCGTAAACCAAAATTACTACAACATCAGTTTTATGGATCCTATTTATATCTCACCTCGGCTGCACTCTGTCCTCCGGCGCGGAGCGGAGCCCCTGTAAACAGTAGCGCTAATTCCTTAGTGATATCTGTTTCTGATTCGGATCATAGTCACCTTTACAAGGAGTGTAACCCAGCTTTTCTACAGCCCTGAATAGTACGTACTGGATAGTGTATGGGTATAAAACCCTGTCCTCTCCGCTATTGCTTTCTACTCATGAAACAGATGTAGACTTAGAATTTCAACGGCAAAGGTTTTCTTTTCGCCCCAGGAAAAGCATGTTGGGTGTTGTAGTTGTATAAGATCTGAGGTTGGACACCATCTCACCGTGAGCCCCTAATTTCAAGGGTAAAGGGGATGAGGCCAACTACAGCTATGCTTCTTCTCTCTGGGGCCAAGGGTAACTGTCATATAGCAGATTAGACCAGCTCTCGCTGGGCCCCTACTCTTCAGGGGCCCCTAGCTAGCCACAAGGAATAGGGGACTTCTCCACTTTAGGCTTTAAAACTTTCATGACAAAGGCCAGAGAGGCCAAGCAGCTTCTAAGCAGGTACATAAAACAGCTATAGCCACATGGAATTAGGGATGAGGCCAACTAGGTCTGAGCTTCTTGTTTCCACTGCTCCATAAGTGGGTACAATAAATAGCAGATTTGACCAGCCCTTCTCTTCAGAGGCCCCTAATTTTGCCACCAAGATTCCCCCTAATCTTGGTCCCATGAATGGATCCAAAATTGGCTTTACGAGAAAGAGGCCACATGAATAGAGAAGAAGGCCGACTAGGGCTAAGCTCCTTCTTTCCACTGGCCTCTGAGTAGGTGGTACATAAAACAGCTGATGAGGCCAACTTTGGCTTCTTCCCTCAAGGACCTATAAAGTGGACACACAGAATTAGGGATGAGGACAACTAGGTCTTTTTGTTTCCATGGGCTACATTAAATATCAGATTTGAGAATTGAGAGGAGGATTTCTAAGGATTTCATCCTTCTTGGGGCCCATAAGTGGCCACTGCAGATGAGGCCAGCTTTGGCTGGGTCCTTTCTCTTCCCTATGTAGCCACATGAATCGATAATAAGGCCAACAAGGTCTAAGCTAGAGTTCATGAAACAGCAGATTAGGACAACTTTGTCTTTGTCCCTCAAGGGCCACTAAGTGGTCACATGGGAAAGGGGAAGAGGGTGGCCCATAAGGGACTACATTACAGCATATTCAGAGGTCCCTAGTATTAGGTTATGAGGCCAACTAGGGGTAAGTAGCTTCCAGCAGTCCATAAATGGATGGTTCCCTTCTCTATAGGGTTCCGCTAACTAGTCAAGTTCAATGAGGGTAACTAGGGTTCAATGAGGGTAACTAGGGTTCAATGAGGGTAACTAGGGTTCAATGAGGGTAACTAGGGCTCAATGAGGGTAACTAGGGTTCAACTCCTTCTTTTCGGTGGCTTGTAAGTAACTACATGGAAGTATATATGAAACGGGCGAATAGTCCTAGGTCTAACCTCTTTTTTATGGGGCTCCGAGGGGTAGCTTCATAAAATAGAGTAGACCAACTTTGACTTTGTCCCTTGTCTCCAGGGGCCCCTCATTTGCCACGTGGACTAGGGTCTGAGCCCAACTTTTGGGTAAGTTACTTCCTTCTAGAGGCCCACAATGGATGAGAACAACCTTGGCTCTTTCCCTTCTTTCAATTAGCCACAAGTATTAGGTCAAGAGTCCAACTATCGATGATGAACTTTATTTTAGGGGTCCATAAGTGAATGAGGCCAACTTTGGCCGGCTCCTCTAAGTAGCCACAGGGAATACGGGATGAGGTTGCTTGGGCTATGCTACTTTTTGAATGTCACTAGATTACAGATGAGGCCATCTTAGATTGGGTCACTCCTCCCCGAGGGCCACTAAATAGTGCCACGAGGTGCTGCTCAGACATTATATGAGTCCCTCCAGGACCACTACGTACGGCTCAGGTAGAGAACATTGTACACAGTTCATTTCAGTCCATCCTGGAAATATAAGATTGCAGAAAAGAAAAGCCATGAAAATATTATTTCTGTTTCCCTTAACAACACGCTAAATATATGATACCACTAAATACACGGCAGACTAAATCCAGCTTCATCCCAGTCCATAGTAAGCAGCTCCACCCGGGATTCTTCCTTAACTCCGTACATTCTGCGCCATGACTGCAGGCACTTTGTAAGATGTTAGGGTTCAGTACACACAAGGGGAACCAGGGCCATAGAGAACACTACAGAATCTGCTTATTGTATGGATATCAAACTAGCTCAGAAGCATGCAGAATTGTGAGTGCAGCTCCGGAGCACAATACAGACCATAATTTAGGATTCGTATAGGTTTTGTAATCATGAAAGGTGAGGAACCCCCATGATCAACAAGGTATCCCCTATCCTGTGACTAAGACAACATCCCTTTAAGGCAACATTCACACACTCCAGCTACTGCCATATCTAGTCACAGGAGCGTAACTAGTAGATGTAGGACCCCATAGCAGACTTCTGAATGGGTCCCCCTTTAAAAAATCTACATATTTATATACACACACAAGTGAGTTATACGCACACACAGTATATATACAGCACGTACACATATATACAGCATATGCACACATACATACAGTATCATATTCACTCATGTATCATATAAACAGGCATATAGACATCACATATACGCACACACATATAAAGTATATACACATCACATATACACACACACATATAAAGTATATACACATCCCATATTCACTCACACATATAAAGTATATATACATCCCATATTCACTCACACATATAAAGTATATATACATCACATACACACACACATTTAGCAAATACACACATACATATAATACCATATACAGACATACAGCATATACGCACACATGCAGTATATACATATCACACACACATACAGCATATACACACCCAATACCCGAGATGCCGGGGCCCCCTGACACTGCGGGCCCCATAGCAGCTGCTATGGCTGCTACCCCTTTGGTTACACCCCTTTTTGGCCTTTTTGCCACCTTTTAGGGTGTGGAATCAAAGGTAAAAAGTTTTTTCAAGTTTTGGTCACAGCGTCATATAGGTTGACAGACTTGGATTGGAATTTCCTTGTGGTTTCTGAGACTCACGGGAAGAAGTAATAAGAGTTTCTATTGGAAGACTGCAAGCAGAGATCTTGCAAGCTTTAGAAACAGTGGAAGCAATTTTTTTTTTGGGGGGGGACCATGGGAAGGTGCACCTATCCGTTAAGTGCTGTGCACTGGATGACTGCACCGGAAGGCTTTCTCCGCACTGCACTTCCTTCCAATGAGAATCTGATGAGGTTATAGAAGAATCTGCCACTGTGCTATGTAATGGTCTAGTGACACCCATGATGTATAGAGCAGCTGTGAGCAGCGCGACCCTAAAGAAACAGCAGAGGAGAACCACAGAGATGAAATACTACGATATGGAGCCACTGATGTAAGCAGTCCTGACAGAGACAGCACACAGACCGCAGAGCAGAAACATATGTGCAGAGACATGACGACCCACCGGACACCCTCCAGAAATCCCCTGTAACTTTAGTCATTTTTAAAAGGTTTTTATTTAAATGTGACAAATAAAAACTATCTGCTTTTGACATTGAAGAAGCTTGAAGTTTCTGGGACCGAAATTACAGAAGGGGCACCTGGGAAACTGGAGACTGAGGGCTTATGGGACAAAGGCATTGGTTGGAACAGAGACTCTGGCGGAGACATCTGGGACTGAGACAGTGGTGGGGACATGTGGGATAAAGACATTGGTGAAGACATGTGTGACAGAGGGAATGTAAGAAACATCTGGGACAGAGACAGCAGTGAAGACACGTGGGATAGAGGCATTGGTGAGGACACGTAGAGACTCTGGAGGGAACATATGGGACAGAAAGTGGTGAGGACTCGTAGGACAGAGACAGTGATGGAGACGTGTGGGACAGAGACTCTGGAGGAAACATATCATACTATCATAGTAAAAAAGGCAGAACCACCCCTCCATAGGTGTAGATGATGCCCCCTGTCTATAGTAATGATAGAACCTCCTCTCCTCTAGGTGTAGATGATGCCCCCTGTCTATAGTGATGGTAGAGCCTCCTCTCCTCTAGGTGTAGAGGATGCCCCTGTCTATAGTAATGATAGAACCTCCTCTCCTCTAGGTGTAGAGGATGCCCCCTGTCTATAGTAATGATAGAACCTCCTCTCCTCTAGGTGTAGATGATGCCCCCTGTCTATAGAGATGGTAGAGCCTCCTCTCCTCTAGGTGTAGAGGATGCCCCTGTCTATAGTAATGATAGAACCTCCTCTCCTCTAGGTGTAGAGGATGCCCCCTGTCTATGGTGATGATAGACCCTCCTCCCGTCTAGGTGTAGAGGATTCCCCCTGTCTATGGTGATGGTAGAACCTCCTCTCCTCTAGGTGTAGAGGATGCCCCCTGTCTATAGTAATGATAGACCCTCCTCTCCTCTAGGTGTAGAGGATGCCCCCTGTCTATGGTGATGGTAGAACCTCCTCTCCTCTAGGTGTAGAGGATGCCCCCTGAATATGGTGATGGTAGAACCTCCTCTCCTCTAGGTGTAGAGGATGCCCCCTGTCTATGGTGATGATAGACCCTCCTCCCCTCTAGGTGTAGAGGATTCCCCCTGTCTATGGTGATGGTAGAACCTTCTCTCCTCTAGGTGTAGAGGATGCCCCCTGTCTATGGTGATGGTAGAACCTCCTCTCCTCTAGGTGTAGAGGATGCCCCCTGTCTATGGTGATGGTAGAACCTCCTCTCCTCTAGGTCTAGAGGATGCCTCCTGTCTATGGTGATGGTAGAACCTCCTCTCCTCTAGGTCTAGAGGATGCCTCCTGTCTATGGTGATGGTAGAACCTCCTCTCCTCTAGGTCTAGAGGATGCCTCCTGTCTATGGTGATGGTAGAACCTCCTCTCCTCTAGGTGTAGAGGATACCCCCTGTCTATGGTGATGGTAGAACCTCCTCTCCTCTAGGTGTAGAGGATGCCCCCTGTCTATGGTGATGGTAGAACCTCCTCTCCTCTAGGCGTAGAGGATGCCCCCTGTCTATGGTGATGGTAGAACCTCCTCTCCTCTAGGTGTAGAGGATGCCCCTGTCTATGGTGATGGTAGAACCTCCTCTCCTCTAGGTGTAGAGGATGCCCCCTGTCTATGGTGATGGTAGAACCTCCTTTCCTCTAGGTGTAGAGGATGCCCCCTGTCTATGGTGATGGTAGAACCTCCTCTCCTCTAGGTGTAGATGATGTCCCCTGTCTATGGTGATGGTAGAACCGCCTCTCCTCTAGGTTTAGTGGATGCCTCCTGTCTATGGTGATGGTAGAACCTCCTCTCCTCTAGGTGTAGAGGATGCCCCTGTCTATGGTGATGGTAGAACTTCCTCTCCTCTAGATGTAGAGGATGCCCCCTGTCTATGGTGATGGTAGAACCTCCTCTCCTCTAGGTGTAGAGGATGCCCCCTGTCTATGGTGATGGTAGAACCTCCTCTCCTCTAGGTGTAGAGGATGCCCCCTGTCTATGGTGATGGTAGAACCTCCTCTCCTCTAGGTCTAGAGGATGCCTCCTGTCTATGGTGATGGTAGAACCTTCTCTCCTCTAGGTGTAGATGATTCCCCCTGTCTATGGTGATGGTAGAACCTCCTCTCCTCTAGGTGTAGAGGATGCCCCCTGTCTATGGTGATGGTAGAACCTCCTCTCCTCTAGGTGTAGATGATGTCCCCTGTCTATGGTGATGGTAGAACCGCCTCTCCTCTAGGTGTAGAGGATGCCCCCTGTCTATGGTGATGGTAGAACCTCCTCTCCTCTAGGTGTAGAGGATGCCCCCTGTCTATGGTGATGGTAGAGCCTCCTCTCCTCTAGGTGTAGAGGATGCCCCCTGTCTATGGTGATGGTAGAACCTCCTCTCCTCTAGGTGTAGATGATGTCCCCTGTCTATGGTGATGGTAGAACCGCCTCTCCTCTAGGTGTAGATGATGTCCCCTGTCTATGGTGATGGTAGAACCGCCTCTCCTCTAGGTGTAGATGATGTCCCCTGTCTATGGTGATGGTAGAACCTCCTCTCCTCTAGGTGTAGAGGATGCCCCCTGTCTATGGTGATGGTAGAACCTCCTTTCCTCTAGGTGTAGAGGATGCCCCCTGTCTATGGTGATGGTAGAACCTCCTCTCCTCTAGGTGTAGATGATGTCCCCTGTCTATGGTGATGGTAGAACCTCCTCTCCTCTAGGTGTAGAGGATGCCCCTGTCTATGGTGATGGTAGAACTTCCTCTCCTCTAGATGTAGAGGATGCCCCCTGTCTATGGTGATGGTAGAACCTCCTCTCCTCTAGGTGTAGAGGATGCCCCCTGTCTATGGTGATGGTAGAACCTCCTCTCCTCTAGGTGTAGAGGATGCCCCCTGTCTATGGTGATGGTAGAACCTCCTCTCCTCTAGGTGTAGAGGATGTCCCCTGTCTATGGTGATGGTAGAACCTCCTCTCCTCTAGGTGTAGAGGATGCCCCCTGTCTATGGTGATGGTAGAACCTCCTCTCCTCTAGGTGTAGAGGATGCCCCCTGTCTATGGTGATGGTAGAACCTCCTCTACTCTAGGTGTAGAGGATGCCCCTGTCTATGGTGATGGTAGAACCTCCTCTCCTCTAGGTGTAGATGATGTCCCCTGTCTATGGTGATGGTAGAACCTCCTCTCCTCTAGGTGTAGAGGATGCCCCCTGTCTATGGTGATGGTAGAACCTCCTTTCCTCTAGGTGTAGAGGATGCCCCCTGTCTATGGTGATGGTAGAACCTCCTCTCCTCTAGGTGTAGATGATGTCCCCTGTCTATGGTGATGGTAGAACCGCCTCTCCTCTAGGTGTAGTGGATGCCTCCTGTCTATGGTGATGGTAGAACCTCCTCTCCTCTAGGTGTAGAGGATGCCCCTGTCTATGGTGATGGTAGAACTTCCTCTCCTCTAGATGTAGAGGATGCCCCCTGTCTATGGTGATGGTAGAACCTCCTCTCCTCTAGGTGTAGAGGATGCCCCCTGTCTATGGTGATGGTAGAACCTCCTCTCCTCTAGGTGTAGAGGATGCCCCCTGTCTATGGTGATGGTAGAACCTCCTCTCCTCTAGGTGTAGAGGATGTCCCCTGTCTATGGTGATGGTAGAACCTCCTCTCCTCTAGGTGTAGAGGATGCCCCCTGTCTATGGTGATGGTAGAACCTCCTCTCCTCTAGGTGTAGAGGATGCCCCCTGTCTATGGTGATGGTAGAACCTCCTCTACTCTAGGTGTAGAGGATGCCCCTGTCTATGGTGATGGTAGAACCTCCTCTCCTCTAGGTGTAGAGGATGCCCCCTGTCTATGGTGATGGTAGAACCTCCTCTCCTCTAGGTGTAGAGGATGTCCCCTGTCTATGGTGATGGTAGAACCTCCTCTCCTCTAGGTGTAGAGGATGCCCCTGTCTATGGTGATGGTAGAACCTCCTCTCCTCTAGATGTAGAGGATGCCCCCTGTCTATGGTGATGGTAGTACCTCCTCTCCTCTAGATGTAGAGGATGCCCCCTGTCTATGGTGATGGTAGAACCTCCTCTCCTCTAGGTGTAGATGATGTCCCCTGTCTATGGTGATGGTAGAACCTCCTCTCCTCTAGGTGTAGAGGATGCCCCTGTCTATAGTAATGATAGACCCTCCTCTCCTCTAGGTGTAGAGGATGCCCCCTGTCTATGGTGATGGTAGAACCTCCTCTCCTCTAGGTGTAGAGGATGCCCCCTGTCTATGGTGATGGTAGAACCTCCTCTCCTCTAGGTGTAGAGGATGTCCCCTGTCTATGGTGATGGTAGAACCTCCTCTCCTCTAGGTGTAGAGGATGTCCCCTGTCTATGGTGATGGTAGAACCTCCTCTCCTCTAGGTGTAGAGGATGCCCCCTGTCTATGGTGATGGTAGAACCTCCTCTACTCTAGGTGTAGAGGATGCCCCTGTCTATGGTGATGGTAGAACCTCCTCTCCTCTAGGTGTAGAGGATGCCCCCTGTCTATGGTGATGGTAGAACCTCCTCTCCTCTAGGTGTAGAGGATGTCCCCTGTCTATGGTGATGGTAGAACCTCCTCTCCTCTAGGTGTAGAGGATGCCCCCTGTCTATGGTGATGGTAGAACCTCCTCTCCTCTAGGTGTAGAGGATGTCCCCTGTCTATGGTGATGGTAGAACCTCCTCTCCTCTAGGTGTAGAGGATGCCCCCTGTCTATGGTGATGGTAGAACCTCCTCTCCTCTAGGTGTAGAGGATGCCCCTGTCTATGGTGATGGTAGAACTTCCTCTCCTCTAGATGTAGAGGATGCCCCCTGTCTATGGTGATGGTAGAACCTCCTCTCCTCTAGGTGTAGAGGATGCCCCCTGTCTATGGTGATGGTAGAACCTCCTCTCCTCTAGGTGTAGAGGATGCCCCCTGTCTATGGTGATGGTAGAACCTCCTCTCCTCTAGGTGTAGAGGATGTCCCCTGTCTATGGTGATGGTAGAACCTCCTCTCCTCTAGGTGTAGAGGATGCCCCCTGTCTATGGTGATGGTAGAACCTCCTCTCCTCTAGGTGTAGAGGATGCCCCCTGTCTATGGTGATGGTAGAACCTCCTCTACTCTAGGTGTAGAGGATGCCCCTGTCTATGGTGATGGTAGAACCTCCTCTCCTCTAGGTGTAGAGGATGCCCCCTGTCTATGGTGATGGTAGAACCTCCTCTCCTCTAGATGTAGAGGATGCCCCCTGTCTATGGTGATGGTAGTACCTCCTCTCCTCTAGATGTAGAGGATGCCCCCTGTCTATGGTGATGGTAGAACCTCCTCTCCTCTAGGTGTAGATGATGTCCCCTGTCTATGGTGATGGTAGAACCTCCTCTCCTCTAGGTGTAGAGGATGCCCCTGTCTATAGTAATGATAGACCCTCCTCTCCTCTAGGTGTAGAGGATGCCCCCTGTCTATGGTGATGGTAGAACCTCCTCTCCTCTAGGTGTAGAGGATGCCCCCTGTCTATGGTGATGGTAGAACCTCCTCTCCTCTAGGTGTAGAGGATGTCCCCTGTCTATGGTGATGGTAGAACCTCCTCTCCTCTAGGTGTAGAGGATGCCCCCTGTCTATGGTGATGGTAGAACCTCCTCTCCTCTAGGTGTAGAGGATGCCCCCTGTCTATGGTGATGGTAGAACCTCCTCTACTCTAGGTGTAGAGGATGCCCCTGTCTATGGTGATGGTAGAACCTCCTCTCCTCTAGGTGTAGAGGATGTCCCCTGTCTATGGTGATGGTAGAACCTCCTCTCCTCTAGGTGTAGAGGATGCCCCTGTCTATGGTGATGGTAGAACCTCCTCTCCTCTAGATGTAGAGGATGCCCCCTGTCTATGGTGATGGTAGTACCTCCTCTCCTCTAGATGTAGAGGATGCCCCCTGTCTATGGTGATGGTAGAACCTCCTCTCCTCTAGGTGTAGATGATGTCCCCTGTCTATGGTGATGGTAGAACCTCCTCTCCTCTAGGTGTAGAGGATGCCCCTGTCTATAGTAATGATAGACCCTCCTCTCCTCTAGGTGTAGAGGATGCCCCCTGTCTATGGTGATGGTAGAACCTCCTCTCCTCTAGGTGTAGAGGATGCCCCCTGTCTATGGTGATGGTAGAACCTCCTCTCCTCTAGGTGTAGAGGATGTCCCCTGTCTATGGTGATGGTAGAACCTCCTCTCCTCTAGGTGTAGAGGATGTCCCCTGTCTATGGTGATGGTAGAACCTCCTCTCCTCTAGGTGTAGTGGATGCCTCCTGTCTATGGTGATGGTAGAACCTCCTCTCCTCTAGGTGTAGAGGATGCCCCTGTCTATGGTGATGGTAGAACCTCCTCTCCTCTAGGTGTAGAGGATGCCCCTGTCTATGGTGATGGTAGAACCTCCTCTCCTCTAGGTGTAGAGGATGCCCCCTGTCTATGGTGATGGTAGAACCTCCTCTCCTCTAGGTGTAGAGGATGCCCCTGTATATGGTGATGGTAGAACCTCCTCTACTCTAGGTGTAGAGGATGCCCCTGTCTATGGTGATGGTAGAACCTCCTCTCCTCTAGGTGTAGAGGATGCCCCCTGTCTATGGTGATGGTAGAACCTCCTCTCCTCTAGGTGTAGAGGATGCCCCTGTCTATAGTAATGATAGACCCTCCTCTCCTCTAGGTGTAGAGGATGCCCCCTGTCTATGGTGATGGTAGAACCTCCTCTCCTCTAGGTGTAGAGGATGCCCCCTGTCTATGGTGATGGTAGAACCTCCTCTCCTCTAGGTGTAGAGGATGTCCCCTGTCTATGGTGATGGTAGAACCTCCTCTCCTCTAGGTGTAGAGGATGCCCCTGTATATGGTGATGGTAGAACCTCCTCTACTCTAGGTGTAGAGGATGCCCCTGTATATGGTGATGGTAGAACCTCCTCTCCTCTAGGTGTAGAGGATGCCCCTGTCTATGGTGATGGTAGAACCTCCTCTCCTCTAGGTGTAGAGGATGCCCCCTGTCTATAGTGATGGTAGAACTGCCTCTCCTCTAGGTGCAGAGGATGTCCACTGTCTATGGTGATGGTAGAACCTCCTCTCCTCTAGGTGTAGAGGATGCCCCCTGTCTATGGTGATGGTAGAACCTCCTCTCCTCTAGGTGTAGAGGATGCCCCTGTCTATAGTAATGATAGACCCTCCTCTCCTCTAGGTGTAGAGGATGCCCCCTGTCTATGGTGATGGTAGAACCTCCTCTCCTCTAGGTGTAGAGGATGCCCCCTGTCTATGGTGATGGTAGAACCTCCTCTCCTCTAGGTGTAGAGGATGTCCCCTGTCTATGGTGATGGTAGAACCTCCTCTCCTCTAGGTGTAGAGGATGCCCCTGTCTATGGTGATGGTAGAACCTCCTCTCCTCTAGGTGTAGAGGATGCCCCTGTCTATGGTGATGGTAGAACCTCCTCTCCTCTAGGTGCAGAGGATGTCCACTGTCTATGGTGATGGTAGAACCGCCTCTCCTCTAGGTGTAGATGATGTCCCCTGTCTATGGTGATGGTAGAACCTCCTCTCCTCTAGGTGTAGGGGATGCCCCTGTCTATGGTGATGATAGAACCTCCTCTCCACTAAGTGTAGAGGATGTCCTCTGTCTATGGTGATGGTAGAACCTCCTCTCCTCTAGGTGTAGAGGATGCCCCCTGTCTATGGTGATGGTAGAACCTCCTCTCCTCTAGGTGTAGAGGATGCCCCCTGTCTATGGTGATGGTAGAACCTCCTCTCCTCCAGGTGTAGAGGATGTCCCCTGTCTATGGTGATGATAGAACCTCCTCTCCACTAAGTGTAGAGGATGTCCTCTGTCTATGGTGATGGTAGAACCTCCTCTCCTCTAGGTGTAGAGGATGCCCCCTGTCTATGGTGATGGTAGAACCTCCTCTTCTCTAGGTGTAGAGGATGCCCCCTGTCTATGGTGATGGTAGAACCTCCTCTCCTCTAGGTGTAGATGCTCCCTGTCTATGGTGATGGTAGAACCTCCTCTCCTCTAGGTGTAGAGGATGTCCCCTGTCTATGGTGATGATAGAACCTCCTCTCCTCTAGGTGTAGAGGATGCCCCTTGTCTATGGTGATGGTAGAACCACCTCTCCTCTAGGTGTAGAGGATGTCCCCTGTCTACGGTGATGGTAGAACCTCCTCTCCTCTAGGTGTAGAGGATGCCCCCTGTCTATGGTGATGGTAGAACCACCTCTCCTCTAGGTGTAGAGGATGCCCCCTGTCTATGGTGATGGTAGAACCACCTCTCCTCTAGGTGTAGAGGATGCCCCCTGTCTATGGTGATAGTAGAACCTCCTCTCCTCTAGGTGTAGAGGATGCCCCCTGTCTATGGTGATGGTAGAACCTCCTCTCCTCTAGGTGTAGAGGATGCCCCCTGTCTATGGTGATGGTAGAACCTCCTCTCCTCTAGGTGTAGAGGATTCCCCCTGTCTATGGTGATGGTAGAACCTCCTCTCCTCCAGGTGTAGAGGATGTCCCCTGTCTATGGTGATGGTAGAACCTCCTCTCCTCTAGGTGTAGAGGATGCCCCCTGTCTATGGTGATGGTAGAACCTCCTCTCCTCTAGGTGTAGAGGATTCCCCCTGTCTATGGTGATGGTAGAACCTCCTCTGCTCTAGGTGTAGAGGATGCCCCCTGTCTATGGTGATGGTAGAACTTCCTCTCCTCTAGGTGTAGAGGATGCCCCCTGTCTATGGTGATGGTAGAACCTCCTCTCCTCTAGGTGTAGAGGATGCCCCCTGTCTATGGTGATGGTAGAACCTCCTCTTCTCTAGGTGTAGAGGATGTCCCCTGTCTATGGTGATGGTAGAATCTCCTCTCCTCTAGGTGTAGAGGATGCCCCCTGTCTATGGTAATGATAGAACCTCCTCTCCTCTAGGTGTAGAGGATGCCCCTTGTCTATGGTGATGGTAGAACCACCTCTCCTCTAGGTGTAGAGGATGCCCCCTGTCTATGGTGATGGTAGAACCTCCTCTCCTCTAGGTGTAGAGGATGCCCCCTGTCTATGGTGATGGCAGAACCTCCTCTCCTCTAGGTGTAGAGGATGCCCCCTGTCTATGGTGATGGTGGAACCTCCTCTCCTCTAGGTGTAGAGGATTCCCCCTGTCTATGGTGATGGTAGAATCTCCTCTCCTCTAGGTGTAGAGGATGCCCCCTGTCTATGGTGATGGCAGAACCTCCTCTCCTCTAGGTGTAGAGGATGCCCCCTGTCTATGGTGATGGTAGAGGCGCCTCTCCTCTACGTGTAGAAGATGCCCCTGTCTATGGTGATGGTAGAGCTGCCTCTCCTCTAGGTGTAGAGGATGCCCCCTGTCTATGGTGATGGTAGAACCTCCTCTCCTCTAGGTGTAGAGGATTCCCCCTGTCTATGGTGATGGTAGAATCTCCTCTCCTCTAGGTGTAGAGGATGCCCCCTGTCTATGGTGATGGCAGAACCTCCTCTCCTCTAGGTGTAGAGGATGCCCCCTGTCTATGGTGATGGTAGAATCTCCTCTCCTCTAGGTGTAGAGGATGCCCCCTGTCTATGGTGATGGTAGGACCGCCTCTCTCTTTGGAAAGATCCTTGTACTGCCCATTCATGTATTTGTACATTGTAATGAGGTCTGTCAGTGTATTCTAGTTCCCCCATTCCCCTAATAATCCTGGTTGCTCTCCTCTGCACCCGTTCCAGCTCTACTATATCCTTTTTATACACCGGTGCCCAAAACTGTACACAATGTTCCATGTGAGGTCTGACCAGGGACTTGTATAATTGCAATGTTCTTATCATTAGAATCTATACCTCTCTTGATACATCCCATAATTTTATTTGCTTTAGCAGCAGCCGCCTGTATTAACCATCCACCAATATTCACAAGGTTTTTTTCTCCGTCAGTTTAACCAAGGAATGTATCATTTAACACATAATTATAACTTTTATTTCTTTGACCCAAGTGCATAAGCTTACATTTATATACATAAAGGCCTCCAATTTCCACAAATCTCTCTGTCCTATCCCGCTGTACTATACTGCTATACTATCTTCCTCTGTGTTCATTACTTTACAGAGCTTAGTATCATCTGCAAATATTGAAACTCTACTTTGTAAACCCTCTAAGAGGTCATTAATAAAAATATTTTAAAAAAGTGGCCCCAATACTGACCCCTGTGGCCTCCACTGGTAATGGCAACCCAATCTGGAATGTGCCATTAAAGGACACCTACCACCAAGGATCTTCCTTTTAAGGTAGATTCGGGGGTAGGTGCATCTAACGAATGTAAGGATAGCCCTAGTAGCTCCGGCTTTGGAGCCGAGATTGCACAGCCGAGATTGTGGGGACTAAAGAATTAGCCCTAAATAGGGCTATGCTTAACTTAGTTAGAAGCACCTACAATCAAATCTACCTTAATAGGTAGATCCGTGGCGGTAGGTTTTCCTTTAATGACGACCCTCTGTTTCCTATCACCAAGCCATTTTCTTACCCAAATACACAGATTTTCTCCTAGTCCCAGCAGTCTCATTTATATACCAACCTTTTGTGCATCACTGTGTCAAATGCCTTGGAAAAGTCCAAATATACAACATCCACAGCGTCTCCCAGGTCCCCCTCCTGGAAGCTGCTCAGATTAGTCTGACAAGACCAATCCCTCATAAACACATGCTGACGCTGGGCTATAAGGTTATGCACAGTGAGATACTCCAGGATAGCATCTCTAACAAACCCCTCAATATTTTCCCAACAACCAATGTTAGACTCACAGGTCTGTAGTTTCCAGAATCTTTTTTTTACTCTTTATAAATATTGGCACCAGATTTGCTGTGCGCCAGTTCTGTGGAACAGGATCTGTCCTTAATGACCACGTGGAACAGAGACACTGGCGAGGGAATTTGGGACAAAGAAAAAAGTTTGGATTCATGGAATAGAGATACTAGAAAGGGTATTTTCCACAATGACCGTGTAGGGGACAACTGGAGTAGAGACATTGGAAAGGATCCCCTGTGTGAGAGATAATTCAGGCGATCAGCTGAGGTAGAGACAGTGGAGAGGGTCCCCTGGAGGAGATACATGGGGCATAAGCAATAATGGGGCCAACTAATGGGGACAAGATAGACACGGGTACCCTAAGGAACACTCAACCCACTGTATGTTTGGCAAATGCAAATTGACATTAGATTTGGATAGAGGACGGGAGATGAGCGCTGACCATTACTCCCCGTTCTTTGATTAATCTCCCGTCCTCCAGCTGGTGCCAGTGCAGGCGTTGCCTCGATCCGTTCTTGTAACTGTGCCATGAGTATACAGCGAGGGTGCACAGGGGTCGTGAGAGTCACCATCCGAAACCTTGTTTATTTTTACTGTCAGGACGGTTAGTTCTTTATACAATGTGTGACATCCCTCAGAGATCATCTCATCCAGGACATCTACAGGACAGGGGTGACATGGCACCGGGAGGAGGTGGCATGGCACAGGCAGGAGGGGGCATGGTACAGGCAGGAGGTGGCATGGTACAGGCAGGATGTGGCATTGCACAGGCAGGAGGTGGCATGGCACAGGCAGGAGGTGGCATGGCACAGGCAGGAGGTGACATGGCACAGGCAGGAGGTGGCATGGCACAGGCAGGAGGTGACATGGCACAGGCAGGAGGTGGCATGGCACAGGCAGGAGGTGGCATGGCACAGGCAGGAGGTGACATGGCACAGGCAGGAGGTGGCATGGTACAGGCAGGATGTGGCATGGCACAGACAGGAGGTGGCATGGTACAGGCAGGTGGTGGCATGGCACAGGCAGGAGGTGGCATGGTACAGGCAGGAGGTGACATGGCACAGGCAGGAGGTGGCATGGTACAGGCAGGATGTGGCATGGCACAGGCAGGAGGTGGCATGGCACAGGCAGGAGGTGGCATGGCACAGGCAGGAGGTGGCATGGGATGTATAGCATTGCACATAATGGGGTCCATCAGTGGCACTTTCGTCGGATTTCCCGAATATTTCCGTTTTGCGCCAAACTGCGGGATTTTGGTGCACGCAATCGGATTTTGCCTCGGCTTGCACGCAACAGAAATCGGGGTGCGTGGCCGTCGGACAACCCAACAGATTCGGAAAACCCGCGGAATTTAAAAAAGGATTTGTGTCGCAAGATCAAGCACTCACATGCACGAGGAAGAAGAAGGTGACCTCCGGCGGACTTCGGCGCAGAAGCGACACATGCAGGAACTCGGACGAATCCTCGTCGGACAACGCACCATGGCATAGCGACGGGACCGGGTAAGTAAATCTGCCCCAAATATGCCAATATTTCATGTGCCTAGTAGTTTGGTAACTGGGTCCTTCCATAGTTTATACTTAGAGTGGCATATTATAAGAAAATCATGGTTTAATATACAGTGCACTGGGGGTGGGGCCGACCCTGCTGGTGCACTTATTCCCAATTTTGTGTTTCAATCAATGCCCCTCCCCTGGTGCACAGAGAAGCTCATTTGCATAAATGTAAAAGTTGCATCATTGCAGAGAGACAGGAAAGATTATGGGATGCCATACACAAAGCTGGTTTTACTTTTGGGGTGATGTGAGAGCTGGGAGAGTGCATTGTCAGTAACTTGATGACATGTTGGTGGAGCTGCAGTAAGAGTTGTATTTCCCTACAGCGCCTCCGCAGGGGGAATGAAGTATTACACAGTCTTTACTGAATTGGGTGAGCTTTCCACGTACTGCACGGATGTAAGAGGAATTCTTTGTAACGTTTCTCCTCTCTGGCGAGTAGTTGAGGGCCCTGAATAATGGGGGGGGGGGGGCCCTCTAAGAATTCCCTAATAGGGGATGTTAATATAGATTTTGTAAACCAGACGGCCCTTAAATGGGATCCGATAGTGTTCTGCACTTTATTATTTGACACATTTTACTTTTGACTGTAACTTGAAAGCATCTGCTCTCTCCTCTGCTGCCACGGATGGCGAGCGTGGAGCGTCACATGACCCCGTGACATCATGCTTGGCTGACGCTCCTTTCTCTCTAAATTCCCAGGGTCAGAAGAACTTGTCTGGAGGAGGGGAACTGCTGAACCTGCAGGGAAGCGAAGAGCAGGGTAACGGGGATGTTACTGACCTATGAAATTAGGAGACAGTGGTAGATCATCCAGACATCCAACATAGCCAGGGGCCATACCATCCATCTATAGCAACACAATGGGGCAGATTTACTTACCCGGCCCATTCGCGATCCAGCGGTGCGTTCTCTGCACAGGATTCGGATCCGGACGGGATTTATGAAGGTAGTTCCTCCACCGTCCACCAGGTGGCGCTGCTGCGCTGAAAATCATCTGAACGCGCCGGAATACACCGAGCTGGACCAGGTGAAGGTAAGCGCTTCCCAAGCATTTTCGGTTTTTAAATGCGGTGGTTTTTCCGAATACGTCGGGTTTTCATTCAGCCACGCCCCCTGATTTCCATCACGCGCATGCCGGCGCCGATGTGCCACAATCCGATCGTGTGCGCCAAAGTCCCGGGGCAATTCAGGTACAATCGGCGCGAATCGGAAATATTCGGGTAACACGTTGGGAAAACGCGAATCGGGCCCTTAGTAAATGACCCCCAATGAATAGAGTCCACACATATATTCCCTAGGTTATATATGACGCTCAGGCAGCAGGACTGTGAAATTAGCATTTATATTCCAGGATTGTAGCAACACTGAGGGGGAGTCCTCTAAGATCTCTGCATTTATTGCTTTCCAGCCCCTCCCCTTTTTTGTAATATTTAACCACAATCCTGCTACAGCACTTAAGAGAACAGGGACTGCAATGTGTGCAGTGAAATAATCTCACACACCAGAGTGCTACAAGTCCAGCTGCAAGCCTGGAATATAAATCGACTTTTTTTTTCACAGTCCTGCTGCTACTAACAGGATGGGTACACAGATCTCCAGGGACAATACCTAACATTGGCTGTGACTTTTTGTGGTCAAAACTACTGGTAGACTCCCTTTAAGAGTATGAACACATAGGTCGTAGTGTCAGAGGTCTAGTAATATGGTTGTGAGACTTACCTCAATCCTGGGGGTAGGGGATAAATGTCTGTGTCATACGTCTTCAGTCTGACTTGGCTCTGCAGTCGCACTCATACTCAACAGGTCATGTGACAGAGTGGGACCTTCTTGGACATCCCCTTTAATATACAACATCTCACTATGGGGTAAATGTGAGTTTAGAGATGTTGTAGTTAGTTACGTATAATAACAATTCTGTATCTTTTGGAGAACTTCACTCCTGATGGACCTCGTGACCTTGAAAGCATGGGAAAAGCAGCGCTGGCGCGATAGCACCAGGACAGAGGAACGTCACGCATTCATCAAAAATCTGAGCCAGATGAGGAGATGCAAAGTGCAACCATCTCCAGCCTCATGTACAGGACAATGGCCCCCGACGAGAGGAAACCAGACAGAACATAGATGTAGGGGGGGTAAAGGACTCTCTATGGGCTGGAGTAATGTAAGGATAATGTATACTTATTGTTCTTCCACACCTTCTGCTCCAATTTGCTTCTTTGCCGCCAATTCAGTGGGACATCACCAGGACCCGCTGCGGCCACCCATTGGGAACAGTAGTCCCATGACTGCCTACCCACCCACTGGAAGTCACTATGCTTGCAGAGGAGAAGGGTAAGTCAGGAGGATTCCCAACACGCCCTTATGGAGTAGTGATGGGTCTTTTGCGAACGAGCCGGCAGGAAGAGCCGGCTTTCATGTGAACGACAGGAGTCAGCTCCCTTCAGTAAGCCTGTAGCTCACTAGAACCCTCTCCTAAGCGGCTTTCACAAACGAGCCGGCACAAAGAGCCGTCTCTTTCATGTGAAGTATGGGAGTCGGCTCTCTTCAGTAACCCTATAGCCAACTAAAACCCTCCCCTAATCGTCTCACCGCGTCCCATTTAACCCGATAAAATTGGCTTAAAAGTTGAGTGGAGTGGGGTGAGTATATATAAGGAAGCAGAAGAGCCGACTCTTTTTAGTGAGCGGAGCCAGAATTCCCATCACTATTACGGAGGGGTACAATGTATAACAATGTATGCTGATACAATGGGATACGTCCTCTAGTAGAGGCTCCTCCCCCTTCTGAAAGCAGAAGGAGGAGTGATCATCGGCAGCAGCCGGTAATTTGCTGCTCACAATGTTCTGGGTGTCTCCCTAGTGATGTCGCTGTCCTTATTTGGGCATCGTTGAGTAAACACTCAGCGGAGGCCGGAGATGGATGCCTTACAATGGTGTCCGTCCCCTGTAGCCTCTAGGGGCCTCCACTGAGCATATACTTCTCTCTCTAGATAAAGATGGCAAAACACAGGGGCAAATTTACTTACCCGGTCCATTCGCGATCCAGCGGCGCCTTCTCTGCGCTGGATTCGGGTCCGGTCGGATTCACTAAGGCAGTTCCTCCGCCGTCCACCAGGTGGCGCTGCTGCACTGAAGAGCATCGGAACGCGCTGGATTACACCGAGCCGGGCTGAGTGAAGGTAAGTGCAAGCTCCGCAACACATTTTTCATTTTTAAATGCGGCGGTTTTTCCGAATCCGTCGGGTTTTCGTTCGGTTTCCGTCGCGTGCATGCCAGTGCCGATGCGCCACAATCCGATCACGAGCGCCAAAATCCCGGGCAATACAGGGAAAATCGGCGCAAATCGGAAATATTCGGGTAACACGTCGGGAAAACGCGAATCGGGCCCTTAGTAAATGACCCCCATAGACTGCAATGTTATCTGCTGGAGGCAACTTATAATTTGCATTCAGAGGCAAAAAGGAACTTCCGTCTACAAGAAAAAGTGTATGAACACGTCCAGCCGATACGACGGGAGCCTTTCTGCCATGTGCCAGAAACAAATAATCAACCCAGCCTCAGTATGGCACCCGTTTCTTCTGAATGAGCGACCTGCAATACCATACACGGCCTATGACCTAACGTGGCGCTGTTTACAGAAACCGAAGCCGATCATTCCTCTAATCCCAGACGAAATTCATCACATACCCGATCCAGCGGCGCGTTGGATGAAGCGTTGTCACATTTTTGTCGGTGTTTCCAGGCGGCTAACGTTTCAATCAATTTTTCAAGAACGAAAAGAAACTAAATAAGCAAAAACCCGAACACAAGTCTAGCGGAAAAGAATAATAATCCTGGGAACCGTCGCTCCTAAGAGATTTTCCACTGGGAAGTTATAAAAATTCTCGCCGGCATCGCACGGCTACTAATGAGTTTATTTAGGTTTTAGGAAACTGGTGAAGTCCTAGAAGTCATGTTCACATCCTGAGAGATAGCGCCAGGTGTCACAGGGACCTCAGCCGCCCGGGGGCAGGTCTGACAGATGTCCGCATAGCGATAGGGATCAGCAGGACCTGAACAATTCATGGGACGACTGTAATAAGATGTGTGGCCACCTTTACTGACAGATCAGAGATCCTCCGCTCGAACAGAAAGCAGACAGCGCCGTTCTCTGTGTTGTGGCCAGACTGTGGTACTGCAGATCATCTCTCGATCTGTGGTGGTGCCCAGTGTCAAACGCCAACCAATCTTCTACTGATAACCTGTGTCACTTATAGGTCATCAATATCTTTACAGTGGAAAACCCCCTTTAAGCAGCGTCATCCTGCCATAAGTTGGTTTTCGATTGTGGTTCCTACTTTCTCTTTTCTCCTGCTCCTTGTCCTGTTGTTCCTGGTTTGACTCCTGACTGACCCTGATCCTGACCTCTGCCCCTGCTCCTTAACATTGTCGCTGCCTCATTCCTTGGATTGTTTCAGTCTCGCCCTCTGACCCGTCTCATCCTGACTGCTGTCCTTTTGGAAGCCCTTGGCTCCAGCTCTTGTTATAAGGCTTATTTACTAAGGGCGCTGGATTTAACTTTCAAATTGCGTCACAAGACCAAGCACTTACATGCACCGGGAAGAAGAAGGTGAACTCCGGAGACCTGAGCGGGGAAGGGACACATGCAGGATATTGGGAGCAGAGGGCATTTGGTTGGACAATGCACTTTCGGGGAATGCGTCAGGATGGGTAAGTTAATGAGCCCCAATGTCTTTTATTGTAGGTTTGTTACTACTTTGATTTGGATCTTCTAGTAACTTAGTGGGGAGGTGGCTGCACATTTATGACTCTCGATAAACCTCTCGATAGATGGGAGTCGAAAGACTTGTCACCCCCTGCCCCCATATAAGTCAATGGAGAGACCCCGGACCACGACTGATGTTGATAGTTAAAACATTGGACAAACACAATGGATTTACTGTGGGAATGTTATCCTGAAATTTGCTCAGAGTAGTAATCCCACTCTGATATTGGGAAACTTGCGTACAACCGAGTCCGAGGAGCAGATGGTGGGAAACTAGTGTCGTCAATTTCGGGGAAAGTCACTTAATAGTGGGCACAGCAAGGAATGTCGGGGAAATTGCTCAACATTTAGGTAGAACGGTCATTTATGTCTTTGCATATATGAAGACGGGATAGTGGGTTGTGGGAAAACTACTTGAAATTGGGGGGCGTTGATGCGGCTGGCATCTCGAGAAGGACGTCCAATAATAAACCTGTCTCGTGTATTTTTATCCACTTTTTCTATTCTCAGATCTTAAATAAAACAAATCATGATGAAAATATTCCAGCAGTAGGAAAATTCCCACAGTCCGGAGAAACTGTGGCCATCGTTACCGAATGATAAGCAAAGCTGACCTGATGGGGGCGTATTTACAGGAATCTGCATTCTGTTTTACCTTGGCTCTAATACAAATTACTAGAAATTAGGATATTGAAAGGGGTTTTCCCATCTTTTACACATATAATAATAATTCTTTATTTATACAGCGCACACAGATTACGCAGCGCTGCACAAAGCATGACAAATTGGTCCCTGTCCCCGTGGGGCTCACAATCTAAACAACTTACCAGTATGTATTTTGGAGTGTGGGAGGAAACCGGAGGACCCAGAGGAAACTCATGCAAACACGGAGAGAACATACAAACTCTTTGCAGATGTTGACCTGGGTGGGACTTGAACTCAGGACTCCAGCGCTGCAAGGCATAAGTGCTGCCCACTCAGCCACTGTGCTGCCCTATGTCGTGAATGACCAATAGATGTGGGTCCCACCTATAGGACCTTTATCTAGCTATAGAAAACAGGGAGGAATCAATTGTAGCAGGACAGAAAACTGGCATGATAGTGGGGAAATCCGGTGTAGCTCCATGGCTCCGCCTTTTCCTTCCCTTTTTGGACAGAGCAGAAGATGGCAAAAAAACTCTACGATTTCTCCGAATCCATCGGGTTTTCGTTTGGCCACGCCCCCCAATTTCCATCACGTGCATGCCAGCGCCGATGCGCCACAATCCGATTGCGTGTGCCAAAATCCCGGGGCAATTCAGGGAAAATCGGCGCAAATCGGAAATATTCGGGTAACACGTCGGGAAAACTGTCTATAAACTGTCCGTCACACTCAGTTTTGTAATGGCGGGTGAGAGCGGGACCTCCAGACTCTTTTACAATATTAGATACAAGCTATTGTCATGATTAGAACTATCTACTAGATTTTGACCCAAAAATGTGATCCACAGACGCCCCATCTATTCCAACAAGTCATATGTAGAGATGAGTGGTCCCAACATTTCCGCTCGGGTTTGGCGTTCAGGTTTGGCCTCTCATATTCGAACAGGTAATCGGACAAATTGACACCCCTAGCAACTAGCCATGACTATGATTGGTCAGGGTTGATATCCTGGCCAATCATAAGCCATGGTTAGTATCTAGGGGGCATCAATTTGCCGGATTGGCTGTTCGTCCACCAGTCCAGCAATATGGCTGCTCCGCGGGGCCGAATTCCAAACCCAAAGGTTGGTCAGCTCATCTCTAGTCATATATACATGTTATCCATTATTTCTTCTGGAAGTAGCTTATCTAAGGATAAAGGATTGGGGCGAGTTGACCCTCAACATGCCCGATCCTACTTTTTCTTGACAGATGTCCTCACCATACCCTAAATCGGATTCAACAAATCCCAACGAAAGAAGTAATTCCGGCCAATATTCTTACTTTCTCGAGTCGCCACAAGTACTACCCACCCCCCTTCCTATTACTCCCCGAGGACCACACACAGGTCCCTTCCTCGTTTCTCTCGTATCTTGACCTATTGCAAATGACATCTTTCCTGGAGCAAATTCCTCATCCCTCTCGGGAGCCCAGATTCATCCCTCTCGGATTTACATTTCCCTCCTTGGGTTGTACAATCCTTTTCTTTGCTCCAGGCCTTCTGTCCTCCTCAGAACTTCACGTCAGTTGGACCACACATCCCTCCCCTCACTTCCTCCTCATGGTCCATTTTTGGTCTCTATGGCTACGGGTCTGTGTTCCTCCCCAGGACCACACATCCCTCTCCCTTCCTTTTATAGTCAGGCTCTGGGGCTGTTACAGATCTGGATTACTCACTCTAGACCTTAATGTCATGGGAATCCTCCGTCAGACAAGACCTCCATCCCCTCCTCCACGCCGGCCACAAGTACAACTGCTTCTAATTACGTTGATCCCGCTCCGGCTACAACAGAGTTTATCTTGGTGGTTAACACAAACCCCTATAGATCAGAGATTTCCTTAGCAAGGGAACCCTACGGGTCATACACACAACACCATGAGGCCTACGTCTTCTCACTCCGTCCATACATCTGGGGAGAAGTCTTCTTAGATGCCTTCACCACACATGGACCCGAATTCCCCATAACTACCACTAGACATTTGGGTTTTCTATGGCACCAGGGCCCATTTGTGAATGTATCCTCCACACCTCCTATAGCTACCCCTACCCTGGACTCAAATGAGACACTCAATCTATGGAATACAGACAGTATCACCCCCATATTTTCCCAAAAATTTCCCCAGGAAACTCACTAGATCACAGTCATCCATGATGCTCCCTGTATTATGATCATACTTTCCTTATGATACAGTAGTCCCATGAGAAGGTGGAGACCCCCAAGCATCATAGATGGTTATTATGCTGAGAGTCTGGGTCCTAGGTCATTAAATATACCCAGCATATGGTCCGTATTTCAGTTTCTGAATGTGCTTGTGTGAGACTGCCTTACAGGGAAAGCTGGGTAAAAAGCTCATTGGCAGCCTTGTTTGTTTTCTTAAAGCCTAATCTTACCATCAGAGCACATCAACAGTTTTACCAAATCAAATCTACATGACTTAACATCGCAGGACAGCAACAGTTTTACCAAATCAACTCTACATGACTTAACATCGCAGGACAGCAACAGTTTTACCAAATCAACTCTACATGACTTACCATCGCAGCACAGCCACAGTTTTACCAAATCAACTCTACATGACTTACCATCACAGCACAGCCACAGTTTTACATAATTTAAAACTACATGACTTAACATGGCAGCACAGCCACAGTTTTATCAAATCTACGTGACTTACCATCGCAGCACAGCCACAGTTTTACCAAATCAAATCTACATGATAGCACAACCACAGCTTTACCAAATCAAATCTATATAAATATAGGCTTTATGCCAATCTACGTTCAGAAGAGCCATAGCACATTAATATCTGACATTGGCATCAATGTCTAACCTCATAGATGAGGCCATAATTCTCCCTCATAGAGCTCTGTCACCAGATTTTACTGCATTAAACTACCAGCCCCCTTAGACAGGGCATGAAATGTCCTTTCCGTCTATGTGAAGTCTCTCCCATTTACCTATAAGAAATTTCCTCCAAAGTCATGTAAAAAGGAGCAGAGAAGAGTCATATTTTACCCGATAGTCAAGTTTACTGTGTCAATTTAGACCCCCGGATTTGGTTCTATAGCACCTAGAAACATACTGCTGGTGTCATATTAGAGGAAAGAATCTCATCTTCCAGATTGCACCAGGCTTGTGAGAGAACCGGAGATACAGGCAGTTAAAACTCACAAATCATAAGCCTTAATGCAATCTGAAAGACGACTTTCTTAACTTTAATATGACATCACCCACTTGTTTCTAGGTTCTTTAGAACCGAAGATAGAAGCATCTGAAGTGACACCCCCCCCCCCCCCTGTAGCCTCTAAGCCTTTCTTATCTCAGGTAAAATGTGACTCATCTCTGCTCTTTGTCTCATGGCTGTGGAGGTGCTACCTTCAGAAAGACCTATTTTTATAAAATTTAGTATGTCACATATTCACTACAGATGAATTTTTTTGGGGGGGTGGGGGAGGTCATGATCATCCCCTTTAAAGAGACTTCTTGAAAATCCAAGTCAATAGAAACAGCTTTCTGTCTGGTACTGTAGTCATATGAACATAACTGCAATACCAGTCACAGCCAATGGACAAGGGTGGCGCTGTTTGTGTGAAGTGAAAATGACTTTCTAAAGAGGAACATTCAAATATCAACTATGTAAGATTTATCGTCTCATCTACAATCCGTCCAGACTCCAGACTCATCTTCTACACTTATTACGGGACAGATTTTTCAGTTATAGTTTTTTTTATTTTTTAAGTTTCAGTAAGAGAACAAATAATATACCATAGACAAAGGAAATGAGAGGGCAGATAGGGGTTAAAGTAGGAGGGGAGATCTCAGTGATTAGTGCACCTCCATGGGTGCAGGGGATGCAATCTGATCTGTCCAATGTCTGCAGGGAGATTGTATGAACTCAGTGTCAGCTTCTCATTCACTTCAATGAGAAATCCTTGTTGTCATTCAGGAACTAATGGGTCTAATCCATAAGAAGAACTTAGCCCTGGATCCTGCAGCAGGAGCGTATATGTATACATAGGTTTTATTCCCCTATATACATACATACAGCCCTATACATATGTATGGACTGCTCTCTGCGAATCAGGTGGGCAATAGCGCACTCTACAGGCAAAACCTAAAGCTGCGGGTGGATTTCCAAAGTTTACTTTTTGCACCTCCCAACCATCCGGGATGCAGCAGGACAGTCCTGGATTTTGTCTCTGTCCCGGGAGGTGGTTGCTATATCCCAGGACATCAACGCTATTGGTGTCCTCCAGAAGCTGACAGAGATGAATACAGTGATAATGCAGCTCTCTGCACTACCTCTGTGCCTCAGCTGTGTGTAGTAGAGCTGGCGGGTGCCAGGTGATGATGTCATGCTGCCTGGTGCGGCTTCAGAGTGTTACACTACAGAAGGAGAGAAGAGCTGCTGCTGAGGAACGGGGAGAGGTGAGTAATATCTGTGTTTATTATTCCTTTTATAAAGCTACAATAAGGGGGGGGCTGGGGTATAATATGCGAGGGAACTGTTGTAAAGGGGTATAATATGAGAGGAAGCTGCTGGGGGCATAATATGAGGCAGAACTGCTGGGGTATAATATGATGGGGGAGCTACTGGGGGGAATAATATGAGGGGGAGCTGCTGGGGGGCATAATATAAGGGGAGTTGCTGGGGTATAATATGAGGGGGAGCTATTGTGAAGGGTTATAATATTAGAGGAAGCTGAGGGGGCATAATATGTATCTGCTGGGGGGTGCAATATGAGGGGGAACTGCTTTGAAGGAATAATACGAGACGGAGCTGGGGGTACAATATCAGGAGGGCAAGAATATAAGGGTGTCATGGTGTGAGAGGGCGCTGAAGGAGGCACAATGGGGTTCATGTACTTACCCGGTCCAGTCGCGATCCAGCGGCGCGTTCTCCGCCGAGGATTCAGGTCTTCCAGCGATTCACTAAGGTCATGCGCCCGATGGCCACCAGGTGACGCTGCTGCGCCAAGGTCCGCCGGAGTTCACCTGGTTCTTCTCTGTGCGTGTAAGTGCTTGATTTTGCGGCACATTTCGTTTTTTAAATTCCGCGTTTTTTCCGAATCCGTTCGGTTTTTCCGCAATCCAATCGCGCGCGCCAAAATCCCAGCAGAATTCGGCGTAAAACGGAAAAAGTCGGGAAACCCAACGAAAATGCGGCCTCGGAGCCCTTAGTAAATGAGCTCCAATGTGACAAGGAGCTGGAGGGACACAATGTGAGGGGGAGATGTGGGGCACTAAGGTTGAGAGGTATATAAAGACCCCGGGGGCACAGGAGGGTTAGGATTCTTATGACTCCTATTGCACAGGAGATGTGACGCCCCCTGGAGGCAGTGATGAGGACTGAACAGATGACAGAAAGGCAAGTTCTTCCCCTTCCTGTTCCCTGAGTGACCCCAATGCAAGGAACACGGAACTCGGGTCAGATGTTGCCAATATTGTTTATGGCGGAGGCGCTGCATGTTTGAGTGGATGGTCAGATATGGATCCTAGATCTGTCTCCAGACAGGGGTGACTTTGGCATTCATGGGGCCCCCAGCATTCACAGCTCGGCTCAGAGGAGGTTGTATATTTCTTCCTGCTGTACCGTAGCTATAAATCGTATTGGCATCCTACAGAAGCTAATACAGTCCGCTATTGCATCCCACCACTGTGTGTATTTTAACAACCAATCCAGGAGAAGTGTCTATATCCAAGCTCTATCCTTTGGGTAAACCCTCCTCCATATGCAAGTCCACCCCCTAATTCCCTGGTCTTAGATTTTAGTTGCACCTTTGCATTATGGGTCACTATGAGCCTTCCTTAGAACAGTACTTCCTAATATAAAGCCCAGTAATAAACCAGGTAAAGGAAATGATAGAAATGAGAATTTTTTCTAGACACAGCGCCACCCCTGTCCTCAGGTTCTGAGAGGTATTACAGCTCTCTCACCTCCATATCCCATAGCCATGTGAAAGTGTTGTGTTTTTGTAACCCCGGATGACCCCTTTAACAGGGGATGTCCTGCAGAACACAGCGCGCTCTTGTTTCTGATGATTAATTTGATCTCACGGATCACATGGCGGAGAAGTAAAGCTGAAGGAGTGAGATAAAAGCAGCATCTTCTGGGTGGGGTCCCCGGGAATAACGCTGCACACAGGGAGGTGCAGAGCGAATGTCATGACGCCGAAAGACCAAGCACGGGAGGACATCGGGATCTTCCAGGTAATCCGAAACATCAGTGAAATATATTACTAGAGGGAAGAGGGGGCTGCACAGAGGGAAGCCCAATGGATGATCAATGGATAAGAAATTCTACCATGTAATTCCCCTATTTCTCCATTGGTGGCGCTATAGTGCCTTGAACAATTGCTGAAAGGTTATAACGGTTTTCTTGAGGTTTCAGATAAAGGACGCCCTGTAATAAGTTTGTCACGGTCACTACTAACTACAAAAGATGTCTCAAGTGGACAATCCCTTGAAATAGGGACTCTATCTTCTGTTAGAAAGGGTCTATCAAATCATTGAAAACCTAATTGTTTATTGCACTTTATACTACAGAGATCAGTCATTTCAGCCAAACTTTTATTTTGAACTTTATGCAAATTATGTTTTTGGTGCACTGGGGGCGGAGTTGTGTCTTCTGCTGCACCCCCTTTCTTCTGTCTCTATCTATCAGTCGTCTATAATTGCGTAACGGGCTATACTCGGTAGCAATGGGCAGTATAGAAGGAAGAAATCAAGTTTACTGTTAGGTTTGGCTCCGCCTTTAGTGCACTAGGGGCATGGCCGGTTCTTCTGTTGCACCCACTTTCTTCTGTCCGTACCTGAATTCTATGGGAGTTGTCTATAATTGTTTAAAGGGCTGTACTCGGTAGCAATGGGCAGTATAGGAGGAAGAAATCAAGTGCACTATTAGGTTTGGCTCCGCCCTAATGCACTAGAGACAGGGCCATGTCTTCTGTTGCACCCGCTTTCTTCTGTCTGTCTGCCTGAATTCTAAGGGAGTCGTCTATAATTGTGTAAAGGGCTGTGCTCAATATCAATGGGTAGTATAGAAGGAATAGATCCAGTGCACCATTAGGTTTAGCTCCGCCCTTAGTGCACTTAGAAACTAATTTGAACAAAATTGTTTCCAGAGACTGGGAAACGGAAAAGGTATTTCTAGAAAGCTTATAGAGTGCTCTATAAGATGCTGTAGGGTGATCGAGGATCTGGAAGACCCCTTTAAGTCTTTTTCCCCCGATTATATGCATAGAAGTTATTAGAAAATTTTCAATTTTTTGAACGGCCAACGTCAACACAAATGTAACAATCTGATGGAATGTGAAAAGATTCCTTTGTTCTTATCACCTTTCATGAGCCCAAGCTAAATAAATAGGAGATAATCAGGTAATGCGGGAGGATTTGTCAGTCATTCCCGGGACAATGAGCCACAAACCACATGAGGAGACGTGAGAGCGGAGAGAGACAACCATCACTCTCACTCTGGGGCTCATTTACTTACCCGGTCCTGTCGCGATCCAGCGGCGCGTTGTCCGACGAGGATTGGGGTCTGCCGGGAGTCACTAAGGTCGTGCGCCCGATATCCACTAGGTGTGGCTGCTGCGCTGAGGTCCGCCGGAGTTCACCTTCTCCGTCCCGGTGCATGTAAGTGCTGATCTTGCGACACAAATTCTTTTTTAAATTCTGCGGTTTTTCAGAATCCGTTGGGTTGTCCGATGGCCACGCCCCCGACTTGTGTCACGTGTAAGCCGGCGCCGATGCGATACAATCTGATCGCGTGTGCCAAATTCCCAGGGCAATTTGCCGCAAATCGGAAATTGTCGGGAAACCCGGCGAAAGTGCGCGATTCGGACCCTTAGTAAATGAGTCCCTATCTCTCCATACAGGCCCCACTTTGTTGTCAGCCCCTTAAAGGGATTGTACCTTGTAAATGGAGATCTGAATATCCAAGGGTCCTCAACCTGATTTATTTGACCTTTTTTATCCAGTAGCATTTTACGACTCGTCTTATCTCACTTGTGGTATTTTTTTGGTGTGCAGTCAGACGCTCTCGTGCACCAGGCTATAAAACGGCAACTACCTGGAGACGCAACAAACCTAATAAAGTACAGAATACTTCTCTACAGTAGTAGTAAATTATTATGTATATGAAGGATAAATCCTGTTCCTGACCATCATGCAGCCATGAGGCGAATTGAGCCTCTTGCCTCAGGCAGCAGCAAGATGGGGGCGGCATCAGGGGCGCAGTTATTTGCTACAAAGCAGGACTTACACTTTAAAAAATTAGCGCTTCTTCACATCTGGGTGTGAGACATGGAGAAACCACTTACCAAAAAAAGTAACCAAATATATTACTACTTGATGGGGCGGGGAAGGGGGTTGTGGTCTCCCATGTAGAACCTATGGGGAATTCATTCTCACTTGCACATGAATGTGTGATGTTCTCATGCCGCAACAACGCATATTGTATATGTATTATACAGGCAGTCCCCGGGTTACGTACAAGGTTCTGTAGATTTGTTCTTAAGTTGAATTTGTATGTAAGTTGGTACTGTATATTTTATAATTGTAGACCCAGACAAATTTTTTTTGGTCTCTGTGACAATTGGATTTTAAAAATGTTGGGTTGTCATTAGAACCACAATTAAAAATAAAGCTTCATTACAGACACCTGTGATAACTGTTATAGCTGATTATTGTAGCCTAAGGATAAAGTACAGGAAATTACCAACATCCAGAGGTCCGTTTGTAACTAGGGGTCGTATGTAAGTCGGGTGTTCTTAAGTAGGGGACTGCCTGTATATGTATTTACGTGTAACCTATTACCCGCTGAATGACTCGAAAGACCAAGCCTATCACACTTGTTAACTGCATGAAATTTCAACTCTCTCTTCACTAACCCATCCTGTGTCCTCCTCCTGCCTGTTATCCGGCAAACACCAGATATATACCAAACTCCAGTCCCATTCACCTTGGACTTCGTAAATGGCGGCTGATGGCTGGTTACAGCAGCAAAAGGCTTTAAAAATTATGCAAGAGTGCTATGGAGCCAGGAGCCCCTCAGGCTCATTTACATAATGTTTAAAACCTTTTCTTAAAAAAAGGGAATAAGAAGCTAAAATAAGAGCGGGTCCTTTAAAGGGGTTGTCTGTAGGTTGAAAACCACAGCGGCTTTCTTCCAGAAAACAGCACCACATCTGACCATTGTTTGTGTTGTTGTATAGAGAAAATTAGAGCTTGATTGCAATACCACACACTACCTATGGTGCTGTTTTTGGAAGAAAGCCGCTGTTTTTGGAAGAAAGCAGCCATATATTTCAAACCTCTGGACAACCCCTTTAAGTTTGCCCAACATGAACACTCATTTAAGGGAGCAATGAGGGTCTGACAGAGATACATTGGACCCCATAGGACTCCCCCCCCCCCCCCGGTCTCGTGATCTGTGGGGGACTCATCACGGAGACCCCCACCAATCAGCAAATCAGGTCCTTTTCTGTGGATAGGGCCTACGTGTTTCGTTGGAAGACCCCTTTAAGCCCCCCTTGGCACTAAAACTACTCTGTTTGCTTGGGGGAGGGCAGTGGACTGAATCACTCCCCTTCTTCCTCTGGCAGCTAATAATATAGTCCCAAAGCAGACAGTGTCTTCTCAGCTCAATCACCATGTACAGCAGAGTCTCTGCTCCTGTCCTGACAAGCAGGGCAAAAAGCTTTTTTTTATCGACTAGGCTGCAGTGTATAGAGGACCAGTATACATAGACGTGGCTATAGAGGTAGTTACTGAGCATGTGCGGCCACCTTCTCAGGAGCTGGAGCTGCACTTTGCTTTACATTCTGAGCACTAGGTGGCACCATATTATATAAGTAAAGGGTATCATTTTTCACTGGATCAGTAAGTTGATTGGCATGTATACAGCAGACATTCCTAAGTTATTATCATCATTATAATGAATATGGGACATTATTTCTGTATCAATCACTTAATCATCCATAATTGCTCAGTAGAGGGGAACCTATCATCAGGTCCCATCATCTTTATCTTACGGTGGCCATAAACAATATAGATCCACTGGAAGATCCGGTAAATTTTTCTCTGTTTTTGAGAAATCAGTTCTGTTTAGTTTAGCTCTTCTAATGAGCTAATTAGGGTCTTTAATGTCAGGTGGGTGGTGCCATGCTGACCCTTCTAGCTCTGGACCACCCATATGACATATTGGGTGCCCAAACTATCAGCAGTGATTACTCAGGAATGGTTGGGGCTAGAGAAGAATTTTCAACTAAATGTGTCTAGGCACAAACCCACATACAGTTGCGCCCAGCTTGTGGCTCACAAGTGGATACACAGTGGTGCCACAAGTGGAGCCGGTGACAAAAGCAGCGAGTGTCAGCTGTATTTAACAGCCGACACCCTGCTGTAACACCCACCATCAGAGATAACTCGTGGGTGTGGTCATGCATGAAGAAGCATATGAAAAACCATACGACCATAAAGCAGATATTCAGGAAATGTTAGTTATGAAGTTATTTAGGTGGCATGGCTAGCTGTCCGAAAGACATAGAATTTAGAACTTTTCAAACTTTTTGTCAAATTTCATTTTTTTGTAAACGAGGAAGATATCCAATTTTGTCAAGTAATTTAAAGTAAAATGTGTACAACGAGAAAACAATCTCAAAATCTTCTGTTAATGTTAAAGTGCACCTGTCACCAGGAATGTCATTCATAGCTGCTGACAGGTTCTAATAGCCTCTGCTGTGGTGATTTTAAAATGATTTTGTTATCTTTCTGAATAATTTCAGAATTTTATATGGCTACCTGCCAGCAGTGTGTGGTGAGTCCCAGGATGCATAGTCAGCTGCAACCTGTGTGTGCCTGTGTTCGTCTCCTCTCCTCCACTCTCATCCAGCTCCTTCCTCCCTCCCCAACTTCCTGTCATGTGCATTGAGCAGACAGAGGAAGGAGGGGGGTGATGTGTAGGAGAGGATGCATGAGGAGACACTGGCACATACAGGGTGCAGCTTCCCCTCCCCCAGGACTAACCACACGCTGCTGGTAGGGAGTCAGGTAATGTGAAATAAACTTTTATTAACTACTGAAATAATTCAGAATGTTGACCAAGGCATTTTAAAATCAGCATAGCAGACAGTGGCGTAATTAGAAGCTGATGGGCCCCAGTGCAAAGTCTGTGCCAGGCCCCCGACTATAATGTATGGCTTATAGTACTAGTCTTCTCATATGGGAAAGTGACACCATAAGGGCCCCCTAAACCTCTTGAGCCCGGGTGCGATTTCAACCTCTGTACCCCCTCAAGTTACGACCCTAATAGCAGAGGTTATAGGAGCGTGTCACCAGCTAAAAAATTACATTCGTCTGAAGTGTTCCAAAGTTATTACCACATAAAGAGAATTGAAAAATGAGTCCTGTTCTTCAAGGCCAAAACTGGTTGCGGAGGCAATAGGTCAAAGGGGTCTTCCCATCTGGGCATTCACATTTAAATAAATTAATTTGCCGTATGTAAACATTTCTTCAATTGGATGTGAAGATAATATCTCATAAATGTAGCCATGTTGTCTCTTAGAAACAAGATGGCTTCCTTGGATACGACCACCTAACATTTTGGCAGCAGCGGCCAGATATGCGCTATTGAGTCCCGCCTGACCCCGTGGATTCAGCTAACATCATCACAGGACGGCTGCGGGACTTGCAGTAACTCCCGGACATTTCATATCCAAAAAACTTTTGTTTCTTTGTGCAATCCCTCCAGCAGAGGTGGTCGTATCCAAGGTCTTGTTTCTAAGGGACGATGTTTTAAAAGGGATTAGATGTTTTAAAAACATCTAATTGAAGAAATGTTTATAAATGACAGGTAAATGAAATTGAATGCGATCTTGGCTGGTGTCCATTGACATGACAGGTGTGCCCGAGGACGTACAGCTTCATCTCCAAGTCATAGGAAGGCGTTTTCCTTGCACAATATTAGACTAGTCACTGACTATTGGTGGAGGGACCTGTACGACAGACACGTGCAGACAGACAAATCATCATCACAGATCTGGTAATGACCTCCTTATAGTCCTCTCCCGGCTGCCCGGCCGCATTCCTTCATGTGATGACTGCACTTAATGAGATGACAATGTACAAAAACTTCTGCCCCTTTAAGAAGGAAGAGATGACAAGAGGTAACGTCAGGTCAGGACAGAGGATAGAACTCCCAGAAACAGGACTGCATTATAATGGGAGGGGGGACCTGTACAATAGACAATACTTATCCATCCATCAAGTTTTGGGTAATTAGAAGTCTATGATTTATGGGCGAGTCCCCAAATATGGAGGAACACATTCTGAACGCATAATAGAAGCAAAGCAGAAAGGGAATAGTGACCAGGAGGACAATGGTGGTCTACACAGAGCAGGTGGTGTCGGAGGGAGGGGGTGTCCCATAGCTGATGGCTGCAAATGAGACAACTACACTGATGCTGGAGAAGTCCCAAGTCCAACTCTTCTCCTGTATCAGGGTTGGTCCCATTGGCACAAATCAGTTGTCCCTGCCATATTATGAGGAGGGGCTTCCCCACCCCCCATCTGTTACAATGTTCATATAATGTGTCCATCTATGGAGTGACAATGTATATGTACAGTTTCAGTTTTGTTGCCAAAAAATAATTCTGTCACTTCCATTACAGATGAAGAAGGCAGGACTCACAGGCTTTATTTATGAGTGGGTGGGGGAAGCTGGACTCACAGGCTTTCTCTATGAGTGGGTGGGGGAAGCAGGACTCACAGGCTTTCTCTATGAGTAGTTGGGAAGCAGGACTCACAGGCTTTCTCTATGAGTGGGTGGAGTAGCAGGACTCACAGCTTTCTCTATGAGTGGATGGGAGAAGAAGGACTCACAGGCTTTCTCTATGAGTGGGTGGAGCAGCAGGACTCATAGGCTTTCTCTATGAGTGGATGGGAGAAGAAGGACTCACAGGCTTTCTCTATGAGTGGGTGATGGAAGCAGGACTCACAGGCTTTCTCTATGAGTGGGTGGAGTAGCAGGACTCACAGGATTTCTCTATGAGTGGATGGGAGAAGAAGGACTCACAAGCTTTCTCTATGAGTGGGTGATGGAAGCAGGACTCACAGGCTTTCTCTATGAGTGGATGGGAGAAGAAGGACTCACAGGCTTTCTCTATGAGTGGGTGATGGAAGCAGGACTCACAGGCTTTCTCTATGAGTGGGTGGAGTAGCAGGACTCACAGGCTTTCTGTATGAGAGGGTGGGGGAAGCAGGACTCACAGGCTTTCTCTATGAGTGGGTGGAGTAGCAGGACTCACAGGCTTTCTGTATGAGTGGGAGGGGCAAGCAGGACTCACAGGCTTTCTCTATGAGTGGGAGGAGGAAGCAGGACTCACGGGCTTTCTCTATGAGAGGGAGGATGAAGCAGGACTCCCAGGCTTTCTCTATGAGTGGATGGGAGAAGAAGGACTCACAGGCTTTCTCTATGAGTGGGTGGAGTAGCAGGACTCATAGGCTTTCTCTATGAGTGGATGGGAGAAGAAGGACTCACAGGCTTTCTCTATGAGTGGGTGATGGAAGCAGGACTCACAGGCTTTCTCTATGAGTGGGTGGAGTAGCAGGACTCACAGGCTTTCTCTATGAGTGGATGGGAGAAGAAGGACTCACAGGCTTTCTCTATGAGTGGGTGATGGAAGCAGGACTCACAGACTTTCTCTATGAGTAGATGGGAGAAGAAGGACTCACAGGCTTTCTCTATGAGTGGGTGATGGAAGCAGGACTCACAGGCTTTCTCTATGAGTGGGTGGAGTAGCAGGACTCACAGGCTTTCTGTATGAGAGGGTGGGGGAAGCAGGACTCACAGGCTTTCTCTATGAGTGGGTGGAGTAGCAGGACTCACAGGCTTTCTGTATGAGTGGGAGGGGCAAGCAGGACTCACAGGCTTTCTCTATGAGTGGGAGGAGGAAGCAGGACTCACGGGCTTTCTCTATGAGAGGGAGGATGAAGCAAGACTCCCAGGCTTTCTCTATGAGTGGATGGGAGAAGAAGGACTCACAGGCTTTCTCTATGAGTGGGTGGAGTAGCAGGACTCACAGGCTTTGTCTATGAGTGGTTGGGGGAAGCAGGACTCACAAATTTTCCCTATAAGTAGATGGGGGAAGCAGGACTCACAGGCTTTCTCTATGTGTGGGAGGGGAAGCAGGACTCACAGGTTTTCCCTATAAGTAGATGGGGGAAGTAGGACTCACAGGCTTTCTCTATGTGTGGGTGGGGGAAGCAGGACTCACAGGCTTTCTCTATGAGTGGGTGGAGTAGCAGGACTCACGGGCTTTCTGTATGAGTGGGAGGGGGAAGCAGGACTCACGGGCTTTCTCTATGAGAGGGAGGATGAAGCAGGACTCCCAGGCTTTCTCTATGAGTGGGTGGGAGAAGAAGGACTCACAGGCTTTCTCTATGAGTGGGTGGAGTAGCAGGACTCACAGGCTTTGTCTATGAGTGGTTGGGGGAAGCAGGACTCACAGGCTTTCTCTATGAGTGGGAGGAGGAAGCAGGACTCACGGGCTTTCTCTATGAGAGGGAGGATGAAGCAGGACTCCAGGACTCACAGGCTTTCTCTATGTGTGGGTGGGGGAAGCAGGACTCCCAGGCTTTCTCTATGAGTGGATGGGAGAAGAAGGACTCACAGGCTTTCACTATGAGTGGTTGGGGGAAGCAGGACTCACAGGTTTTCCCTATAAGTAGATGGGGGAAGCAGGACTCACAGGCTTTCTCTATGAGTGAAGGAAGCAGGACTCACAGGCTTTCTCTATGAGTGGGTGGGGGAAGCAGGACTCACAGGCTTTCTCTATGAGTGGGTGGGGGAAGCAGGACTTACAGGTTTCTCTATGAGTGGATGGGGAAAGCAGGACTCACAGGCTTTCTCTATGAGTGGATGGGGGAAGCAGGACTCACAGGCTTTCTCTATGAGTGGATGGGGGAAGCAGGACTCACAGGCTTTCTCTATGAGTGGAGGAAGCAGGACTCACAGGCTTTCTCTATGAGTGGGTGGGGGAAGCAGGACTCACAGGCTTTCTCTATGAGTGGATGGGGGAAGCAGGACTCACAGGCTTTCTCTATGAGTGGTTGGGGGAAGTAGGACTCACAGGCTTTCTCTATGAGTTGGGGGGGAGTAATAGTTGTCCCATGTTCCATAAGCCCCCACGTTCTTTATCCTTATAAAGTTGTGTATATTATAGTGGAAACAACACTGCCTGGTATCACGGTGTTCACACGGGACACATAGATGTATCCGGGGCAGGGAGTCATTTTGTGGAGTTTTGCTGTGGGCAAATATTCTCAGACATGTTACTGATTGATAGAAGAGATAAGATTCCCTCAGCATCCAGGAGACAATTGTGACTGCCTCCTGCTCTCACCTATAAGAAAAATCTGGAACAAATGGGGGAAAAATCACTAAAAAAGTCAAGTTCTATCATGGGGGAAACCTGGTTTGGTGATGCCGAGCCCCTGCCCCTTGTTACACCTTTAAAACAAACCTCAATACAATCTTTTTATTTTTATTTTTTGTGACACTATTGTATAGTACATATAACGTGTTACATGAATCTAGGCAGAAAATATCAGTAGAAGAACAGCGCTGTCTCCTGTGTAGTGGTTGAGATGTGTTACTGCAGGTCGGCAATATGATGGAAAATCCCCGCGGTTTAGTTCATGTATTAGAGAAAGCAAGAAATTAAACCATTTCAACACAAGACGACCCACATAGATCTCAAATTAGGTATCAAAGAGACGACTGACCAGCTAAAAACCTCTTGATTTTACTGCCGTGACCTCTCTTCTTAGTAATACTGGGTAACCTGTTCATCATACTGTAAACTTGGCTCTGGCGATGCAAGTGTTAATCACAAATCACGCCCTGCGCCCGCTCCTGGGTGATAATTATGAAATGATTTCGTTTTTCTTAAAGGGGTGTTCCAACACCTTATATTTCAGCAGAGTATAGGTGATGAATGAATGTTCAGCACTGTTAGGGGGGGTCCTAAACCATCTTTTCCTGAGGTTTGAGGTGAGGATGTGGCAGTGGTGACACTCAAAGTCTGTGGGACTAAGAAGAATGCGGTGCCATGCTTGTGCCCAGACCACTTGGATCTGGGACCCCCATTTTAATGATCTGTAGGGTCCCCAATGATCATGGTAGGGAGCCTTATTCAGTTTTCAACTGTATTTGAGGGCAGTCCTTGTCTGGTGATTGGTGGGATCTCGGAATTCAGTTTTCACCAATGCAACCACTTGGGACCCCCCTTGGCAATTATGAAAATGGGGGTCTCTGGGAATGAGACATTAGAGCACACGTGTGCCCATCTATAAAAGAGAGTATGGAGTGGTGGTCACCCATTCACACAATAAATCAGAGACCCCCATTTTCATGAGTTGTAGTGGTCTCAGTGTAGACCCCACAGTAGACTATGGGGCACATTTACTTACCCGTCCCATTGACGCCGGCGTTCCGGACTGTCCGACGAGGACACGTAGCTCTGCGATTCACGTATCTCGTGCGCCCGATTTCCTGCATCCATCTCTTCCCTGCTTAGGTCCGCTGGAGTTCACCTTCTTCTTCCCGGTGCATGTAAGTGCTGATCTTGCGACACAATTTGCTTTTTAAATTCCGCGGTTTGTCCGAATCAGTCAGGTTGTCCGACGGCCACACCCCCGATTTGTGTCGCATGAATCCGATCGCATGCGCCAAAATCCCCTGTGCAATTCAGCGCAAAACGGAAAAATTTGGGAAACCCGACGGAAATGCGTCTGACGGACCCTTAGTAAATGTGCCCCAAAGTGTTGCTTGTGGAAAACCCTTTAGACTTGGACTTTGGGTACTTGTATTATATATTGTCTGGTAATTAGGATCAGCTTCCAATGTTGACGCGTTCAGCCCCCCGCAGAACGGGTAGAATGTAAATTATAGGTGGTTTAGGAGCAACAAACCCGAGGGGATATTACAAAACCTGAGAGCGCAGTATTATTTGATGCAGTTGTTTGTATGCTTTTTGTGTACATACTGTACATCCTGGCTGTGCCACCTCTTCTGGCAGATTCACCGAGGGGTGTGGGTACGTAGAGAAGGGAGGGGTGAGGTGTGGGTACATAAGACGAGTCCTGAGATGGGACAAATACTGGAGGCAGAAGACACCGGCTGTGAAAGAGCGCAGACGCTGACATAACTGAGGAGAGCGGTCACCTGCCAGACTCCGGGACATCTCAGGTAACACAACAAGAACACGTCGCCTCCTCCTCCAGGTGACAGATCACACACAGCATGGAGGCTCGTTACCTGTATGTCACAGATGTGCTGGGTCACAACGTGGTGGGAGAACATGGGAGGTCCCGGAGATGGAACGTAAGGGAATGTTCACAAGGAAAAGGCTGACGTGGAACCCGCAGCCGAAATCAGCCGCGGGGTTCATAGCACAAGGTCTACATGGGGATTAACCCCGTTAGTGTTACGCCAAGAGTAGTGTAAGAGTAGTGTGAGAGGAATAACCTCAAAGCTAAACCAATCACACATCATGTCATTAGGCTTCCTGAAAGTCATGCTTGATGGTAAGGGGGGCTGCCTTACGAGGTAGCAAAAAAAGGCATTGTTTTCCTTGTCCCATCCTGAAAAAAAATTGCATATTTCCCAGTATCCCTCTAGTGGGGCATCAATGGCTATAAGTCTCCACACGCCTGCAAGGCGGCCTTAATTGGCAAAGTATCTTAATTTCTGACTAAAGTTAGACCTGACACTTTTCTACTGCTCCAGATTTATCACCGTGTAAAAACCAAATCTAGTGCAGTTTAACCCTCTCCGCTTAATTTTACACCTCCTATTAGTTTGCTCTGTTTTTACCCTTAGAAATGCTCCACAACGTAGACCATGCTGACTTCTATCAAGGTCACGTCCCTTATGTGTCCCAATCATAAATGCCTCTAAAAATGAAGAAATTGTGGCATTCACCTATTGGGCCAAAGTTTGCGAATTTTTTCTATCATGAAAACAGCGCTGGATAGAATTCATGGGCCGACCGAGGAAATCAATGAGATGCAGATCTAGGCCAGATTTAAGCTTTGCAGACTGTAAAAGACCACAAAATAATGATATATATATATTGGTTTACAGTTCTATAGTTTAGTATTAGTTTAGTATTAGGGGAGGATGTATACATCATGTTGGATCCACTTTGTGTCTTGAGTTGAAGGTTCTTCATAGTTGGGTAAGGGTCCTATGGCTAGAGATTATCTCCATGCCCCCTACACATTTGGTATGAGATGTCCTATGAGGCAATGCCACGTGGTGGTCCTGAAGGCTTCGTTTTGGTGACCGTTGATGGAGAGAGGTTCTGTGGTTCTCTTTATGGGTCATATGAGCCGGGGTTGTCTCTGTGGAGATCATTTACTAAGAGTTCGAATCGCGCACTTTCGTCGGGTTTCCCAACGATTTCTGATTTGCGCCGAATTGCCCCGGGATTTTGGCGCGCGTGATTGGATTTTGGCCCATCCACCTCGGCTTTCACAAGACAGAAATCGGGGGCGTGGCCGTCGGAAAAACTGCGGAATTTAAAAAAGAATTTGTGTCGCAAGATCAGCACTCACATGCACCGGGAAGAAGATGGTGAACTCCGGCACACCTCGGCGCAGCAGCGACACCTGCAGGAACTCGGGCGCACGGACCTTCGTGAATCCCGACAGAACCCGAATCCTCGTTGGAGAACGCGTCGCTTTATCGTGACTGGACCGGGTAAGTAAATGAGCCCCTGTGTATTGAACTTGACAGCCTTTCCACTTCACCTCAGGGGACATGTCTACAGGTGATCGCTGCTTCTTGTTGTGGATTAGAAAAGCCAAACTAGTTGTCATCAGGTGTCAATAAAGACCCCTTCAAGCACCGGACCCTGGCTGTACCCCTTCCGTTAGACCCCCCATAATGCTTTTTCAGCACTCTTCTGTCTTCTTTCACAGAAACCTCCTCATGATGGACTCTGCGGAGCCCCTGAGCCTTCTCTGTCGCCTCTACATCTATGCCATCCATGGCTACGTGTGTGAGATCCTCTTCACCGCAGTCTTTGACTTTGTTTCAAGAAACCGGGACTGGAGGCTCCGAGGGGTGTCGAGTGTTTGGGCGCTCTTCATCTATGGGGTGGCCATGCTGGGGGTCGAGTACATGTACCTGGTGTTGAGGTTCCAGTGTGGCTTCATTGTCCGCTCCATTGTGTACACTGCCTGGGTCTACTTGTGTGAGTTCAGCTCCGGATGGATCCTTAGGTGTTTTCGGGCTTGTCCATGGGACTACAGTCACTATAGATATAACTACAAGGGACTGGTGACCCTGGAGTACGCCCCCTTCTGGTTTATCGGTTGCGTTCTGCTTGAAAAAATGCTGATCTGGCACACGTTACGCTTGCGTCTTGAAGACACTTGGGAGAACCTCTGAAGATGGTCTTCTCCATCTCGGTCAAAAGGAGAAGATGAGAAGAGAGAAGTCTCCTAAAGGGACCAGAACTGAGCGGGCAGCAAGAACTGATGGATGGTCCATCCTACAAATGTGACCCGTTACTATGTAGACTGGGGGGGGGGGGTCAATGACCCAAAACTGTGAAATCTACTTGCAATCAGTATCTCAGAGCACTTTATAATTTAGGACATTAGTAATTTATATGTATATTATTTTGAAAGCAATTTTTTTTTCTGTAAAAACAGCGCCACTTTTCTTCATTGGCTGCCTGTGGTACTGCAGCTCAGTGACAGTTTAGAGAGTAGGTTTGAGCTGCTCCCAGATGTGGGTGTGGGGTAAGTACTATGGATTTATTAATGGGCCTTTCCAAGAGTCAACCAATGACAAAAACAAGTTCATTGAGTAGAATGACCCGGTTCTGGTGTTGTGGTGCTCATTAGTTCGCTGGCCCCAGCCCGATGTGTCGGTAGTCGCCCGATGTGTCGGTAGTCAGGGGCCTCAGCAGGATTCAGTGATGTGAAACAAGTGAGGTCCCCGGGTCCATTGATTGGCTACAGCAGGACCCATGACCTTAGCACTTCCAGCCCCAGTTATGAGTGTCACCAAACAGATAATAGAGTTAGTATATTTATAGTTTTTTTTGTTACCCCTTCTTTAAAATCAAGTTTTAAAATTATACTAATGGGGAGTGTTACCAGGTCCCTCTGTGCTGTTGCTTCACAGGCTGTTATAATGCCCAGTGAACATTTCCTGCTGCCAATGAGTGAGATTACAGCAGGCAGGGGGAGGGGGGAGCACCAAGCATGGAGGGGGAGACAGTGTAAAAGCTTGTGAAACTACAGCACAGAGGGTCTCTGATAATGTCCCCAGAACCCTTCTGGCTCATTAGCATAATTTTAAATCTTTATTTTAGAAATAAGGAGGCTGCTATATTGTCGTAGCCACCCGCCACCCCCCCCCCCCCCCACACACACACACACACTTCTCCCTCCCTCTCCCTGTTGTAATTTCACACAGTGGGAGGGAGGAAGTGCTCCTTGCACAGTATAACAGCCTCTGAAGCTACAGCATGGAGAGGATATGGTAACACAGGAGCCCTTCTGGCTCATTAGCATCATGTTAAAAGTTGACTTTAGAAGGAAGGAGGTCATGGATAACAAATATAAGAAGATACCACAGTCCCGGTGCCTGGATCTATGAGTAATGTCCCTGGTTTATCATGCTTGAGTTTGATGGTAGATTTCCTTTAAAGTTATTAGGACCAGGCTGCCACGCCACATACCGTCAGATGGCAGGTGTGACAATTTCTTTCCTTAACATTTGCAACCAACCAGAGAGTCACCTACAACCTGTGCAACCACTTACCTCCTCTTCATGCAGGTCAGGGCCGGCATTAGGCAGCGACAAACAGGGCATTTGCCCAGGGCCCTCTGTCCTAAAACGGCCCACGGCATTTGGACTTTTGTGGGCAGAGGATGTATTGCTCCTTTAATACCCCTTGGTTGAATGCTCCTATCTATCTATCTATCTATCTATCTATCTAAACAAAGAGAAGCAAGGCAGCACAACCTGTAATGGTTTTGGGTGCAGGATCTGTATACTCTGTGGCAAAGGATCCAAATGTAGTCTCAGGAAAGGCAGCAGCACTCCAAAGTGAAGTCAAAGCAGGGTGATCTTTTGAAATAAAGATCACCCTGCTTTGACTTCACTTTGGAGTGCTGCTGCCTTTCCTGAGACTATCTATCTATCTATCTCATATCTATCTCATATCTATCTATCTCATATCCATCTCCTATCTAGCTCTCTATCTATCTCATATCTATCTATCTATCTATCTATCTCCTATCTATCTATCTACCTCCTATCTATCTATCTACCTATTTCATATCTATCTATCTATCTATCTCCTATCATTTATCTCATATCTATCTATCTATCTTCTATCTCTCATAGCTTTCTATATATAATCTACTTTATATTTCTACATCTATAAATCTCTATCATCTTTTATATTTATCTTCTATCATCCATCTCCCTCTCATTTGTCAGTTTCTCCTACAGTCCCATATTACAGACACTTACCTACTACAGTGTGCAGCTACAAAGTGTTAGGACAGGACTAAAGGAGCCTCTGACTGACTGTGACTGCTCATAAAATAGTTGTATTTTGGGGCCCCACTTTGTCTTAAACCGTCCCTGATGCCGATGCTGCACGTAATGATGTCAGAAGGCGACCGCTTCCATCACTGAGATCTCCCGGGATCAGAGATCAGAACCAGGGACGCGGATCGGTCAGGTCAGTTCTGTAGCAGGGACTATGTAGTAAGGACCAATATCCTCACTAGTAAAACCCTCCTTGTATCCTTTGGTTATTAACATCTTTTCCTTTTCTTAATTGTTTATTTATGTGGATGGAGCTGTAATAAATTATTATTTTTGTTGGCAACGTTGTTACTTTGTTGTAACCCTTTCCCTGCTGCAACACACGAGGCAGGATCTGGTTGCAGGGGGGAGAGATGACTTCTACAAGACGTTAATAGAAGTATTCTTGTATCTGGAGCCACCACTAGGGGGAGCCTAAGAGCTTAATGCATACAGGGTGGGGTAAATTTATTAAAAATGGTCCTACTCTGTCCTCTACAAACATTTTATCAATTATGAAGCAGCAGATCTCGGGCCGTTTGTCCATCAGATGAATGTCGGAGGAGATTTGTTACTTTGTGTAAGTGATAGTAAATGTGTTGACCAAATTATCAGCCAAAAAATGCTGATGTGGGCAAGACGAAAAGAGCAGGGTGAGTAACCACTTGCCTATTCCTCACGTGGCGGAGGTGAATAAACATCGCTGTTTGCATAACCTGCCTGAAGGAATCTTCCCAATCTTTTCTCTAGAATCATAATCATGTGCTGAGGATCTGCTACAATGTGTCATCACCCCTATAAAGGAATATAATATACAGGTGTAAAATATTACCTTCTCCCTTTATATGCTTTCTACCACAAACAGCGCCACACTTCTCTGTAGGTTGTGTGTGGTACTGCAGCATTCAACTGAGCTGTAATATAATGCACAGCCTGCAGAGCGGCGCTCTAAAAAGGGCAGCCAAACTGCCCCACAACGGTGATAAGTAACCCCAGAACCCTGACAACCATAATGCCCAATAGAATTGACAGCTATGCAGACAATATTTCACTCCCAGGCATTGAACCCTGCCAGAGTACCCCCATAACTCCCCAATTATAGTGCCCAATAAAGGGGATTATGTAATGTTGCTCCTCGGGGGCGGGGAGTAACCTGTGATTGTCCAATCAGCAAAGTCACTTCCTGTGCTGGTCTCCAGAGATCACTGATGATGATGATGATTACTGGCTCCTATGGATGACATGCTGACCATCTTAAAAAATTGGGGGCACTTACTCATAGATCCAGGCACTGTGACTGTGCTATTCTACTTATTTTGGTTATCCCTGGCTCCTGCACCTCCCCGGTGCTATAGCTTCACAGGCTGCTACACTGTGCAGGAGCACCTCCCCTCTGCTCCATCAGCACACCGCCCTCCTGTACCTGCAGGGAGTTTTAGCTTACAGTTGGAGGCGGAAGTGTAAAAGCTTGTGATGCTACAGCACGGAGGGACTGTGGTAACACCCCTTCGGGCTCTTTAACATCATTTTAAAAGTTGATTTTCGGAGGCCATGGATAACAAATATAAGGTCATGGTGCATGGATCTATGAGTAAGTGCCCCTGGTCATGATGGTAGTGAATATACGAGCAGCTCTATAGCTTCGGGTAGTGCCGCAGTCCCTGCGCTGGAGACGGCAGGATGAGCTGAACTTCCTGATTATCATAAATCTATGAGTCATAAATTCTTCCTTCATTGTCTGGAACAACAGATCGTCTTCTGCCAATCTATCCCGACCATCAGATAGAACCAAACCCTCCTGAAATCAGCCCCGGGGCATAACCTGGCCTAGATCTGACAGCTGACTCACTGCCTACAGCCGGGCGACAACTATTACACTGATAATTACCAAAACCTGCAATTACATCTACATCCTAATGTGCCCTGTATATATCATTAGCAGATCATATAGATTATACACATACTGCCGGGAATGTGGTCAGACACACAGGGAAGCGTATGGATTTCTTCATATTTACCTATAAATATTCTTCTTTGTAAGTCATGTAACTATAAGCAGAGGAGTCATATTTTGCCTGAGATGAGTCAAGTTTAAAGGTCAATATACAAACATCTGTCTTCATTTCTATAGAACCTAGAAACATGTTGTGTCAAAATGAGCAGAGACGAGTCATATTTTACTTGAGATGAAAGGCTGCAGAGGGAGGGTAGTTTCAGTATCTTTTGTTCTGTAGCACCTAGAAACATACTGCTGGTGTCATATTAAAGATATGAATCTCTTTTTTGCAGGATTGTGGTTGTGACCTCCACAACCAGGAATACAGTAGATACAGGCATTCTTGCAGTACCACAAGATATACCCCCGCCCCCCCCCCCAATACATCTGAATTCGGCCTCCCACGGACCACCATGGCTAACAGCACCAGCCCCCTGTGTAGCACTCGTGACCCGGCAATCTGATTCCCTCCGCCCAACACCTTTGTGACACGTGATTTCTGTACAATGGTGGTTCTGCTCCGATGAACATCTCACCAACAAGAACAAAGTTTCTATTTTGTATGAAGGGCGACGCCGGAATGAGACCAAATGCGCTGCCACAAATACCGCAGCATAGTCCTAGGATGAGGATAAAACCGTCTTATGTGCTATATACATTTGTCTTAAATATAGGGTTAGTACAGAGCAAGTGCATCCAAACAGTCAGGGGGTAATGACAGGGGTAGCAGCCAGAGCAACTGCTATGGGGCCCCAGAATTTAGGGGTAATGGATGTGTATCGGGTGTGTATATGCAGTAAGCAGTGTTCTGTATATATACTCTATTTGTATGTGTGAATATGCTGTATATCTATATATGGTATTTGTATGTATGCATTTATTTGCTGTATGTGTGTACATGTGATGTGTATTTGCTGTATGTCTGTATATGATGCATGGGTGTATATGGTACTGTGTGTATATGTGATGTGTATATGATGGATGGGTGTATATGGTACAGTCTGTATGTGTGTATTTGCTGTATGTGTGTATATGTGATGTGTATATGATGCATGGGATTGTATGGTACTGTTTGTATGTGTGTGTGTGTGTATATGTGATGTGTATATGATGCATGGGTGTATATGGTATTGTTTGTATGTGTGTATTTGCTGTATGTGTGTATTTGCTGTATGGATGTATATATGTTGTTTATATTGTAAACAACGTTTGTGATTGTAACTCAGTGTACAAATATGTATATTTTTTTTAAGGTGAAGAGGAAGGGCCCCATTCAGAAGTCTGCCCTGACTCCCCTGCAAATAATGACAACCCCAGCCTCTAAATACGTAGAACATGAGGGATCATGGATACCACAAATTAAAGGGATACTCCAGAATGGAAGCTGCTAACACTTGTGACATTCAATGTAAGAAATAACAGGAATATCACACACTCTATGGTCCCTGCCGCCACATTCTCAACACTGAATATTAGGTCGCCACCTAGTGGTGAAATCTTTGTAGAACTCGATTCCTAATACAGGCGGTCCCCTACTTAAGGACACCCGACTTACAGACAACCCATAGTTACAGACGGACCCCTCTGCCCACTGTGACCTCTGGTGAAGCTCTCTGGATGCTTTACTATAGTCCCAGACTGCAATGATCAGCTGTAAGATGCCTGTAATGAAGCTTTATTGATAATTCTTGGTCCAATTACACCAAAAATTTTGAAACTCCAATTGTCACTGGGGCAAAAGAAAAAAAAATGTCTAGAACTTCCATTATAAAATATACAGTTTCGACTTACATACAAATTCAACTTAAGAACAAACCTCCAGACCCTATCTTGTATGTAACCCGGGGACTGCCTGTACATAATACTACTACACAATCCTCAACAACTGTCCAGGATAGTCCCATAACAGACAAGATCAGCAGAGAATTAGGCTCCGTCTACAATGTCTGTGTCAGTGGGAACATGCTATAACATTACAGGCGGTCCTCCAAAATCTGACTTTGCAGAACACTGCAAAATGTTCTTGTAACCTGCTGTTTAATTATCCGGCTGTTCTATACACAAATTCAAAATCTTAGCATTCCTATTGGTTGTTCCCTGTTTCATTTACCCATATACTCAAATTTTTTTGGTTTTGAAATGAGTTTTTTTAAACGCTTTTTGCCTTTTATACCTTTTTATTATGGCATGAAACGAGGACTAAAGATGGACGTCAATGTCCGGGGCCATACAACCCCTTTCATTAAAGAATGTGAAAATCAAATTAAAATATTGTACATTATAAAAAATTATAGACATGGAATATTGCCATTATCCAACTGAGTAGTGTTAATATACAGGCGGTCCCCTACTTAAGGACACCCGACTTACAGACAACCCAGGGTCTCTCTGTAGAGAAAGAATGGTGGGTCCAGCAGGATGAGCTTCAAAGATAATGGGGCACATTTACTAAGGGTCCGCAGAGCGCATTTTAGTCGGTTTTCCCATCGATTTCAGTTTTGTGCCGAATTGCCCCGGAATTTTGGCGCGCACAGATTTTGGCGCATCGCCCCCGGAATGCAAGCAACATAAATCGGGGGACGGGCCGTCGGATTTAACATTTAGAATTGTGCTGCAAGACACGCTCTGACAAGCACCGAAGAAGAAGGTGAACTCTGGCGGATGCAGGAAATTGGACGCACGACCTTAGTGAATCACGCAGGACCCGAATTCTCGTCGGACGACACACCGGTGGATTGCGAAAGGACCGGGTAAGTAAATCTGCCCCAATGTGGTTCTGTCAACCCCTTCTCACTTTTCCCACAGTTCCAAACAGCCAATGAATTGTCGTTTAAGTTGCCTGGGACTGCAGGAAGGTTTGGTCCCATTTGGGGAACTCTATCCTGGGGTGATGGACTGAGTGCCCACAGAAATGGCTCTGAGTGCCACCTCTGGCGCCCGTGCCATAGGTTCGCCACCACTAGAATATACAATGCGTTTATATTATGAACATACTGCGTAACAGCTTGTGCGTACCAACCGGCCTGGGTGCGCCCCCACGATGATGTCACAGGAAGCGCCAATTTGGACCACCACAGCATAGGGGCCAGTACCAATCCCGGCACTGAACATCGGGAACATACACAAGCAGACACCTGCCCTGGATGGCTGCTGTGCATGAGAGAAATGCAGAACACTGGTGTGAAATTGGCCTTACACATCTGTTTTAAGATGATGCGGTTTTGAATTTTAGTTGATCTTTCAAATGACAAAAACTGAACATGCGGAAAAACAGTTTAAATAACTGTATGAAAATGTCGCATTAGACAAAATCCTGCCCGTCCTCGTACATTTCCCATTTAGCAGCCCCTTGTAATATGTCACACAGACTTTTTAGGCCTCAACCTGATGTGCATATGCAGGACACAACACAGAAAAGGACAATGTTTGCCGAGTCTTGTGACTTCTATCAATGCAAATCATCATCTCGTGCAAATTTGCCTATTTAACATGAAACTTCAAATGTGTGCGGACAACCCTCTTTCTTTATAAGGTTACTAGTGGGCCGGACCCTCTCCAAAAGTCAATCACAAAGCCCCCCCCCCAGCCACCGCCATGACGCAATGCACATACACAGGGATTAAATGCTCCCATTCTAATGAGGACTAGGATAATACAAAGTGCGTGTTTGTGGGTGACGGGGGTCCTGTGTATGTTTATCCCCCTCCCCTCCAATCCACAATGCCTCTCATTTCCATAAGACTGTAGTAAATGGAGAGAAAACACTGCAGGAGTTGGGGAAACAATGGGATTAAATTTGTGTATCTCCCTTGACAGTAAAGGGTAAAGTGTGATAAACAGGCCCCAGGCCGGGGAGGGGGTGGTGGTGCCCACTGTGCACACCCATCAGGCCGGGGAGGGGGTGGTGGTGCCCACTGTGCACACCCATCAGGCCAGGCCAGGGAGGGGGTGGTGGTGCCCACTGTGCACACCCATCAGGCCGGGGAGGGGGTGGTGGTGCCCACTGTGCACACCCATCAAGCCAGGCCAGGGAGGGGGTAGTGGTGCCCCCTGTGCACACCCATCAAGCCAGGCCAGGGAGGGGGTAGTGGTGCCCGCAGTGCATACCCATCAAGCCTGGCCCCGATTTTGGCAATATGTTAAACGAAGAGTTTTCTCCAAATGTAGAAAACAAAGTTCTGAAAATTATCTTTTTTTTGGGGGGAGGGGTGTTAGTAAGGCATAAGGGGGCACTGGCTCAGACTACAGGGAAACAGATGTTTACTGCCTGTTCTGGGCACAAGTTGTAAGTGTAGACAATAGCCTGGGTAATGTGTAAACCACCAGAAGACCATAGTCACCCTCCCCCCCTCTTACTAAATAACCACCTCACTTCTGGCCATGAGGAGCAGCAGACCCCCATCACGTGTACATCTGGATCAGCTTTATGGATGTGTTCCTGTGCTCTCCGAAGCAGTGTGGTAGTTTATGACAGATAAATTTACCCCCCAAAAAAACATTCCTGAATCATCAGGGTCCATGTACTGATGTGGGGTCCAGCTCAACTCAGGAGTCAATTATTGCAGCCACCACTACCTAGTCCTACAGCCACCGATGGGTCGATACTAAACTTTGAGGCCTCGTCAGAACCCGCTACTTGGCACATTGCCGCACACTAGGTTTTTATTCCATCCCATACAGGATTAGATCTTTTTGGAGCCAAATACATCTTTGTAGCATAATTAAGGCTTCACAGACTAACACTTCACAGGTGACACACAACGGATCCGAGAGTCACATGTTATTGGGGTGCGAGTTCCGCTCTCGCAACGGTGACTGAAAAGCCGCAAACTCTGCCAGGAATAGGATCTGCTCCGAGTGGTGCGGCTTAGGCAGTCGTCTCAATAGGAGCCCATAAAAATTTTAAAGTTGTCTGTGTGCTAGTCATCAAATCGGCAGATTGCACACAGATAAAAACCACGTTGGGATGGCTGAAACCTGCGGAAATGGATTTGTAAGTTGATCAAATCCAACAGACTGGACAGAACTGATGTTCTTGCATCATACAGAAATAGGATGCAAGGAATCCCTGGCTGCTGCCTAAAGTACAGCAGCAGCACCAAGACCGTTCCAACACTGCGGTACTTGTAGTTGGAGGGTCATCTTAGAAATAACTCCGCCTACCCAAAAATATGTCATAAAAGCAAACTATTTAAACTCCATTTGGCAATGACATTGAGTTTTTATTTATAGCATTGTGTGTTTTTTGTATCAGACAATTATATTACTGGAATATCCCTTTAAGTGGTGGTCCCACTGCCTGTTCTCATCAGCTTTGCACAACATGGTGGCCATCTCAATGCTAGAGGACTTGGGACTTTTTGGTTTCTAATGGAAGCCATAAGTGGGGTAATAGTATACTGTAATAGGCTTCCTTTACACTTTAGGCCTCAGTTGTCTCTGCCTCCCATAGCAACCAACCAGAGCTCAGCTTTCATCTACTATCCAGCTGCAGCAAAATGAAAGCTGCACTGCGATTGGTTGCAATGGAAAAAATAAAGATTAGTTTCAGTTTAGAGATCTGTACAATTGTTTCTTTGCAGATTTGTCACGAAATGACGACTGCCACAGAAACATACCGATTTCTCCCAAAGTCCCCTATGACGAGATGACTATTAGAGTATATAAAAGCATTCATTTTAATCCTATTGACCAATAGTAAGAGAGCCAATGATCAAGACAGTGGGGCATGTGTGTGACTGTCCCCAGCCCAGTGGTGATATTCTGGCACCAACAGACTCCATAGCGCTGTACAAAAACATATAAATTCCATCAAGTACCACAAGACACACAATGTACATAATAAACACTCTTGGTTTATTTTTAACATGTCAAAATTAGTAATAACCGAAATTAATAAAGAAGAAATAAATTATCAAATGATATCAAAAAGGGCAAAAATGGAATAAATTAAAAGAAAAATATTTAAAAATTGCATCACTGCCAAAACAGAACATCTCGGGAATGACATTTTCTAAAGCTTATTATAAATATTGTTGCGTTTTTTTAGGTTTACGAGTAACAAAAAAAACTTTACAAATAAATTAGAATAAGATTAATATTTGGTCTCGTTCTTAAACTGGGGAATAAAGTTAAAGGATATAAGGCTTCTCGGAAGCCCTGGGTTGGTGGTCACCATGGCCCCATATAGACACATTGGGCTAAAAGCCCTTAAATTAGACACTGAACTGAATAAGTTAAGGTTTTTATCTACTGGAACACTGCCCAATATTGAGGACATACATATCTACAATGGTGTCAGCTCATGTTCAAGGGGTTCCACGTCAGAACAAGGACTGGGGTCCAGAAACAACAGAGGACATTGGTGGAGATCCATGAGCAAGGACTGGAATGGAACCGAGCTGCAATACCAAGTACAGCCAGTATAGAGCGCTGTGATTAGTATGGAGTAAGACCAAAGATAAATGCTACACACTTAAAAACTGCTCATCTTGGGGGTACAGGGCGTATACTACCCCCCTTTCCCCATAACAATAGACGCATGAATATATTTGATTGTTCATAGTTCCGCTATCAAAATCGGACAATTTTGAGGCACCAGATTTTTGGACAAGGTCTTTACAACCACAGAGTTTAGGAAGCTCCAGTAGGGTTACGTTTACACAGTCAATATTAAAGTTTGGATTTACTGAAAGCATGAGAACCCCCTTAAACTCGAATACACCATTAGTAGAGGGATCAATAATCCCTACACGCACGTCAGACCCCTGATGTAGACATGAGGGATGTGTAGATTCATACTGACAGATTGATGCCTAAAACAAGTGGATGATTAACTTATAAATACAAAACTACATTTAGGGGAAAAAAAAATAAATAAAAAAACAAGGCTAGACAATGCAAAAAAAACCATGGTTAAAAAAAAACAAAAAAAAAAAACAGTTTTTTGGTTTACTGCTACTGAATTTCAGCTTTTTCTTACAAAAAGAAGGACAATAACCACCCAGGACTGATAACAGCACCGGAGGATATACGGGAGCACTAGAAGCAAGGACTATTGCTAGAGGATACGTAACCTACACTAGGTGTTCTCATAGAAAACACTACTAATCTGCCCGAGGCAAACATAGAAGGCCTACAGATCAGAAGATCACCCTCTCTCTTTCAAAATACAAAGGGGGAAAAAAAAAAAAAAAACGTTTAAAAATGGAAATGCTGGATCACAGTCCATCATGAAACAGATCTAAGGAACCAGATCTACGCAAATGAACTAGTGTATGTTACACATCGGAGATCCTAGGGGACCACATTCTACAGATAAGAATATGACCATGAAAAAAATATATATATATATATCACCAAGTTGACCAAGGGGCAAACTGGCGGTGTCTTTGTGTTGGTCATGCCAACCAGTGTTGAAATATTGAAAGCTAGGTCAGTGTAATTCTTGGAAAAATATCCCTAACAAACCCACCAAGGTTCTACTGGAATCAAATCAATTCTTCGTCTTGGCCAAACATGAGGGAACTGGATAAGACATTAGTGATCAGCGTTTGAAAACATTTAAAAAAAAAAAAAAAATATGAGAGATAGATATTATCTCAAAAGGCAGTTAAAAGTTGGGGACCCCACCCACCCATAAAAACACCCGGAATGTACAAGTAATACCATCAGTGAGACAAGTCATCTGGACTATAGAGCTTTCATCTCATGAGATTGCCCAGAAATCCCCCAATTTTTTTTTTTTTTTTTTTATAGCGAGCCGGTTGTAGGACCCAAATTCCTAGTTGGACAAGGTGATAGACCTCTTGTGCAAAGTCCCCATTCCCCCCTTAGAATCTAAGTCACTTTGATCAAACAAATAAGATTCTGTACTACCACCCCTCTCAGCGCTCAATACCAGTAGGCAGTCAAGAAGGTGGTGGAGTCCAAGATTCCCATAAGCAAAAGAAGGGCTTTTAGTCAGAGAGAAAGCTGAAAATCGGAAGGCGCTTTGCTTCCTGCGAGTTACCACAAATAGTTATTGGCTCTTCTGTCTCCTCGGGCGATGGCAAGTCTTCCCACCTCTCAACCATCGGGGGCAAGTCTTCCCACTTATCAACGATCGGTAGTTCTCCTGGTTGTCCCCAGGGAGAAAGCTGCAGCGTAAGACCACCCACTACAGGGTTCTGCACAGTAGACTGAGGTGGAGACACCGAGCCAAATAATGGTAGACCTACTGCAACAGGAGATGAGGAGGAAGAGGAACCAGAACCAATGCTGGCAAATGGATTGGAGGTTGGGGTCACTGGGCTAGAGGGAGAGAAGGTGGATAAGGAAGTGAGTGAAGAAGCGAGAGAAGAGGAGAAAAGTGAGAGAGAAGAGGACGATGAGGAAGGGGATGACAGCGATGAAGATGGTATTCCAGAGCAGCTGACACTTTGTCTCAGCAGAGGAGGACGTTGTCCTTTGCTACTGCTGAACCTTTGTTCTTCAGCATTGTGGATAAAGTGGCAACGGGATCCGTATGGACAGAAGCCAATGGTGTGATAAGTCCTGCAAAGCTCCGTCTTGTACTTGGGATGTCTGTGCAGCCCCCGAAGCTCTGCCGCCCCATGAGCGAACTGACACTTCACGCCGTATTTACAAGAGCCGCTCTCCTGGAACGTGCGACAAAGCTCAGTCTTGTAACGAGATGTAGAGGATCTCGAATCAACCGGAGACTTTTTACTTTCCTCGATCATGCTGACGGAGCGGTCCGCTTGGAAAGGGATCCTTAGAGCGCTTGATGCTGGCAGCTCCGAATCCCGGCTCCATGGTGTTTGCAGAGGCCATGCTGTGGAATCCGCCAAGGGTTCCTCGCTCTTTGTCTCTTCATTGAGGTTGACCGGACAAGAGGAGTGCGCACCTTGTTGCTCTTTTTTAGGACTTTTCAAGCTTACACCTGCCAGCAGGGAGGCAAAATCCTATAAAATGAAAAAAAAAAATAGAGGAGAGTTACAATCACATTTTAGCATCTTAAACTTTTTAGGATTCCTTAAACTTCTCAGCAACATGGTTACATAATGTGACGCTCCTACAGCATGGCTGGCCCCGTTCAGGGAGAGTTGTGATCTAGTCCTATGACGAATGTTTGATTTCTTCTGACATCACCACCATCAGGGCGATGCGACACATTAGTGTTTTGATTCCGTTTTTAAACATGCATTTTCATTCTTAAAAAAAAACGCATGCGTTTTTGAAAAAACATCAATGTTTGACAGTTTTTCCCCAATTATCTTTAAATGGACTGAAAACGCATGCTTAAAAAACTGAACCAAAAATGCCATGTGTGGCATCACCCTCAGGTGGCTATAGGTCTACTCTTAACTGCACATGGTGAACCAGGACAATCAAAAAGGGCAAGTATACAGAAAACCATCTAGTGGAACGTTCACACAGGGCAGATTTGTTGGAACTGGTTATATTTATTTGTTTTGGTAGCAAATGCATGGGGCAGATCATAAGGTCTGTATCGAGAAGTAGTGGCAATGATACATTTCCCCTCATGGATTTTTGCAAGCTTTATATAGGAAACTTTTGTAACAAATCTGCTGCATGTGAATTCCCCCCCAATCACATCCACAGTCCTGATGATACTTGCACCAAAACACCATCATCTCCAGGCACAAACCATAAAACAAAAGGTGGCAACTTGGGGCAATATTGCAGGTTGGTGCAGTCAAAAAATGTTTAAAAACTTCATAAACAGCAACTTGAGAGAATGCAAAATAGTTTGGTAACAAATGCAACAATATAAATACAGAAGAAGAAAACATGAAAAAGTCCTCCATTCACACCCAAAGCAGCAACAAATTCACAACACCGTCTCCAATCACTAATGAATCAATTAGGTGAACATTCACATTCTAGAATGTTCCTCCTCAGTCTGTGAAAAGACCAGAAGATTTTAGGAGTCAGAATGAAGCTTTCATCAAGAGGCTAGGAAAGTGCTGCAGTGTGATGGAGTCAATCTGATCAGTACAATCACATTGCAGCAATCAGGTCTGCTCCAGGATTATTAGCAGATACCAAGTTTGGGCCTGACTCCTCTCCCCATCCCCCATACACATGGCTGCTGCTTTACCTTGGACAGGTCAGTGTCCAGCTCAGGGAAGGGGCTCAGCAGGCTGGAGGGCATGTTGTGGGGTCCTGCCGGCATGGGTGTTCAGGAGGTCCCTGCTACCACTTCCACCTCGTGTTGTGCAAAACTTAAATGTTTGTAAGCAGGGCAGATGGAGGGACCCTCATAGCACCCGCCTCTGACAGTCCCACCCACCCACACTGGTCCCACATTATCGATGATCACTACACAAAAAAAAGTTCCATCCCATCCCAAAACTTTCCCTCCTCCCCCTGTGAGGGGATGTCTCTGCATTACTCTCCTGATTCTGGGTCCTACAACATCATCTCATACATTTGCCTTCTCTCCATCTTTATTTGTACTCATGAATATAATTCCAGAGCAGCAGTGACCACTGACACCAGCAAGAGACGAGTCACTAGTTCTGTATGATATGTATATATATTTCTATAGTATGGACTATTTATATATTACCGCAGTTTTATAGTTTACATTTATGGTCAATGTTTCATTTCATTGTGAAAAATCAATCTTTCCCTAATGCAATTCTTCCTATTGTTCTCTACATCTTATCGCAAGCACATGTCATTATGTACCCCTCACCTCCTACCCAGGAATTATCACCCAACTTTTCTAGACGAAAAAATCTCTTAGGGCGCATTCACACGTTGCGCTTTAGTTGCGTTTTCATTGCATTTGAAACACATTACAACAGCTGAGGAGAGGAGATTTGCCTAATTACATTACTGTTTATGTTTGTTAACGTAATGTTAACATATGAGTTTTGTAAACTGAAATGTTAACCGTAATGTAATTAGGCAGATCACCTCTCCTCAGCTGTTGTAATGCGTTTCAAACGCAATGAAAACGCAGGTCAAACCGCGTCGTGTGAATGCGCCCTAACTAGTCATTTTTGATTGCATGCAAATTGCCATTCAGGAAACTGGGAAAGCTGGGTGCATAATTCTAAAATCCTACAACGACACCAAGGGTGATCTAGAGACTGCAGGGAAATAAATGCAATGTGACGCAAGACAAACGCAGCACAAAAGCCACGTATGACGCATATTGATGCATTTCAAGGGCCGCGGTCACACTTTACACTAGCAGTCCGTTTATAACGCGACGCTAGCGCACAGTGGGCGGTCCTCGGCCCCAACGCACATGTGGCCTCGCATTTTCGGCGCATTGCAAAGGCTTTAGCCCAGATCACATGCTACATTGCGTTTCCACTGCATCTGCTAAAACACAATGTAACCTCCGCATGTGATCCGGGCTGAAGCCTTTGGAATGCGTCATCTTCAGTGACATCATAATGTTCGCGTTCGCCCCCTTCTCTCTCAAAACCTAAAACCTGCAATTTTTTTTTTACGTTTCAATTCATTAAAGATTTAGTTCCTGTGACATAAAGTCCCCCCCCCCCCCCAAAAAAAAAAATCTCAATTTTTTTCTATTCTTGGTCACATGACTAATCTGACACTTGATGTCGCTAGGTTAAATTCGCCATGTAAGCCCCCAAGCGGGGGTCTTAGTATTGTATGACCAGGAGGGGCGGAGGAGTGGGGGTGCTCCTATTTACCATTGTAGTCTTAGAAGTTTACCAGCAAGACCTTAGTACTTCCTCATCCTGCATGAAGAGCCCCCTCCTGCCCTCCACCCCCACCCCCCAGGGCTGCAGGACAAAGGAGATCTTCTTTGTAGAGGTAGCAGAGCTGATGTGTGTGTGTGTTCAGTGATCCCAAGAAGATCTCCTCATAATAAGATGAATGGCAGGACACCCCCTCCCCCACTACCGGAGAAACTTATCCCCCCCCCGCACCCCCTTCTTTCATGTCGCTGCTATGCACACACTTTACACTATGTGTGTTTGGAAGATTTGGCTTAGGGTGAAGGTATTATGCTAATTTTGGTTTAAAAAGATTCAATAGAAGTTGAACGTATGAAATTTGGAGGCTTCTTTGCTGATCGCTGCAATAAAAAGCATCGACTCTTCGCAAATACGGACAAAATAAACAAAAAGGAGTCCCAAAAAAAAGCCAAAAGTCACCTATCTATCCTAATAATGTGTCATGTGACCAGAGGTAAAGCATCCATTGCTTCAGGCATGACTCCTCCCTGCCTGCAGGGGCAGCATTCCAGTAGATATTGGGGCACATTTACTTAGCCGGTCCTGCGGTGCGTTGTTCGGATTCAGGTCTGGCGCGATTGACTAAGATCGTGCGTCCAAATTCCTTCCTGTGACGCTGTTGCGATCCGCCGGACATCACCTTCTTCTTCCTGGTGCATGTGAGTGCTTGATCTTGCGACACAATTCCATTTTTAAATTCCGCGGTTTGTCCAAATCCGTCTGGTTCTTCGACGGCCAAACCCCCCGATTTCTGTTGCCTGCAGGCCGGCGCCGATGAGCCATAATCCGATCGCGTGCACCAAAATCCCGGGGCAATTCGGCGCAAAACGGGAATATTCGGGAAAGCCGACGAAAGTGCGCCATTTGGACCCTTAGTAAATGAGCCCCATTGTCTACAAATATGTTCATGTATTTGTATGCAGGGGTGTAACTACAAGGGTAGCAGCAAGGGATGAGCGGATCAGAACTTCAAGTTCAGGGCCAGGGTCCAGGTGCATCCTGCGAAACCGGACATATTGGCAGCCATGCCGCCAATCCATCATATTGACACCCTTAGTACTAGCCATAGTCGTGATTGGTCAGGGGGACACCCATAGGCAATCACAGCCATGGCTAGTTGCTTGGCGCATCAATATACTGTATTGACTGCATGGCCGACTATATGCCTGGGTATAGTCCTGGGTCGTGCTGGATGACTTGAAGTTCGGATCCAATCTAGTAGCATCCGTAGAAGCTGCTATGGGGCCCACACTGTTAGGGGGGCCTAACCATCTAACCTGCCACACTGAAGAATGGAGGATGCGCACTATTATATACATAGACTGTACAGCACAATATGGTGTGTCAATACTGTATACATGTGTATATATGGTGCACGTAAGATGTGTGTAAACTGTATGTATAAGTGTATCAATGTGTGTATATAAGTGTGTATATGTAAGTATATGATGTGTCCGTGAAGCACATGTGTATGTAACATTGTATGGAATATAGGAATGTGTATATACGTATAAATGTGCATTTATTGCATGTATGTGTGTCATCGTGACTGTACATTGGTAGAAGTATGAACATTATTCAATGTATAAATGAATCTGTATATGTGTATGAATACTGTGTTTGTATGAATGTGTGTACATATATATGTTTGGCAATATATTCATACCTGCTTTTGTTTATGAATATAAATATGTTTGGGATGGTAAATGTGTGAGTATATATGTATGAATATGTGTGCGTATGGGAGAAGATGTACAAATCTGTTTATATGTATATATGTGCACCTGTATAAGTACCAGTATATCTATCTACATGTTATGAATGTGTGTGTATGTATGAGGATCTGTGTATGTGTACATGTATGAATATGTATAAGTATCTGTGTGATGGTGTATATGTATATCTCTGTATTCAGGTCTTTGTGCAGTGCCGCCCATACATGCGGGCGCTCATACCCTGCCCCTGTGTGACTGAGCCCCATCACACCTGATGTCTTTGTAATGTGCTGGGGTCAGAGGTTAATGATTGTCTCCAGGATCATTAGGGGTCAGTATTAGCCGGGGATGTGTCGTGTCTCACTGTTTTGTACACTCATTACAGGACAAGACAAACAGGACAAAGGTCCCCGGTCACATTGTCCTTTCTCCATCATCTTCATACCCGGCCACCGTGTCACCATGTGGACGTGCCCCCTACATGGCGCCCTCTCCATCACATACCGCACTATGATATTACCGCCTACATGTAACACATCGGGGGGATTTACTAATTCGGCATCGGAGATCAGTCTCCGGAAAGCACAGCCCGATGTATTAAAGTGGCGCATGGCTGTAAGTAAATAATGGGTAGACGGTAATAATCAGTTGTGCGCCATAAAAATGCCGACATCAATGAGGTGTGCGCCAAAATCTAACATGGACTGCACCTTAATTTTGCTCTTTGATCAATTTTTTTCCTGGTCTATTGTGCGGCACAAATTGCGCCTAAAATTGCCGACAAAATAGACATAAATGTGACGGATAATTTGGAAATTCTGGGGGCAAACTCATTATAAATGATCCGCAACAATTCTGCGCCCAAAAAAACGAAAGATCCCGGCATTTTTTAGGTGCAGATACGATAATATATGTCCCCCATCATGGGTGATAAAACATGACAATTACTTCGGTCCTTGTCGCACAGCTGGGAAGTTGGGGTGACGATAACTCCGTCCAGCAGTTGTGCCCGCGGGTGATGACTGAGTTATAGGGTTTGGATGGTTGGCAGGTCCTGTACTTGTCATTTTGGGGGCCCTCTGACTGAGGACCTGTGTCTTGTACTCATATTGAGGTCCTGTCGTTGGCACTGTCATGTGGATTCTGACACTGCTATGGGGATCCTGTACTGGAGGCCCTGTGGCTGGCACTGCTATGGGGATCCTGTACTGGAGGCCCTGTGGCTGGCACTGCTATGGGGATCCTGTACTGGAGGCCCTGTGGTTGGCACTGCTATGGAGATCCTGTACCTGCTTCTTTTATGAGGGTTCTCTGTCTAGTACTGTAATTCGGATTTTGTGGCTCTCACTGTTCTGGAGATCCTATACCCAGCACTCTTATGAGGGTACTCTGGCTGGCACTATAAATTGGATTCTGTGGCTGGCACAGTTATGGATGCCCTGCGGCTAGCACTCTTATGTGGGTACTCTAGCTTGCACAGTAATGGAGATCTGGCGGCTGACACTGATAAGAGGATCCTGTTCTTGCCTCTTTTATGAGGATTCTGCGGCTGGATCCTCTACCTGGTGCTCTTATATGGGGTACTATAGCTGGCACTGTATTCTAGGTCCCGACAAATGTCATCTTTAGGCTGGCACTGTGGTTGGCACTGTCATGCAGGTCCGGCAGCTGGCACTTTTATGGAGATCCTCTACCTGGCGCTCTTATACGGGGTACTATAGCTGGCACTGTTATGGAGATCCTTTGGCTGGCACTGTATTCTAGCTCCCTCCTGATGTCACCTTTGGGCTGGCACTATGGTTGGCACTATCATGCAGGCCCTGCAGCTGGCACTTTTATGGAGATCCTCCCTGGAGCCCTTATACGGGGTACTATAGCTGGCACTGTTATGGAGATCCTTTGGCTGGCACTGTATTCTAGCTCCCTCCTGATGTCACCTTTGTGCTGGCACTATGGTTGGCACTGTCATGCAGGCCCTGAAGCTGGCACTGTACTGGAGATCCTCCCTGGAGCTCTTATATGGGGTACTATAGCTGGCACTGTTATGGAGATCCTCCCTGGAGCTCTTATATGGGGTATTATAGCTGGCACTGTTATGGAGATCCTTTGGCTCCTTCCTGATGTCACCTTTAGGCTGGCACAGTGGTTGGCACTGTCATGTGGATTCTATCACTGGCATGGTAAGGGTGCAGGGGATCTTTTTCGTACATAGAATTTAATTTTTTATTAATGTAATAAACCTCATTGGACGGTTCCCATGTGTGTAGATCCACTTCTGCTCTGGACCGCCGTGCAGCGGGCAGTACCACCTGTGCGTCCATTCCTGCCCCAGTGATAAGCGGCGCCTGCCTCTGGCCATGGAGTGATGCTCTGCACAGGCAATGAGGAGGAATGCTCTGCGGAGGATATGAGGGGCAGCAGCTGCCTGTCACTTGCTGTGCAGTAATGTACAGGGGGTAGGTACAGGGGCAGCTGGCTGTCATTAAGAGCAGGAATTTGTTCAGTGGGTTGGGGAGGTCACCGGGGTCTTAACCCTTCCATTCCACTACTCTGCAGCCAGATGTCTACAACCTATAAGACCCCCTCCCCTCCCCACCCGCTGTTTATTTCCAGTGACTCAGTGTTGTCTGCACAATATCTGCACAATCCCATCTGATGCATCACTGTCCAAATCCCAACAATACAAAGGGTTAGGGTGACAAAAGACTTGTTAAAATTAGGTTAGTTGTATCTGTCTCTAGGAAAGCTGGGTGATGGCCAGTGAGGACACTTCCTATGTTCCTGCACACAGCTGTCCGTGATCTGTCAATGTTCTATTTTCGGGGCACTTGTCCTGTTTGTATGGACCCAGACCTGGTTCTTGTCCTGGTTATCGGCAGGTTCGATCATACACTGCTCCAAACTCCAAAATAAGACATGGTGGGAGGTAGGTCCATAGGTAAGAGATGGCGGGAGGTAGGTCCATAGGTAAGAGATGGTGGGAGGTAGGTCCATAGGTAAGAGATGTTGGGAGGTAGGTCCATAGGTAAAAGATGGCGGGAGGTAGCTCCATAGGTAAGAGATGGCGGGAGGTAGCTCCATAGGTAAGAGATGGTGGGAGGTAGGTCCATCGGTAAGAGATGGCAGGAGGTAGGTCCATGGGTAAGAGATGGCGGGAGGTAGGTCCATAGGTAAGAGATGGTGGGAGGTAGGTCCATAGGTAAGAGATGGTGGGAGGTAGGTCCATAGGTAAGAGATGGCGGGAGGTAGGTCCATCGGTAAGAGATGGTGGGAGATAGGTCCATGGGTAAGAGATGGCGGGAGGTAGGTCCATAGGTAAGAGATGGTGGGAGGTAGGTCCATGGGTAAGAGATGGTGGGAGGTAGGTCCATAGGTAAGAGATGGTGGGAGGTAGCTCCATAGGTAAGAGATGGTGGGAGGTAGGTCCATAGGTAAGAGATGTTGGGAGGTAGGTCCATAGGTAAGAGATGGTGGGAGGTAGGTCCATAGGTAAGAGATGGTGGGAGGTAGGTCCATAGGTAAGAGATGGCGGGAGGTAGGTCCATAGGTAAGAGATGGCGGGAGGTAGGTCCATAGGTAAGAGATGTTGGGAGGTAGGTCCATAGGTAAGAGATGGTGGGAGGTAGGTCCATAGGTAAGAGATGTTGGGAGGTAGGTCCATAGGTAAGAGATGGTGGGAGGTAGCTCCATAGGTAAGAGATGGTGGGAGGTAGGTCCATAGGTAAGAGATGGCGGGAGGTAGGTCCATGGGTAAGAGATGGTGGGAGGTAGGTCCATAGGTAAGAGATGTTGGGAGGTAGGTCCATAGGTAAGAGATGGTGGGAGGTAGGTCCATAGGTAAGAGATGTTGGGAGGTAGGTCCATAGGTAAGAGATGGTGGGAGGTAGCTCCATAGGTAAGAGATGGTGGGAGGTAGGTCCATAGGTAAGAGATGGCGGGAGGTAGGTCCATGGGTAAGAGATGGCGGGAGGTAGGTCCATGGGTAAGAGATGGCGGGAGGTAGGTCCATGGGTAAGAGATGGTGGGAGATAGGTCCATGGGTAAGAGATGGCGGGAGGTAGGTCCATAGGTAAGAGATGGTGGGAGGTAGGTCCATGGGTAAGAGATGGTGGGAGGTAGGTCCATAGGTAAGAGATGGTGGGAGGTAGCTCCATAGGTAAGAGATGGCGGGAGGTAGGTCCATAGGTAAGAGATGGTGGGAGGTAGGTCCATAGGTAAGAGATGTTGGGAGGTAGGTCCATAGGTAAGAGATGGTGGGAGGTAGGTCCATAGGTAAGAGATGTTGGGAGGTAGGTCCATAGGTAAGAGATGGTGGGAGGTAGGTCCATAGGTAAGAGATGGTGGGAGGTAGCTCCATAGGTAAGAGATGTTGGGAGGTAGGTCCGTAGGTAAGAGATGGTGGTAGGTAGGTCCATGGGTAAGAGATGGTGGGAGGTAGGTCCATAGGTAAGAGATGGCGGGAGGTAGGTCCATAGGTAAGAGATGGCGGGAGGTAGGTCCATAGGTAAGAGATGGTGGGAGGTAGGTCCATAGGTAAGAGATGGTGGGAGGTAGGTCCATAGGTAAGAGATGGTGGGAGGTAGCTCCATAGGTAAGAGATGGTGGGAGGTAGGTCCATGGGTAAGAGATGGCGGGAGGTAGGTCCATGGGTAAGAGATGGCGGGAGGTAGGTCCATGGGTAAGAGATGGCGGGAGGTAGGTCCATGGGTAAGAGATGGCGGGAGGTAGGTCCATGGGTAAGAGATGGCGGGAGGTAGGTCCATGGGTAAGAGATGGTGGGAGGTAGGTCCATGGGTAAGAGATGGTGGGAGGTAGGTCCATGGGTAAGAGATGGCGGGAGGTAGGTCCATGGGTAAGAGATGGCGGGAGGTAGGTCCATGGGTAAGAGATGGCGGGAGGTAGGTCCATGGGTAAGAGATGGCGGGAGGTAGGTCCATGGGTAAGAGATGGCGGGAGGTAGGTCCATGGGTAAGAGATGGCGGGAGGTAGGTCCATAGGTAAGAGATGGCGGGAGGTAGGTCCATAGGTAAGAGATGGCGGGAGGTAGGTCCATGGGTAAGAGATGGTGGGAGGTAGGTCCATCGGTAAGAGATGGTGGGAGGTAGGTCCATGGGTAAGAGATGGCGGGAGGTAGGTCCATGGGTAAGAGATGGTGGGAGGTAGGTCCATCGGTAAGAGATGGCGGGAGGTAGGTCCATGGGTAAGTGATGGTGGGAGATAGGTCCATAGGTAAGAGATGGTGGGAGGTAGGTCCATCGGTAAGAGAAGGTGGGAGATAGGTCCATGGGTAAGAGATGGCGGGAGGTAGGTCCATAGGTAAGAGATGACGGTAGGTAGGTCCATGGGTAAGAGATGGTGGGAGGTAGGTCCATGGGTAAGAGATGACGGTAGGTAGGTCCATGGGTAAGAGATGGTGGGAGGTAGGTCCATGGGTAAGAGATGGTGGGAGGTAGGTCCATGGGTAAGAGATGGTGGGAGGTAGGTCCATAGGTAAGAGATGACGGTAGGTAGGTACATGGGTAAGAGATAACGGTAGGTAGGTCCATGGGTAAGAGATGACGGTAGGTAGGTCCATGGGTAAGAGATGGTGGGAGGTAGGTCCATGGGTAAGAGATGACGGTAGGTAGGTAGGTAGGTATATACAATGAAGGGAGATATATGTCGGGTATAAATCCATATCCGTGTGATGCATCTGGTTCCATCTTATCCGCCAGTTCTTGCCGCCCCCTGATATAAAGTTGATGCTTTGCCGCTCCCATCATGCCGTGCGCCGGGGGGGCTCCAGGGTTATGGTGGTCAGACCCCCCCATGCCCTCGACCTTCCACACCGATGGCAATGACTCTGGGACATGGGTCTCCACCTCGCTCATAAATTAGGAGTCCGCACACTACAAAGAGTTTATTGAGGTCTTTATGGGACGTCCCTCCATAGAGGACACAATGGCCGCCGCTCCCGGATGTATTGTCCGCGCTTTATGAGGAGCCGCCATCTTTTATTTATATGGAGGAGAATACAATTTATTGTCTTGTTGTTTGTTCTGAAAAGTGTGAAATCTGCTGTGAAATATTGTAACAGGTCAGCGGTCGATATTGGGAACGGGGTAAAAAGGAGACTAGGTCAACGGGGAGGGGGAAGGGGTTAATATTTAAAGGGGACTCATCACATGTGAAAACAAAGGGGACAATTGGGGACGGACTATCAAAGAGGAAGATATCTGGGAACTAAGCGGGTATATGGTTCCCTGTGTATTAGCTACATCCTATCCCCATATGTCTAAATGGACTCTCTATGGACCATATAATAGAGGGTCTCTATGGACCGTATACAAGGTACACAAGTCTCTATGGGCCATACACAGGGTAGACAAGTCTCTATAGACCATCGCTAAATCACTATTATCCATAAAGGGAGTAAACAAGTCTCTATGGATCATATAGAAAGTGCACATGTTTCTATGGACCATACAGTGGTTACACAAGTCTCTTTGAACCATATAGGTGGTATACAAGCCTCTATGGACCATATAGTGGATATACAGGTCTTTATGAACCATATAGATTGTACACATCTCTCTATAGATCATATAACGGGTACACAAGACTCTATGGACCATATAGAGCAGTGATGGCGAACCTATGGCACGGGTGCCAGAAGTGGCACTCCAAGTCCTCTCTATGGGCACCCAGGTTCATCCAAGTGCTGAGTTTGCCAAACAAGACTCAAGGCCTCTTGCACTCCCAGGACACTGGAAGGAAGCTACAATGATATTCCAAACTTCTCCTTCTTTCTACTGTATTGGTGTCCTCAGGTGCCTATACAATTTAAACCTGTGACAGAGCAGGGAGTAATAAATTACTGCCTAAATTGTCGCATTGGCACTTTGCAATATGTGGGTTTTGGTTGTAGTTTGGGCACTTGCTGTCTAAAAGGTTTGCCATCACTGATATAGAGGATGTACAAGTCTCTTTGAACAATATAGAAGGTACACAATACAGAAGGTGCACACATCTCTATGAAACATATAGAGGGTACACAATACAGAAGGTGCACACATCTCTATGAAACATATAGAGGGTACACAATACAGAAGGTGCACACATCTCTATGAAACATATAGAGGGTACACAATACAGAAGGTGCACACATCTCTATGAAACATATAGAGGGTACACAATACAGAAGGTGCACACATCTCTATGAAACATATAGAGGGTACACAAGTCCCTATGGACCATGTGGAAAGTACACAAGTTTCATATGGACCATTTTCTACTATATAATTGGACATCTCCTCATTACCAAGCCATGACCATGCAGGAGCCTGTGAGGTGGAGGAGGATCATGTATTCTATGCCGGTCTCCATCCCATAGAAGTAATGGCTGGAATGAGAAAAGAGTGGGATAGGATGGAGAGCACAATGCCGGAGGGTGGGAGGGGGTGATGGAATGGGGATGGCGGGGGCTTCAATCCCCATCTGCTTCTCCACATTCCTGTGATTCAGGCTCCAGGGAGGGATGGAGATGTATTGTCATGTAGAGCAGGAGCATCAATAACACATCCACCATCCATCCACCTATCTATATCTATCTATCTATCTATCTATCTATCTATCTATCTATCTATCTATCTATCTATCTCATATCTATCTATCTATCTCATATCTATCTATCTATCTATCTATCTATCTATCTCCTATCTATCTATCTATCTATCTATCTCCTATCTATCTATCTATCTATCTATCTCCTATCTATCTATCTATCTATCTATCTATCTATCTATCTCCTATCTATCTATCTATCTATCTATCTATCTATCTATCTCCTATCTATCTATCTATCTATCTATCTCCTATCTATCTATCTATCTATCTATCTATCTATCTATCTATCTATCTCCTATCTATCTATCTCATATCTATCTATCTATCTATCTATCTCCTATCTATCTATCTATCTCCTATCTATCTATCTATCTATCTATCTATCTCCTATCTATCTATCTCATATCTATCTATCTATCTATCTATCTATCTATCTCATATCTATCTATCTCATATCTATCTATCTATCTATCTATCTCCTATCTATCTATCTATCTATCTATCTATCTATCTATCTATCTCATATCTATCTATCTCATATCTATCTATCTATCTATCTATCTCCTATCTATCTATCTATCTATCTATCTATCTCCTATCTATCTATCTATCTATCTATCTATCTATCTATCTCCTATCTATCTATCTATCTATCTATCTATCTCCTATCTATCTATCTATCTATCTATCTCCTATCTATCTATCTATCTATCTCCTATCTATCTATCTATCTATCTATCTATCTATCTATCTCCTATCTATCTATCTATCTCATATCTATCTATCTATCTATCTATCTCCTATCTATCTATCTATCTCCTATCTATCTATCTATCTATCTATCTATCTATCTATCTCATATCTATCTATCTCCTATCTATCTATCTCCTATCTATCTATCTCATATCTATCTATCTATCTATCTATCTATCTATCTATCTATCTATCTATCTAAAGTTAGGAAGAGGCAGCACTCCAAAAATAGTTTCAAAAAGGTGGGGTGTCTTTATTCCATAAGCGACGTTTCAGCTCCTTATGAGCCTTTTTCAAGCATGGTCTTGCTTGAAAAAGGCTCATAAGGAGCTGAAACGTCGCTTATGGAATAAAGACACCCCACCTTTTTGAAACTATTTTTGGAGTGCTGCCTCTTCCTAACTTTATATTACAGTCCCCCTGCCTGGGGACTTACGGACTGTGCACCCACCAGAGTTGCTGTGCTGCTCTAAATTTTCCTTTTATCTATCTATCTATCTATCTATCTATCTATCTATCTATCTATCTCATATCTATCTATCTCCTATCTATCTATCTATCTATCTATCTATCTCCTATCTATCTATCTATCTATCTCATATCTATCTATCTATCTCATATCTATCTATCTATCTATCTCATATCTATCTCCTATCTATCTATCTATCTATCTATCTATCTATCTATCTATCTATCTCCTATCTATCTCCTATCTATCTCCTATCTATCTATCTATCTATCTATCTATCTATCTATCTATCTATCTATCTATCTATCTCATATCTATCTATCTCATATCTATCTATCTATCTATCTATCTATCTCATATCTATCTCCTATCTATCTATCTATCTATCTATCTATCTATCTATCTATCTATCTATCTATCTATCTATCTATCTCCTATCTATCTCCTATCTATCTCCTATCTATCTATCTATCTATCTATCTATCTATCTATCTCCTATCTATCTATCTATCTATCTATCTATCTATCTATCTATCTATCTATCTATCTCCTATCTATCTATCTATCTATCTATCTATCTCCTATCTATCTATCTATCTATCTATCTATCTCATATCTATCTATCTATCTATCTATCTATCTCCTATCTATCTCCTATCTATCTCCTATCTATCTATCTATCTATCTATCTATCTATATTCAAGGAAAACAGCAGCACTCCAGTTGGTAGATTCAATCAGGGTGATGTTTATTTCGGATGCATCCGAAATAAACATCACCCTGATTGAATCTACCAACTGGAGTGCTGCTGTTTTCCTTGAATATACTTAATTGGTCCGCGCCACGGATATCCAGATTTTGCACCCAGAACATTGGGGTTGTGCTGCCTTGGACTTCTTTTTGTTTTCTATCTATCTATCTATCTATCTATCTATCTATCTATCTATCTCATATCTATCTATCATCTATCTATCTATCTATCTATCTATCTATCTATCTATCTCCTATCTATCTATCTATCTATCTATCTATCTATCTATCTATCTATCTATCTCATATCTATCTCCTATCTATCTATCTATCTATCTATCTATCTATCTATCTATCTCCTATCTATCTATCTATCTATCTATCTATCTATCTCATATCTATCTATCTATCTATCTATCTATCTATCTCATATCTATCTATCTATCTATCTATCTATCTATCTATCTATTATCTATCTCATATCTATCTATCTATCTATCTATCTATCTATCTATCTATCTATCTATCTCCTATCTATCTATCTATCTCCTATCTATCTATCTATCTATCTATCTCATATCTATCTATCTATCTATCTATCTCCTATCTATCTATCTATCTATCTATCTATCTATCTATCTATCTCATATCTATCTATCTATCTATCTCATATCTATCTATCTATCTATCTATCTATCTATCTCATATCTATCTATCTCCTATCTATCTATCTATCTCCTATCTATCTCCTATCTATCTATCTATCTATCTATCTATCTATCTATCTCATATCTATCTATCTCCTATCTATCTATCTATCTATCTATCTATCTATCTCCTATCTATCTATCAATCTATCTATCTCATATCTATCTCCTATCTATCTATCTATCTATCTATCTATCTATCTATCTATCTCATATCTATCTATCTATCTATCTCATATCTATCTATCTATCTATCTATCTATCTATCTCATATCTATCTATCTCCTATCTATCTATCTATCTATCTATCTCCTATCTATCTCCTATCTATCTATCTATCTATCTATCTATCTATCTATCTATCTATCTCATATCTATCTATCTCCTATCTATCTATCTGTCTATCTATCTCCTATCTATCTATCTATCTATCTATCTATCTCATATCTATCTCCTATCTATCTATCTATCTATCTATCTATCTATCTATCTCATATCTATCTATCTATCTATCTCATATCTATCTATCTATCTATCTATCTATCTCCTATCTATCTATCTATCTATCTATCTATCTATCTATCTATCTATCTCCTATCTATCTATCTATCTCCTATCTATCTATCTATCTATCTAATATCTATCTATCTATCTATCTATCTATCTATCTATCTCCTATCTATCTATCTATCTCCTATCTATCTATCTCCTATCTATCTATCTATCTATCTCCTATCTATCTATCTATCTATCTATCTATCTCATATCTATCTATCTATCTATCTATCTATCTATCTCCTATCTATCTATCTATCTATCTATCTCCTATCTATCTATCTCCTATCTATCTATCTATCTATCTATCTATCTATCTATCTCCTATCTATCTATCTATCTATCTCCTATCTATCTATCTCATATCTATCTATCTATCTATCTATCTCATATCTATAGATAGAGTCTTGTGGCCCATGCTTGCTCCACTATGAATTATGGGAAGGGAAGTGTGTGATTACATTTTCCCTATTTTAGGCGCAGTCATCCGGGCCCATTAGACGCACATTTTATGCCACTTTGAAAGGTAAAGTCACAAACCGTGTCACTAATCCAAGTTCTGGATACTGTGCGACACTTTTGTGACAAATACCGCTACATCTTGTATTGCAGTGACGTGTCTCATCCATTAGGTGGCGCTCTAACACTGAAGTTACCCTCGAGGCCTCCAGAGACACCAAATACCTCGGCCTCCACATATTTGTCTTCTTCTTCAGCTTCCGGGACAGTAAATCTCTCTAGTATTTGCTAAAATTATAAGCAGTTCTTGCTGCTGGATGTCACTTCTCCGAAACTGGGAGCCTCTAACGTTATAATCATCTTTACTTATATGGTGCCAACTTATGTCATAGTCCAAAACAGACCGGACCCAAGAGCTGACAATCTGCACCTCATGTATTATACCGGTTCTTACTGCTGGAGTTGGAGGTTACTCTGATTCCATTAGCAGGTGAGGGGCTTCATAGGGTTGAGCCCCTTCTCTGACAACCTACCCCCTCAATGCTGCGATTCTGAGGCCTTGGTAGCCAGGATGCTCAGTGATGGTCTCTGGGATACCATGTATTCGGTGATGCACAGTTTTCAACTAATCCCACCCCCCAAAAAAGGACTAAAATTTGATTAAGAAGCAGCCCTATGTAACACAGACTTCTGCCATTAGAAACTGAAGCCCAACCCACAAAACACAATGGGGGTCATTTACTAAGGGCCATGATTTGCGTTTTCCCGACGTGTTACCCGAATATTTCCGATTTGCGCCGATTTCCCCTGTATTGGTCTGGCTCGGTGAACTCCAGGGCATTCAGATGCTTTTCAGATGCAGCGCCACCTGGTGGACGGCGGAGGAACTACCTTGATGAATCACGGCCGGACCCAAATCCACCGCAGAGAACGCGCCGCTGGATCGCGAACGGACCGGGTAAGTAAATCTGCCCCAATCCCTCAATAGAAAACTGTTTGATAACGATTGTAAAGGAAATCTAGCACATGGGTGCAGTATTTCACACTAAGGGTGCATTCACACTTTCCATTTTTCTGATGCAGTTTCCAATGTCCAAACCAGGAGTGGAGTGAAAAAAAAAATAAAACAGGAGTAGCACCTCTCTATGGTGTCACCCATTATGATCCACACCCGATTTTGGCATCTGAGAAACTGAACATGTGAGCGCACCCTCACACGTTGTGGTGTGTCCCCTGAAACGGGATCCGTTCTTACATTATCTCATATTGGCCTATTTTTGGAGAACATTGGGGCAGAATTACTTACCCGGTCTATTCGCGATCCAGCGGCGCGTTCTGTGCGGTGGATTTGGGTCTTCCGGCGATTCACGAAGGCAGTTCCTCCGACGTCCACCAGGTGTCGCTGCTGCGCTGAGGTCTGCCGGAGTTCACGATCCTATACTTGGTGGAGGTAAGCACGTGTCCCGCGTCACTTTTTTTTTTTTTTAAATGCAGCAGTGTCTCCGAATCCGTCGGGTTTTCGTTCGGCCACTCCCCCCGATTTCCGTCGCGTGCATGCCGGCGCCGATGCGCCACAATCCGATCGCATGCGCCCAAATCCCAGGGCAATACAGGGAAAATCGTTGCAAAACTGAAAAACCCGCCGGTAAAACGCGATTCCGACCCTTAGTAGATGACCCCCATTGTCTTTTAAAGGTATGCAAATGAGCCTCAGGGGCTCCTGTCAGCATCACAGAAGCCCCTTCTCACTCCCTCTTCTGCTAATTTTGCAAGTCTCTGTTTGGCTTTACTGCCCGAGTCCTATCATCCGTCTAAAGCCAGAGACCCACTCAAGTCAGATGGAACAAAGGGCTTTTGTGATGTAGATAGGAGCCCATGAGGCTCATTTGCTGAATTTTTAAACATGATTTTCTTCAAAACGAGGCTATTGGAAGATAAAGGAAGAGCAGAACTTGTATCAGGGGATAGATGCATGTGAGCTCGGTGTGCAATACTGCATCCATGTAGAATATTTCCGTTAAGGATGGAAATATTAAAGGACATCTACCACCAGGATGAAGGGTTGTAAACCCAGCACACTGACATACTGGTGTGTGCCCTCTCTGGCAGGATCTGCTCTTCCTTTACCTTCTAATGCCCTTGTTTGTACAAAAAAAAAAAGGCTTTGAAAATTGTGCAAATGAGTCTGAGGGGCTCCAGACTGAATTAAAAGCTGTTGAACCCGGAGCCCCGGTGCTCATTTGCATAATTTTCAAAGCCTATTTTTTGTAAAAACAAGGGCATAAGAAGCTAAAAGAAGAGCAGATCCTGCCAGAGGAGGCACACACCAGTATGTCAGTGTGCTTGGTTTACAATCCTTCATCCTGGTGGTAGATTTCCTTTAATATGTTACTCCACTTTCTACATGGAAAACTTTCATCCAGCATTCTGGGAACTTCAGGATTAAGAGGTGAAATTGCAGTTATACCTACGCGTTTCGACATTTGGTCTTCGGGGTGGTCTGGGGCTTATGAATGTGGTGAGATATACCAGGCGGATCATGAATGTTTTTGGAAAGAGACCCTTATATTCTATGGATCAGTGGTGGTTCCTGTACTTGGATCTCCATTCTCCACCAATGGTTGAGGTGACCCAAGTTCAGTTACATAAAAGTTCCGGAAATCCGGGTATTACAGCCTCAGCCCAATGATCCGGAAGCCTGAAACGCGATATTTATGGTCCCGTGTAATCTCTGAACTATGGTAACCTCTTACACCTGAACATCAGTCAAGGCCAAGTCTCCCGCGCGTTACGAAATCTTCTGCTATGAGACAGACGTGCGCGCGATCCTTCCCTTTTTATGTTTGTGTGTTTATGTCTTTGTTTCCTTCTTTTTTTGTTTTGCAATTTTTGCAACATTTGTTCCTGCTGAAGATGGTGGAAATTTCCATGGTAGAAAATTTCACAACTCGGGTATCGTAGCTGTTACCTAATAGGCCCCGGACGCCCCATCCCAGCATGCACCAGGTCATCCCAGCATGCACCAGGTCATCCCAGCATGCACTAGGAAGTCATCACACATTGTATAAGGAAGATACCAGCGCCCCCGCGCTCCAAGGACCAGGCGCTGCACTGTCTCTACCCCCTGAAGTTACACCCATATCTGCATAAATATACCTCTACATGTATCTCTGTACTGTGACATCACTGTGTGTATTATCTCTGTACTGTGACATCACTGTGTGTATTATCCCTGTACTGTGACATCACTGTGTGTATTATCCCTGTACTGTGACATCACTGTGTGTATTATCCTTGTACTGTGACATCACTGTGTGTATTATCTCTGTACTGTGACATCACTGTGTGTATTACCTCTGTACTGTGACATCACTGTGTGTATTATCCCTGTACTGTGTCATCACTGTGTGTATTATCCTTGTACTGTGACATCACTGTGTGTATTATCTCTGTACTGTGACATCACTGTGTGTATAACCCCTGTACTGTGACATCACTGTGTGTATTACCCCTGCTCTGTGACATCACTGTGTATTATCCCTGTACTGTGACATCACTGTGTGTATTATCCCTGTACTGTGACATCACTGTGTGTATTATCCCTGTACTGTGACATCACTGTGTGTATTATCCCTGTACTGTGACATCACTGTGTGTATTATCCCTGTACTGTGACAGCACTGTGTGTATTATCCATGTACTGTGACATCACTGTGTGTATTATCCCTGTACTGTGACATCACTGTGTGTATTATCCCTGTACTGTGACATCACTGTGTGTATATCCCTGTACTGTGACATCATTGTGTGTATTATCTCTGTACTGTGACATCACTGTGTGTATTATCCCTGTACTGTGACATCACTGTGTGTATTATCCCTGTACTGTGACATCACTGTGTGTATTATCTCTGTAATGTGACATCACTGTGTGTATTATCTCTGTACTGTGACATCACTGTGTGTATTATCCCTGTACTGTGACATCACTGTGTGTATATCCCTGTACTGTGACATCACTGTGTGTATTATCCCTGTACTGTGACATCACTGTGTGTATTATCTCTATACTGTGACATCACTGTGTGTATTATCTCTATACTGTGACATCACTGTGTGTATTATCCCTGTACTGTGACATCACTGTGTGTATTATCACTGTACTGTGACATCACTGTGTGTATTATCCCTGTACTGTGACATCACTGTGTGTATTATCTCTATACTGTGACATCACTGTGTGTATTATCTCTATACTGTGACATCACTGTGTGTATTATCCCTGTACTGTGACATCACTGTGTGTATTATCCCTGTACTGTGACATCACTGTGTGTATTATCTCTGTACTGTGACATCACTGTGTGTATAACCCCTGTACTGTGACATCACTGTGTGTATTACCCCTGCTCTGTGACATCACTGTGTATTATCCCTGTACTGTGACATCACTGTGTGTATTATCCCTGTACTGTGACATCACTGTGTGTATTATCCCTGTACTGTGACATCACTGTGTGTATTATCCCTGTACTGTGACAGCACTGTGTGTATTATCCCTGTACTGTGACATCACTGTGTGTATTATCCCTGTACTGTGACATCACTGTGTGTATTATCCATGTACTGTGACATCACTGTGTGTATTATCTCTGTACTGTGACATCACTGTGTATTATCCCTGTACTGTGACATCACTGTGTGTATTATCCCTGTACTGTGACATCACTGTGTGTATTATCTCTGTACTGTGACATCACTGTGTGTATTATCCCTGTACTGTGACATCACTGTGTGTATTATCCCTGTACTGTGACATTACTGTGTGTATTATCCCTGTACTGTGACATTACTGTGTGTATTATCCCTGTACTGTGACATCACTGTGTGTATTATCCCTGTGCTGTGACATCACTGTGTGTATTATCCCTGTACTGTGACATCACTGTGTGTATTATCCCTGTACTGTGACATCACTGTGTGTATTATCCCTGTACTGTGACATCACTGTGTGTATTATCTCTGTACTGTGACATCACTGTGTGTATTATCCATGTACTGTGACATCACTGTGTATTATCCCCTGTACTGTGACATCACTGTGTGTGTTATCCCTGTACTGTGACATCACTGTGTGTATTATCCCTGTACTGTGACATCACTGTGTGCATTATCCCTGTACTGTGACATCACTGTGTGTATTATCCCTGTACTGTGACATCACTGTGTGTATAGTAGTAGTGTAAACTAGTGAAGGTGTGTGGTGGATGGGGTTCTGTTTCCTTGGCCATGATGGTGCCGGGTGGCTGGTGGACGCTGGTGTCGGGCACTTCTGCTCCTGGTTGCGCTGGTTCCTATATACCACGTTGGGCGCTTTCTCTTCCAGCTTTTCCCTCCTCCTGCACGTGATCCCATTGTCTTTTTTGTAGTTTTCTTGTGCGTCAATCACTCGGGGACATTGTAACTTTCCAGATGAAAAATGATAAATTCTCCCCGTAGTCTGAGGCTGATGACAATCCCTGACACCGGACTCAGCAGATTTCACCCAAGGACACGGATCCTTTCCGCACCAGGACATAACAATAGAATCCCTGAGGATGTGGTGGGAGTCGGATCCGTCTGTACTTTCCTGTTCATCGTTTTTCATGTGAAAAAAAGGAAGTTCTGCTATCCCCTTGTTTGGGGCCCTGAAGCTTCTTATAATGTGACTATCCTGGGTTATGTTAGTAATCCTTGACCTTTGGGTCCCTCACGATTCCTCCTGGACCTTCTCTTCCCTTTGTTGTTCTGTATCTAGGTCATGTCTGGACCCGGATCTAGATCCATGTTCCCAAGTTTTCCCAGTTACTCAAGGACCAGGTCTTCATGATGGACATTTCTGCTCCCTTACTTTAGGACTATCTATGGGGCTTCTATGTGCCTTAGGACCTTCTATGGAGAAGCCTTGGCTATAGTATAGGATGGAGCGTACGTGCCTGGGAGATCGTACACCGAGTGTCCAAAGGTTGTGACGGATATTGATCTCCATATCCTGATTACTTTCCTATAGGTCTTAAGGATATCTCATGAAGCCCTTGGTGGACAGTCTTCGCATTGATGTGTCGTTGTTAGGGTCACGGGTTCTCCGCGTGGTTGGTTGAGGTTGAGCCGTCGATCACGTTTCGGGGGTTTGTTTACATAAATTGTAGTGAGTCAATTATTCGGTGGAATGAGGTAATGAGTAAACTCGTACAGACATTACCACCTTATCCAGTGAGTCAACATCAGCAGGTCTCCTGAGCTGTTACACATCTACAGTCACTGGAGGAGACACCTGCGGAATAGTTGGTCTTTCTACTGCTAGATAGCATCATGTCCTTATATTGTGACAAAGTCTCACCTCAACTGCCCAGAAATATGAAGTTTTCACATAATGTGGCCAGAATTATAGGAAATACTTAGTGAGGAACTTCTTCTTCCCTATTTCGAGAGCCTAACCCAGTGATGGCGAACCTATGGCACGGGTGCTAGAGGTGGCACTCAGAGCCCTTTCTGTGGGCACCGGGGCCATCACCAGACACAGACGGGACTCGAAGAATCTTCCTGCAGTTCCAAGTGCAACATCCCCCACCGGAGCCTAGCCCTTGAGGTGAGGCCTGGAGTCAGCCGGGGCCCGCGGTACCGGAGTGGCTGGCGGTTGCGGCCTAAGCACGCTATTGTCACGGTGCTTGGTACGGGGGAACCGGAGGGCTGTCCTACAGCCTGGCAGGTCTCCAGCAGGGTGGTGTTGGCAAGAAATGATGAGGGAGCGGCTGTTATAGCGGATCTCCCTGGGGCAACCCCTTAATGTCCCGAGTGTGAGTCTCTGGGTGATGGGCAGGGTGCCGGTGATGAAGGCAGCCGTATTAGCAGGGACCAGACGGAGACAGAAGTTGAAGAAAACAACTTACAGTTCTTTATTTGAACCGACAGGAACCGCAGCAACGTGCCTTTAACAGGTAGATGGAGTGCTGAGATGTGAGTTGGAGGGAGCCTCAGGAGATAGTTCACCAGCCTGGAAGTAGAGGGCAGGCTGGGAGGCAGCTGTGTCCTGGTAGGAAGCTTCAGCTTGTCCTGTAGGGCTTCAGGTATCACCTTCAAAGGTAAGATGATACCCCTTTTCCTCACTACACTAACTCTAGTCTAATGCTCCACTCTTCAGAGGCAGGGGCTAGGCTCTTCCTGCTCTGGTATGGGCTAGACAGAGATTTCTCACTCACTCACTGATTCTACTAGGATTCCACACTAGAATAATCCAGTCTCCAGAACATTCCTGGCCAGAGGTTTTATTACCTTCCTTTGGTCAGGTGGTGGCTGCTCCTCCAATCACATCTCAGCTTACAGAGCACAGGATGTAACACATATCATTGGACAACAGCATCTTGCATCATACAAAATACTTAACCTCTGCCTTGCCAGGCAGGATTCACCACTGCAATATCCCTATGTCCTGTCAGGACCATGTAATGTAATGGGATTACATGCAGGTGGGACGTATTCGCAAACCCTACCTCGCCATTGCATCGGCGAGGGTGTTGCATACCCCGGGGGCAATTGAAAGAGCCGCCCTCGGCTCGACTACAGATGTTTTGGGGCACAGAGGGGGCTAAGGGCACTTCTAGGAAGTGCAGGCTATGTGAGGTGTAGGGACAAACCGCCCATGGTCCTAGAGACAGGCACCTGGGTTGGTGTCGGACTAAGACAAAACATGTAGCTGTATAACAGTTGGTCGCTGACGCCATTAAACCGAACTGTACAGTAGGAAAGGTGTGGTGTCATGTCCTGTAATCCACTCCTTGCACCAAGGCCTGTATATTTGTTGTATCAACGCTTCTTCCCTGGCGGCAATTATATGGTGTCTATATGCATACATTGGCATATGTGACACAATAAAACATTGTACTACATAGAGACGGTCCGACACAGCCACTCTACAACCTGAAAAGCCTATGAAAGGGTTAATGCAGACTACTGGCATATATGACAGTGTGCAAACAGTTTAATTCACATTGGCTTAGGAGCCCAATGGGTACACATCTTGAACGTTACAAACGTTACAGAGGTGGATAGGCTACTCAGGGTAGCACGGTAGTAAATGTCTCTTTTCCTGCAAAGGAAAGGCATAAAAAGTGCAAACAGAATGTCCGTACCTAAAAGGAAGGCATTAAGTGCAAAATAGTAGTCAATGGCCACTTTTCCCTTGTAGTATCTGGCAAAAGTCTCTCAGAAGGTCTCTAGTGACAAAGTCCATCTTCTGGGTACAGCCCTTGATGTGGGGAAAAGTGCACTGAGAAGCAAAGGGTCTCCTCTATGAGTAGAGGGACAGGGTCCTTTGAAGAAATCTCTGCTGTGGCAGAGGAAGGGTGCTATCATAGCACAGGCCAATAATCAGTTCAAGGTATGTCTCTTGACTGAGATAAATATGGGTGAGAGTCTCAGGAAAGTCTCTGGCTCTTTGGGGTAAGGACAGAAATATACAATATGTACATAGTACAGTACCTGAAGCGGGCTACAGCCCTTCAGGGGTTAGTCTGCATCTTCTTCGGTGGTAAGTACTTCGGTGTCAGAAAAACGTACCTGCCTCCTGCTTCTGCGGGTCACCAGCTGGTACTCCTGCAGGTACGCAGGAGCTTTACCTTTTGTCTCCCTTTGAGACCTTCGAAGTTCCGGCCTGGAGAAGATAACAATCTCCTCATCGTCCTCCTCTGATTCAGGCGCTGGAGTCGGAGTCTCAGCTGGCTCTGATGTTTCAGGGGTTGCAGACAGTGGAGCCGGATCATCCTCCACAGGCAGCAGTATTGGAGACTGCGGTGGGGATGATGGTCTCTGCGAGGTACCTCTTACTGGAGTGGAAACAAAACAGAATTGAGGCACAGTCACAAGTTCCAAGAAACTGGGGGTAGGCGAACACAAGGAGGTCTGTAAGTTGGGGGTCGAGGTGAGAGGTGTAGACATAGGGGCAAAAGGACGAAGACATCTCTTCAGCCGGTTCCTATGTACCCGGAGTGGTGGACGGTCTCCTCTTGAAATCTCGTAGACTTCAGGGGAGAGACTGTCCCTAACTAGGTATGGCTCACGCTCCCAACGCCCATCTAGCTTACTTGTAGGATGGTTGTTGCGCAGCCACACTCGATCTGCTGGGGCAAGAGGCTCAGCACAGGCATTACGATCGAAGTCCCTTTTTTGTTTCTCTCGGGCCTCTTCCAACCGCAGATCCACAACTTCTCTGGCATCCGCCAGGCGCCTCTGGTGTTCGTGAACCCAGTCAGTCTGAGGGAGTAAAGACTGGGAATCAGGGGACTCCATGTCCCAGGTCATATCAGCAGGGAGATGGCCGTGTCTCCCGAACATCAGATAATACGGGGTGTATCCTGTGGAGCAATGAGTGGTATTGTTGTACAGGTACACTAATTCGGGCAATAGTTTTGGCCAGTCAGCCCTTTTTGCAGGGGTCAGAGTCCTCAGCATATTGATTAGAGTCTGATTCATCTTTTCACAAAGCCCGTTGCCTTGGGGATGATAGGCTGTGGTCCTCAGCTTCTTGCAGCCATATAGAGTGCACAGCTCCTGGAAGACTTGGGACTCAAATGCTGTTCCTTGGTCTGTAAGGATCTGGTCCGGACAGCCATAGGGGAGGATGAAGCTCTTCCACAGGGCCGCTGCGGTAGTCCTTGCAGACAGATCTCTGACAGGTACTGCAACCACAAATTTGGTATAGTGGTCGATGATAGTAAGGGCATAACTGTGACCGGATCTGCTGGGCTCCAACTTCACGTGGTCCAATGCCAGGATCTCCAAAGGCCGTTGGCTCACAATGGGACGTAGAGGGGCCCTTTGATTGTGTCGCTCTCCTCGAGCGATGGCGCAGGCTGGGCATTCTCGACACCAGGCTTCAATGTCGGACTTCATGTTGACCCAGAAGAATCGCCTTCGGAGGGTGGCTTCAGTCTTCTGAGCGCCAAAGTGTCCGGACTGGTCATGGTACATTTCCAGTACTATCTTGGCGTCCCTCCTGGGAATCACAATCTGGTATAGCCGGTCATAAGTGATCGGGTCCAGAGTTCTTCTCTTTAGCAGACCCTGGTGCATGCTCAGAGTCTTCCTCTGGCGCCACAATTGAGACAGTTCTCCATCAGCTCTTCTGCGCCGGATTCTTTCAGGCACTCGCCCACTAGAGAGATAGTCCATTACTTCTCCTATGGCACGGCTATCAGCCTGAAGACTCATCCAGAGGTCCTTTTCCGCAGGGGGCTCTGACTCTTCTTGAGGAGTAGCTGGCGCTGCCTCTGTCGGTAGGGAGTAAACTCTCTGGGCATCTTGACGCACAAACCGGGCATAGAATGCTGGCATCTCGACATCTTCCCACTGAGCATCCGTGGAGGGTCCCTCCCACTGGTCAGGGAGACGGGACAGAGCGTCGGCGTTGTCATTGGTCTTACCAGCCCGGTACTTGATGGTAAAGCTGAAATTGGCAAGTCTGGAGGCCCACCGTTGTTCCAGTGCTCCAAGACGTGCGGTGTTCAGATGCGCCAAAGGATTATTGTCTGTGAAGACAGTGAAAGATGATGCAGCTAGATAGTCCTTGAACTTTTCGGTCACAGCCCAGACTAACGCCAGAAACTCCAACTTGAAGGAACTATAGTTCTGGTCGTTTTGCTCCGGTTCTCGGAGGGAACGGCTGGCGTAGGCTATGACCCTTTCAGTTCCGTTTTGGAGCTGGGATAATACCGCCCCTAGACCTTGCTTGCTGGCATCAGTGTATAGGGTGAAAGGCAGACTATAGTCTGGATATCCCAACACCGGAGGTTCAGTCAGCCGTTGCTTGAGCATCTGGAAGGCAGCTTCTCGTTCGGCCGTCCACTCAATGGATACTCGGGAACGTTGGCTCTCTTTTGGCAGGCCCCTTAGAAGCTCTTGCAGGGGAGCCGCCAGCTGGGCAAACTTCGGGATGAAACGCCTGTAGTAACTGGCAAATCCCAGGAAGCTTTTGATGTCCCGTACGGTTGATGGGGTAGGCCAGTCGTAGACAGCTGCAATCTTCTCTGGATCTGGCTCAATTCCATGAGCGCTCACCACATGTCCCAGGTACTTGACGCTAGGTTGTAGCAGGTGGCACTTGGATGGCTTGACCTTCAACCCATGTTGGGTCAGGATTTGGAAGACTTCAGCCAGATGTTGGAGGTGGTCTTCATAAGTCTTGGAGTAGATGATGATGTCGTCCAAATATAGCAGGACGGTCTCGAAGTTGCGATGACCCAAACATCTCTCCATCAGCCTTTGAAATGTGCCTGGGGCGTTGCATAGCCCAAACGGCATGTTGTTGAACTCGAACAGGCCCATTGGGGTGGTGAAAGCCGTCTTCTCTCTGTCTTCTGGCGCCATGGCCACTTGCCAGTAGCCACTGGTCAGGTCCAGGGTAGAGAAGTAGGCAGCTGACCCTAGGGCTGCGAGGGATTCCTCGATTCGAGGCAGAGGATAGGCGTCCTTGTGGGTGATATTGTTGATTTTCCTATAGTCAACACAGAATCGAAGGGTTCCATCCTTCTTCTTCACAAGGACCAGCGGGGCAGCCCATGGGCTGTGACTCTCCCGGATAACGTTGGCTGTCTTCATCTCTTGTACCAGCTTTTTCACCTCTTGGTAGCGGGCTGGAGGTATGGGCCGGTATCGTTCCTTGATAGGAGGATGAGAGCCAGTAGGGATGGTGTGTTGGATCAGAGTAGTCTGCCCAAAATCCAGTGGGTGTTTGCTGAAGGCCTGGTGGTGCTTCATAACGACATCCAGGACACCTTGTACTTGGTCTGCAGGAGTAAAATCGTCATCTCCAATATTGAGCTCAAGCCACCAGGATTGCTCGGCAGGCTCATCTTCAGCACCTTGCTTCACTTCCAACTGTTGGGAGGCAGACAGAGAGGTTTCCACCAAGTCTTCAGGATGGACACTGAAGAGAGTGGCTACGGCTTGGTACTTTCTCAGATCCACTGGGGAGTCTCCCACATTTAGTAATCGAATGGGTACTTGTCCTCGGGATACAGTGACTAGGCTCCTGGCGGCTAGAATGGGCAGGTCTTCATCAGCTGGTAGAGGTTCTACTATCGCCTGGTAGTCTTGACCTTGGACGCCCATGCAGGCTCGACACCATACTAACGTCTCAGTCCCAGGTTGAAGGCGGACAGGTTGGGGATCCTTGATCCGGGCTCTGCAGATTTCACCATTAGGGCCAGCAAACTTCTGTTGCGCCGCTAGAACCTGCATAGTCTCCTGAATTACCTTCCGGGAACCGTTGGGCACTGTTGGCAGGGAGTCGTGGAGAGCCTTCAGCACTTCAGGGTAGCAGTTGCGGAGGACATTGGTACCCAGTACCAGGGAGAAGTTACCGTTTTCGGGCACACGGGTCACCACTACGCCCTGTCTGGATAACTCAGTGTCTCCAATGGTTAGCGTGGGCTCCCAGTAGCCGCGGATGGGTACGGGTTTTCCGTTCGTAGCAATAATGTTCAAGTAAGCCTTTGGAGGCTGGACTAAGGATGCTCTTCCTCGGCATTTCTCGAAGGCAGCACTCCGGAGGGTGGTCACTTGAGAGCCGGTATCAATTAAGGCCGGTAGGGTAACTCCGTTGATGGTCACATGAACCATGGGGCGAGTCCCCACGAACCTGGGCATCCAGTTAGCATCTCGGGGACTTACAAGTTCTTCCCTTGGAGGTCGTCCCTTAGCTCCAAGGGTTTGTCGTTTAACTGACGACAGTCATTCTCTTCATGCCCATATTTATGGCAGTAGCTGCACCGCTGACGGGGTTTCTTCTGACTCCAGGTGCTTAACGACTTCGCTTCTTTTGGGCGCTGTTTAGTCGGAGATTCACGAGGAGTAGCTGACCGTACCGGGTTCTCTGGAGGTTTCCTCCTCATAGCGGAGATAGTCACTTCCACCTGGGTCAACCGATCGAGGATTTTATGCAGGGTGTCCGCCAGATTAGAGACCTGTCCTGCTAAGTCAGCAACTTCCGTAGCCGCAGGAGTAGGTGATGTCGACTGCGTTGGATAGCAAGCTAGAGCAGATTCCTCCATTTCCACGGACTCAGGCTCTTTCTGCGGTCCAGTAGGCGGTCGGTCCCCTAATATGTCAATGGCAGTTTCCTTAAACTCAAGGAAGGAGGCCTGGGCATGTTGAGAAGAGATGATCTTTAGTTGACACCTTTGATTTCTATCAACAAGTCCATTAATAAATTGTTCCCTTAAGGTTTGATCAGAGGTTTCAGCGTCTTTGGGCTCCAGGCAGGTGATGGCCTTCCATGTCTCCTGTAGGGAGAGGGCAAAGTCTCGGAGGGACTCTTGGGGCTTCTGTCTTTTCCCGAAGAATTTCTGCTTCAACTCGGAGACAGTACACTTGTCAAAGGTGTTACGTAGCCTATCAAGAATCTGGACCACATTCTGACACTGTTCTCGGGGCCAAGACTTGACTTCCCGGAGAGCGGGTCCTTTCAACTGCCCGATGAGGATGCCCACTTTCTGTTCCTCTGTAAACGGACACAGGGCGAAGGTGGCTAACAATTTGTCTCTGAATTCAGAGAGAGTGTGTGATTCTCCCTCGTAGTGGGGTAACCAGGGGGCCCCCGGATAGTAGGGCATAGTCAGAGGCATCATGGTGGGAGTCCCAGGGGCACTAGCTGTAGCAGGGCTGAAGGGACTCTCTGGAGGACTTAACATGCTCCGGTACCCTGAGGAGGGACCAGGGGACGGGACTTGCGCCAGTCCCATATCTTCGTCCTGGGCGGACATGACTGGCCTAGCTGAGGGAAGTCTGTAGGGTTACACAATGTCCGTTGCTATGGGCGATGGCTAGAATGGGACGTGGGCACTTTAAGACACAGTCACTATTCCCTGGGAGGTGAGCCAATAACCTAGCATCGGAAACAATCTCTACCCCCCTTTAACTTCCCCAGCGGTACTCACTCAGGATCAGCCGCGGTGACAGGACAGCTCCGGTACACGAAGGTCTCCGTTCCCGATGTCCGGCAGGCAGCAGGGGCTCGGTGATGCTCAGCGGTGTTCCCCTCCAGTCGCAGGACACGTGCGCCGGACCTCCGGATGAGGCGCACGCTGTTGGCAGGCTTCAGGCGCGGCCTGCGCCGAAATCCAAGATGGCCGATTAACCCTCTTCGTTGCCGGCCACACTCGCTCCAGCTCCTCCTCCACGGTGCTTCGCGCCACTCGCGCAGGGGGCGGGGCCTAATGACGCCTCTGGAGTTCCCGCCAGTGAAGATTTGGCGGGCTTGAAATACTTGCTGCGCCACACGCCTCTGAGGTAAATGCTTCAGGCGCAGCAGCGCCGGATGTAGCAGAGCTGACACAGTTCTTGCAGGAATTAACCTCTTGAGTGCTGCAGCGGCGCTCGACAGCACGTGGCAGCAGTATAAAGTTCAATGTAAAACACACAAATACTTGGGCCTAAACCCGGATGGCAGCAGGGTTAGGCAGCACAGTCTTTTTCTTAATAAAGTACAGTCTTTAGTGCCAGGATAAGGCACAGAAGTATATATCCTGTGATTCGTGACGCCACTTGCAACATCCCCCACCGGAGCCTAGCCCTTGAGGTGAGGCCTGGAGTCAGCCGGGGCCCGCGGTACCGGAGTGGCTGGCGGTTGCGGCCTAAGCACGCTATTGTCACGGTGCTTGGTACGGGGGAACCGGAGGGCTGTCCTACAGCCTGGCAGGTCTCCAGCAGGGTGGTGTTGGCAAGAAATGATGAGGGAGCGGCTGCTATAGCGGATCTCCCTGGGGCAACCCCTTAATGTCCCGAGTGTGAGTCTCTGGGTGATGGGCAGGGTGCCGGTGATGAAGGCAGCCGTATTAGCAGGGACCAGACGGAGACAGAAGTTGAAGAAAACAACTTACAGTTCTTTATTTGAACCGACAGGAACCGCAGCAACGTGCCTTTAACAGGTAGATGGAGTGCTGAGATGTGAGTTGGAGGGAGCCTCAGGAGATAGTTCACCAGCCTGGAAGTAGAGGGCAGGCTGGGAGGCAGCTGTGTCCTGGTAGGAAGCTTCAGCTTGTCCTGTAGGGCTTCAGGTATCACCTTCAAAGGTAAGATGATACCCCTTTTCCTCACTACACTAACTCTAGTCTAATGCTCCACTCTTCAGAGGCAGGGGCTAGGCTCTTCCTGCTCTGGTATGGGCTAGACAGAGATTTCTCACTCACTCACTGATTCTACTAGGATTCCACACTAGAATAATCCAGTCTCCAGAACATTCCTGGCCAGAGGTTTTATTACCTTCCTTTGGTCAGGTGGTGGCTGCTCCTCCAATCACATCTCAGCTTACAGAGCACAGGATGTAACACATATCATTGGACAACAGCATCTTGCATCATACAAAATACTTAACCTCTGCCTTGCCAGGCAGGATTCACCACTGCAATATCCCTATGTCCTGTCAGGACCATGTAATGTAATGGGATTACATGCAGGTGGGACGTATTCGCAAACCCTACCTCGCCATTGCATCGGCGAGGGTGTTGCACAAGCAACTTAAAAGATGCTGCTTTCAGTCATATTTTGATACTTACTTTGCTACTTGGGACTGTAGGAAGAGGGAGAATGAATAGACAGGGCCGAATTATCTTTGGAGGACCTCCTGCTGGACCCTACAGGGTTACAGAGGGACACTGGAAAGAAGCTAAAATCATGCAAATTTTCCATCTTTCTACTGTGTTGCTGTCCTCAGGAGGCCAATATGATTGTTGAAGAACAGGGAGCAGTAAGTTACGCTTTAATTTTTGGTTGGCACCTCGCAATAAAAAAGGGGGGTATTGGGTGTCTTTTTAAGCACTCGGCAGCTAAAATGTTCGCCATCACTGGCCTAACCCATTGACACAACCCCCAATGATGTTCCGTTTCTTCCCTAAGGGCAAAGATGACCATTTTATTTTACTCTTTTACGTTAACATTACTCCACACAACAGCCGCATTATTAGCTGCCGTCTAGTCGCACTTCTGGAGGTGGGGAACTCCTTTATAACAATGGCCATCTGTCTTCTCTATGGGATTGGAAGAGGTCTGGAGGATCTCGGAAGGATCACACAAGATGAAGTTTGAACCTAGTCTTGTAGGTGGCCATGTACGTTAGATGGAAATTTGCTCATCCAGATAATTTTGATAGGAATGGCTAAATATCTAATATACAGGTTATAGGGTTGTCCCGACTCTCCTCCACCAGAAGATGTTGGGAGAAGGAACATCTTGGATTTCAGGTGGAATAACTGTTGGCCGGATGGGTATCTGACAGATATCTACATATTTGGCCTGGCTGCCTGGTGGAGGTCAGGTGACCCCATTTAATAGATCAGTGGGCCCCCCAAGACATATCATATGGATACCATCAACCCTCACCTTGGCAAGAAAGCCAACCTACCCAAACCTCCCTTCCCCAAGTATAAGCTGCCGGTAGACCACATATAGTCTTCCATAGATATCAGATACCGGTCAGTCCCAACAAAAATCACTAGGTTCTGCTTTCTTCTTCCATCTAGTACATTTGGTCAGGTCTACAGGTATCAGCATCTTGGCATGAGGACCTTCAGTAAAGAGTATTCACGTACAGGCATAGACCAGGTTTAAGGGGACGTGTAACTCTGAGCCAGGGTTTGTCTATTAGAAGAATAGGAGGCTGTGACTTCCTTACTGACTTCTCCATACACTTGTGTCCAGGAAACGTACACAGGTTATTTTGAGCGATTAGAATACCAGCGGCATGCGTCATACAACAATCCGTGTAGGACATAAAAGGAGTTTCTAATTTGTATTTTTATGTATGTTATTAGTCATCGAGCACAGATTTGGTACAACGTCCACTATAACTCATATGGCATCAATAAAGCTTAGATTTGTGTGAAAACCTCTATATTAGGACACGTATCATACATGTGCACCATCCTGGAGTTCTCTTCACGACCTGCAGCCAACAAAATGGTTACTGGTCACATGTCCATTTATATATCCATATCTAGAGTAACTGGGGGGGGGGGTCACATTCTGAGATGTGATTGTCCATTGTGGAGAACATGTCTTGAATATTTTGCGTTAACTGGTCTAGTACTAAAGACCAGACTTAAAGGGATTTCCAAGATGGTGATATTAATGATACATCCCTAGGACTGGTCTTCAATATCAGAATTATGGGTTAACATAATGTCAATTCTTCTTGCTGGATGTTAAGTCTTCTTGATGCTTTCATGATTTCTTTGATTTTATCCAGTTCATTGTCATCATCTTTTTCCTTCAACTGTTCTGAGAGTAAGCGTCTTCTCCAATAAGTTGAGTCTTCATCTTCCCATTCGTCCTACAGGTTTGAAGGGTGGCTTGATTTAGTTCAGTCTTAACATGTCTTGTCTTGGTGACCTTATGACATAGCGAAAGCCCCATAGCTTCCAAAAATATCTTATATCTCCTGCTACTTTTTGAATCTGGCTCCAAGAAGACACCTACCGGATGTATCGTCCATTAGATGTTATAGATTGTAAATCAATCAATAAGAAATAGACGCTAAAGACAAACGATTGGCTCCAAAGTCACCACCAAACAAGACCACATCCAGATGTGGCAATTAAACCACGAAGATGTGTATATTCCCCTGAGGCCGTCTTTCCCCATCCGTCATGACCTCCATTCACACTAAGCTGGTGGAGACTTCTTCACTACACCCGCGCTTGCATGTCCTGGAGACCTTCCCCACATCTAGTGTCTCTGATGGAGTTCCCCTCACCACGTAGCTAATAGTTCTCTCACCCTGGTCGTTCACCAAACCTCTCTTCACGGGAGTGTAGCATCGCAAGCCGGTTACACAAAACACAACATCACCAATAGCATATAAACTTGGGTAGTTCTTGCCTTACCGAAGTTAAGAAGGAACCTCCAACTTTGCCAAATACTTCAAGCTTTACCAAACCTTATTGCCCATCGGCCTGCTTCATACCTTCCCCCAATAACCTCATTATTATTATTATGACCCTGCACTTTCTGCCGTGTTATATAGGCCAGCCTTGTCCTTCTGGCTTGCACTGAGCCCCCAACCATCAGCACTAAATAACACACATCTGGCACAGGAGGACTGTGAGCTCTTGTGCTCACTTTCACCTGCCGTAGGCGTCCACTTCCTGTGTCAACCATGCGATCTCTGTAGCCTCGGCTGTTTTGAGTCACATGCGGTGTGTAGGTTTTGTTTATTCTGTGGGTTCTGCCTCATTTCGAGTTCCTTTCCATTTTTTTTTTTTTTTTTTTTAGCAGAGACAGGTCTGTTGATTGATATCACTTTGCACTTTGAGTTATTTGTGTGCACCTTACACTCGGATAGTTGTGTGCCAAGATATGAACGAGATGGAAAACATGAGTATTTCTCTTCCAGGATGACAAGTGTGACCACATGTAACTGTAATCCTGTGACCAGCAGCTGTGCGAGACATCATGCATGAAGAGGCCGTGCCGGAGGAAGGTAAACACGTCCTACACCGGGCTCTAGACACTGGAGGGGCCTAAATAAAGACTCGCAGGCCCCGGGGCAAAAGTTTAGCTTGGGGCTCGTACACAACTTTTCCTCATGCCCATCAGTACCTTTCAGCAGATCATTTATGGACCATTTATGGAGGACCACCAGCAGGTTCATTGTCGTGGTCTCTTGAAAAATTAATTCCATAGGTCCAAAGATTTTCTCACTAACCCTAAAATATCTTTATGTTTTATTGGAATAAAATAAGACTATTTGGCCGATGGCTGGTAGTTCTTGGACATGTATGAACGTCGTTGTGGTGGACATCAGGTCATTACTTTCTCCAACGTTCCACCAGTTCCCCGGCCTCTGACGCTCACAGCAGGTGGGGCCTGAGCACCCAAAGTTAGTGTCTCCAGTCAATCCCATTCCACTCCTGGCTGGTCCTTGACCTTGATTCTGAGTCCCCTTCCTTGACCTTCCAGCTGATGCTCCCCTATGCCATGACTTTGGCTTGTTACTGATCATTCTCTGCCGGGCCTCCAGGTACATTGCACTGGCACGTACTGACCCACAAGTGTCAGCTGCCACCGATGGAAGACTACTCTGAGATGTAGACACCCGGTGACCCTGTAAAGAGATTCCTGTATAGGTGGTTAAAGAGTAAAAACCAAAGGGGAACCTTAGATACCATCCTTATGAAGGAACCCAAAGTCAAACTGGATAGATGGCATATAAATCCATAACCGCTCTTGTAAGTGTCATAATATTTCCTTTATAGTTCGCTTTAATCTGCTGGGTCTGTGTAGGTCCAGAACACAACCTTCAAGAGGTAATGGAATATTACATGTTATTGCATCAACTGCATATCTTTTCTCTAATAACCACCCTAAAGTGAATCCTCATCTTTCAGCACCACATGATTTGTACTTCTATCTTGACAGGACTCCTAAGAGAGCCATTAAGAGTCCTGATAACCCCACCCAAACACAGTGATTGGCAGTGAGAGTTCTAATGACTCCGCCCACACACAGTGATTGACAGTCTTTTGAAATATGGACAGCTTTCGATCACTGGGTGTGGGCGAGGTAATCGGGACCCTCTCTGTCAATCACTGGGTGTGGGCCGAGTAATCAGGACTCTTTCTGTCATTAATGTGTGTGGGTGGGGTAATTAGGACTCTCCCTGTCAATCACCGTGTGTGGGTGGAGTAATCAGGACTCTCCCTGTCAATCATTATGTGTGGGTGGAGTAATCAGGACTCTCCCTGTCAATCATTACGTGTGGGTGGAGTAATCAGGACTCTCCCTGTCAATCATTATGTGTGGGTGGAGTAATCAGGACTCTCCCTGTCAATCATTGTGGGGGTGGAGTAATCAGGACTCTCCCTGTCAATCATTACATGTGGGTGGAGTAATCAGGATGCTCCCTGTCAATCATTATGTGTGGGTGGAGTAATCAGGATGCTCCCTGTCAATCATTATGTGTGGGTGGAGTAATCAGGACTCTCCCTGTCAATCATTACGTGTGGGTGGAGTAATCAGGATTCCCCCTGTCGATCACTGTATGTGGGTGGAGTAATCAGGACTCTCCCTGTCAATCATTACGTGTGGGTGGAGTAATCAGGACTCTCCCTGTCAATCATTACGTGTGGGTGGAGTAATCAGGACTCTCCCTGTCAATCATTATGTATGGGTGGAGTAATCAGGACTCTCCCTGTCAATCATTGTGGGGGTGGAGTAATCAGGACTCTCCCTGTCAATCATTGTGGGGGTGGAGTAATCAGGACTCTCCCTGTCAATCATTACATGTGGGTGGAGTAATCAGGATTCTCCCTGTCAATCATTATGTGTGGGTGGAGTAATCAGGACTCTCCCTGTCAATCATTACGTGTGGGTGGAGTAATCAGGATTCCCCCTGTCGATCACTGTGTGTGGGTGGAGTAATCAGGACTCTCCCTGTCAATCATTACGTGTGGGTGCAATAATCAGGACTCTCCCTGTCAATCATTACGTGTGGGTGGAGTAATCAGGACTCTCCCTGTCAATCATTACGTGTGGGTGGAGTAATCAGGACTCTCCCTGTCAATCATTATGTGTGGGTGGAGTAATCAGGACTCTCCCTGTCAATCATTGTGGGGGTGGAGTAATCAGGACTCTCCCTGTCAATCATTACATGTGGGTGGAGTAATCAGGATTCTCCCTGTCAATCATTATGTGTGGGTGGAGTAATCAGGACTCTCCCTGTCAATCATTACGTGTGGGTGCAATAATCAGGATTCTCCCTGTCAATCATTATGTGTAGGTGGAGTAATCAGGACTCTCCCTGTCAATCATTATGTGTGGGTGGAGTAATCAGGACTCTCCCTGTCAATCATTACGTGTGGGTGCAGTAATCAGGACTCTCCCTGTCAATCATTACGTGTGGGTGCAGTAATCAGGATTCTCCCTGTCAATCATTATGTGTAGGTGGAGTAATCAGGACTCTCCCTGTCGATCACTGTGTGTGGGTGGAGTAATCAGGATTCTCCCTGTCAATCATTATGTGTGGGTGGAGTAATCAGGACTCTCCCTGTCAATCATTACGTGTGGGTGGAGTAATCAGGATTCCCCCTGTCGATCACTGTGTGTGGGTGGAGTAATCAGGACTCTCCCTGTCAATCATTACGTGTGGGTGCAATAATCAGGACTCTCCCTGTCAATCATTACGTGTGGGTGGAGTAATCAGGACTCTCCCTGTCAATCATTACGTGTGGGTGGAGTAATCAGGACTCTCCCTGTCAATCATTATGTGTGGGTGGAGTAATCAGGACTCTCCCTGTCAATCATTGTGGGGGTGGAGTAATCAGGACTCTCCCTGTCAATCATTACATGTGGGTGGAGTAATCAGGATTCTCCCTGTCAATCATTATGTGTGGGTGGAGTAATCAGGACTCTCCCTGTCAATCATTACGTGTGGGTGCAATAATCAGGATTCTCCCTGTCAATCATTATGTGTAGGTGGAGTAATCAGGACTCTCCCTGTCAATCATTATGTGTGGGTGGAGTAATCAGGACTCTCCCTGTCAATCATTACGTGTGGGTGCAGTAATCAGGACTCTCCCTGTCAATCATTACGTGTGGGTGCAGTAATCAGGATTCTCCCTGTCAATCATTATGTGTAGGTGGAGTAATCAGGACTCTCCCTGTCGATCACTGTGTGTGGGTGGAGTAATCAGGACTCTCCCTGTCGATCACTGTGTGTGGGTGGAGTAATCAGGACTCTCCCTGTCGATCACTGTGTGTGGGTGGAGTAATCAGGACCCCCCCTGTCGATCACTGTGTGTGGGTGGAGTAATCAGGACTCTCCCTGTCAATCATTATGTGTGGGTGGAGTAATCATTGCATCAATCATTATGTCCTTTCATTTTTACTCAGAGATCCTGTTAATAATAATAATAATGATAATAATCCTGTTCTCCAAACAACCGAAATCACAGAATTGGGGGGACCCTTACATATAATTTATCCTCCTCTCATCCCTGCAGCCGTTCTGTCAGATGTTTTCATTACAAGTCATTGGGGCACATTTGGCATCAGGGGAATTTTTATTTTATTATTTTGTCTATGATTTATAATTTTATTATGTGACATTTCTACACATTATTTTGTTGTACATGTGTGAAATTTGCAGGAAAACCAAGTTTGATGTTTCCATTTTCTTTGGCTTTGTGACAGATTATTTCTCATGACTCCACTCATTGCGTTGTGAATGTGTTCATTCAGATGTTGGTTGTGGGTCTGTGAAAAAACAACACAGAGGCCGCGCTATTTTCTATTTTGGTTCTGAGGTTAATCCTGTATGGAGAGGGCTTCAAGGCTGGGCTCCCTCCATATAAAGTGGGTGTCTGCTGTATTATACAGCAAACACCTGCCATATGGTGCCAGCACTGATACTGAATGTTAACCTCTTAAAGGGGTTTTCCCATGAACAAAAGTTAGGCCCTATCCAGGGGCCTGCCCCCTTCTACTGGAAAGTAATATATGAGCAATCAGACCCCCCTAAGGTTCACCAACCTAGGGGGCCTGAAAAATTGCAAAGAAGAAAATGTAAAAAGCAAAAAAAAAAAAAAACCAAAAATATATAAAAATTCAAATCACCTTCTTTTCCTAAAACCTATTTTTAAGTAAATGAACAATCAGTGTCACAAACCTAAAACCAGTCCAGTTTGTCAAAATATAAAAAGAATTATCCCCTACATTTAACACTGTAGTGAAAAAACACAAACTCCCAAATGTCTGAATCAACGCTTTACCATATGTAAAACAGAAAACGATGAAAAGGTTGTACAGTTCTCACAAGGAAAACTTTAGCCCATCCCACAAAAATGACACCTTACACCGACCCATACACCAAAGTATAACATTTCTTTATTGGAAACTTTTTTTTTTTTTAACCTTAACAAAAACCATATACATTTCCCTGATTGTACTGACCCCAAAGAATGCTGAACCCTCGAGGCTTTTGTTTTTGTTTTCTAGTCTAGTAAGTGAATTTTATAAGAGTGGGCAAACTTGACCTACCTGTCGTGGAGCTGCGTCCTGTCTGGAGGGCAGGTCATGCCTGGGTCTTAGTGGGCACATTGATCAACCTGAGCAGGGGAGAGGTCACCATTGAGGGCAGTGATTGGTCTCCTGGTGAAGTGGTGCCACATGGCTGCACCATCCATGAGGCGAGTTGAGCCACTTGCCTCAGGTAGCACCTCGTTCATCAAGACAAGGAGCAGCATCAGGATCTACAAAGCAGGACCTGCCTAAAAATAGTTTCTCTTCACACTTGATTTCTGCATGGAGAACCCACTTACCTGATGCATTACTATTGGATGGGGTGGAGGAGGCACCATTGTATAGTGCGCCTCAGGCGGCGGAGAGTTTCGGTTCAGGGGAACAGACAGGTAGATAATGTCATTTACTCACATTGCTGCATTGAAGAACCTCTCTAAATGACTCCACCACTTACCCACGGCTCAGCAGTGACATTCTGCAGGGGGTGAGGTGCGGTCTGGACGGCGATTGTTTACACCTCTTCATGACCGGAGGACATTTGCCACAGATACGTGACCTTTTGCTAAATGTCAAAAAGTGATAAATTGAACTAATCTCCCTGCTCCTCCCGAGCCGCATGTGTCGAGAAGCAGATCAATGAGAAAAAGGGCACAAATCGATCATAAATGCATCAAAACAGGAACAGACAAAACTGAAAAAAAAACAAAAAAAAGAAGTGAAAATAGACAAATCTAATAATAATGAATGCGCCTCGATGTCTCTGTCCACCTGCGGAGAACTTCCGCCCCCACACAAGAAGAAAACTTTCCACCGGTGATCTGAACAAGAAAGTATTGTGGTTGCCGCTGCTCTCCAGTACATGGGGGGGGGGGGGGGTCAGGTATTTTTAGCAATTTTCTACTTATTGGTCTATTACTAGTGGAGAAAGAAGTTATATATGACCTGTTGTGTCACAACCGGTGGTCACCCACTTCACCAGAATATCCATTGTCCGGTCATATACAATAGCCCGATCGGTATGGATGGATCAGCGGCAGGGCCGGATTAAAGGAGGGGCTCATGGGGCTCGAGCCCCTGGGCCCCAACCACTTTCGCTTTTTAAGGGGCCCCCACCAGTTGCTGACTGTCTCCATGTGCAATGCGCAGCGGCCCGTGGCCGCCCGCAATGCACATAGGGGAATAGGATGACAGCTGTGTCAGTGAGACACAGCTGCCTTCACTGGGGGAGATTGCCGAGATCGCCATTTTCTACAGGGGTCTGGCGGCTAAAGTATACAGGGGGCTGGTGGCTGTATACTACAGGGGGCTGGTGGCTGTATACTACAGGGGGCTAGCAGGCTATATACTACAGGCGGCTGGCTATATACTACTGAGGTCTGGCGGGCTATGTACTACAGGGGTCTGGCGGGCTATATACTACAGAGGCTGGCAGGCTACATACTACAGGGGGCTGGCAGGCTACATACTGCAGGGGGCTGGCAGGCTATATACTACAGGGGGCTGCCAGGCTATGTACCTCCAAAAACATTGTTTGAACAGCCCCGACCAGTTTGCGCCCAGGGGCCCCCACCACCCTTAGTCCAGCCCTGATCAGCGGCGCAACATAGGCGCTGCTTATCCTTTGTGCTAACCACTGTTGTCATGTTACTGCGATGTAGTATGCTATATGGTTCTGTGCTTCAGGATTTTGATGTATCTTCTACTGAAATTTAAAACAATCCACCAGTGCAAAGCCAAAAATACATAAGTACATAGCCAATGTACAGGAAATATATATATATATATATATATATATATATATATATATATATATATACGCTGCCTCCATCTGCCTGTTGTCCTGTCACAAAATGGCTGCAGCAGATTCAGAATAGGCCTCCCCTCTCTGTCGGATCTCGATGATGTCATGTGATCAGCCACAGGTTTTGGAGGTGGTCATGCCCATGTCTCCATGGAGACATGCTGTGATTTCATGTGATCAGATACATACACGGGGTACACGTTGCAAATGTAAAAGGACCTTAGATGACATCACCCTGGTCACATGACATAGAGTGGCCACTGATGTAACAGAGCTCTCAGTGTTCCATACAGCAGCATGTCCTAGCAGTGAGACCTGTCAATCAGAAACAAGGAGGCGGAGCAGTGCAGTGAACACTGCATGTACCGGACCCCATGACTGTCATTGGACTCACATTAGGTAAGTTGCCTATAAGTTTACAAACTGATTTTTTTTTAACGTTGCAGCCATGGAATGGAACCACTGGGGGCAAGGGCAATGCTTTTTCATCATAGTTTTAAATAAAGTTTTTATTTTGGGTGAGGAAACACGCTTGGTATAATTGGAGAAGCTACAATCCTAGAATATTAATGATCATTTAAAGGTACTGTTGCTACTAATAACACAGAAATGTATGATTACACAGCTACAATCCTGGAGTATAAATCCAAATATCACAGTCCTGCTGCTGCTAACAACACAGAAATGTATGATTACACAGCTACAATCCTGGACTATAAATTCACATATCACCACAGCCCTGCTGCTACTAACAACACAGAAATGTATGAGTACACAGCTACAATCCTGGAGTATAAATCTATATATCAGAGTCCTGCTGCTACTAACAACACAGAAATGTATGAGTACACAGCTACAATCCTGGAGTATAAATCTATATATCAGAGTCCTGCTGCTACTAACAACACAGAAATGTATGAGTACACAGCTACAATCCTGGAGTATAAATCCATACATCACAGTCCTGCTGCTGCTAACAACACACACAAATGTCTGATTACACAGATCTCCAGGGACAATACCTAACACTGTCTGCAGATTCCCTATAAAGTGACTAAGCTCTTGGGTATGCTGTATGCTGGCCCTGGCGTCTGACTCTGAGCGTTACTTTCATGCACTTGTTTGCAGTAGATGTGGCAGAAACACCTGGACTCGATCATCTGGAGACGCATCTCGGATACATTTGGCCCGATGTAACGTTGTAACGTTTCCACAGAATTCTACGCCTTTTGCCCTTTAATTAAAAATCCCCTGTGATCCCTCCTTCCCCGTTTTGTGGGGTGATATTTCATCAATCGGTCTGGGACGTATTAATAGCTTTGTTCTGCGATGCAGAAATGAAACAGTTGTGAAAGAGGAAGAATACAATCTACAGCTGGGGCACATTCTCTCTGCAGACTTTGCAAATACTTTGCCCATAAAAGCAGAAACTGGAAAGAGGAAGTGGATGGGGGAGGGGTGACGATGACGACGACATGGGGGGAGGGGGGGGACAAAACATCTCCCCGAACAGGGCAGGTTACTGCCAAAATAGATTGGATGAAAGGCTCTATTGTATAAGAGGACACAACCTGATGACATTATGTATTAACCCTGCAGGGCATCTAGAGAGACCTCCAGAGAATGTGTAAAGTTCTGTGGTTGTTCCAGACAGGGGGTCACCTGTAATGCAGGGGCCCAGGTGTATGTGTGAACAGCGCCTGCTAGAACTAGCCAAGACCCGGCCTAGCCAAGAGGCGCAGAGCAGTGACCCCAGCCAGCCAAGAGGCGTAGAGCAGTGACCTGGCCTAGCCAAGAGGCGTAGAGCAGTGACCTGGCCTAGCGAAAAGGTGTAGAGCAATGACCTAACCTAGCCAAGAGGCGCAGAGCTGTGGCCCGGCCTAGCCAAGAGGCGTAGAGCAGTGACCCCACCCAGCCAAGAGGCGTAGAGCAGTGACCCCACCCAGCCAAGAGGCGTAGAGCAGTGACCCCACCCAGCCAAGAGGCGCAGAGCAGTGATCCCACGCAGCCAAGAGGCGCAGAGCTGTGGCCCGGCCTAGCCAAGAGGCGTAGAGCAGTGACCCGGCCTAGCCAAGAGACGTAGAGCAGTGACCCCACCCAGCCAAGAGGCGCAGAGCTGTGGCCCGGCCTAGCCAAGAGGCGCAGAGCAGTGACCTGGCCTAGCGAAAAGGTGTAGAGCAATGACCTAACCTAGCCAAGAGGCGCAGAGCTGTGGCCCGGCCTAGCCAAGAGGCGTAGAGCAGTGACCCCACCCAGCCAAGAGGCGTAGAGCAGTGACCCCACCCAGCCAAGAGGCGTAGAGCAGTGACCCCACCCAGCCAAGAGGCGCAGAGCAGTGATCCCACGCAGCCAAGAGGCGCAGAGCTGTGGCCCGGCCTAGCCAAGAGGCGTAGAGCAGTGACCCGGCCTAGCCAAGAGACGTAGAGCAGTGACCCCACCCAGCCAAGAGGCGCAGAGCTGTGGCCCGGCCTAGCCAAGAGGCGCAGAGCTGTGGCCTGGCCTAGCCAAGAGGCGTAGAGCAGTGACCCCACCCAGCCAAGAGGCGCAGAGCTGTGGCCCGGCCTAGCCAAGAGGCGTAGAGCAGTGACCCCACCCAGCCAAGTTGCGTAGAGCAGTGACCCCACCCAGCCAAGAGGCGTAGAGCAGTGACCCCACCCAGCCAAGAGGCGCAGAGCAGTGACCCCACGCAGCCAAGAGGCGCAGAGCTGTGGCACGGCCTAGCCAAGAGGCGTAGAGCAGTGACCCCACCCAGCCAAAAGGCGCAGAGCTGTGGCCCGGCCTAGCCAAGAGGCGTAGAGCAGTGACCCCACCCAGCCAAGAGGCATAGAGCAGTGACCCCACCCAGCCAAGAGGCGCAGAGCAGTGACCCCACGCAGCCAAGAGGCGCAGAGCTGTGGCCCGGCCTAGCCAAGAGGCTTAGAGCAGTGACCCGGCCTAGCCAAGAGGCGTAGAGCAGTGACCCGGCCTAGCCAAGAGGCGTAGAGCAGTGACCCGGCCTAGCCAAGAGGCGTAGAGCAGTGACCCGGCCTAGCCAAGAGGCGTAGAGCAGTGACCCGGCCCAGCCAAGAGGCGCAGAGCAGTGACCCCACCCAGCCAAGAGGCGCAGAGCTGTGGCCTGGCCTAGCCAAGAGGCACAGAGCAGTGGCCCGGTCTAGCCAAGAGGCGCAGAGCAGTGGCCCGGTCTAGCCAAGAGGCGCAGAGCAGTGGCCCGGTCTAGCCAGGAGGCGCAGAGCAGTGGCCCGGTCTAGCCAGGAGGCGCAGAGCAGTGACCCGGCCTAGCCAAGAGGCGCAGAGCAGTGACCCGGCCTGGCCAAGAGGCGCAGAGCAGTGACCCGGCCTGGCCAAGAGGCGCAGAGCAGTGACCCGGCCTGGCCAAGAGGCGCAGAGCTGTGGCCCGGCCTAGCCAAGAGGCGCAGAGCAGTGACCCGGCCTAGCCAGGAGGCGCAGAGCAGTGACCCGGCCTAGCCAAGAGGCGCAGAGCAGTGACCCGGCCTAGCCAAGAGGCGCAGAGCAGTGACCTGGCCTAGCCAAGAGGCGCAGAGCAGTGACCCGGCCTAGCCAAGAGGCGTAGAGCAGTGACCCGGCCTAGCCAAGAGGCGTAGAGCAGTGACCCGGCCTAGCCAAGAGGCGTAGAGCAGTGACCCGGCCTAGCCAAGAGGCGTAGAGCAGTGACCCGGCCTAGCCAAGAGGCGTAGAGCAGTGACCCGGCCTAGCCAAGAGGCGTAGAGCAGTGACCCGGCCCAGCCAAGAGGCGCAGAGCAGTGACCCCACCCAGCCAAGAGGCGCAGAGCTGTGGCCTGGCCTAGCCAAGAGGCACAGAGCAGTGGCCCGGTCTAGCCAAGAGGCGCAGAGCAGTGGCCCGGTCTAGCCAAGAGGCGCAGAGCAGTGGCCCGGTCTAGCCAGGAGGCGCAGAGCAGTGGCCCGGTCTAGCCAGGAGGCGCAGAGCAGTGACCCGGCCTAGCCAAGAGGCGCAGAGCAGTGACCCGGCCTGGCCAAGAGGCGCAGAGCAGTGACCCGGCCTGGCCAAGAGGCGCAGAGCAGTGACCCGGCCTGGCCAAGAGGCGCAGAGCTGTGGCCCGGCCTAGCCAAGAGGCGCAGAGCAGTGACCCCAGCCAGCCAAGAGGCGTAGAGCAGTGACCTGGCCTAGCCAAGAGGCGTAGAGCAGTGACCTGGCCTAGCGAAAAGGTGTAGAGCAATGACCTAACCTAGCCAAGAGGCGCAGAGCTGTGGCCCGGCCTAGCCAAGAGGCGTAGAGCAGTGACCCCACCCAGCCAAGAGGCGTAGAGCAGTGACCCCACCCAGCCAAGAGGCGTAGAGCAGTGACCCCACCCAGCCAAGAGGCGCAGAGCAGTGATCCCACGCAGCCAAGAGGCGCAGAGCTGTGGCCCGGCCTAGCCAAGAGGCGTAGAGCAGTGACCCGGCCTAGCCAAGAGACGTAGAGCAGTGACCCCACCCAGCCAAGAGGCGCAGAGCTGTGGCCCGGCCTAGCCAAGAGGCGCAGAGCAGTGACCTGGCCTAGCGAAAAGGTGTAGAGCAATGACCTAACCTAGCCAAGAGGCGCAGAGCTGTGGCCCGGCCTAGCCAAGAGGCGTAGAGCAGTGACCCCACCCAGCCAAGAGGCGTAGAGCAGTGACCCCACCCAGCCAAGAGGCGTAGAGCAGTGACCCCACCCAGCCAAGAGGCGCAGAGCAGTGATCCCACGCAGCCAAGAGGCGCAGAGCTGTGGCCCGGCCTAGCCAAGAGGCGTAGAGCAGTGACCCGGCCTAGCCAAGAGACGTAGAGCAGTGACCCCACCCAGCCAAGAGGCGCAGAGCTGTGGCCCGGCCTAGCCAAGAGGCGCAGAGCTGTGGCCTGGCCTAGCCAAGAGGCGTAGAGCAGTGACCCCACCCAGCCAAGAGGCGCAGAGCTGTGGCCCGGCCTAGCCAAGAGGCGTAGAGCAGTGACCCCACCCAGCCAAGTTGCGTAGAGCAGTGACCCCACCCAGCCAAGAGGCGTAGAGCAGTGACCCCACCCAGCCAAGAGGCGCAGAGCAGTGACCCCACGCAGCCAAGAGGCGCAGAGCTGTGGCACGGCCTAGCCAAGAGGCGTAGAGCAGTGACCCCACCCAGCCAAAAGGCGCAGAGCTGTGGCCCGGCCTAGCCAAGAGGCGTAGAGCAGTGACCCCACCCAGCCAAGAGGCATAGAGCAGTGACCCCACCCAGCCAAGAGGCGCAGAGCAGTGACCCCACGCAGCCAAGAGGCGCAGAGCTGTGGCCCGGCCTAGCCAAGAGGCTTAGAGCAGTGACCCGGCCTAGCCAAGAGGCGTAGAGCAGTGACCCGGCCTAGCCAAGAGGCGTAGAGCAGTGACCCGGCCTAGCCAAGAGGCGTAGAGCAGTGACCCGGCCTAGCCAAGAGGCGTAGAGCAGTGACCCGGCCCAGCCAAGAGGCGCAGAGCAGTGACCCCACCCAGCCAAGAGGCGCAGAGCTGTGGCCTGGCCTAGCCAAGAGGCACAGAGCAGTGGCCCGGTCTAGCCAAGAGGCGCAGAGCAGTGGCCCGGTCTAGCCAAGAGGCGCAGAGCAGTGGCCCGGTCTAGCCAGGAGGCGCAGAGCAGTGGCCCGGTCTAGCCAGGAGGCGCAGAGCAGTGACCCGGCCTAGCCAAGAGGCGCAGAGCAGTGACCCGGCCTGGCCAAGAGGCGCAGAGCAGTGACCCGGCCTGGCCAAGAGGCGCAGAGCAGTGACCCGGCCTGGCCAAGAGGCGCAGAGCTGTGGCCCGGCCTAGCCAAGAGGCGCAGAGCAGTGACCCGGCCTAGCCAGGAGGCGCAGAGCAGTGACCCGGCCTAGCCAAGAGGCGCAGAGCAGTGACCCGGCCTAGCCAAGAGGCGCAGAGCAGTGACCCGGCCTAGCCAAGAGGCGCAGAGCAGTGACCTGGCCTAGCCAAGAGGCGCAGAGCAGTGACCCGGCCTAGCCAAGAGGCGTAGAGCAGTGACCCGGCCTAGCCAAGAGGCGTAGAGCAGTGACCCGGCCTAGCCAAGAGGCGTAGAGCAGTGACCCGGCCTAGCCAAGAGGCGTAGAGCAGTGACCCGGCCTAGCCAAGAGGCGTAGAGCAGTGACCCGGCCTAGCCAAGAGGCGTAGAGCAGTGACCCGGCCTAGCCAAGAGGCGTAGAGCAGTGACCCGGCCCAGCCAAGAGGCGCAGAGCAGTGACCCCACCCAGCCAAGAGGCGCAGAGCTGTGGCCTGGCCTAGCCAAGAGGCACAGAGCAGTGGCCCGGTCTAGCCAAGAGGCGCAGAGCAGTGGCCCGGTCTAGCCAAGAGGCGCAGAGCAGTGGCCCGGTCTAGCCAGGAGGCGCAGAGCAGTGGCCCGGTCTAGCCAGGAGGCGCAGAGCAGTGACCCGGCCTAGCCAAGAGGCGCAGAGCAGTGACCCGGCCTGGCCAAGAGGCGCAGAGCAGTGACCCGGCCTGGCCAAGAGGCGCAGAGCAGTGACCCGGCCTGGCCAAGAGGCGCAGAGCTGTGGCCCGGCCTAGCCAAGAGGCGCAGAGCAGTGACCCGGCCTAGCCAGGAGGCGCAGAGCAGTGACCCGGCCTAGCCAAGAGGCGCAGAGCAGTGACCCGGCCTAGCAAAGAGGCGCAGAGCAGTGACCCCAGCCAAGAGGCGCAGAGCAGTGACCGGCTTAGTTAAGAGGCGCAGAGCAGAAGGGCTGTGAGGTGAGGCACTAGTTGAGCTCTTAGCAGCCAGTGGAGACTGTTGAGACGGACCAAACCGCCATCACTGTGAGTTGTATCCCATAAACTCTCCTGTGGACCAGGCAGCTGACCATCGTGTTGTCGCTGTGGCCATGGAGACAAGCGGCCTACCATGTTTCTCCTGTGTCATTCCCCAATTTACATACAGAAGATACAAGACAAGATGTTCCTAGGTGGCCCCTGAAAAGAAGGGGCCAATTATAGACTGGACTATTTAAATAATTGGAGCTTCTAGAGGGTGGCAGCCTTTCTGGTTCATCAGATAAACATCCAACGCCTCGGGCTCTCAGGGGGGTCCAGCCGCTGCGTCTTACTGAAGTGCGATGATTATCAGGAAGTCTTAGTGGAGTAAAACATCATTGTCAAAACTCAATGTAGAGTTTTGGGCAGAGATCCCCCTTCTCCTAGATGATAAATGTACAGGGGTTCTCGGTCTATCTGTAAGGGTAAAGAGGGGCTACAACAGTCTTATTTCCATCATCATCCCCCCATCCAAGATGGAGATCTCATGGTTCTAGAGTTGGCCTGACCTAGGATATTCTGGTGGGCCCCAAGACTGTGCCACAAAGGTCCAGTTCAAGGCAACCTACCTAATGTGGCCTATTAATTTTATCTGGTGGGTCCAAGGAACCGTAGAGCCACACTGCGTAGGTCATGTTCTACCTTTACTCTGGTCAATAGGTCCAAAAACCCCGTCCTCTAAGGAGCTGAGCCCAATCTGGAAGAGTACTGTGTATGTGGACACGCCATAGCTTCAATGGACAACATATGGACGGTATCATATGCCGCTACACTGACCATTATATTAGTCTACAGTGGCCCTTATGGGCACTATAGGGTTCTTTGGTGGCACTTATGGGCACTAGATGCTGCTATGGTAAGACTTATGGGCACTATATGCTGCTGCGGTGACACTTATAGTCACTATATGGTGATACGGTGACATTTATGGGCACTATATGCTGCGGTGACACTTATAGGACCTATATGGTGATACAGTGACACTTATAGGCACTATATGCTGCTCCGGTGCACCTACATAAAACTGTAGGATGAAGGATTGTACACCCAACACACTGACATACTGGTGTGCGCCCCCTCTGGTAGAATCCGCTCTTCTATTGTACACCCAGCACACTGACATACTGGTGTGCGCCCCCTCTGGTAGAATCCGCTCTTCTATTACCTTCTTACTATCCTGTTTTTTTTTTTAATTATGCAAATGAGCCTCGGGAGCTCCTTTCTCAATCAACACCTATGGAGCCCGGAGCCCCTCAGGCTCATTTGCATACATTTTAAAGCCTTTTTTTGGTAAAAACAAGGGCATAAGAAGCTAAAAGAAGAGCAGATCCCGCCAGAGGGGGCGCACACCAGTATGTCAGTGTGCTTGGTTTACAATCCTTCATCCTGGTGGTAGGTTACCTTTAAAGGTGCTCCTGATACTATATGGCTGACATCTGGCACTGTTTATGCGGACACTGGATACTGTGCGGCACTATTTATATAAGGACATTACTCATAGGATATTTCTTGGCGCTCTACACCCCTGTTTATCTGGGTATTGGGCAATACTGCCCGGGCACTGCACTATATCTCTATATGTAGAGGATTTCCTCATCCAAAAACACCCCCACTAAAAATCCTATCTGAGTCTTCTCTGGATACTCAGGTGTAACCCCGAGGTGAAGTTAGGATCAGGGTTATCTGGGCTGACAGCAGGACTTGTACCATCCTGATAAACCAGGGACATTACTCATAGATCCAGGCACCGGGACTGTGGTATCTTCTTATATTTGTTATACATGACCTCTTTCTTTCCACAATCAACTTTTAAAATTGTGCTAATGAGCCAAAAGGGCTGCTCGGGGTGTTACCAGAGCCCCTCTGTGCTGTAGCATCACAGGCTGTTACACTGTGCAGAATCACTTCTCCCTTAGTGTAACAGCCTGTGAAGCTACAGCACGGAGGGGCTCTGGTAACACCCCCAGGAGCCCTTTTGCCTCATTAGCATAATTTTAAAAGTCCATTTTAGGAGGTTAGAGGTCATGGATAAGAAATATAAGAAGATACCACAGTCACGGTGCCTGGATCTATGAGTAATGTCCCTGTTTTTTCTTTAAAGGGATGTTAATGTGACCATCTACAGCTGATCCAGGATACAGCAGACCGGACCCACCTGAGCCTGAACGTGAACCCGTCCTGCTGGGTCCAGCAATATGTTCTCCATCTGTCAGTCTCTTTTTGTCTTCGGGGTCTCTGGAGGACTGGAGACTTCTGTGTATTTTATGGTTCCCATCATTGAGAAGAAATGACTCAACTGAGTTTTCTAAGAATCCGGGGACCACAAAAATGTGATTTTAGGATGACTTGGACTTTCCATATGTCCCTGAATACTACACAGGACCCTCATCTATGAGACAGGGCTGAGAGCGTCTCCCCTCCTGGAGGACCTGGGGCGTCATTCATTCTAATGGACAGTGTGTAGTACCCTATGTCACCTGTGATTGCGCTGCAGGGAGATGGAGCACCTGCTGCAGGGCTGAACCAGATGATCGCTGGGATTTATGTGATTCTAGTCACATGGTATAAAGCTGGGAAGGGTTTATGGGGGAACTCTGTCTTTTGTCTCATTGTAGCAAACTCTTGATCCTGGATCGGTTCTGGAAGGAAAGTAAGTGGTAACATTTATGGGGGAACTCCGGCTTAAGGAGTGTTATAGCAGAACTAATAAGGGCCAGGTTATGGGGGAACTCTGTCTATAGGCTCATGTTAACAAACCTTGTCTGGTGGAACAGTTATGGGAGCCCCCCGATTACTGGCAGAGTTTAAGGGGGATCTCTGGCTAGTGGAACTATTATTATTACTGAGCTATCTGGTGACTGTTTAAGGGGGAACCCTGTCATCGTAGTAAACTCTGGCTGGTGGAAAAGGTATGAAAACACAATGACAAGTATAAGCATTTATGGGGGAACCCTAGCAGAATTGTTCAGCAGCTGGAGACAGGTGATGGAGAATCTCTGTAGCGTGGCTCTCGCTGGTGGAACAGTTATGGGAGCACTCCGGCTAGTGGGGAACTCTTAAGTCTACTATGTGATAGTTTGTGGGGGGACTCTGACTTGTGGCTCATAACAACAAACGCTTGTTGGTGGAACAGTTATGGGAGCACTCCGACTAGTAGCAGAGGTTATGGGGGAACTCTAGCTCTACTATTTTGGAGAACACTGATTTATGGGAGAACCCTGACTTGGTGCTCATAATAACAACGCTGGTGGAACAGTTATGGGAGCACCCTGACTAGTGGGGAACCCAGTGATAGTTTGTGACTCTGACTTGTGGCTCATAACAACCAATGCTCATTGGTGGAACAGTTATGGGAGCACTCCGGCTAGTGGCAGAATTTAGGGGGGACTCTAACTTATTAAACTATTATATTGCAGTCTATGAGAGAACTCTGCCTCGTGGCTCCTCGTAGCAACCTCTGACTTGCGGCAGAGATTATGGGGAACTCTGATTTGATGGAACTGGTTACAGGTTATGGGAGATGAGTGGGGGCAGAATCTAAATAGTAACAATGTGACAGAGGAGGACACACAGTAGTGGAAGGCTCGGAGCAGCGTTATGGCGGGAGGCACTATAGCCGTGCAGCACGGTGGCTCAGTGGTTAGCATTGCAGCCTTGCAGCGCTGGGGTCCTGGGTTCAAGTCCAACATCTGCAAAGAGTTTGTATTTTCTCTCTGTGTTTGTGTGGGTTTCCTCTGGATCCTCCGGTTTCCTCCCACACTCCAAAACATACTGGTACGTTGATTAGAGCCCCATTGGGGACAGGGACTGATTTGGTAAGTTCTGTGCAGCGCTGCGTCATCTGTGTGCACTATATAAATAAAGGGATTATTATTATGATATGAAAAGTCAGATTTGATTTCTAGAGATAGCGCCTCCAGGGGTGGTGTCTGGTGTTGCACCTCCTTTTTATTGAATTAAATTGCAACACCCAACACTTGGTGACCGCTCATTGCCAATCGTGTGGAGTTCCCCTCTAAGTATTAGGGCAGATGTGTTCGGAGCAGGATATTTAGGTGTATATTTCGGGCCCCTCCTCGGTGCTTTCCCTGCTCCTGCTGTGTCCTTGTACTGATGACTAATAGTCATGGATGAGGCTTGTGGCAGCGGCTCAGCTGAGGAGCTGCTCTCACGTGACCACCGCTGCCTGTTTTTCTGCCTTGTCACTGGCCGTGACTCACTGCTGACACATACACAATGGAAGGTGTCCACTCCTAGCACCCGGGGTGGGGGATGGGGCTAAGCACAATCAGGTGAAACCATAAAGCAATAGCTCGACAGGTTCACATAAAGGAGAACACACACAATTACATCTACTAGATCTACTTTATAATGTTTCCTTATTGTATGGGGATAATTATACTAGAGGCTGGAGGTTCCCCCATTCTTCTCTGTACATCTAGAGGCTGGAGGTTCCCCCATTCTTCTCTGTACATCTAGAGGCTGGAGGTTCCCCCATTCTTCTCTGTACATCTAGAGGCTGGAGGTTCCTCCATTCTCCTCTGTACATCTAGAGGCTGGAGGTTCCCCCATTGTTCTGTGTACATCTAGAGGCAGAAGGTTCCTCCATTGTTCTGTGTACATCTAGAGGCTGGAGGTTCCCCCATTCTTCTCTGTACATCTAGAGGCTGGAGGATCCCCATTCTTCTTTGTACATCTAGAGGCTGGAGGTTCCCCCATTCTTCTTTGTACATCTAGAGGCTGGAGGTTCCCCCATTCTTCTTTGTACATCTAGAGGCTGGAGGTTCCCCCATTCTTCTTTGTACATCTAGAGGCTGGAGGTTCCCCCATTCTTCTTTGTACATCTAGAGGCTGGAGGTTCCCCCATTCTTCTTTGTACATCTAGAGGCTGGAGGTTCCCCCATTCTTCTTTGTACATCTAGAGGCTGGAGGTTCCCCCATTCTTCTTAGTACATCTAGAGGCTGGAGGTTCCCCCATTCTTCTTTGTACATCTAGAGGCTGGAGGTTCCCCCATTCTTCTTAGTACATCTAGAGGCTGGAGGTTCCCCCATTCTTCTTAGTACATCTAGAGGCTGGAGGTTCCTCCATTCTTCTTAGTACATCTAGAGGCTGGAGGTTCCCCCATTCTTCTTAGTACATCTAGAGGCTGGAGGTTCCCCCATTCTTCTTAGTACATCTAGAGGCTGGAGGTTCCCCCATTCTTCTTAGTACATCTAGAGGCTGGAGGTTCCCCCATTCTTCTTTGTACATCTAGAGGCTGGAGGTTCCCCCATTCTTCTTTGTACATCTAGAGGCTGGAGGTTCCCCCATTCTTCTCTGTACATCTAGAGGCTGGAGGTTCCTCCATTCATCTCTGTACATCTAGAGGCTGGAGGTTCCCCCCATTCTTCTCTGTACATCTAGAGGCTGGAGGTTCCCCCATTCTTCTTTGTACATCTAGAGGCTGGAGGTTCCCCCATTCTTCTTTGTACATCTAGAGGCTGGAGGTTCCCCCATTCTTCTTTGTACATCTAGAGGCTGGAGGTTCCTCTATTCTTCTCTGTACATCTAGAGGCTGGAGGTTCCCCCATTCTTCTTTGTACATCTAGAGGCTGGAGGTTCCTCCATTCTTCTTTGTACATCTAGAGGCTGGAGGTTCCCTCATTCTTCTTTGTACATCTAGAGGCTGGAGGTTCCCCCATTCTTCTTTGTACATCTAGAGGCTGGAGGTTCCTCCCATTCTTCTTTGTACATCTAGAGGCTGGAGGTTCCCCCATTCTTCTCTGTACATCTAGAGGCTGGAGGTTCCCCCGTTCTTCTCTGTACATCTAGAGGCTGGAGGTTCCTCCATTGTTCTTTGTACATCTAGAGGCTGGAGGTTCCCCCCCATTCTTCTTTGTACATCTAGAGGCTGGAGGTCCCCCCATTCTTCTTTGTACATCTAGAGGCTGGAGGTTCCTCCATTCTTCTTTGTACATCTAGAGACTGGAGGTTCCCCCATTCTTCTTTGTACATCTAGAGGCTGGAGGTTCCCCCCATTCTTCTCTGTACATCTAGAGGCTGGAGGTTCCCCCATTCTTCTTTGTACATCTAGAGGCTGGAGGTTCCCCCCATTCTTCTTTGTACATCTAGAGGCTGGAGGTTCCCCCCATTCTTCTTTGTACATCTAGAGGCTGGAGGTTCCCCCCATTCTTCTTTGTACATCTAGAGGCTGGAGGTTCCCCCCATTCTTCTTTGTACATCTAGAGGCTGGAGGTTCCTCCCATTCTTCTTTGTACATCTAGAGGCTGGAGGTTCCTCCATTCTTCTTTGTACATCTAGAGGCTGGAGGTTCCCCCATTCTTCTTTATACATCTAGAGGCTGGAGGTTCCCCCATTCTTCTTTGCACATCTAGAGGCTGGAGGATCCCCCCTTTCAGTAATTGCTTCTTCTTGATACTATTGTATATGGGGCAGATTTGTGGAGAACACGGCTGATAGAACTAATATTAGATGGATTGAATAGTGTCCGTGAGATGTTCACAGCCTGCATGCGGGAAATCTGCATGAAAACCCCAATAAAAAACGCACGTATTGGATGAAGATTTTGCGCATGACAATCCAAAACTTGTGCAGAGCCAAACACACTGGCAGTTTTTTTTACCTATATTTTATAACCAAAAAACAAGAAAGTTGATTTTTTTTTTCTCTGGTTATCTATGCTTTCTCTGTAAAGAAGAAGTTTTGAGACTTTTTTGAGACCTGTTAAAAAAGTTGCATATCATAAATTATGGGAAAACATCTGGAATCTTGAGTTAAATAAGGTGAAATAGAGACACTGCTGCTTTTGCAGATTGTTTGTAAATAGAAGGTGATGAACTGTAAACAGAGGCTGCATGTAGTGTCTGCAGTGTGTGTGTAGCGTCTGCTGAGCTCTGCTGCTGGGGATAAGCTGCTATGCACAGGGGGTCAGTGCTGCCTCTCAGTCTACGCCACCTTCAGGCTGGAGGGTTCTTGCGCCTAAATGAACAAGTTGCTAATGGTGAATGATTATTAGGCGAAGTAAAACATCTGGATTGGTAGGATATAAAGACCTAAAATAACCTGGTTATTTTTGCTGTGCGGCTAGTTGGCTGTTTAGTCGCTAAAACTCGCGCAAAAACAGTGCGACAGTATAAAAAGGCACAAAAACAACAGAAATACGGTGATGCATCTGCCCCATTGTATAGTATTTATTCTCGGTATAAATAAATCGGTTTCATAAAGGCCTTAAAAGTTTGTTAGAGAAAATTAGTGAACAAACAGCATCAAGAAAATCAAGGAACATTGGAGTTGAGAAGTAGTTTTTCGCCTAATAAATGGTGGCCGTCCTATAGTGGTTTTTGCACTGTAGATTGTAGGAAAAATATATGTTGGTATGAGATAGATAGATAGATATGAGGTAGGTAGGTAGATGGATACAAATGAGATGAATGGATATGAGATACAGACAGATTCATAGATAGATAGGATATAGATAGATATGAGATAGGAGATAGATATAGACATACAGATAGAGATACATAGAGACGCTGCTGTTTGGCCCCATGTGGTGGTGTTGCCTGGGTGGGCCTCGCATCCCCCTGTGACAGTGATGTGAGAGCTGGTGAGATTGTGTACACAGGTGCTGATGTGGCTGATGTCATCTTCCATGGACATCTGAAGAGAAGGAAGTGTCTCATGGCTCCGGCGTCTCCCTGGAAACATCTCACATGTCACATAAACACGGCTCATGTCACCCGGGCCTGTAGCCGCGCGTCCTCCACCTGTCCTCACTGTATATCACCACACAGAGACTTCTAGGAAGAGGTCCTCCCAATATGTCACCCTGGCAGAAGTCACCAGCCGCTATAAATGGTGCGCTCGTAAAAATTCCCAAAAGATCCTTTTATCTGCGACCACTTATACGGTCACACGAGACGGCCGGGGCCCTCCTTATCTGACCAGGAAGAAAACGCTGGAAGCAAAGGTCATGGTCGGGCCTAGTAGATCCGGTCTATTCCATGACGAGGGCAAAGTTCTGGTGTTTAGATTCAGGAAGCAAAGTAAATGTTCTGCCCAAAGTGCTCGGCTCTGACCACCATAACGAGACTTTACCCCAGAGGGCCCTGATCTTCACTAGCGGGTAGGTCTCGCTCCAGCTGAAGGTCACTGGATGGGAGTTGGTCAGACATGTTACATCATTGTTGGGTGAACCTGACAATTTCGGTTGGATCGGCCAAGAATTTATCACGTTAAGGGGGTCTCCCGACTCTATGGTAGATGTCAATCATCAGGTCGCACTACTACAGGAACGATCCTTCTGTTCTCAGGGTAGATGAGCCATCGCCAAAGCGCGTTTCATTCTCCCCATCCGAAAAAATGTGCATTATCCATGACCTCCTTCCTTCTAAAATCAACTTATTATGATTATCTTAATGAGCCATAAATGCCATGGAGGGGTGCGTTACCAGAGCCCCTCTGTGCTGTAGCTTTATAAGCTGTTATACTGCACAGGGGCACTTTCCCCACCCACTGTGTGAGGTTATAGCAGAGGGAAGGAGGAAGTGTCAAGGTAGCAGGGGGAAGACAGTGCAACAGCCTGTGAAGTTTCAGTATGTAGGGTCTCCCCCCCCCCCTTCTGGCTCATTAGCATAATTCTAAAAGTTGATTTAAGAAAAAAGGAGATAACAATTCTAAGAAGATACCACAGTGATGGTCCCTGGATCTATGAGTAAGTGTCTTTGGTTTTGATGGTAGATTTCCTTGAAATCTTGGTCTAAAAAACTTACCCGTGATACAGTAAAAGGGACTCTACTGCCAAATTGGACACCTCTGTGGGGGCGGAGCATGACAAAGAAATGCCCCAAACCCCGTTGGTCCTCAGCTTCACCTGGAGTGATCCTTTTAAGATTTCAAAGACTTGTTAATTTCTGACTCACGTCCATGAGTCAGCTGGTTTAATGCTGTCAGATCAGAGATTAATGAACCTGTTGATCCAGCTTTATGTTTATTCATCCTTACATAAGCTCCGACTAGACTTCTGGATCCTTCCTTGTTCTTTCTTTAAAGGTTCTAATTGTACAATCCTGATAACTAGGTATACAAAGTGTGTAGTCTCCTCCATTTATTAGTCCTTCCTTTCTGGTCCTTTCTGTTTCCATAAATACTTTAAACTACAAACGTTGTGGGACTGGCCCACCAGAGAATCAGAGGATCCTCCGGTGGGCCCAAGCGCTAACTCATTACTAGGGTAAAGTAGAAGGCTAGCAAATTTGGAAACAAGTAGAATCTATTTTCTCTGGGATGATAGAGGGAAACCCAACGATTATAAAGCCCGTTCCTCTCCGTAATGGAGAACTGAAGGCCACCACACATTCATCCGCCATGACAGATCACCATCAGTCAACCCAATAAGTAGAGTATATATAAATCTATCATACAGAGTATAAAGCAGACACTACAGCATTATAACAAAGCAATATACACAATCATATGAGCTTTTCATTGTAGTGTAATCAGATGATCGATGCCGGCCCCGGTGTTGGACCTCCACAGATCTCAAATTAATCACTGATCCCCAATTCTCAGTCCGGGGGAGCCCCTTGTTAAGGAAAAATTTGCTGATGATGGGGGTCGTCTTCACAGGGAGGTGTCCCAGTGGGGCCCAACAATCACAAATCAAACGTGCCATTGGTGACTGGGTCAGACCAGTACGGGGCAGAACTTTCTCTTCTGTTTTTCCATGACATATATTATTGTAAGTCAATGGGGCACATTGATCATAGGCTGGAACTTGCTGCCTTCACCGGATCTATCGAGAGGCTTTGGCCTTCAAGCTGTGATAAGTGTGCCCCATCATGTAAGGTAAGTGATAGTTTACAGGAAAATCATCTACCATCAAAATCCATCCTGATAAACCAGGGACACTTACCCACTGATCCAGGAACCAAGACTGTGGTATCTTCTTATATTTGTTATCCATGGCCTCCTTCCTTCTAAAAACAACAGAAGGGCTCCTTGGGGGGGGGGGGGGGGCATATTAGAGCCCCTCCATGCTGTGCATAGCTTCATAGGCTGTTACACTATGCAGGAGGAAGGAAGTTCTGAGGGATCAGGTGGGTGGGGACAGTGTAACAGCCTGTGAATGTACAGTACAAAGGGGCTCTGATTACGTACCATGGCTCATTAGCATTATTTTGATAGTTGATTTTAGAAGGGAGACAACCATGGATAAGAAATATAAGAAGATACCACAGTCCCGGTGCCTGGATCTATGAGTAATGTCCCTGGTTTATCAGGATGGATATGGATGGAAGATTTCCTTTAAGGCATCATATATAATTACAGATGCTCTAAAGGGGGTGTGATATCAATATTTGTGTCCCTCCTAGTTGGCTTTGTCATCCTTCCTCAGCAGCAGAACACTGGACGCTATGGCGAGCCCCTAGTGGTGACTTTCTGTCATGACGGTCACTTGTTGTAAAACGTGTTAGTGCATAAAATATGAAGACGACTTCCACTATAGACATATTGGAGAGGAAGAGCAGAACCCATTGTATGGGCGGCCATTGTGTCTATTCCAACGACAGCTCCAGGACCCCCGGGCACTTCTGTTAAAGGGCCCGATCTACCATGTCGACCTTATAATACTGGTAGAAGAGGAGATTTTGAGTATCCATGGGCAGAACTGCTAACTCTAATTCTGCACCCCCACATATCTAAGCCCCATAGCACCCATTTGGCAGTGCCCCCTATGTAATAACCATTACCCACATTGCCCAAACAAGAGAGAGAGAAGACTTGAATTATGCAAATTTAATTTTTTATTAGCTTCATTTTATTCACTGAAGTGATTACAAACTTATCTCTTGACAAATATATATTATTCTCAAAATAATACAAAAAGATAAATAGATATAAAATTTATTTCGGTAATAAATAGCACATAAATAGATACATATGTGTTAGAAGATACACACGTTTTGGATTACTATGATCAAGGTATTAATTACTACCGGATTTTGCTGATATTTCCCATAAAGCACCTGATTTTGACTCCTGTATCAGCCATCCTGTGAGGTATAAGGCACACTGTAAAGATCCTAGAGGTGGGAGTACTAGAATGCATTGCGTAGGGGGGGGGGTCGTCATAATACCGGGGGGGGGGGGGCGTCACATGGGATCATGGGAGTTCACAGAATTGGCGTAAGTTGTTCAATTATAGGAATTATGGATCATCTCTATCACTACAGACCCTGACGTCTCCCCGAGTAGCAAATTATGGGCAGCAAAGGATTGTGGGAAGAGAGGGGAACCTGAATGTCAGGGATGAGTAGTGTATCTGTAGAATACACAAGGATATTGTAATATTATTGTATTATAACATTGCAATGCATCGTAGAACTTCCGGGGGAAAAAAAGTGATTTTTTTTTTTCGTTTCTATATGGAGTTCACAGGAGTAAAAAGTCAGGATTTTTTTCACAATTGGGATACTGGTCCACTCTGGGTCCCGTTCTTCCAAAGTTTAAGGTCCAGCCCAAACCATGGGAGACGAGACTAGGGGCAGTAAACATGCGTTACACCTTGTTTTGCTACATGAATTCAGAGCTTAATCCCAATCTACAGTACACAGCAAGTAGTAGGGTACGGCCCTTACACAAAAAGATGCACCTGGCGACTCGGGAACCTGACGGAACTCCACATTCACCAAGGTTAGTAATAGAATTTTTTTTTTTTTTTTGGAAAAAGGGGTTTCCATATGTGCAAAAAGTCTTGTCTATCGAGGCTACTTAAAAGCCTTAACCCCCAAGCTGCGTAAAGCCCTGAGAATCAACGAAAGGCACTTGATTAAGATTCTTCCTCTGCCGGTAGCTGCAACTTCACAGAACGTTTCTTCTTAAGGTCAACAACTGGTCAGACAGCAGGGCCGAAAATTAAAAATTTGTTCTGATGCTTTTTCTCTGCTTTCTATTCCTCAATCGGAGACGGATAGCCTGTGGAAGATAGGCAACCGCTTGTTGGCCACCATTTGGCTTGGCACCTCAAACACCGGAGACTCCGAGCCGCTGCTGTAACACTCAGTCTCGGTCAAGGAACTGGAAGATGGTGAACGTAGGAGTTGATAGTTGGAGAAAGGGTCCTGAACAAGATTTCCAGCCCTGGAGCATCGACATGAACAACGACTGCAGGACTCCATTCCTTTGAGGGAAGACACATGGCTTCTGGTCTCGGAAGGAGCAGGAGAGAAGATTGAATCACTGGGAGGAGGAGAAACGGATGGAGCTCTGGAGAATGAAGCAGGATCCGGGAAGCCCGGTGGTGGTGGAGAGGATCTTCTGATGGGTACACCGCTGTAGCTGAGGCTTTGACGTAGGACGTGTTGAGAGCTACTACCTTGCTCAGCCGGGTGGTGGATAAAATTGCATCGAGACCCATATGGGCACTCTCCATAGAGGTGAAACTTGTGGCAATACTCTGTCTTGTATTTTGGATGACGGTTTGGTTCTCTCAGCTCGCCTTGCCCATGAGCAAACTGACATTTGGAGCCATATTTGCAGGTACCCGTTTCAGAGAAGGTACGGCACAGCTCTGTCTTGTAACGAGGTGATGGAGCAGGTAGAGCAGGCAAGGGATTTTTCAAAGGAGGGAACCCCGGTGGTGGTGGAGGTAGTGCTGTTCGGGGCCCTTCGGTAAGGCTGATAGACCGATCTGCTCTGAAAGGAGCACGGGAAGGCTCAAATGTCCAGCGAGTTGGCCACTTAGTTTCGTCATAGACTTCGGGGGCGCAAGAATGTCTTCTCTTTGGGTTGGTGAATATGTGGTCATTGTTGCTTTCTGTTTCTTCTGATAAATTTAAGTTGCGAAGGTTCTAGGGGATGACAAAATGCATACGAATTAGGATGATACTTAGGCCCAACCCTGCAATTTCCAATGCAAGCAGTCATAAGTACAGTGCACATATCTCTGTGTCATTACTACATCTCGACAACACGGCCAACTAGAAAAACAAGTTCTCTTGTACACACATGAGCAGGTGGATCGGTGTGAATGTGTCCTACATAGACATGAGCTGTGAAATATGTGGTCTTGTGGGACAAGGGCATCGAAAGAGAAGTCTGAAAGTCAAGAAGAAATTTCAGCTGCGCACTCAAACAGGAAGTAAAGTCCTCATATATATATATATATATATATATATATATGGCAGAGATACAAGCAGGAGCTTGTCAACTGTTGCTTACTGTGAAGGGCCTGAAGCAAAAACATGACCTACTCGTGAAATAGAAAAGCAAGCAGCAGGAAAATGGTGGGTAGAACATTGTGATGCCTTGTAATACAGAGGGGTAATAAGGTTCAAGGAATAGTAGGACAGAGAGGTAGTAAAGTATGAGGACTGGCAGAATGGAGGGTTAGTAAAGTAGTATAGAAGGATAGTAAAGTAGGACCACTAGCAGGACAGAGGGGTACTAAATTATGACCAGTTGTAGGACAGAGGGGTAGTAAAGTATGACCACTTGTATGACCAAGGGCTAGTAAAGTATGACTACTCGTAGGACAGAGGGGTAGTAAAGTATTACCACTTGTATGACCACTTGTATGACCACTTGTAGGACAGAGGGGTAGTAAAGTATGACCACTTGTAGGACAGAGGGGTAGTAAAGTATGACCAGTTGTAGGACAGAGGGGTAGTAAAGTATGACCAGTTGTAGGGCAGAGGGGTAGTAAAGTTTGACCAGTTGTAGGGCAGAGGGGTAATAAAGTTTGACCAGTTGTAGGGCAGAGGGGTAATAAAGGTTGACCAGTTGTAGGACAGAGGGATAGTAAAGTATTACCGCTTGTAGGACAGAGGGGTAATATAGTTTGACCAGTTGTAGGACAGAGGGGTAATAAAGTATGACCAGTTGTAGGACAGAGGGGTAGTAAAGTATGACCAGTTGTAGGACAGAGGGGTAGTAAAGTATGACCACTTGTAGGACAGAGGGGTAGTAAAGTATGACCACTTGTAGGACAGAGGGGTAGTAAAGTATGACCAGTTGTAGGGCAGAGGGGTAGTAAAGTATGACCACATGTAGGACAGAGGGGTAGTAAAGTATGACCACTTGTAGGACAGAGGGGTAGTAAAGTTTGACCAGTTGTAGGGCAGAGGGGTAATAAAGGTTGACCAGTTGTAGGACAGAGGGATAGTAAAGTATTACCGCTTGTAGGACAGAGGGGTAATATAGTTTGACCAGTTGTAGGACAGAGGGGTAGTAAAGTATGACCAGTTGTAGGACAGAGGGGTAGTAAAGTATGACCAGTTGTAGGACAGAGGGGTAGTAAAGTTCAACCAGTTGTAGGACAGAGGGGTAGTAAAGTATGACCAGTTGTAGGACAGAGGGGTAGTAAAGTTCAACCAGTTGTAGGACAGAGGGGTAGTAAAGTATGACCAGTTGTAGGACAGAGGGGTAGTAAAGTATGACCAGTTGTAGGACAGAGGGGTAGTAAAGTTCAACCAGTTGTAGGACAGAGGGGTAGTAAAGTATGACCAGTTGTAGGACAGAGGGGTAGTAAAGTATGACCAGTTGTAGGACAGAGGGGTAGTAAAGTTCAACCAGTTGTAGGACAGAGGGGTAGTAAAGTTCAACCAGTTGTAGGACAGAGGGGTAGTAAAGTTCAACCAGTTGTAGGACAGAGGGGTAGTAAAGTATGACCACTTGTATGACGGTACAAGGGCTGAAGGGTGCTAGTGCTGTGGGAGACAGAAGGTTAATCTGTAGTAGGGGTGAGTCAGAGGAGTTATGAGGACTGACAGTACTAATGACAGGGAGGCTGGAGGACTGACAGCAGATAACACTTTATATGATAGGAAGGTCCAAGGTCTAAGAGGAATCAGGCGACAAAAGTGACAAAGTTCAAAAGACAAAAAGGGAACGAGAACTACACGACAGAGACGAGGGTGGGGGCGGCAGAGATAGAAAGATTAGCCAACAAAGCTGCAAGTTCTGCTCAGACCTTGAGGAATGAGGCAGGACTGAGAGGAATGCAAAGGTCCTGGAGCTATGGAGGGCTCCCCGCTGACAGGGGGATTGAGTAACACCAGCAACAGCGTGACAGGACAACAGGGTGTAGTCATAAACAGGTCCCTGCTTACATAAGACACCAGATATCCCGTGGTATCAGTACCTTTGGGTCACTCCTCCGCAAAGCCACAAAGGACTATTGTACTAAATGAGTGGGAGCAGATTATCATCAGCCGTGGACCTGAATAGTCCATATTGTGCGAAGAACCAGCGTCACCCTAAGCTGAAAACCGACTCCTTAGAACTTCTCGGAGACATCTTGACTGTGCCAGAACCCACCAAAAACCTGTTCCACATCTGTTTTTACCAACGAAATAAAAACTACAGTCCCTTGACCTTCACGTCACCTCTGAATCTGGTCCCAACCTCTACGAAGCCCCCCATATCCTATGTAGGGTCCCACCCATCTAGCATAAACATAATACTATAGAAAAGATACAATAATAGCAAATGTAACAACGTAACACAAGAACACAACCTCTGCCGTGAAATATTAGTGAAGAAGCCCCCCCAGTGCCTGGTGGTAGCCCCCCGGGGTCTCACCTCGTAGATTGTTTGTATATCCAACATCGTGGACATAATGATCCAGAAATAAGTAAGTGCTGGCTCCTTCCGCCCAGTGATTCTATAGAGCAGTCAGTGCAGTACTGATCCGCCAGCACAAGCCGCTTATATACCAGAGTCCTGCACCACCTACTGCTCGCTATGATGTCACCCTCTAAGGGCTGGGGTGGGGGAGGCGTTTGCTGAGCTCTTTCCTCAGTTAGGAAAACAAGTCAGCCTCAAGCCAAGATCACATTATGAGGAGGAGGAGGAGGGAGGGGGGAGAAAAGCAAATGAAGGAGAAGGAATGCAAAAAAGGGGGCAGAAGAGAGACCGGAGAAAGAAACCGGGAGAAGGAAAGCGGCGAGGCCGGTGCCGAATAACAAGAGATTAGGGAAGAACGTGACCCGATCGCTTTCCTACGTTGTCTATTGGGTTCATATTGAGCGTGAGACACTATATGTGACGGATTCTGCTACGTGGCTCCTTTAAGTGAAACTATGTCAGCGCCGCTGGTTTGCACAACCCCTGAAATGCAGGTTGATATAATAGAGACTCTCGGGCCGCGTTCACATCTGCCTCCTTCTCGGAGCGCATTATAGTCAATAGGATGGTCAGAACCTCCAACGCAGACGTGAACCCGACCCGCAGACTTCCTCCTATCAGTTCTTCTAAACGGCACGTGACTTCCGTTAGCGCGTTGTTACCCGTGGGTTCCCCTTTTATTCTTACGTAGGTGGCGCGATGCGCAACGCTTCACTAGAACTTAAAGGGGTCGGTAGATGCATTTGTGCCGAAAACTAAAAATGTCTGACCAGTAGCGACGTAGTTACAGTAACGGACATAATAGTCACACACCGGATCTATCAGAACACATGCACACACCATCTACTGAGCCGAGGATGCATGTGTTTGGGAAGTAAGAGGATGTAGCAGCTATAATTGTGCCAAGAGGCCTTGACATTAGTCATCCATTATTTTATATTACTGGATAGATCATCAATATATAGTCATGGGGTACCGGCATCTGTGCCCAAGTGCAGAGCCATACCAGATATCTCCACGCTCTGTGTAGTGGTGGAACGCCGTTACTGCAGACTCAATCCCCCTAACGTGAATGGAAGCCGAGCCTGCAGTTACATGGCCTGGCCACTACACAAAGCATGGAGCTGAGCAGATAATGATGGTGTATCTTGAGCAAAATAATGAAAAATACTGGACAGCCCCTTTAAGTCAATGGAGTATCAAGCATTATTTAAAAATACTCTTCATGCAATACTTTGTTTGTCCTGTGGGGGAGCTGCAGGGAATTTATACACAGGATGCCCGGTTCCCAACAGATCCCGATACCCTGAGATCTCTCTTTTTCTGAAAATAAGATGAATATTCAAAGCAGAAAACCCCTTTAAGAACCTTAAGTGTTTTTTAAATATTTATATTACAGACTTCCTGCCATTATAGACACCTGGAAATCCCCTTTAAGAAATAGATCTCCAGCTTATCAGCTATTGCACGGTGTGCAGACCGCAAGCCTTGGTTTTTCCTTTTCTTAAACATTAACCTTAATGGATACTGGAGGTTTCGATGATAACATAATCGGAGCACAAGTGTTTCCAGCTTCTCGTAACTCCTAATAAAGTGGCAGGCGGCTACTGGCAGCGAGGACGCAGCGGCCTGCCAGGCGGCTAAGAAATGAAACGCTTCCTCCATAGATTTCCTCCCTTCCATGGAATCATTTATTATGTTGGGCAGGAGTCCTAAACAGTTTCTGCTGCTCCTTAAAGTCCGACTCCAGTCCACAGCCGGCACATGGATCGTGTAGTCTCGGAGGAAGAAGTCGGATAGATTCCGCATTCTGAGGCTGGTGGTTGCCCGGTACCCGCTCATCGTCTTCTAGGAGTGACCACTAATTTGGCACAAAGGCTGAGGCAGCCATATAGAAGATATAGAAGATTCAGCTCCATCTTAAAGGGAACCTCACATAAGGTTTGAGACCCAATGCAGCTGAGGTTTAGGGTTCCAAACCTTTTTTTTACCTTTCCTGAGTTTGAGACCGTTTTCCGAAAACTATAGGTGGGAAAGGTAATGGCATAATCCACTCGAACCCCAGGCGCATGCACACTACGCATGAAGCCGAGGTCAGACTGCGGCTTTGCTATGAGCGGGGGTCCCAGCCAACTCAAGTTACTGAACCCCCTACAACTTTTACCACCTGGAATCCCCAGAACACCAATCTACCGATTCCCACTGGTTACCCTTCAAATGGGGTTTCTGGATTCCTCATGACCTTATCCATTGGATAGGTAATGAGTAGTGGTACAAAACCCAGCTCCACCCCTGCTTATCAGCTGAATGCCCCAATAATAACATTGCAGTGTGTAATGGATCTGACTACTGATCTGTAACAGTATGCCTCAGGCACACTGTTACAGATCGCACCAAATGACAGGCCTGGGGTCTCAAGGCTTTCATGGGAACGGGTCGTCACTCTCCAAAGACATCATGAGGAATGACGATCCCAGGCAAAATGGCGGTGTGCATGCTGTGCTACCGTCAGGGGTCCTTAAGGTGCTCCGCAGCCAATAAACAAGGTTTGGATGAAGTCCGGGTTTTGGGACCTGAACATTGTTCGGCATGGATCTATACTTTGTGGTTTGGGTCTGCTCATCCCTTCTCCCCACTATACTACTAATGGAGCAGGAAGGAGACCAGAGGGTATCTAGTGAAGGAAAGCTCCAGCTGTAGTTCGCCCAATACCCTACAGAGAGCACAGGTCATGAGTAGTAAAGAAGCCGAAACCCCCCTCAAAGAAAATTGGGGTCATTTACTAAGGGCCCGATTCGCGTTTTTGCAACGGGTTAACCAAATTTTTCCATTTTGCGCCGATTTTCCCTGTATTGTCCCGGGATTTCGGCGCATCGGCGCTGGCAAGCACGCGACGGAAATCGGGGGCCGTGGCCGAATAAAAACCCGACGGATTCGGAAAAAAACGACGCATTTTTAAAAAAAAATTGTCCCGAGACTTGCACTTACCTTCACCAGGTATAGGCCGGTGAACTTCAGGGCATTCCAGCGGGCCTCGGGGAACTTCAGTGCAGCAGCGCCACCTGGGGGACGTCGGAGGAACTACCTTAGTGAATCGCCGGAAGACCCGAATCCACCGCAGAGAACGTGCCGCTGGATCTCGAGTGGACCGGGTAAGTAAATCTGCCCCATAGTGTTTATCCTGGATGAGAAAATGCACTCTAACTAGAACTAGAAACAGCGCCACCACCGTCCACAGGTTATGTCTGGTATTGCAGTTCATTTTAATGAAATGAAAGATGAATTATAAGCCTTGGTCAGGGGCTTTGCCATTTTTGGAAGAAAACAGTCAGGTTTTTCTAATCTTGTTCAACACCTACTATTTTACTTATCGTGAACCAATGTTCTTATCGCTGTCCATGCCTAAAGGGACATGCAGTATTTTACGGATTTCCTGTTACTATCAAGAGGCGCATTGTTAGAGCTGAACTATTCCATCACATGTCTGACTGTTGAATTTTGAACGCAGCTTTGGCAGGGATTGGAGAACACTCTAAAACTGGTAAATCAGGTGTTTTCAAAAGATGTAGAAACCAACACATGTCTCGGAAATGCTCAAGTTGGGTGCGACTCCTGCTCATGTACCCCCTATGGCTATACCCATGGTCACCACCCCCACACCATCTAAGGGAAAGTAGACGTGAAGCGTGAGAGGAACTGATCCCACAGCGATGTTTACCAACATGGTTATGTAACATTTGAGGTTCTTCTTTCACATGTAGATTTGACATCATATTTCTGGAATTTTTAGTGTCCACCATGGTAACACATTAAGCTGGCATCATAATATTTCGCTTACAGTACAACTGCCCAGGGTCACCCAGCAACAAATCATCTGGTAAATGATTAAAATATTAACAGAGGATATGTTGTGGTGGAACACGTTCACTTATTAATAAAGTATTGACCACCCTGAATTCTCTATAGTGCATGGAGTCTGCCCCCAAACCAAAACCAGTCAATGCGCCCAAGAAGAGTGCCAGACACCGTGCCCCCAGACCAAAACCAGTCACTGTGCCCAAGAAGAGTGTGAGACACCGTGCCCCCAAACCAAAACCAGTCACTGTGCCCAAGAAGAGTGCCAGACACCGTGCCCCCAGACCAAAACCAGTCACTGCGCCCAAGAAGAGTGCCAGACACCGTGCCCCCAGACCAAAACCAGTCACTGTGCCCAAGAAGAGGGACAGACACAGTGCCCCCACACCAAATCCAGTCACTGTGCCCAAGAAGAGTGTGAGACACCGTGCCCCCAAACCAAAACCAGTCACTGTGCCCAAGAAGAGTGCCAGACACCGTGCCCCCAGACCAAAACCAGTCACTGTGCCCAAGAAGAGTGCCAGATACAGTGCCCCCAAACCAAAGCCAGTCACTGTGCCCAAGAAGAGTGCCAGACACCGTGCCCCCAGACCAAAACCAGGCACTGCGCCCAAGAAGAGTATGAGACACAGTGCCCCCAAACCAAAACCAGTCACTGTGCCCAAGAAGAGTGTGAGACACAGTGCCTCCAAACCAAAACCAGTCACTGTGCCCAAGAAGAGTGCCAGACACCGTGCCCCCAGACCAAAACCAGTCACTGTGCCCAAGAAGAGTGCCAGACACAGTGCCCCCAAACCAAAGCCAGTCACTGTGCCCAAGAAGAGTGCCAGACACCGTGCCCCCAGACCAAAACCAGTCACTGTGCCCAAGAAGAGTGTGAGACACCGTGCCCCCAAACCAAAACCAGTCACTGTGCCCAAGAAGAGTGCCACACACCGTGCCCCCAGACCAAAACCAGTCACTGTGCCCAAGAAGAGTGCCAGACACCGTGCCCCCAGACCAAAACCAGTCACTGTGCCCAAGAAGAGTGCCAGACACAGTGCCCCCAAACCAAAACCAGTCAATGCGCCCAAGAAGAGTGCCAGACACCGTGCCCCCAAACCAAAACCAGTCACTGTGCCCAAGAAGAGTGCCAGACACCGTGCCCCCAGACCAAAACCAGTCACTGCGCCCAAGAAGAGTGCCAGACACCGTGCCCCCAGACCAAAACCAGTCACTGTGCCCAAGAAGAGGGACAGACACAGTGCCCCCACACCAAATCCAGTCACTGTGCCCAAGAAGAGTGTGAGACACCGTGCCCCCAAACCAAAACCAGTCACTGTGCAAAAGAAGAGTATGAGACAGTGTCCCAGACCAAAACCATTTACTGTGCCCACGAAGACTGTGAGACAGAGCTCCCAGACCAAAACCAGTCACTGTGCAAAAGAAGAGTATGAGACACAGTGCCCCAGACCAAAACCAGTCACTGCGCCCAAGAAGAGCTTGAGACACCGTACCCCAAACCAAAACCAGTCACTGTGCCCAAGAAGAGTATGAGACACCGTGCCCCCAGACCAAAACCAGTCACTGCACCCAAGAAGTGTGAGACACAGTGCCCCCAGACCAAAACCAGTCAGTGTGCCCAAGAAGAGTGTGAGACACAGTGCCCCCAGACCAAAACCAGTCACTGTGCCCAAGAAGAGTGCGAGACACAGTGCCCCCATACCAAAACTAGTCACTGTGCCCAAGAAGAGTATGAGACACAGTGCCCCCAGACCAAAACCAGTCACTGCGCCCAAGAAGAGTGTGAGACAGTGCCCCCAGACCAAAACCAGTCACTGTGCCCAAGAAGAGTGCCAGACACCGTGCCCCCAGACCAAAACCAGTCACTGTGCCCAAGAAGAGTGCCAGACACAGTGCCCCCAAACCAAAGCCAGTCACTGTGCCCAAGAAGAGTGCCAGACACCGTGCCCCCAGACCAAAACCAGTCACTGTGCCCAAGAAGAGTGTGAGACACCGTGCCCCCAAACCAAAACCAGTCACTGTGCCCAAGAAGAGTGCCACACACCGTGCCCCCAGACCAAAACCAGTCACTGTGCCCAAGAAGAGTGCCAGACACCGTGCCCCCAGACCAAAACCAGTCACTGTGCCCAAGAAGAGTGCCAGACACAGTGCCCCCAAACCAAAACCAGTCAATGCGCCCAAGAAGAGTGCCAGACACCGTGCCCCCAGACCAAAACCAGTCACTGTGCCCAAGAAGAGTGTGAGACACCGTGCCCCCAAACCAAAACCAGTCACTGTGCCCAAGAAGAGTGCCAGACACCGTGCCCCCAGACCAAAACCAGTCACTGCGCCCAAGAAGAGTGCCAGACACCGTGCCCCCAGACCAAAACCAGTCACTGTGCCCAAGAAGAGGGACAGACACAGTGCCCCCACACCAAATCCAGTCACTGTGCCCAAGAAGAGTGTGAGACACCGTGCCCCCAAACCAAAACCAGTCACTGTGCAAAAGAAGAGTATGAGACAGTGTCCCAGACCAAAACCATTTACTGTGCCCACGAAGACTGTGAGACAGAGCTCCCAGACCAAAACCAGTCACTGTGCAAAAGAAGAGTATGAGACACAGTGCCCCAGACCAAAACCAGTCACTGCGCCCAAGAAGAGCTTGAGACACCGTACCCCAAACCAAAACCAGTCACTGTGCCCAAGAAGAGTATGAGACACCGTGCCCCCAGACCAAAACCAGTCACTGCACCCAAGAAGTGTGAGACACAGTGCCCCCAGACCAAAACCAGTCAGTGTGCCCAAGAAGAGTGTGAGACACAGTGCCCCCAGACCAAAACCAGTCACTGTGCCCAAGAAGAGTGCGAGACACAGTGCCCCAAAACCAAAACCAGTCACTGCGCCCAAGAAGAGTGTGAGACAAAGCATCTCCAAACCAAAACCAGTCACTGTGCCCAAGAATAGTGTGAGACACAGTACCCCCAGACCAAAACCAGTCACAGTGCCCAAGAAGAATGTGAGACACAGTGCCCCCAGACCAAAACCAGTCACTGCGCCCAAGAAGAGTGTGAGACACAGTGCCCCCAGACCAAAACCAGTCACTGCACTCAAGAAGAGTATGAGACACAGTTCCCCCAAACCAAAGCCAATCACTGCGCCCAAGAAGAGTGACAGACACAGTGCTCTAAACCAAAGCAAGTCCCTGCGCCCAAGAAGAGTGATAGACACAGTGCCCCCAAACCAAAGCCAGTCATTGCGCCCAAGAAGAGTGTAAAGACACACTGCCCCCAGACCAAAGCTAGTCACTGCGCTCAAGAATAGTGACAGACACAGTGCCCCCAAACCAAAGCCAGTCATTGCGCCCAAGAAGAGTGTGCGACACGGTCCCCCCAAACCATCCACAGTACCTAAGACTAACTAGTCGTTTTTAGAACAATGGGAGACACAGTGCCCCCAGATCAAGAACATTCACTGTGCCCAAGCAGAGTGTGATAAAATACCCCAAGAGCAAAACCAGTCACTATGCCCTATAAGTTTCGGCCACAGTGCCCCCAGACTACAACCAGTCACATAGCCAGCATTGTGCCTTTTTGTGCCTAGGGCCAGTACCCCCATACTTAATGCTGTCACTGTGCCCATAAAAATTGCCAGCCTCAGTACCCAAGCAGAATGTCTGCAACGTGCCTCTGGTACATAGCTTGTTCCAAAAGAGTACTAGCCAGAATGTCCTTGGAGCAAAACCAGCCAGTTTGCCCCAGAAGAGTGCCAGACACTATGGCTATAGTTCTCAGCCGGAGTGTTCCAGAGTAGTGTCAGTACCTGTGTACCAGAACATTGTCATTCATTGCGACCCAGAACAAAAGCAGTTACTGTTCTCCAGAAGATTGCCAACCTCTGTGCTCTAGTAAAGTGCCAACAACGTGCTTCTAGTACATAGCTTGTCACAGTGCCTCAAAAGTGTGCCAGCTGCTGTATCCCCAGAAAAGTCATTTACCTGTTGTAAGATCACAGAAAGACATAGTGCTCCAAAACTGTATCAGTGGTAGTACCCAAGATACCATAGCTCAAAGTACCCCTGGAAAGACAGGATCACATAACCCAGAACAAAAGCCAGCCGTAGCAGCTCTACTAAAGAGCCAACCACAGTGCCCCTAGAAGAGATGTAGACACAATGCTCACAGCTATAGTACCTGCAGAACAGAGCTATCCAGTATGCTCCCAAAGTGTACAAGCCACAGTGCCTCAAGAACTAATCCAACCACTGTGCTCCCAAAGAGTACAAGCCACAGTGCCTCAAGAACTAATCCAACCACTGTGCTCCCAAAGAGTACAAGCCACAGTGACCCAAGAACTAATCCATCCACTATGCTCCCAAAGAGTACAAGTCACAGTGCCACAAGAACTGAGCCAACCATTATGCTCCCAAAGAGTACAAGCCACAGTGCCCCAAGAACTGAGCCATTCACTATTCTCCCAAAGAGTACAAGTCACAGTGCCCCAAGAACTGAGCCAACCACTATGCTCCCAAAGAGTACAAGCCACAGTTCTCCAAGAACTGAGCCAACCACTGTGCTCCCAAAGAGTACAAGTCACAGTGCCCCAAGAACTGAGCCAACCACTATGCTCCCAAAGAGTACAAGCCACAGTACCCCAAGAACTGAGCCATTCACTATTCTCCCAAAGAGTACATGTCACAGTGCCCCAAGAACTGAGCCAACCACTATGCTCCCAAAGAGTACAAGCCACAGTGCCCCAAGAACTAATCCAGCCACTATGCTCCCAAAGAGTACAAGCCACAGTGCCACAATAACTAATCCAACCACTAAACTCCCAAAGAGTACAAGCCACAGTGCTCCAAGAACTGCGCCAACCACTGTGCTTCCAAATCGTACAAGCCACAGTGCCCCAAGAACTGAGCCAACCACCGTGCTCTCAAAGAGTACAAGCCACAGTGTCCTAAAATCTGAGCTATACACTATGCTCCCAAAGAGTACAAGCCACAGTGCCCCAAGAACTTAGCCAACCACTATGCTCCCAAAGAGTACAAGCCACAGTGCTCCAAGAACTGAGCCAACCACTGTGCTCCCAAAGAGTACAAGTCACAGTGCCCCAAGAACTGAGCCAACCACTATGCTCCCAAAGAGTACAAGCCACAGTGCCCCAAGAACTGAGCCATTCACTATTCTCCCAAAGAGTACATGTCACAGTGCCCCAAGAAGTGAGCCAACCACTATGCTCCCAAAGAGTACAAGCCACAGTGCCCCAAGAACTAATCCAGCCACTATGCTCCCAAAGAGTACAAGCCACAGTGCCCCAAGAACTGAGCCATTCACTATTCTCCCAAAGAGTACAAGCCAAAGTGCTCCAAGAACTGCGCCAACCACTGTGCTTCCAAATCGTACAAGCCACAGTGCCCCAAGAACTGAGCCAACCACCGTGCTCCCAAAGAGTACAAGCCACAGTGCTCTAAGAACTGAGCTATACACTATGCTCCCAAAGAGTACAAGCCACAGTGCCCCAAGAACTTAGCCAACCACTATGCTCCCAAAGAGTACAAGCCACAGTGCTCCAAGAACTGAGCCAACCACTGTGCTCCCAAAGAGTACAAGCCACAGTGCCCCAAAAACTGAGCCAACCACTATGCTCCCAAAGAGTACAAGCCACAGTGCCACAATAACTAATCCAACCACTATGCTCCCAAAGAGTACAAGCCACAGTGCCGCAAGAACTAATACAGCCACTATGCTCCCAAAGAGTACAAGCCAAAGTGCCCCAAGAACTAATACAACCACTATGCTCCCAAAGAGTACAAACCACAGTGCCCCAAGAACTGAGCCAACCACTATGCTCCCAAAGAGTACAAGCCACAGTGCCCCAAGAACTGAGCCAACCACTATGCTCCCAAGGAGTACAAGCCACAGTGCCCCAAGAACTAATACAACCACTATGCTCCCAAAGAGTACAAGTCACAGTGCCCCAAGAACTAATCCAACCACTATGCTCCCAAAGAGTACAAGCCAAAGTGCCCCAAGAACTAAGCCAACCACTATGCTCCCAAAGAGTACAAGCCAAAGTGCCCCAAGAACTGAGCCAACCACTGTGCTGCAGAACAGTCATAGCATCTCCAGGACATTATCAGCCTGATGCCGGTAGATCTTACTCATGGAGTTGGGTGGAATGATAGAGATACGAACAACATTGGAGCTCGGGTTTGGTTTTTTACTTCCCGAGTGCAGATGCCCTGTAGACTGTGTGCGGGGTCTTTATACCATCTGGCAAATGCATAAGAGGCCCCTAAGTTTATAAACATCAATGCTACAAGCATCTTCTCAAAGGCTACTGTATGTTCAACCTTCAGGCCACATCATTACAGTGAGAACATAAGTCCACTGTAAAAAGACAGACCTACAATTACTTTCCAGAACATTCTGCCCCAGTTATGTATGACATGTATGCAGCTTTTATTAATAGTCCCTATCCCCTGACATATGTTATCTGGGGCAGGCTATAACGTAGCAGATCCCTATAAACCTATGTAGTGACGAGAGCTGTTTCGCTGCAGTCGGAAGTCCTTTCAGTAGAAGGCCCGGCCCCCGTGCACACATGGGAGGACGTTTTCCATGTTTGGTTTGGCAAAGCAACACTGCCGAGTTGTGTAACAGACTCATGTGTCTCAATACTTTGATTTCCAGGAAGTTCACGCCCCGCACTGAAGAACTCACCAGAACTTGTAGTACTTTAGAAAGGAATTTGCCTGAAAAAATCTGCTTTCTTTATAGAACTTAGGGTGGGATTTACCCAACACGTGAATGATATATGAGCCATAGGAAATAGCTGATTGTTACTGTTACATAAGAACGTGTGTCCGGCGTCCAACTGCAGAGATTAGAAAAATATGTACTGACCACTGATCGCTCTGAGTTTATGTATGTACACACCATCAAAATAATGAACTTCGGGTATTACACATTCAAAGTCAGCATATACAGTGTTCAGCTATGACCTCCGAAGGTCCCCTGTGACACGTGGACACAGGATTCTAGCAGCAGATGCAAGTTGCAACGAGAGGACTCCATACTTCAGAACGTCTTCTGTAGGGTCCATCTCGTTGGGCTCGTGTTCTCTTTCTAAGTGAATTGACAAGATTTTCCTTCCTAGAACCAAGGTACTTACTACTGCATGCTAGGAAAACCCAAGAACTTCTTTTTTGGAGATCAACAATTGGTCCATTGAGATGCCCATCAGATCCTTTGCTCATTTTTCCTGCTTCCAACACATCAACTTGAAGAATTGTCTGTCTTTTTCACCTAATGTCAGTGGATTTGATGTTATGGTGTCACGAGGGTAAACTCACTACTTGAAAACAGCTTTGCCAATCTTGTTGACATCTACTTTTGCACCTTCTTTGGAACACTGCTGGTCCTGGGTTCTCCTATATCATCAGTAAGCCCTAGGACTCCAGTAAATGATCAGGCATAGGGTACAGGGCAGAGAGAGAATGAAAGAGGGAAATCAGGTGAAATGAGGGCTCTCATGCAAAATATGGGGGTCACTATGGGACTGTACTGACTGTCCCTATTAACCCCGGTGTAGAAAGAAGACATCATATCACATTCTGATATGAGTAACTTCAGAGCCGCCTTCATAAAAAAGATGCCACCCAGATTGGAACCTGTCCCTGTTATGAATGGCCCTATCATGGACCTATCAACAGAAACGTGTCCCGGAAAGATTATCCAATAGGTATAGGACGGAAAGCATGTCCCAGCAAAACATGTTTTGCCTGTTTAGGCTCCTCAGGGGATGTGAAGCACCAAACCAATCTCCTATAACCAGCCTGGCTAGTAAAAGGCCTGATGGTTACAGCTCTGGAGTAAGGGTGTGATATGATAGTCCGGGGAGCTACTAGGTTCACAGCATCCCGGTACTGCTGAACCAGTGGGTCAGGAAGTGATAGGTGTATTTCCCAATATTCATGACAAGTACTCACCTACTACTATTAGGATATAAACACTGCACTATGTCTAGTTCCTGTAATCATTGCATTGTAGGACAACATTTGGTCTTCGAAAAAAGTCCTAGTTGGTTGGTAGTGTCCTATGTTGTCATGAAGACTTGGTGCAGCATCATTAGCAAGTCCCTATACACAAATTTTCCCCCTTGTAAGAAGACATGGTTCATCATATGCCAGGACGAGGACCTTCCCTGGATTTCAATCCACTTGGTTGACTGGCAGAAGTTGAATGGATCACCACTAGAGATGAGCGAGTATACTCGTCCGAGCTTGATGCTCATTCGAGTATTAAGGTACTTGAAACGGCTCGTTGCTCGGACGAGTATTTCCCCTGCTCGAGATCGAGCATTTAATTAAAAATACACAGAGAAGAACAATGAAGAATAGAATAAAAACAGTGAACACTGTGACCACAGGATCATTTAAGTGAAAAACACAGTAAAGAACACAGTGAAAAACACAGTGAAGAATAGATTACAGATGTTCGGCACATCAGCTTACTTGTCAGAAGATACGCGCGGAACGGTGCGTACAAAATAGCATGTGAAGAACAATATATATGTGTGAAGAACACATTGAAGAACACGGTGAGCAGCACAGAGACACCGGGGAGCAGCACAGAGACACCGGGGAGCAGCACAGAGACACCGGGGAGCAGCACGGAGACATGGGGCAGTGGCACGGAGACATCGGGCAGCGGCACGGAGACATAGGGGCACGGAGACATAGGGGCACGGAGACATCGGGCCACGGAGACATAGGGGCACGGAGACATAGGGGCACGGAGACATAGGGGCACGGAGACATAGGGGCACGGTGACATCGGGGCACGGAGACATCGGGGCACGGTGACATCGGGGCACGGTGACATCGGGGCACGGTGACATCGGGCAGCGGCACGGAGACATCGGGGAGACTTCGGTGGAAGAAGAGCAGCGGATCCCGGGACAGCGTATCTCCCGACAAGTAAGCAGATGTGCCGAACATCTGCAATCTATTCTTCACTGTGTTTTTCACTTAAATGATCCTGTGTTCACTGTTTTTATTCTATTCTTCACTGTTCTTCACATCTAATAACTTGTCGGGAGATAATATACGCGTGGAACAGTGAAGAATAGATTGCAGATGTTTGCATACATCTGCTAACTTATCAGAAGACATTCTTTTTCAATTAATTAACACATTTTATTCCCGAACCTTGGTCCCTTTGAAAAATGCTGGAGTCTCCCATTGACTTCAATGGGGCTCGTTATTCGAGACGAGCACTCGAGCATCAGGAAAAGTTCGTCTCGAATAACGAGCACTCGAGCATTTTAGTGCTCGCTCATCTCTAATCACCACCAATTCAGTAAGACCAATCCTAAAATGTGCAACCATACTAGAGGATCCAATGGATCTTCTTAACCACAATATATTTTGTGTTGAGGATACACAATACACAGAAGTGTGCACTGGCTCAGCACTAGATCTTTTGCACCAATGGATCATTAGGTTGTTAGATGGCAAGTTGCTACCAGCCCCGATTTAAACACTTTCCATAACAGGTAGTATTGGAAAACAAGTTGGTTCTTGACTATTCATAAGAATTCATATACAGTTTTCTGTGTTTCGTTCATTATGCAATTTCCCCCGTAAGAACAACAATTCAGAATCTGCCCCGCTGCACCTTTGCGGAAACCCTGTAGACGCCTTCTCACTCTCATGTCATGCACACCTTGGAGTAGAAAATGTTTTTTTTCTTTTAGTTGAGATATGCTAAGCATGACCCGATTGAGTGCTTGCCCGTGGGCTCAAACTGAAGCCAACATAAAATTAGGACTCACAGGCGAAATGTTTTGAGATGCCTGACATTCTTGAGAGCCATCAATAGGGGACAGATCTAGTTGGTGGAATATACAGCTGTTACCACTGCTCTTCCTCCAAACTTGTTCTTCATAAGTTTCGGTGATCAGACCAGATAAGAATAAACCAAAAGTTTCCCCTGCTAACCCTTTCTAAGGAACCAGATTAGGATAGCTCAAGCCTTGAGAGGTCTTCTGCTCTGTGCAAGGTATGGATTGTCTTCAGTCAAGCACCAACACTAAACTAAACCTATCTAGAGCTAGATCACATCTTTGGGGACAAACCAAGTCTTGACGAAATATGTAAAGGTCAACTTTACTATCGTGATTGAGGTCAATCTACTAGGAAATACTCTTCATGTTGATGGACTTCATACAACAAACCAAATTTGTGTGATTATCTAGTTTAGAAAACCTATTTTTATTGACTTTATTGAGTGAATTTGGCTTTTATGGTTGATCATCTCTTGTTTTGAAGGAAGCGTCCCATCCTGATTACACCAACAATCTTTTCCTTTGAATGGACACTATGGGGCTCATTTACTAAGGGTTTGCCCGATTTGCCCTGAATTGCCGCGGGATTTTGGCGCACGCGATTGGATTTTGGCGCATCGGCGCTGGCTTTCAAGCAACAAATCGGGGGGGGGGGGGGCGTGGCCTTCGGACAACACGACGGATTCAGAAAAAATGCGCACGACCTTAGTGAATCCAGGCAGACCCGTCGGAGAACACGTCGCTGGATCGCGACTGGACTGGGTAAGTAAATGTGCCCCTATGTAATACCTTATTGCTCCCGTGGACTATCTAACGGATACCAATCAGAGCAGGAGGACTTTTTGTGATCTGACCTTCATCGTATGGACCATCTTAAATGGCCAATAGGCTATAGCGTCTATTTCACCCACCGGCCCACATTCATTCACATGTAAGTTTGGGAAATCTAAAAAATCAGCACATCTAAGTCCATTAATGTCTATAGTTAGGTCAAAATTGAAACTTCTTCAGAAAAGATAAGCTAGAGATGTGTAGCAGAGGCAACCCAACTAGTAATGACTAAGCCCTAGTAATATTTGTGGTTTGTCATAAGAATACCATCTTCTACTAGCTTTCACACTTGTGCCCTTTGTGTACGGGATGTAAGGAACCATATGGACCATCCATGATTAAAGGAAAGTCTCCTAGTGAGCTTAGTCCCCAAGACCTCTTATATGGTGGTGGGCATCTCTCTACTGGTTTGTCTTTTTTGATCCCATCATAAGGTAATAGTCATTGGTCAAATATGCAGATGTGACGATCGGGCTGTTACTAGATTTCATGGGAATTTTTAAAAGGCAAGATTCTGATTCTGTTGAAAAACCGACATCTGGGATTTCACAACCCTTATTGTAAAATGTCTTCGTCATTCACGTTTTTACAGATATGTAGAGTTGCTGGGGGTCCAGTGAGTCACATTTAATCTTACGCATGACACAAGAAGTCTATAGGCGTAAAACAACCAACAATCTGATGTTTTAAGTGAATTCTTCAGAAAATAATCAGAGAAACGATCATTTGCTACATTTCTAGTTGTCTTTCTGAGTCGTCTTGTGTATATGTAACACCATCAACCAGAATGGAGGCCTAAAGAATGTCTGGCTTGTACTAGTGATGGACCAAAATCATGAGACCACTAACTCCTTGTTCCTCTGCATCTACTTGGAGAACCCTTCAGACTTTTTGGTTGGAGGCCGGTTTTCCAGAAGACTGACCACCAATCAATAGGACTTGGATGCATGTTAATTGTTGGACTTTCTGATTGTGGAGGAGGTTTATCAAAAAGAATAGTCAAAATCAGAGGCCGATGAGAGACGTACTACCTATTTATTGGGCGAGACTGTTAACATCTAGAACAGTGATGGCAAACCTTTTAGACAGAGTGCCCAAACTACATCCAAATCCCACATATTTTTCGCAAAGTGCCGATGCGACAATTTAAACAGTTACTTATTACTCCCTGCTCTGTCACAGGTTTAAATTGTATAGGCACCTGAGGACACCAATACAGTAGAAAGAAGGAGAAGAAGTTTGGAATATCATTGTAGCTTCCTTCTAGGGTCCTGGGCTGCCTGTGACTGCAAGAGGCCTTGAGTCCTGTCTGGCGAACTCTGCAGTGGGTTGATGGCGCGGGTAGAGAGGGCTTCGAGTGCCACCTCTGGCACCCGTGCCATAGGTTCGCCACCACTGATCTAGAAGAAGAAACTGCTTGAAATGGAGAATCTACATTTGTAAAGAACTAGAAAACTAGGAATGTTCTACCAAGTTATGGTCTCCAAAAGGACATTTTAACAACCTTCATATCCACATTCCGACCACCTCCTGCGATTTCCAACTCAACAACACTGTTGTGTCTACAAGAAGAGGGTCTGGTAGCAACAGTTTGTGCTGACATGTTACTTAGTGGGAAAGAAAGCCTCTTCGTGATGAAGCTTTGTGCAATCCAACCCTTTGTCAGCAGCCCTGATTTATTTCTGCAGTTGTAAGGGTTTGTGGTGAGATCTGCGGTGACTCGGTTCTTTCCTATAATAACACTATTCCAAATAATGAACTGCGAGACGTAAACGATCTTGACTTATTTAAGACGTATGGTCCAAACGTTGCTAAGGCGCTTCTATAGTTGTGTATTTCTTACATGGAACAAATAGTCAGAGCTACACTACGAGGCAAGTTGAAGACAAATCAGCTTAGATGTACCAGTTGTGGTATTTGTTGGGTTCCCGGTTCTAAGACCGCTCTCTAGTATTATGCTCTGCCATGTGTTGGTCCAACCAATATCCCTGGAGATCACCTTTAAGAAGCACAATGTAGGTAGCCCTCTCATCTTGAAAAGAAAACCCCCAAAGAAATGTGCCCCATAGTTGACACGGGAATTGCAGTATACGGTGGCCCCGGATGTTGTCCATCTGACTCAGGTTATAGACTTCCAATGTGAGCCACGTCTAGTGGTTTCATGGGGAATCTGACTTGTAATGTAGGCCGATTCTTTCTTATGCATTGATAATCTTGCTTGAAAATTGAGTATATTGTAACCTCCAAGGACCTCGTGGGTCAACTAGAAAGGAAAGCCAGGAGAGCAGTCTTAGATCTTCTTGCTCATACTGAATGTACTGCAGTTGGATCTGGAATCCAGTTTTGGGCTTACACCCAGTGATAACTGGCAGCAGCCAATATGATAAAACCTTTCTTGGGCCAAAGTAGATCCAAGTGCTGCCTGATCATGAAAAGGAAATCCTGGCTGACAACCATAAAATCAGAAGCCAAGTCCATGTTGTGTTTCTGCAGGCAAGATCTAAGGCACCTTCTTGTGTAACCTCAGGCTTGACCCTCACATTTGATATCCACATTCTTACCAACTCCCACTGAAACACAATGGGGCTCATTTACTTACCCGGTCCAGTCGCGATCCAGCGGTGCGTTCTCCGACGCTGATTCGGGTTCTGCCGAGATTCACTAAGGTCGTGCGCCCGATGTCCACTAGGTGTCGCTGCTGCGCTTAAGTGCGCCGGAGTTCACCTGCTTCGTCCCGGTGCATGTGAGTGCTATTCTTGCAACACAAATCCGTCGGGTTGTCTGACAGCCATGCCCCCCAATTTCTGTCGAGTGTAAGCCAACGCTGATGTGCCACAATCCGATCGCGTGCACCAAAATCCCGGGGCAATTCGGCACAAATCGGAAAACTTCTGGAAACCCGACGAAAATGCGCGATTCGTACCCTTAGTAAAAGTGCCCCATTGTTGTGCCTACAAAATGAGGTTGTGGGATCAGTGATTTATGCTGATGTGGTGTTTAGTGGTCATGAAACATTGTCAGCTCTTTATCAGCAATCCTGATGTATTTGTACAGAGTTTGTGGTGAGATCCGTGGTGACTCAAGTCCTTAGTTCAAAACTTGACCGTGGGTTACATCTGTGTGGAATCTGCATGTTCTTCCTTTATCTTTCTCCGACAAACTAAAACACATAGGGGCACATATACTTACCCGCCCCGTCCCGTTGAATCCTTCTTTCAACTTTTATTAGCTAAATAATGTGCCCATCCTTTGCCCACCCGTGTAAAGTCATGGTTGGCCCTTTGGTAGCTGAAGGCCACTCTGAACTCTTTACAAAAAGTCCAGCAGGACACCACCACCTTCTAACACAATGGTCTACAGTCCATAGCTCCAACAAATTGGTTCCCTGAAACGCACCTAACAGTATGGGGCACATTTACTTAGGGTCCACGGACCGCATTTTCGTCGGGTTTCCCGACTTTTTCCATTTTGGGCCACATTTAACTGGGGTTTTTGTTGCAAGCAATCGGATTTTGGCGCAATCCCGCCGACTTTCATGCGACATTGTCGCGACACAAATCGGGGGGCAGGCCATCGGACAACCTGACTGATTCGTACAGAGCACGGGATTTAACATCCAAAATTGTGTCGCATACAATGCACTTACATGCATCGGGAAGAAGAAGGTGAACTCCGGTGGACCTGAACTGGGAAGCGACATATGCAGGAAATTGTCCGAATCCTCGTCGGACAACACACCTGACGGATCGCGACGGGATGGGTAAGTAAATGTGCCCCTAAGTGTTCAGTTTTGCTGCAGCGCCTCCACAGGGGAAATAAAGCATTACATAATTCCTTCATATCAAAGGGCCGGTCCTCCAGGACGAGATTGTTGTCACTTTCTACGAGACCATAAGCCACAATCTGATGACTCAGGTCTCCTTATTAGGGCATAAAGAAATGGAAACTACTCAACCCTGAGATCTGATTGGTTTCTAGGGGTAACTCGGCCAGTTTTGCTGTCAGACATGGTTAATGAATAGCTCGATAGGTTGAAAAACGGGTCTATCAATATATCAGTAAACAGAGACATATTTGTGCCATAAATCACCTCACGTTGCGATACGTTACTCAGACTCGGGATTTCAGAAATATCTTTTCAGGGCCACATCACGGAAAAAAAGCAAAGACGTCTTGTAACGCGAGACAAATGGGTCACAGATGTGCCTGTCAGCAGAAAACGATAACCTAAAAAGCGTATGAGCGCTATCTGGGTTACATTGCAGTGAGTTCATCTCTTACGACCGCCTCGGGGACGACAAATGTTTCTACTTTTAGCTTTTTACTTTTTTTTTTTTCGTGGCAGATTTTCCAACATTCCCCCCTGTTTGCGTTTAGCAAAGGAAACTGAATACATTCCTCGCCAAAATCCCCGCGGAGAAGCCGGGACTGCGGGTTTGGCGTCTTCTAATTAGCTGAAGGCATCTGGCATGGCCGTAGATCCATGTGATAGGTGTGGATGTAGGAGGGTGATGGCAAGCGGCAGTGGGTCCTCGGCCATGGCCGGCACAGCGGAGCGGGCGCTGGACACAGTATTAGATAATTATCTGCAGCTGACTGATTATACGCGCCGGTGACTCAGACGCTGACCCATTTCTCCAACAAAACAAGAAGAGGGAAACTGCAGGTTTCCATCTGCTTGGACACGGCCCTCACTGTCCTCAAGAGGGACCAGATCTGGACCCTTAATTATACAATTTGAGATTCATCTTCTAATATTTAGCTGTTTGTTTTTATAGTTTTTTAGGCGCATTTCTTTAAAGGAAACCTACCACTTCTGAAGGTAGGTATGAGATGCAAACACCGGGCACCAGCTCAGGGTGAGCTGGTGCCGGTGCTTAGTCTCGTTAGTGTTAAAACCGCGGTATTGCGGTTTTAACACTTTTTAAACTTTCTAGCAGAAACTGCTTCGGCGCTGCGTGCGCACGATCGTGCGCGCGCCTACATTGGAAATGCCGCAGGCGTTGCGCGCGCACGGTCGCGCGCAGCGCCGAAGCAGTTTCTACTATAAAGTTTAAAAAGTGTTAAAACCGCGATACCGCGGTTTTAACACTAACGAGACTAAGCACCGGCACCAGCTCACCCTGAGCTGGTGCCCGGTGTTTGCATCTCATACCTACCTTCAGAAGTGGTAGGTTTCCTTTAAGTCTTCCCTTTTTTACAATACACAAACCGCTGAACCTCAGAGATCCGGGTCATATCCACGAGTCCACCAGAAAGTAACGTTCTGCCATAGGTCTAAATAACCAAACTTCAGGGTTTTTTTTGGAAGTGACCTGTGGAAGCCTAAACATTGTAGTCCGATGAGATGTATTCCACCTACTTGTCTTTATATTCATTTGGCTACATTGTTTACTTATCTATATGTGCTCCCACCGTAATGAATGGGAGCCCATCTAGATAGTTATACTATATACTGTGCCCCCTCTATTATATACTGTGCCCCCTCTATTATATACTGTGCCCCCTCTATTATATACTGTGCCCCCTCTATTATATACTGTGTCCCCCTCTATTATATACTGTGTCCCCTCTATTATATACTGTGTCTCCTCTATTATATACTGTGTCCCCTCTATTATATACTGTGTCTCCTCTATTATATACTGTGCCCCCTCTATTATATACTGTGCCCCCTCTATTATATACTGTGTCCCCCTCTATTATATACTGTGCCCCCTCTATTATATACTGTGCCCCCTCTATTATATACGGTGTCCCCCTCTATTATATACTGTGTCCCCCTCTATTATATACTGTGTCCCCCTGTATTATATACTGTGTCCCCCTCTATTATATACTGTGTCCCCCTCTATTATATACTGTGTCCCCCTCTATTATATACTGTGTCCCCCTCTATTATATACTGTGTCCCCCTCTATTATATACTGTGCCCCCTCTATTATATACTGTGTCCCCCTCTATTATATACTGTGTCCCCCTCTATTATATACTGTGTCCCCCTCTATTATATACTGTGCCCCCTCTATTATATACGGTGTCCCCTCTATTATATACTGTGCCCCCTCTATTATATACTGTGTCCCCCTCTATTATATACTGTGCCCCCTCTATTATATACTGTGCCCCCTGTATTATATACTTTGTCCCCCTGTATTATATACTGTGTCCCCCTCTATTATATACTGTCCCCCTCTATTATATACTGTGCCCCCTCTATTATATACTGTGCCCCCTCTATTATATACGGTGTCCCCCTCTATTATATACGGTGTCCCCCTCTATTATATACGGTGCCCCCCTCTATTATATACGGTGTCCCCCTCTATTACACACTGTGTCCTCTTCTCTTACATACTGGGGCACATTTACTTACCCGGTCCCTGCGTGTTCCCCGATCCGGAGTGTCCAACCGGAATGCACATCTGCCGTGATTCAAGAAGATGGTGCGCCCGATATCCTGCATGTGTCGCTTCCCCGCTCAGGTCCCTGGAGTTCACCTTCTTCTTCCTGGTGCATGTGAGTGCATTGTCTTGCGACACAAATTGTAAGTTAAATCCCGCAGTCCGAATCCGTAGGATTGTCCGACGGCCCGCCTCCCAATATCTGTCACATGAAAGCCGGCCCCGATGCGCCAAAATCTGATCGCGTGCGACATAATCCACTTTCAATCCCTGTCCCAGCGCCGCGATCCCCGAAAAGTCGGGAAACCTGACGAAAATGCGTCCGTGTACCCTTAGTAAATAAGCCCCAGTGTGTCCTCTTTTATTAGATCAATGCTGTGCCCCATCTATTACATACTGTGCCCTCTTCTATTACATACTATCTACATAAAATCACTTACCTCTCCCACGTTCCCATGAGTCCTTGTCCTCCACCAGTTGCAGCTGACTTCCATCATCGTCCCGGGTGCCAAGGATGTGTCACTTGCCTATAGCACGGAGGTCTGCAGGGACTGCAGTAGGATACCTTGAATCCTTTGTGGCAAAATCTGTCCCGGGGTGTCACCTGGGTGTCCACAGCATGGTCTCAGAGTACCACCTCTGGCACATGTGCCATAGGTTTGCCACCACGGGCTATGACATAATCTGTTGGGTTACACTCAAACGGCTTGTCTTGACTCCCATTGATGAGATGGTGGTGCCATCCACAATGCCTTCACAACGTCCTGGTGCCAACTATCAAATGGGGCACAAAATCTCCTCGAGTACATGACTTAGACCCCCCTAATGGATAACCCAGCTCTGAATTGCACAACATGGAGTGTATTGCTCTATTTCCTGCCATTGTCATACACTGTATTGGCATCCTGGGGACGTAAGTTTGGGGCCCCCCATTTGCTTGGTTTGCCATATGGTTAAATCTGACCCGTTATTCATGAGGCCAGTGGCACATGACTGAGGTCTGCCCATAAACCACAGAACATGGACCATACACAGTCCAGGGAGTGATATATATGAGGAAGGAGTCCCTGCTTCCCAGCAAAACAAAAGTGCCGAACCGTCATCAAGACATATGACTATTGTGCTCGTCCTCGGCTCCATGGTCGGTCTGCGAAATCCGGCAAAAGTGATTCAAGGACCGACCACGGCCTTACAGTCCGAGATCATGTTATACCCTAATCCTGGCAGGTCTCTGCCCAGGGCCCACACTGAGCTGCAGAACATTACACTCAGCCTCTCCCTTGGCTGATAACAGGGAACAATATTGCATCAGCCCATGGAGATAACATAGACCTACTCTGTTCTGTCCTTTTAAAGTTGTGCGCAGCGGAGACACACGTCTCGGCCATTTGTATATCTGTGTTTACGTACGGCGGTGCGGCCAGGACACTGTACAGGGAGTGCTGGTTATATGGACCATCCATCATGTTCAGCGCTGGAGGTGTTTATAAGCAGCTTTGCTGCACTGTATACATTGCCCTGCGCCCGGGGAGGGGGGGATTTGTGAGTGTGCGTTCAGAGATAAGAACTGACGTCAACTCACCTGACACTCAGCCAGGAACGACAAAGACGGGGCGAGGAGGGGGGGCCGGTGGTTAGAGCGCACAAGGCGAAAAGTCAGCAGATGAGAGGAAGGTGAGCACTAAAAATATGGTGGGGGAGACAAACCAAAATCACAAGGGAACTCCCACCTCAAAGGCTTCAAATGTAGGAAAAAAGTTAAGCAAGTTAAGGGGGCACACCGGACCCCCTGTTAGCCCCATAGAGCCCCTGTGCCTGGTCAGGGAACTGAATAGATTGACAAACCCAAAAAACAAGTATAATATGGACCTACGTATACTGCCCACTGACTCTGATACTGTCCTGTATATAGATAGCAGCCTGTGCTGTAAGGTTCTGGTGCTGTATCTATATACGAAGGTTGGTTTTAATATTGTGTCTATGGAATAGACCTGGTTCTGGTGCTGTAGGCTTGGTACGTAGCCCATATATTACATTTTTCACATTGTGCTTGGTTATGTCACACTGTCCATGGTTTTTTCATGTTTTTATATTATGTTATTAATTTAGTGTATTTTATGCTATTTGGTGTCTGGAATTAATTACAAACAAGAAATAGGTAGCCACAGCACATGGCTCCCAATAACTAGGTAGCCATAGGACATGCCCCCCAGTAGATAGGTAGCCACATCACATGGTCCCCAGTAGATTGGTAGCCACAGCACATGCCCCCAGTAGATAGGTAGCCACATCACATGCCCCCAGTATATAGGTAGCCCCAGCAAATGCACCCAAATAGACATGTGGCCCCAGCACATGCCCCCTAGTAGATAGGTAGCTCCAGCACATGCCCCCAGTAAATGGGTAGCTCCAGCACATGCACCCAGTAAATGGGTAGCCACAGCACATGCCCCCAGTAGATGGGTAGCCACAGCACATGCCCCCAGTAGATGGGTAGCCACAGCACATGCCCCCAGTAGATGGGTAGCCACAGCACATGCCCCCAGTAGATGGGTAGCCACAGCACATGCCTCCAGTAGATGGGTAGCCACAGCACATGCCCCCAGTAGATGGGTAGCCACAGCACATGCCCCCAGTAGATGGGTAGCCACAGCACATGCCCCCAGTAGATAGGTAGCTTCAGCACATGCCCCCCAGTAGATAGGTAGCACCATCACATGCCCCCAGTAGATAGGTAGCCACAGCACATGCCTGCTGGTAAATAGGTAGCCACAGCACGTGCCCCCTATTAGATAGGTAGTCATAGCACATTTCCCCAGTAGATAGTTAGCCACAGCACATGCCCCCAAGTAGATAGGTAGCCACAGCACATGCCCCCAAGTAGATAGGTAGCCACAGCACATGCCCCCAAGTAGATGGGTAGTCAAACCAAAAAAAGGGAATACTCACCTACCCTGGTCTTCAGCAGTTTCTCGTCACTGCCATTGTTGGTTAGGCAATGGCGCCTGGGCCATAGAGAGGAATGGATGCCGCTCTACTTTATGACACAGGCGCTGTCATCTAAGCAACGGTCCAGCGATGGCACCTTGGTCACACAATGGACGCAGGCAGTGGTAACATCCCGGGCTGCATCCAGTGGTCATCGCTGTGTGCGTCTTACATGTACTCACTGCCCATCGCTATTAATCAATGATTTGTCTACGAGCCAAATGTAGATATTAATATTACAATATGTTCCTGAATTTACATTGATTTTACATTTTAGGAGCAACTTTAGGGAAGTTTTAGCTCTACAGATGGAGGAGTTGCTAGTTTTGCCATTCCCTCTGTCCACTTCAATCTATTGCAGAGGTGACAGACACACAGGTCCTCCTCTTCATGGAAAAAGTTTGGGCTGTGTAATATTTACAGGGCGAGAGGACATCATCCGAAACGTGGAGTAAACAGTGTCCCAATGATGTGACGTGAGGGCAGCGGGGGGGGGGGGAGGCTACTCGCCCAAAAACAGGTCCCATCAGATAACTGTGCCAATGATTTACCAAAAACTTCCACAAAATGTTCTGCCAGGAAGATAAATTTAGGAAATCTAAAATAGGACTTAAAACAAAATTAAGAAAAATCTTAACATTTTAACTGTGCTCTTAAAGGGGATCTCCATCCAGATGTATTCAGTGCAGTGGGTATAGGAATGCAAAGTTTAATGGTATTTATCATTTTGACGCCCCCTTTCCATGTGCCATATTAGGTCTTGAACCCTATAACCCTGCATGACCTCCTCCTCATCAGTCTTCTTCATGATGCTGACTCTTAGAAGTCATGATTCACTCTATACACCGGTCTACACATCATAACTTCTAATATTTTACATTGTTAGTCAGCACAAAAGAGGAAAACAGATGACAGCTGCAAGAGCATCTTCATGCCTGGAGGACCTGACATGTCCATACGTTACATGGACACCCTATAGTTTCAATGGACACCATGTAATGCCTAATGTCTCCTGCGGAGGCACTGCAGGGGGCTGGAAAGACCTTGTGGTTAGGTTATGTTTACGGAGGGTGGGTTTTGCTAATAAAGAATGGATTGTCAGAAGCATCGAAGATGCCACCAAGTTCCAGCTGTGGTTTTTATGTACTTATGTAGGAACAGCTGCCAATTGTCCTGGATCCAGCAGGACAGTCCCGGTTTTCAGGCTCTGCCGTGCTGTACTGTCCCGCTGTTCGACACAGCATCAATTCAACATCAACATCGGCATCCTCCAGATACTGACAAAGCTGATTACAGTGATAATATAGAGAGCCTGCAGCTCCCTGCACTATCACTGTGCCTCCTCTCCTACTAATGAATGTAGCAGAGCAGGCAGCTCCCTACACTATCACTGTGCCTCCTCTCCTACTAATGAATGTAGCAGAGCAGGCAGCTCCCTACACTTTCACTGTGCCTCCTCTCCTACTAATGAATGTAGCAGAGCCGGCAGCTCCCTGCACTATCACTGTGCCTCCTCTCCGACTACTGAATGCAGCAGAGTCGGCAGCTCCCTGCACTATCGCTGTGCCTCCTCTCCTACTACTGAATGCAGCAGAGTCGGCAGGCGCCATATGATGATGTCATCCTGCCGGCTTCACTTCTACAAACACTAAAAGGAGGGGAGAGAGGAGCTGCTGCAAGGGAACAGGGAAAAGTGAGTATCTGTGTTTATTATTTTACTGTAGGAGCACGATAAGAGTAGGGGCTGCTGGGGGGGTGTCATAAGGGATGAAACTATTGGGGGGGGAATAAGAGGAGGAGCTGCTGGGGGGGCCATAATAAGAGTAGGAGTTTCTGGGGGTCACAACAAAAGGGGGAGCTGCTATGGGGCACAAAATAAGAGGAGTTGATTGGGGGGGGGGGTCACAATAACATATGGAACTGCTGGGGTCAAAATAAGAGGGGGAGCTGATGGGGTGCACAATAAAAGGGAGAGCTTCTGGGAGGGTCACAATAAGAGGGGAGCTACTGAGGGGGCACAATAAGAAGAGGAGATGGTGGGGGGTCACAATAAGAGGGGGAGCTGCTGGGAGGGACAATAAGAGGGAGCTTTAATATGGGGGGGGATAGAACAATATCAGAGGGGTTACAATGTGGCACAGAGCTGGGGGAACACAATGTGAGGGGGACTAAGGAGGACATTATATGGTGTGGAGGCGGAGTAAGGGGTGGAGCAATAGCGCGCCACATCTTTTGTCTCTATTTCTCTGCTACAAAAGTTGGGGGTATGTCGGGTGCCCCCGGTAATAAAATTAAGAAACCTTGCTGACATAAGAAATATGTGGTGGTGGTGGGGGGGTGTACTGGGGATACATCATGGGATTATCCCACTTTCTGTTGATAAAAAATAAGTGTTTTTTGCAGTCGTAAGATTGGAAAGTTTTTACAGGGGTCCGATACTGAGATTGAAGGTTGGGTGGGTCGGAGTTGTTTTCCGAGAATTCGCTCGCTTTCAAAGAGCTCTCCAAAGCGAAAGAATGCGGAGGAATGTCTGATGTAACATCGCCGAGGCATCTCTGACTCCTGTGCTCAAGTAGGAACGTGCTCAAGTATGAGACCAGGACATTGTCTGAGCAAGATAGTCAGGCCGAGAGCCGGACAACCAAGGCCCACTACTCCCCACAGCACCGGGCGCCATTTACAGTAAATCTCCCATCAGAATCCATCCTGATAAAGCAGGGGCACTACTCATAGATCCCGGCACCGGAACTGTGGTATCTTCTTATAATTGATGTCCATGTTCTCCTTTCTTCTAAAACCACCTTTAAAAAATAATTTTAATGAGCCAGAAGGGCTCTGGGGGTGTTACCAGAGCCCCTCTGTGCTGCAGCTTCCCAGACTGTTACACTGTGCAGGAGAACTTTCCCCCTCCCACTGTGTGATATCAGATCAGCTAGATGGAGAGGGGAAGTGCTCCTGCACAGTGTAACAGCTTGTAAAGCTGCAGCAAGGAGATTTTACAGTTTTAAACATAGGGGGTATCCTGCTTCACTCTGGTTCCCCGAACCCCGTTTTTTTAGCAATCAATCTGAGAGAATCGGCTGCACCCTATCACCTTGTGGTGTCACACTGTCCTCCGGCGTCCCAAACAATTGCATGGATGTTAAGGGTAAAGTGTACCATACCTTAAAAGTAGTCCCACTTTATTTATTACTGGTCTTCCATCTCCAGAGGAAATGTAATAGTTACAAGTGGGTCACAAATTGGCCCAAGGGTCTTAGAAAGAACATGTGTGTGTGTGTGGGGGGGGGGGGGGGGGGGGGGTACATACACCAGGGATTTTATTTTAGGGTGTAATAAAACAAAAATGGTATCTTATTTAGATTTTCCTTTATTCTAAACACTGTTAGATAGCTTAGATAGAGCCCAATGATTCTCTGCTGCTTTCTTTCAGTCTGGCCCCGCCCCTGAGGAGCCTGCAGCTGAATATTTTACGATATTTGCACAATATCTATTTGCAATTGCAAGAATAAGTTGGAGACCACTGGTCTATTGTGCTAAAGGGCAGAGGAATTATGGGCTAGTTGTCCTCTTGCGACATTTCCTACTTCTAAAAGGGTCCATTGCATGTAAGCAAATACAATGGTCACCCCAAAGGGAGCACCAGCGATCAGCTGCAATCATAGGGGGTCCTAGCTCAAGTTCCCTGCAGCGCCACCTCTGGTGAAATGAGGCATGACAAAACGACCATTCAAATCAATGACTCCTCTATATAATGCCGGACAGAACTGGTCCTCCAGAGCGAGGGACCCTCTTTGAAATTGGTCAAAGGTTAAGGACTCCCCTAAGTTGGGTTTGTGAAGAAGATAACGCTGTCAGGGAGTAATGATGAGTAACACCTTTACATTATGTATTCGTGGGAGCGGGAAAGATACATGTCGTATAATGAATGAGCTGCACTCCTTCCGGCGTAGTCATGTTTCCACCTGACTCTGCAATAATTCCAGGATATCAGGGACAGGGTGTGGGAAATAAGGAGGAGGAACGTTGTCCCGGCTGGTGAGACTTCCTATGGCTCAGTGTGTGCAGTAAAGAGGTCACAGTAGAATATATTAGGGCTCGCCCCCGGCGCTGGGTGGGTGGTGGTTACCTGGCGCTTGTTTATTACCTTCCCATTCCTTGGGGTTGGTTCTTCTCCTCAATTTTGTAACATTACTCGTAAAGTGGGGGCAGGTCCATACTAGTGAGGGTTATCAAAAACACCCCTAAATATAAGTGTCTCTGCCACGATATTGGTGGTTTTTCCGACACAATTTTTTTCTTTTGTGGTGCACAATTTGTTTGCCTCTTGGGAATACGACACTTTTCGTGCGCTTTTATTTTTCCATGTTTTTTGCCGCACACTTAGAGCTACAATAAGCTGGTTTACAGAGTTCTATTTCGCCGTCATGAATGGGGAGGTAGGTTAACGCATTTTCATTTGTGTGCCAATTCATTAACCCCACGTACCACAATCTAACATCCAAGTCAAATTTATATCAACTTTCGTGCGACTAAAAAAACAGACCCCCCCCCCCTGTGCCACAATAGATAAATGCCTGCCCTTGTCTCAGAAATAGCAGTAGCTTAGTATACAGTCAAGTAACTGAGACTAATGAGAAATATGCAGCTGCAGGGGTAACAGTGTTCTCAGTTTCACTACATTCAGAGAAGACATCACTGGATATACCTTATATACTCGAGTATAAGCCTAATTTTTCAGCACAAAAAATATATACATATATATATACACTGGGGCAGGGTCTGGCAGGCTATATACACTGGGGCAGGGGCTGGCAGGCTATATACTCTGGGGCAGGGGCTGGCAGGCTATATACACTGGGGCAGGGGCTGGCAGGCTATATACACTGGGGCAGGGGCTGGCAGGCTATATACACTGGGGCAGGGGCTGGCAGGCTATATACACTGGGGCAGGGGCTGGCAGGCTATATACACTGGGGCAGGGGCTGGCTGGCTATATACACTGGGGCAGGGGCTGGCTGGCTATATACACTGGGGCAGGGGCTGGCTGGCTATATACACTGGGGCAGGGGCTGACTGGCTATATACACTGGGGCAGGGGCTGGCTGGCTATATACACTGGGGCAGGGGCTGGCTGGCTATATACACTGGGGCAGGGGCTGGCTGGCTATATACACTGGGGCAGGGTCTGGCAGGCTATATACACTGGGACAGGGGCTGGCTGGCTATATACACTGGGGCAGGGGCTGGCTATATACACTGGGGCAGGGGCTGGCTGGCTATATACACTGGGGCAGGGGCTGGCTGGCTATATACACTGGGGCAGGGTCTGGCAGGCTATATAAACTGGGGCAGGGTCTGGCAGGCTATATACACTGGGGCAGGGTCTGGCAGGCTATATACACTGGGGCAGGGGCTGACTGGCTATATACACTGGGGCAGGGGCTGGCTGGTTATATACACTGGGGCAGGGGCTGGCTATATACACTGGGGCAGGGGCTGACTGGCTATATACACTGGGGCAGGGGCTGGCTGGCTATATACACTGGGGCAGGGGCTGGCAGGCTATATACACTGGGGCAGGGGCTGGCAGGCTATATACACTGGGGCAGGGGCTGGCAGGCTATATACACTGGGGCAGGGGCTGACTGGCTATATACACTGGGGCAGGGGCTGACTGGCTATATACACTGGGGCAGGGGCTGGCTGGCTATATACACTGGGGCAGGGGCTGGCAGGCTATATACACTGGGGCAGGGGCTGGCTGGCTATATACACTGGGGCAGGGGCTGGCTGGCTATATACACTGGAGCAGGGGCTGGCTGGCTATATACACTGGGGAGGCTGTGACCAATGCATTTCCCACCCTCGGCTTATACTCGAGTCAATAGGTTTTCCCAGTATTTTGTGGTAAAATTAGGGGCCTCGGCTTCTACTCGGGTCGGCTTATACTCGAGTATATATGGTATATAAGTGTGATAACTTATCACTATGTACAGCGATATTATAGAGTTATTTCCCATACATTTCTTAGTGCCAGTATATAGGCATCACCCTATTGTAGATCCATTTGCGGGCAGATATCAGTCCCCATTGATGAACGTGACCATGCGCAGCGAAATATAGGACATGTGCTGTTATGGTGTAGGCCCTGCGCTGCTCCATGTAAAGGGGCAGTGTGAGCAGAGGTCATCCCTTCTCTCCAGCGCGCGGACGTGTGCTCGCCCAGCCTAGGGCATGTAAATGTACAATTACCCTGAGCTAAGCTGCTATATCTTTCACATTACATATGCTGCAGCGGGCATAATGTACGTTCGTCTGGAGAAGCAGCGCTCGCCCCTCCCCTCTCCATAGGGACACATGCAGCTGTACATACGGAAAAATGTTCGTGTGAAAGAGGCCTTACAGTGAGCGGAGCTGCTGTATCTAAGCTGCCATTATACGTGCATCTATCTTAGGCTACATTCACACTGCCGTTGCCCGCTGTACCGTTGCACGGCGGGCAACAGCAGCACGCGGGGAGAGGAGGAGGAGGTGAGCGCAGCTCACCCCCGCCCCTCTCCATAGGATCATATGGCGCACGGAGGCGTACTACGGAGAAAGATCGACACCATACAACTCCTGTTGGGCGCCGTGCGCCCATTGCCATCTATGGGGGACGTGTATCGTCCATATATATCTCCCCCATACGGCAGTGTGAATGTAGCCTTACACAGAGCAGAGCTGTTGTATCTAAGCTGCCATTATACGTGCATCTATCTTACACTGAGCGGAGCGGCTGTATCTAAGCTGCCATTATACGTGCATCTATCTTACACTGAGCGGAGCTGCTGTATCTAAGCTGCCATTATACGTGCATCTATCTTACACAGAGCGGAGCTGCTGTATATAAGCTGCCATTATACGTGCATCTATCTTACACTGAGCGGAGCTGCTGTATCTAAGCTGCCATTATACGTGCATCTATCTTACACTGAGCGGAGCTGCTGTATCTAAGCTGCCATTATACGTGCATCTATCTTACACTGAGCGGAGCGGCTGTATCTAAGCTGCCATTATTCGTGTATCTATCTTACACTGAGCGTAGCGGCTGTATCTAAGCTGCCATTATACGTTCATCTATCTTACACTGAGCGGAGCTGCTGTATCTAAGCTGCCATTATACGTGCATCTATCTTACACTGAGCGGAGCTGCTGTATCTAAGCTGCCATTATACGTGTATCTATCTTACACAGAGTGGAGCTGCTGTATCTAAGCTGCCATTATACATGTATCTATCTTACACTGAGCGGAGCGGCTGTATCTAAGCTGCCATTATACGTGTATCTATCTTACACTGAGCGGAGCTGCTGTATCTAAGCTGCCATTATACATGTATCTATCTTACACTGAGCGGAGCTGCTGTATCTAAGCTGCCATTATACATGTATCTATCTTACACAGAGCGGAGCTGCTGTATCTAAGCTGCCATTATACATGTATCTATCTTACACTGAGCGGAGCTGCTGTATCTAAGCTGCCATTATACATGTATCTATCTTACACAGAGCGGAGCTGCTGTATCTAAGCTGCCATTATACATGTATCTATCTTACACTGAGCGGAGCTGCTGTATCTAAGCTGCCATTATACGTGCATCTATCTTACACTGAGCGGAGCGGCTGTATCTAAGCTGCCATTATACATTCATCTATCTTACACTGAGCGGAGCAGCTGTATCTAAGCTGCCATTGTACATGCATCTATCTTACACTGAGCGGAGCTGCTGTATCTAAGTTGCCATTATACGTGCATCTATCTTACACAGAGCGGAGCTGCTGTATCTAAGCTGCCATTATACGGGCATCTATCTTACACAGAGCGGAGCTGCTGTATCTAAGCTGCCATTATACGTGCATCTATCTTACACAGAGCAGAGCTGTTGTATCTAAGCTGCCATTATACATGTATCTATCTTACACAGAGCAGAGCTGCTGTATCTAAGCTGCCATTATACATGTATCTATCTTACACAGAGCAGAGCTGTTGTATCTAAGCTGCCATTATACATGTATCTATCTTACACTGAGCGGAGCTGCTGTATCTAAGCTGCCATTATACGTGTATCTATCTTACACTGAGCGGAGCGGCTGTATCTAAGCTGCCATTATACGTGTATCTATCTTACACTGAGCGGAGCTGCTGTATCTAAGCTGCCATTATACATGTATCTATCTTACACTGAGCGGAGCTGCTGTATCTAAGCTGCCATTATACATGTATCTATCTTACACTGAGCGGAGCGGCTGTATCTAAGCTGCCATTATACGTTCATCTATCTTACACTGAGCGGAGCTGCTGTATCTAAGCTGCCATTATACGTGCATCTATCTTACACAGAGCAGAGCTGTTGTATCTAAGCTGCCATTATACATGTATCTATCTTACACAGAGCAGAGCTGCTGTATCTAAGCTGCCATTATACATGTATCTATCTTACACAGAGCAGAGCTGTTGTATCTAAGCTGCCATTATACATGTATCTATCTTACACTGAGCGGAGCTGCTGTATCTAAGCTGCCATTATACGTGTATCTATCTTACACTGAGCGGAGCGGCTGTATCTAAGCTGCCATTATACGTGTATCTATCTTACACTGAGCGGAGCTGCTGTATCTAAGCTGCCATTATACATGTATCTATCTTACACTGAGCGGAGCTGCTGTATCTAAGCTGCCATTATACATGTATCTATCTTACACAGAGCGGAGCTGCTGTATCTAAGCTGCCATTATACATGTATCTATCTTACACAGAGCAGAGCTGTTGTATCTAAGCTGCCATTATACATGTATCTATCTTACACTGAGCGGAGCTGCTGTATCTAAGCTGCCATTATACGTGCATCTATCTTACACTGAGCGGAGCAGCTGTATCTAAGCTGCCATTATACGTGCATCTATCTTACACTGAGCGGAGCTGCTGTATCTAAGCTGCCATTATACGTGTATCTATCTTACACTGAGCGGAGCTGCTGTATCTAAGCTGCCATTATACATGTATCTATCTTACACTGAGCGGAGCTGCTGTATCTAAGCTGCCATTATACATGTATCTATCTTACACTGAGCGGAGCTGCTGTATCTAAGCTGCCATTATACATGTATCTATCTTACACAGAGCGGAGCTGCTGTATCTAAGCTGCCATTATACATGTATCTATCTTACACAGAGCAGAGCTGTTGTATCTAAGCTGCCATTATACATGTATCTATCTTACACTGAGCGGAGCTGCTGTATCTAAGCTGCCATTATACGTGCATCTATCTTACACTGAGCGGAGCAGCTGTATCTAAGCTGCCATTATACGTGCATCTATCTTACACTGAGCGGAGCTGCTGTATCTAAGCTGCCATTATACGTGTATCTATCTTACACTGAGCGGAGCAGCTGTATCTAAGCTGCCATTATACGTGTATCTATCTTACACAGAACGTAGCTGCTGTATCTAAGCTGCCATTATACGTGCATCTATCTTACACTGAGCGGAGCTGCTGTATCTAAGCTGCCATTATACGTGCATCTATCTTACACTGAGCGGAGCTGCTGTATCTAAGCTGCCATTATACGTGCATCTATCTTACACTGAGCGGAGCAGCTGTATCTAAGCTGCCATTATACGTGTATCTATCTTACACAGAGCGGAGCTGTTGTATCTAAGCTGCCATTATATGTGCATCTATCTTACACTGAGCGGAGCGGCTGTATCTAAGCTGCCATTATACGTGCATCTATCTTACACAGAGCGGAGCTGTTGTATCTAAGCTGCCATTATACATGTATCCATCTTACACTGAGCGGAGCTGCTGTATCTAAGCTGCCATTATACATGTATCTATCTTACACAGAGCAGAGCTGTTGTATCTAAGCTGCCATTATACATGTATCTATCTTACACTGAGCGGAGCTGCTGTATCTAAGCTGCCATTATACATGTATCTATCTTACACTGAGCGGAGCTGCTGTATCTAAGCTGCCATTATACATGTATCTATCTTACACAGAGCAGAGCTGTTGTATCTAAGCTGCCATTATACATGTATCTATCTTACACTGAGCGGAGCTGCTGTATCTAAGCTGCCATTATACGTGTATCTATCTTACACTGAGCGGAGCTGCTGTATCTAAGCTGTCATATTAGACAGACATATTATTAATATGCTGATTTTAAAAGATTATTTGGGAGAAAACATCTTTTGGTCTGTGCCCCTAATTTTTAAGACCCCCGGCAACAAATCTGGATGCTACTTGTCCTGCATCATCTGGGCTGCTTAAAAATACTAACTGACATGAGGATTTGCACAGTGTCTTAGTTATACCCCTGAATGGAGCTTTATTAGTTACCCCCGAATGGTGCAATGTATGGGTAATGGATTCATGGGGCAAGATATTTCGGAGACCTTCATCTGGGAACCCCCCATGTCTCTTATCATGTCACACAGTGTCTGGTCTTATCTGCTGGGCTTCTTCTGTGTTCTGGACAGGATGTTCTCCCAGTGTTCGCTATAGTTATCTCATCATTCATAGAACACGTACAATGGATTTCGGCAAACTTTTAGAATTCACTATGCAAATTACTATACCTTAAAGGTGATTTGGTGTTGGCTCTGGCCACCTCCTGGGACCAGGTTCCTGCACATACGTTTGTGGTTGTATGTATGTCCCAGAGTTGAATACAGAGATAATGCAGAAAACTGTCAGCTCTCTGCACTATCCCTGTGCTTCTGCAGTGAAGCAGATACGGTGGGTGTGATGTGATGTCATCATCCTGCCTCCTGTCCCTAGTACCATGCACAGCAGCAGAGGAGAGAAGAACTGCTGCAGAGGAACGGGGACAGGTAAGTACCCTGTTGTTTATGCTTAGTAAGAAAATAATAAACAAGTGGTGGAGCTGGGGGCCCAATATGAATGGGAGATGCTGGGGGGTGTAATATAAAGGGAGATGTTTGATAATATGTGGGGGTCAGCTGGGGAAGGGGTAATATAAAGGGGAGCTACCTGGTTGTAATTTGAGGGGGGACAGCTGGGGGAGGGGTAATATGAGGGGGGACGGCTGGGGGAGTGGTAATATGATGGGGGGCAGTCTGGGTGTAACATGAGGAGGGGCATCTAGGGGGGGGTAATATGAGGGGGAGCAGCCTGGGTGTAACATGATGAGAGGCAGCTGGGGAGGGGTAATATGAGGGGGGGCAGCTAGGGTAGGGGAATATGAGGGGGGGCAGCTGGGGCAGGGGAATATGAAGAGGGGCAGCTGGGGTAGGGGTAATATAAAGGGGAGCTGCCTAGTTGTAATTCAAGGGGGGACAGAGGGCAAAAAATGTCAAGGGGCCCCTTTAAAGTCGGCAGATTAGACTGGAGAAGCTCGGTGACTACTTTGTGGAAGCGTAAAGTGGAGCACAATAGTTGTCAACCACCAGAACTGGCTAAAACTAGGAATAAATGCACAACAGAACAATGTCAGCCATAACGTCACCATCATGTGACAAATATATGACTAGCCCGCTCTCGGTGTCATGCAGGTTGTTTTGTAGAAATCTTTACCTGTGTTTGCATTTTGTATATTTAGAAACTGAGAAATCTGCAAAAAAAAACAACAGCCTGATGTAATCTAAGCTCAAAGTCAAGAAACACAGAGATCACATGATGTGTGCAAACTCAATGACGCTTCCCTCCCCCCTCCCCCAGCACAGCACTCCCTGCACACACACCCAGCCACAGGAAGAGATACGTCGTGAGCGAAACCTTCAAGAGACACATCCACGTCCACACACCCAGGAGACAAAACACAAACACACATGTAAACACACACCAAGGAGATGTCATATCATACACACACATCAGGCCTCTGCGGATAGGGAACAGAGAGGATCAGACTACAAGGGGTCTCTTTGTAGTCTGTAACCGTGGAGACACAGGTTTGCATTGAAGTTGAAGACTCAATTTTGCTTTTCTTAAAAACTGTGTTCCTGGTAATATAAAATCCCCCTATAATAAATAAATCTTCATTTTCAGTGCTCCAACATGTTCGGCGCTTCATTACACGCCATGAGGTACGTATACAGATATAATGGGGCACATTCACTTACCCGTCCGCAGGAGTTCACGAAGTACAGAATGTACGACGATAATGCCCTGTGCCGCGATTCGCTAAGATCGTGCACCCTATTTCCTGCAGGTGTCGCTTCCCCGCTCAGGTCCCCGGAGTTCATCTTCTTCCTGGTGCATGTAAGTGCATTGTCTTGCGACACAATTTGAATCTTAAATCCCGCGCTCAGTGCGAATCAGTCGCATCGTCCGACGGCCGCCTCCCGATTTCTGTTGCATGAAATCAGCGCAGCTGCGCCACAATCCGATCTCGTGCGACGCGATCCCCATTTAAATACCTGTCCCAGCGGCGCAAATCCCGAAAATTTCTAAAATACGACGAAGGTGCGATCCACGGACCCTTAGTAAATAAGCCCCAATAAGACCTTACAGAGCAATAACATGAATAGGAATGAGTGCAAGAGCTCACAATCTATGAGCCAGAATAGCTAGATATGGGATTATTACTAAAGTCACTACTATCAGTGGGGTCTTGGCTGCTGGGACCCATAAAGATCGGGGTTCCCACAGTCTATCCCCTGTATAAGTGGTGCATATATAGCTCAGGATACAATGGGGCAGATTTACTTACCCGGTCCATTCGCGATCCAGCGGCGCGTTCTCTGCGGTGGATTCGGGTCCGGCCGGGATTCACTAAGGTAGTTCCTCCCACGTCCACCGGGTCGCGCTGCTGCGCTGAAGTCCGCCGAGGCCCGCTGGAATGCACTCAGGTTCACCGGCCTATTCCTAGTGAAGGTAAGTGCAAGTCCCTTTTTGTTTTTTAAATGCGGCGGTTTTTCCGAATCCGTCGGGTTTTCCTTCGGCCACGCCCCCGATTTCCGTCGCATGCATGCCGGCGCCGATGCGCCACAATCTGATCACATGCGCCAAAATCCCAGGGCAATACAGGGAAAATCGGCGCAAATCGGAAATATTCGGGTAACACGTCGGGAAACCGCGAATCGGGCCCTTAGTAAATGACCCCCAATATATTTCTTATATAACAGGACTATCAACCCAACCAATGGACAGGAGGTGCTGTTTTTAGAAGACAACCCCTTTAAGGAATGATAAGAAGACATATCTAACCCTGCCTCCTTGCTTCTGTGCTCTATTGTGTTTGTTTTCTGGCTTTTCTAGGACTATGCAGTATGACCTCTGCTTCCTTTAACCTGTACATGTTGCACATATCCCTGGGTCCTGACCTTCTGTATGACTGTGTTTCTTTCTATTTCCGTGTATAGTACTTGTATTTCCAGTCAGTGTTTCCTTGCGGAGAATACACAAGAATTATAACATGGGGATTCCACATCTCCAAAAAAAGAGTATGAATGCATAATACCTCCAACTTCACTCAATGGAAAATAGTGGTTTATATTACAGGTGGTTTGGGGCGGTTGCCCGAGGCCCAAGCCTTTCAGGGGGGCCATGGCCATGAAACCACCCCCCAAATTTTATACGGAGAAGCACCTTCACCCATGAAATCCATGCACATCTGTTCCGGTTTTCAATACGCATGTACACAAGAGCCATTTCAGGACCTTTGAAGGTCCAACAAAAGTCCTGAAACCACAAAGCAGCAGAAGGGACACTTCCTCCATTCCCCAAGAAGGATCTGAAGGATGAGGATGAAGGATGAGATTTGAAGGATGAGGTTCTTATCATTGACATTACGCTATCAGTATGCTTCTATCTCCTATAGAACTGAAGGTAGAGGCATCTGAATTGGCGCTTCATCCGCAGCCTCCAAACTTGACTCATCTCATGCTAAATATGACTCTTCTCTGTTCATTTTCACACGACTTTGAAGAAGATCTTTGTTCAGACCCCTTCCATCCAGATGTCATGATTACACAACTGAACAGAAGTAAAATGTTAAATTCTCTTCTATGTTCTGATTTACTTTCCATTACATTTAAATGTTAACTAGATGCAAGATCTGTGTTTGCTGTCATCGAATGGAAATTGCAGTCTGTCTCTACAGATCGTCATGCTCCTAAGAGATGGATATACGTGTATATAGTCTGCACAGCCACCTCTGTGACCTGACAGCAGGGCTATGACGCAGGCTAACATTGCCTCACCGGGCCCCGTAACCTTCTGCCCCCTTGGCAGCCGCCCACCTGTGCCCAGTACAGGCCCTTTCCCTCTTTTGGCTGCTTCATCTCAATAGATCTAGGGCCAAACGTGTCATGTGAGACTTCTGGCGTTGGATGTTTCATATACACCAGTATCAGCAGCTTTGAGAGATTGGATCTTTCGGGAGAACCGTACAATTCTTGGTGCTGGAGTAAAAAATGTGGATTTAATTTACACTGTAAGACTGGTGTTTAAAATGACAGTTTTAATGAATTCACCCTAGAGTGTAAAAAACACATAAAAAACTTCCTGTTTTCAAGGCCTTTTTTGAGGCCTACATAAGAAGCAGGGTAAACACACTCCATTACTATTGTTGTTGCTCACAACCAATCAGGGAGTAGCTTTCATTTTACGAGACCAGATTTGGAAATGAAAGCTGTGTGCTGATTGGTTGCTATGGGCTACTTTAGATAGGTCAGGCCTGGTGTTCCTGTACTAAGAGTAGAATTATATCTTATAAAGATTTGTAAGGATTGGATGTAAATAAGAGATCCAGAAATTTGGGAGGAATTGAAACACAAGATGTACGGGAAAGTTGCACAATTTCACATGATCAGAATTGAATTAAAAACTGAAATGTTTGGCACCAGGAGATGTGGAGGTTGTATGTGTCACAGATACGTCGTCTCTGCAGAAAGACGAATAAATTGTAATGTGGATAATTCAGACCATATGCTTCTAAAAATGGACATTATGCGGTTTTTGACAGCAGATGGCGACTTCCGCCAATAACCTAATCGGTATAAAGGGGATTTCCCGGACCTAGATACTAATAACCTATCCTATCCGATGAATGTGTGGTGGGGGGTCCCAACACAATCGGCTCTTTGAAGAGAAGCCAGGACTGTGGCCTCTGCACTACTGACCAAGAACAGCGCCACATATTGTTTAGTGGCTGTGCTTGGTATTGTAGCTCAACGTAATTCAATTCAATGGGAATGACCTACAAATAGGTCATGTGACCAACAGAAGCATGGGAGGGTGCCAGATGTCGGACCGCTACTATCCTCAACCTGGGCAACCTCTTTTCCACAGGGACGACCATGCTCTCACTCGAGTATTTTGGACTTTAACCTGTGTGATGCAAACAATAGCCTTTAAGATAAGAGCCACCAGAGATTTCTTGCCAATAAACTAGTCATGTAGATTAGATAAAATCTCGACCAATTATATTATATTATGGGGGCCACTGATATCTACCCCATGGAAAATGTTTAACTCACTGGACTTGTTGGATTTTTCAACAGGTCAGTCTTAGGGGCAGATTAAGACCACCATGGGCCCTGGGTTGCATGCAAATTGTGAGCCCTCCACAAGTCAAATTTTGTTCAGTGGTTTAACATTTACTGCCTTCCTATGGTACCAGAGCCAAGCTTCTTGGGAAAGTAGAAGGGTCCTCCCTGTTGGCTTTCAGTTCTATCGTTGACCTTCAGAAGGCCTATAATTGCTCTAGAATACATGTGTGACCAGGGTTGCAATAGTCCACCAGAGTTCCAGTGGATACTCTTGTGGGCCCAGGCTCTAACATAATACCGGCCTTAAGAGGTCCAGAAATAAGCAACTTAATTTAAAGGGAACCTGTCAGCAGATATTGACCTGATAAACCACTACCACTATGTCATCAATCAGCTGAACACCTTCTAGATCATGGCCCAGCGCGGTGGCATCATCCAGAAAATCAACTTTGAAGTGACATGTAATTTAGTTGTATAAAGTCAAGGAGGCGGAGAGTTTAACATTGATGTCAGGATTTGCTCAATTCAGAACGCCCTCTCTTCACTGTAATTGATGGTCCTACATCCAGACACTCAATGGAGGAAGCCATAGTACCCGTGGAGTTAGATTCCAGAAATCTGGATTTTCATCCAGACTCCAGGCATAAAAAAACATGACGTTTCAATTTATCGCAAATCTTTATCAAACTTCAAGCTACATCCAGACACATCACTAACCAGATCTCCTTCATCCTGAAGGGGGAGAGCTTGACTTCAATGCTAAACTCTCCGCCTCCATGACTTTACACAACCAATTTACATTTCACTGCATAGTACATTTTCTGGATGATGGCACCACACTAGGCCATGAAGGAAACATGATCGGGAAGGTGTTAATCTGCTTCACAACATACTGATAACAGTTAATTAGGTCAATTTGTGATGACAGGTTCCCTTTAAAAGATGCAAGGAGTTTCTGGTGGGGCCAAAGAACCTGGTGGGGCCAAAGAACCTCCAGTCTTAGGCTACATTCACACTACCGTATGGAGGACGTATATACGTCCTCCATAGACGGCAATGGGCGCACGGCGCCCTACGGGAGCGGTACGGTGCCGTACACGTGCGGCACCGTACCGCGCCGTACCCGGGAAAAAGATAGGACCTGTCCTATCTTTTCCCGTAATACGGCGCTGTGCGCCATGTATCTCTAAGGGGAGGGGCGGGGGTGAGCTGCGTTCACCTCCTCTTCCTCTCCCCGTGCACTGCCGTTGCTCGCTACAGTACGGTACGGGCGGGCAACGGCAGTGTAAATGTAGGTAGGTTTGTTTTTAAATTGAATTTGTATGTAAGTCGGAACTGTATATTTTATCATTGTAACCCCAGCCAGAACTTTTTTGGTCTCTGTGACAATTGGATTTAAAAAATGTTGGATTGTCATAAGAACCAGGATTAATAATAAATCTTCATTACAGACACCTGTGATATCTGTTACAGCTGATCATTGTAGCCTAAGGCTAAAGTACAGTAAATTACCAATATTCAGTGGTCCGTTTGTAACTAGGGGTCGTATGTAAGGCGAGTGTTCTTAAGTAGGGGACCGTCTGTATGAAGAACTCACAGATGGAAGTCACTCTCTTTATTGTCTTGGTGGATGCTTTGGGTGGTCATGAGCCCCAGCAGATTCCTAAAGGGTTGATTCTTTGTCTGTGGTTATACGTGGCTTCTAGAGGTGTTCGACATGTTCCGCGTACATGTTTTGCACCGAAAGAGTTTCAAACTGTACTCAAAAAGGCTGATTTTGAGAATTAGCAGAATACTGCTTCTTGTAAAACAAAAGGCAATCATGGCTTGTCCACATATACATGTGCTCTTCATACATTGAGGGGATTAGGTCCATGCCTGATTTGTAGGATTATGACATATCACCCTTGAGTACAAAAGGATAGGACATATTGAACCCTAAGTCAGGACATCATCACAAGGGAACCACAAAAATTTACCTCCAACTTACTGGTCCAACAATGTCCCGGAGAAACTTTTAGAGAGCACAATGGACCGCTACGTATCGGAGCCCTATGTTATGTAAATACATTCTGCAAACTCTGAACCGTTTCCCGCTTATCTGATGGTGAGTAGATATGCGGGAACATAAGTCATGTGACGTGATAGTGCATAGTGCAGTTTGGGGAACTTGTGTAGAGAAAGTCACCGTATGTTCTCCAATCGTATAAGTTACGGGACATAACTTAGTCACTTTCCCCAATGTTTGTGTAACTTTACGGAGGAAGTAAATGTTGTGTGACACAAATATGAACGTAAGACGTCAGTCGTGGGTTCCAGTAATGAAAAGGAAAACTGGTCATAGGGAATGATACTATTGGTCGTAACGGGAAATCAGCTTATCTTTATTACCACTCATGGCCTCATCCTATGGTAGACGTTGATTGATCCTATCAACAATATAAAGGATGTGTATAGGACAGCAGAATTGTTAAATTGTTGGAAACTTGAAAGTTGATCATGTGAATGATATTGATCACATCAACGAGGCTTCAGAATCGTCATCCAGACCATCAAGGGTCATTTCAAGAGGTTGTCCTATTTGGACAGTCCCTTTTTGTTTAATGGGTTCCTTGATTGACAGATATTCTGCCGCTGAAGCAGGTGTTACATTTTCCTACAGCACTCCCACAGGAGAGACAAAGTATTACACTATAATTATTGGAATGAATCAACTTTTCAAGTCATGGATGGATATGATGAGGAATAGTGACTCTTTGTAGCTACTACAAGCTCAAGTTACTAGATAACGCTCCAGAATTCAACAACGTATAGGATAAGGGTGTCTGAAATTAGACAATCCATTCAAAGAACAATAGCACAAGGAACTCCACAAAGTAAGTGAACATTGTGCCCTCCTCTGAAGTTTCTCTGTCGTCTTACGAAGAGAGGCCCAAAAATATTTTGGACACGTCCAAAACTATTCAGGTCTTCCATATTTGAGTTCTAACTGGGCAGACGATCCGTAGGACTGTATAAAATCATGGTTCCAAAATAATTTCATACCAGTTCCAGATCTGAAGGACCCATGGTGGTGTTACGGTAATACATATGTAAGTATTGCACGCTATTGCTCAGTTTTCGTAAGTATAGTGACCCCTTTAATTATTAACTGTGTGAATCTGCCCCCCTCGCCGTCCTGTGCAGCTGCTAACAGACCTTATTTGTAGACAGCTCTGCACATCTCAAGGTGTGGCAGCCAAGATATGTGTGGTTGAAATGTTTACAGGGAGTGGATGGTTCTGTTCTCGAGTAGAGAGGAAGTGCACGGACCACAAACACATCATGAAGAGCTCAGCAGGACGACAGCACTGATGCGAGCTGCTATTTTAAGCTCTGTTTGCCTCTAGCGACTAACTGTTGAGGTGTGCCTGGGCTAAAATGTAACACTGCCTTCTATGTTTCCATAAGGCCATTCCATTTTCGGCCTATTTGGCCCATTGGTATCCTTCCCACCTAACAGTAAACTTACTGACAATCATAAAAACAGATGTTGCACCCGTCAGTGGAGGTGCACCCACCTTGCGTCTGGAGACACCCTTAATCATCATTAGTCTACCCCCTTAAATTGGTTATAAGCCAATCCTACATCCTGATATTCACCCTACAGTCATATTTCTCAATCGGAATGGGGATTATAAATGTGTTAGTAACTATGCACTACTTAGGTTAGTCACACAGTCACCCAGGCTTCATAGTCATGTATCAGGTCCATTGTCTCCTCCCCTTCTCCTTGTCCACTCTCCAAAACTCTGCTATATTTAGGATTTTCACTCAATTGAATGCAATTTTGTTCCAGTCCATGGGAACTGTGAAATAAAAGATACCAACATTTAGCCACTGAGCCATAAAGAACTATGACCAGCTCCAACAACATCTACTTGACTTGACTTCTGTGGATAGTGAAATCTAACATGACCACAGCTGACCATGTTGTGATGTTGATTGGTCCGTAACAACCTTGAGGGTGCGGTCACACGTTGCGTTTACTGCATGCGTTTAAAAACGCATTGCTATAACTGAAGGGAGATTTGCCTAATTAAACAGTTGTTAACACTTGCGTTTACTAAACGCATGTGTTAACCGCAATGTTAATGCATGCGTTAACAATACGTTAACTGCATGCGTTAACCGTGATGTTAACGCACGCGTTAACGATGCGTTAACACTTGCGTTTTGTAAACGCAAGCGTTAACAGCTGTTTAATTAGGCAAATCTCCCTTCAGCTGTAGCAATGCGTTTTTAAACGCATGCAGTAAACGTGACGTGTGACAGCACCCTGAGGTTCAACCAACTATCTACTCATTTATGTCCAATTACAAGCACGTTCACCCAAACCACTAAGGACCATGTTAGCTTAGGGGGACACAGTAGCAATCCAAATTCGCCAAGTATAAACATCTGTCAAGCTTGGTATGCTACTTAGTTCATGTTCAAAGCCTATAGTTGATAGGAATGTCCAAGATCCACTCTAGGTTGACTAGGAGCCTTCCTTAATTTCCAGACAAGCCACAATTTAGTTCACAACTTCTAGGTTGACGAGGAGCCTTCCTTCATCTCTTGACAAGCCACGTCTTAGTTCACAACTCCTAGGTTGACAAAGAGTCTTCTTTAATTTTACGAAAAGCCACGTCTTAGTTCACCACCTCTTCTGTGGTTGACCAATATTCTTTACAACCTCCCTTCCACCCATATGCTCAGGTGCTTGATTTTTCCTTTAGCCCACGATTACTGACTATTCAAATAGTGGATATATAAAAATACACAAAGATAGAAACAAGCGGTCCTCTACATTTTTCTTGGAGCCAACCATTTATCTTCGTAGTAAAGTAAGGCCATCAGAATCTCTACTTACCTATTGTATATACTCGTTCTATGTAAATCACTGTGTAAACACTATGGTCCTCTCTTGAACCTTCCCCCACCTTACAATCCCTTGTTTTTCTTGGCTAAAAATTTCAATGAACACCTTTTGGAAGGGATTTATGGCTTTTACTGTATGTTATGTTCTGTGAAGAAGCAATCAGACAATAAAGTTTCATTGTTCTGTGTGTTGCAATGCTGTGTGTAATGTATTATTAAGCTGAGCGTCACACTGATGCCTCTATACTGGGAAGTTACTGCTACGCTCCAGGGCCTACTCCTCCATGCGTCTTTATATAGAAGACAGTCAATAGGTTCACTGTCTATGTTTTGCAATGAGTAGGCAAATTGTGAATTGTTACACAACTAATAACCACTGAGCCATTTATTAATGAAAGCTGCCTGCAAAACTTACCCTGTAGGTAGCACAAGGCTATGAATAGTAAAGAGAAGAGCTGGCTCAGTGGTTAGCAGCACTGTTCTCTGGTGTCATTGGGATCATTGCTAATTGTGTGCATAGTATTCAGTGTCTGACCAGGGTTTCTTGGGTTCATCATAAGAGATGATTCTGAGGTCCACCCTCCGTTCCCACACATAACACACATGGGGGCAGATTTACTTACCCGGTCCATTCGCGATCCAGCGGCGCGTTCTCTGCGCTGGATTCGGGTCCGGCCGGGATTCATTAAGGTAGTTCCTCCGCCGTCCACCAGGTGGCGCTGCTGCGCTGAAGAGCATCGGAACGCACTGGAGTTCACCGAGTCGGGCTGAGTGAAGGTAAGTGCAAGCTCCGCGACAGATTTTTTGTTTTAAATGCAGCGGTTTTTCCGAATCCGTCGGGTTTTCATTCAGCCACGACCCTCCGATTTCCGTCGCGTGCATGCCAGCGCCGATGCGCCACAATCCGATCGCATGCGCCAAAATCCCGGGGCAATTCAGGGGAAATCGGCGCAAATCGGAAATATTCGGGTAACACGTTGGGAAAACGCGAATCAGGCCCTTAGTAAATGACCCCCTCATGATCTATAAGGTCTAATCCAAGTAGACACTGATGGCATTGGCTCCGAAGTCCTGTCTAGTAGTCTTCTGTTGGACCTTAAGGTTATATTCTTGTTTTGCCGAAAGGGCACACCAAAGGATGCTCTGGGTTCCTTTTGTGTCACCTTGAGTAGGGAGAAAGATGGCAGATTTCCACTATTGGTGGCTACTCGTATAGTGTTCTGGTGTTACAGTCAGGTGTAATAGGTGGTTTGTGTGATGCATCGGCAGGCCAAGTCTTCCAAAGGAGGACTACTAGAAGCCATCACAATCAGGGCTCCAAATACCCCAACAAAGTGATTTATATGGCACTCCCATCATAAAAATTGGGGTTGCTCAACCGGTCTCACTGCTACAGTAAGAGAAGTAGCAAAGCTTTCTGCATGCACTTCCATAGGAAGGCAATTCAAGACTGCTTGGCCTCGGAGGCCTAGGCGTAAATGGGTAGAGGTGCACGGCCATATGACAGGTTTCATGGGACCCCCATTCTTGAGGTAGATACAGACACCGGTCTCACATTTGTAAGACACGTATGTCTCTGGAAATGGAGTTCTTCAGTAAATATCCAACCTTGGAGAGGAGGCCACATCAACGTGTCCTCACTATACCGGCCAGTGCACCATTAAGCCACCAGTTCAGCTTTGTACTGGATGGGGTAACCAGATGCCCACATCTGTCAGTTTGTTCGTGTGCACTCCAAAAGACCATGGTGGTGCTCTTATCCCCTGAGTACATGCATGAATTGTGTGGACTACCCCAAATACTTGGTAATATTCCAATAGTAACATGAGTTTATGTTCTCACGTGTAGCGGTGGAGATATATCGCTCATAAATGATGCTTTTCATAAAACTGAAACTAACACGTCAGGAGCACAACCGCACCGTCAATGTTATCTAACCAAAATCAGCCACAAAGTACAACGATAGCACAAAAACATCAACAACAACAACATCGTCATCAGGAAGTCACAGCGTATCTGACCACATCACACCATGTAGTGGATAAAACGGCTGGCACGTGCCTCATACAATACTGCACAATACATGACAATACTGGCATCACATTAGATGGTAGGGAAAAGTCTGGGGCAACGGGAAATCTTAGGCTCAGATAAAATGGGCACCTTAGGGTTAAATGAGTCCCTCAAATATCATTTTATAACATGACATCACTTTTCTGGGATCACCAGCGATCCGCGTAATCTGGCATCAAGTGTTCACCACTGTAGGGAAAATGAGGCGTTGCATGGACCTCATCTAAGTTGATGTTCTGTCTAAATAATGGTTGGACATGTTAGACCCTCCAGAACTCAAGAAACGTAGACCATGATGTGTCCACCACTAATTTTGTCCTCTTTCCCTATGAAAAATGTGCATATACACTCACCGGCCACTTTATTAGGTACACCATGCTAGTAACGGGTTGGACCCCCCTTTGCCTTCAGAACTGCCTCAATTCTTCGTGGCATAGATACAACAAGGTGCTGGAAGCTCCTCAGAGATTTTGGTCCATATTGACATGATGGCATCACACAGTTGCCGCAGATTTGTCGGCTGCACATCCATGATGCGAATCTCCCGTTCCACCACATCCCAAAGATGCTCTATTGGATTGAGATCTGGTGACTGTGGAGCCATTTGTGTCCAGTGACCTCATTTTCATGTTCAAGAAACCAGTCTGAGATGATTCCAGCTTTATGACCTGGCGCATTATCCTGCTGAAAGTAGCCATCAGATGTTACAGGGTACATTGTGCTCATAAAGGGATGGACATGGTCAGCAACAATACTCAGGTAGGCTGTGGCGTTGTACCAAGGGGCCCAAAGACACCATGACACCACCACCACCAGCCTGAGCCGCTGATACAAGGCAGGATGGATCCATGACACCACCACCACCAGCCTGAGCCGCTGATACAAGGCAGGATGGATCCATGACACCACCACCACCAGCCTGAGCCGCTGATACAAGGCAGGATGGATCCATGACACCACCACCACCAGCCTGAGCCGCTGATACAAGGCAGGATGGATCCATGACACCCCCACCACCAGCCTGACCCGCTGATACAAGGCAGGATGGATCCATGACACCACCACCAGCCTGAGCCGCTGATACAAGGCAGGATGGATCCATGACACCAGCACCACCAGCCTGACCCGCTGATACAAGGCAGGATGGATCCATGACACCACCACCACCAGCCTGAGCCGCTGATACAAGGCAGGATGCATCCATGACACCACCACCACCAGCCTGACCCGCTGATACAAGGCAGGATGGATCCATGACACCACCACCACCAGCCTGACCCGCTGATACAAGGCAGGATGGATCCATGACACCAGCACCACCAGCCTGAGCCGCTGATACAAGGCAGGATGGATCCATGACACCACCACCACCAGCCTGAGCCGCTGATACAAGGCAGGATGGATCCATGACACCACCACCACCAGCCTGACCCGCTGATACAAGGTAGGATGGATCCATGCTTTCATGTTGTTGACGCCAAATTCTGATCCTACCATCCGAATGTCGCAGCAGAAATCGAGACTCATCAGACCAGGCAACGTTTTTCCAATCTTCTACTGTCCAATTTCGATGAGCTTGTGCAAATTGTAGCCTCAGTTTCCTGTTCTTAGCTGAAAGGAGTGGCACCCGGTGTGGTCTTCTGCTGCTGTAGCCCATCTGCCTCAAAGTTGGACGTACTGTGCGTTCAGAGATGCTCTTCTGCCTACCTTGGTTGTAACGGGTGGCGATTTGAGTCACTGTTGCCTTTCTATCAGCTCGAACCAGTCTGCCCATTCTCCTCTGACCTCTGGCATCAACAAGGCATTTCCGCCCACAGAACTGCCGCTCACTGGATGTTTTTTCTTTTTCCGACCATTCTCTGTAAACCCTAGAGATGGTTGTGCGTGAAAATCCCAGTAGATCAGCAGTTTCTGAAATACTCAGACCAGCCCTTCTGGCACCAACAACCATGCCACGTTCAAAGGCATCAAATCACCTTTCTTCCCCATACTGATGCTCGGTTTGAACTGCAGGAGATTGTCTTGACCATGTCTACATGCCTAAATGCACTGAGATGCCGCCATGTGATTGGCTGATTAGAAATTAAGTGTTAACGAGCAGTTGGACAGGTGTACCTAATAAAGTGGCCGGTGAGTGTATGTGTTTGGGGGTTTGGGGGTATCTGAAGTGCTTGAGCTCTGCACCAACTTCTTAGCTGAGGTAAAATGCTAGGAAGTAGATGGCTAAGTAGGTTCTTTTAGGTTAATATTGGTCATTAGGAGCCACAACATGGACTTCTCTTTACTACTCCAATTAGCACTTCAGGGGGCACTACATGTGCTCCCAGTTATGTCCTTCAGATTTTTTGTGCTGTATCTGCTTTTCATTCATGGAATTCCATCTTGCTAGCAAGAAGGACAGAAACTCAATAACGCAAACTATATAGCAATTCTATGCTGAGGGGAGGGGGAGCTGTGATTGTTAGCAGTAAGGTCTCCACCCAACAGCTTAGACACCACTAGAAATAACAGATAGAAGCTGCTGGGATGAGAATTCCAGTACCTTATATACTCGAGTATAAGCCTAGTTTTTCAGCACAAAAATATGTGCTGAAAACCCAAACTCGGCTTATACTCGAGTAAACAAAATATAGGTTTTACCAGGTTTTTGTGGTAAAATTAGGGGCCTCGGCTTATACTTGGGTCGGCTTATACTCGCGTATATACGGTAAGTAGAAGTTTACAAGTTGCAAAATGTCCAGGGTTGGATCACGACCACCATGTGTCCTGGGCTGTATGGATATTACAGCCCCTACGAGTCTTGGGATCACTTCCTACATCTGGTACTAGAATCGGCTTCTTAGGGAATGGAAGATGTGTCCTATCTTCCGGCTTTCAATTTTTCGGTTTCAAGACCTTTGTCCTGAAAGGCTCTTGTGCACATGTGTATTGAGAGCATGAACAGATGTGTGAGGTCCTTCTCCGTATACAATTTGGTTGGTGGTTTGGGAGGCTTTGGGCTCTCTGTAAATCATGGGCCCTGGGCTACAACCTGGGGCACACTTTAATTTCCTTTTTTATCCGACCCCCTTAAATATTGAGCATCACCTTTCCTTCTTACATGTAATAGACAGACATGGGGATCATGTAATATTTATGATGTGTCATATAATGTACATATAATGTGTCATATAATGTATCATTGTTTCCCACCTACACGGCCATCTCCGGGGACGTAATTTCAGGCCTCCAACATCCAACTCATGACTCCTGAAATGACGCTCTTTATTCGAAACGATTATTAGTCAAGGCAATTACGAGAGAGGCAGAAAATTATTAGTGACACAAAGCGCTTGTGGTCTCTCATCAGCAATTGTCATAACGGAAAATGTACGGCGGCGAAGTGTCACCTCCGACATGAAGAAACACGCAGAGATTTCAGTTTCAGAATCAGACGAAGGCGAAGGCCTACAGGAAAGCGGCTGGAGATGAGTTCCCAGAAGTCACAGATGAAGCAGCAGCTGCAGGAACGTGCAGAGTCATTGTAAAGTTACAGTAACAAGGCTACAGATTCCATAGATTCACAGTCACATGGTCTACGTCTATGACGAGAACTGTCCTTTCCGACGAGGAAAGAAAAGTGTTCTAGAGCAGAAGAACCCAAAACATCTGACTCATATCTGAGAAAGAAAACTCACAGCACATACAAGAGGGTGCAAGCCTCGCACTGTGACTGAAGGGGGAATCTTACTGGAAGAAGATAGAAAGGAAAGTGGAAGCCACACGAGAAATGAGAGTATCGTTTTCAGAATTTAGAGACAATTCCTTGATGTGAGACAGACGAGGAAGGAAATACCTTATGAGGAACATCTATTACCAACAGTCCAGCAGAACCAAAAACTGAAGGAAACTTCCTTGACAAACAGTATACATCCTTCTACACTAGGTGGTATCATCCCAATTACTGCTGTCTGGTAAGGTCCATACACAAGCAACCTTGTCTTCTCTGTCCCGCAGACGCTTAATGATGACTCCGCCCTGACCCGTTCCCCTGTATCCGGACCCTGTCCTGCCCTGACCTTCAATCCTCCTTCTGACTTCTTGGTCTTCTACACCAACATCTCTGGTCTCATCCGGGGCCCCGCGCCACCTTCCGAACCACCAATAATATCATCCATAATGCACTATTGGCTCCAGGTGAGACCAGAGATGTTGGTGTAGAAGAGGTTTTGAGGGGGCCCATGACCAAGACATAATAATGAGAAGGACCTCCAGCCATGAAATTATCAATCTCTCAACACATTTTCATACAAGGGTTCTTCCAGGATCTTTGAAGGTCCTCAGAACTAAAAGTGGACAGAAGAGAGCCCTAGCTTGATTCTACTACCATATAAAGAAGTAAATTCCATTAGATCAGTGATGGCGAACCTTTTAGAGGCCGAGTGCCCAAACTGCAACCCAAAACCCTGCTTATTTATCGTGAGGTGCCAACCAGGTGGCCTCCTGAGGACAGCAACACAGTAGAAAGTTGGAAAATTTTCATCATTTTAGCTTCCTTCCAATTTCCCTCTGTACACAGAGAATCATGGGGGCAGCAGGAGGTCCTCCAAAAATAATTCGACCCGGTCCAATTCTCCCTCTTCCTACAGTCCCAAGTAGCGAAGTCAGTATCAAAATATGACTGGAAGCAGCATCTTTTAAGTTGCTTGGAACTGCAGGAAGATTCTTTGAGTTCTGTCTGGTGTGCTGGGGTGATGGCCCGGGTGCCCACAGAAAGGGCTCTGAGTGCCGCCTCTGGCACCCCTGCCATAGGTTCGCCACCACTGCATTAGATAATTAGAATTGTAAAATTTTATACATCTTAAGCTGCCACCAGGACCACTCAAAGACATCATGGCCCCATGATCCTATCACGTAACAGTATAGATACCAGTACAGGGTTAAATGGGTTCTCCAAATAAACAGGCACATGTCTTCTGGGTGGGGTGTTTCACAGATACTACCGAACCCCCTTGCCTTACTCACGGCATATAAATACAAGGCCTATCAACCTACAACTCCATCCATATCCTATATTACGGTAACTGTGACCCTCAAAACCTCAGGTTTCTCCTCCAATGATCAAATGGGGTACACAGGACCCTGTTTTTCTAATGGTAGGGGATAACAAGCAGTGTTGGACTGGGTTTCCTTAGGTCCACCATAGAAAATCAATCTGGGGGCCCAATCTTCATTATCCCCCAGGGAATATACTCTAGCAGCCTTCAAATTGTGTTGCTTTTTGACGGACCTCTGCGGTTCAGTATTGGTTTGAGCAAGGGCCCACCGGAGGATCCTCTGCTACTCTGGTCGGACAGTCCGGCACTGATAATAAGTGATGGTTCCCCTAGTGATAAGACAATGTCACTGGGTTTCAATTATGAAAACACAGATATTAGTAACATATTAACAGCCTGATCTGACCACGGAACGTTGTCTGTTTCCGATGACAACCAGTAGAACTTTGAAAGGAGATTAGAGATACAGATAACACACACACACACGTCTCTAAGTCACAACAACAGCCACTCAACTTTCCCACAACCTCATTATGTGGACATATATAAAAGGGGAAATGCACTGTAAAAATTCTTCCCGGGTCACGTGAGAAGATCAGATGTACGAGATGAGGAACCTTCTCAGAAACAATGAGATATTGTATTGTCCTTTGCATGTTGTGTAAGCTTTCCAGTAATTCTGTGCTGAAGGGCTCTGTTCTCTCGATGGAGCCCTTTACTTCTGGGAACTAGCCCCATCAGATGTACCAGTCTTCTAGCTTGTACCTATGACATAGCTGAAGATTATTTTGACACGACTTCCTCTTGTATTTGTGTGAATAATACTGAAATGTCTTCTCTACTCTGCAGGTATCACATACAGATGATACAATAGTTACTCCCACTTGCAGGACTTCTCCAGCGCTGCCCCCGTTTAGTGGAATTCACTGCCTCAGATCATAAGGCTTGTAGTGAACGGTCCTAATTTTAAGGACTGATATCAGTTATCAACATTTGGTGGGTGTCACAGTACAGGGATCATACACACAGTGATGTCACAGTACAGGGATCATACACACAGTGATGTCACAGTACAGGGATAATACACACAGTGATGTCACAGTACAGGGATAATACACACAGTGATGTCACAGTACAAGGATAATACACACAGTGAAGTCACAGTACAGGGATAATACACACAGTGATGTCACAGTACAGGGATAATACACACAGTGATGTCACAGTACAGGGATCATACACACAGTGATGTCACAGTACAGAGATAATACACACAGTGATGTCACAGTACAGGGATAATACACACAGTGATGTCACAGTACAGAGATAATACACACAGTGATGTCACAGTACAGGGATAATACACACAGTGATGTCACAGTACAGAGATAATACACACAGTGATGTCACAGTACAGGGATAATACACACAGTGATGTCACAGTACAGGGATAATACACACAGTGATGTCACAGTACAGGGATAATACACACAGTGATGTCACAGTACAGGGATAATACACACAGTGATGTCACAGTACAGAGATAATACACACAGTGATGTCACAGCACAGGGATAATACACACAGTGATGTCACAGTACAGGATAATACACACAGTGATGTCACAGTACAGGGATAATACACACAGTGATGTCACAGTACAGGGATAATACACACAGTGATGTCACAGTACAGAGAAAATACACACAGTGATGTCACAGTACAGAGAAAATACACACAGTGATGTCACAGTGCAGGGATAATACACACAGTGATAATAATAATAATAATAATTCTTTATTTATATAGCGCACACAGATTACGCAGCGCTGCACAGGCATGTCAAATTGGTCCCTGTCCCCATGGGGCTCACAATCTAAACAACCTAACAGTATGTTTTGAAGTGTGGGAGGAAACCGGAGTACCCGGAGGAAACCCACGCAAACACGGAGAGAACATACAAACTCTTTGCAGATGTTGACCTGGGTGGGATTCGAACCCAGGACCCCAGTGCTGCAAGGCAGATGTGCTACTCACTCAGCCACCGTGCCGCCCACAGTACAGGGATAATACACACAGTGATATCACAGTACAGAGAAAATACACACAGTGATGTCACAGTACAGAGAAAATACACACAGTGATGTCACAGTGCAGGGATAATACACACAGTGATGTCACAGTACAGGGATAATACACACAGTGATGTCACAGTACAGAGATAATACACACAGCAATGTCACAGTACAGAGATAATACACACAGTGATGTCACAGTACAGGGATAATACACACAGTGATGTCACAGTACAGGGATAATACACACAGTGATGTCACAGTACAGAGATAATACACACAGTGATGTCACAGTACAGGGATAATACACACAGTGATGTCACAGTACAGGGATAATACACAAAGTGATGTCACAGTACAGGGATAATACACACAGTGATGTCACAGTACAGGGATAATACACACAGTGATGTCACAGTACAGGGATAATACACACAGTGATGTCACAGTACAGAGATAATACACACAGTGATGTCACAGTACAGGGATAATACACACAGTGATGTCACAGTACAGGCATAATACACACAGTGATATCACAGTACAGAGAAAATACACACAGTGATGTCACAGTACAGAGAAAATACACACAGTGATGTCACAGTGCAGGGATAATACACACAGTGATGTCACAGTACAGGGATAATACACACAGTGATGTCACAGTACAGAGATAATACACACAGCAATGTCACAGTACAGAGATAATACACACAGTGATGTCACAGTACAGGGATAATACACACAGTGATGTCACAGTACAGGGATAATACACACAGTGATGTCACAGTACAGAGATAATACACACAGTGATGTCACAGTACAGGGATAATACACACAGTGATGTCACAGTACAGGGATAATACACAAAGTGATGTCACAGTACAGGGATAATACACACAGTGATGTCACAGTACAGAGATAATACACACAGTGATGTCACAGTACAGGGATAATACACAAAGTGATGTCACAGTACAGGGATAATACACACAGCTATGTCACAGTACAGGGATAATACACACAGTGATGTCACAGTACAGCGATGGTACACACAGTGATATCACAGTACAGGGATAATACACACAGTGATGTCACAGTACAGAGATAATACACACAGTGATGTCACAGTACAGGGATAATACACACAGCGATGTCACAGCACAGGGATAATACACACAGTGATATCACAGTACAGAGATAATACACACAGTGATGTCACAGTACAGGGATAATACACACAGCGATGTCACAGTACAGGGATAATACACACAGTGATGTCACAGTACAGAGATAATACACACAGTGATGTCACAGTACAGGGATAATACACACAGTGATGTCACAGTACAGGGATAATACACACAGTGATGTCAGAGTACAAGGATAATACACACAGTGATGTCACAGTACAAATATAATACACACAGTGATGTCACAGTACAGAGATAATACACACAGTGATGTCACAGTACAGGGATAATACACACAGTGATGTCACAGTACAGGGATAATACACACAGTGATGTCACTGTACAGAGATAATACACAGTGATGTCACAGTACAGGGATAATACACACAGTGATGTCACAGCACAGAGATAATACACACAGTGATGTCACAGTACAGGGATAATACACACAGTGATGTCACAGTACAGGGATAATACACACAGTGATGCCACAGTACAAGGATAATACACACAGCGATGTCACAGTACAGGGATAATACACAGCGATGTCACAGTACAGGGATAATACACAGTGATGTCACAGTACAGGGATAATACACACAGCGATGTCACAGTACAGGGACAATACACACAGTGATGTCACAGTACAGAGATAATACACACAGTGATGTCACAGCACAGGGATAATACACACAGTGATGTCACAGTACAGGGATCATACACACAGTGATGTCACAGTACAGGGATCATACACACAGTGATGTCACAGTACAGGGATAATACACACAGTGATGTCACAGTACAGGGATAATACACACAGTGATGTCACAGTACAAGGATAATACACACAGTGAAGTCACAGTACAGGGATAATACACACAGTGATGTCACAGTACAGGGATAATACACACAGTGATGTCACAGTACAGGGATCATACACACAGTGATGTCACAGTACAGAGATAATACACACAGTGATGTCACAGTACAGGGATAATACACAGCGATGTCACAGTACAGGGATAATACACAGTGATGTCACAGTACAGGGATAATACACACAGCGATGTCACAGTACAGGGACAATACACACAGTGATGTCACAGTACAGAGATAATACACACAGTGATGTCACAGCACAGGGATAATACACACAGTGATGTCACAGTACAGGGATCATACACACAGTGATGTCACAGTACAGGGATCATACACACAGTGATGTCACAGTACAGGGATAATACACACAGTGATGTCACAGTACAGGGATAATACACACAGTGATGTCACAGTACAAGGATAATACACACAGTGAAGTCACAGTACAGGGATAATACACACAGTGATGTCACAGTACAGGGATAATACACACAGTGATGTCACAGTACAGGGATCATACACACAGTGATGTCACAGTACAGAGATAATACACACAGTGATGTCACAGTACAGGGATAATACACACAGTGATGTCACAGTACAGAGATAATACACACAGTGATGTCACAGTACAGGGATAATACACACAGTGATGTCACAGTACAGAGATAATACACACAGTGATGTCACAGTACAGGGATAATACACACAGTGATGTCACAGTACAGGGATAATACACACAGTGATGTCACAGTACAGGGATAATACACACAGTGATGTCACAGTACAGGGATAATACACACAGTGATGTCACAGTACAGGGATAATACACACAGTGATGTCACAGTACAGAGATAATACACACAGTGATGTCACAGCACAGGGATAATACACACAGTGATGTCACAGTACAGGGATCATACACACAGTGATGTCACAGTACAGGGATAATACACACAGTGATGTCACAGTACAGGGATAATACACACAGTGATGTCACAGTACAAGGATAATACACACAGTGAAGTCACAGTACAGGGATAATACACACAGTGATGTCACAGTACAGGGATAATACACACAGTGATGTCACAGTACAGGGATCATACACACAGTGATGTCACAGTACAGAGATAATACACACAGTGATGTCACAGTACAGGGATAATACACACAGTGATGTCACAGTACAGGGATAATACACACAGTGATGTCACAGTACAGGGATAATACACACAGTGATGTCACAGTACAGAGATAATACACACAGTGATGTCACAGCACAGGGATAATACACACAGTGATGTCACAGTACAGGATAATACACACAGTGATGTCACAGTACAGGGATAATACACACAGTGATGTCACAGTACAGGGATAATACACACAGTGATGTCACAGTACAGAGAAAATACACACAGTGATGTCACAGTACAGAGAAAATACACACAGTGATGTCACAGTGCAGGGATAATACACACAGTGATAATAATAATAATAATAATTCTTTATTTATATAGCGCACACAGATTACGCAGCGCTGCACAGGCATGTCAAATTGGTCCCTGTCCCCATGGGGCTCACAATCTAAACAACCTAACAGTATGTTTTGAAGTGTGGGAGGAAACCGGAGTACCCGGAGGAAACCCACGCAAACACGGAGAGAACATACAAACTCTTTGCAGATGTTGACCTGGGTGGGATTCGAACCCAGGACCCCAGTGCTGCAAGGCAGATGTGCTACTCACTCAGCCACCGTGCCGCCCACAGTACAGGGATAATACACACAGTGATATCACAGTACAGAGAAAATACACACAGTGATGTCACAGTACAGAGAAAATACACACAGTGATGTCACAGTGCAGGGATAATACACACAGTGATGTCACAGTACAGGGATAATACACACAGTGATGTCACAGTACAGAGATAATACACACAGCAATGTCACAGTACAGAGATAATACACACAGTGATGTCACAGTACAGGGATAATACACACAGTGATGTCACAGTACAGGGATAATACACACAGTGATGTCACAGTACAGAGATAATACACACAGTGATGTCACAGTACAGGGATAATACACACAGTGATGTCACAGTACAGGGATAATACACAAAGTGATGTCACAGTACAGGGATAATACACACAGTGATGTCACAGTACAGGGATAATACACACAGTGATGTCACAGTACAGAGATAATACACACAGTGATGTCACAGTACAGGGATAATACACACAGTGATGTCACAGTACAGGCATAATACACACAGTGATATCACAGTACAGAGAAAATACACACAGTGATGTCACAGTACAGAGAAAATACACACAGTGATGTCACAGTGCAGGGATAATACACACAGTGATGTCACAGTACAGGGATAATACACACAGTGATGTCACAGTACAGAGATAATACACACAGCAATGTCACAGTACAGAGATAATACACACAGTGATGTCACAGTACAGGGATAATACACACAGTGATGTCACAGTACAGGGATAATACACACAGTGATGTCACAGTACAGAGATAATACACACAGTGATGTCACAGTACAGGGATAATACACACAGTGATGTCACAGTACAGGGATAATACACAAAGTGATGTCACAGTACAGGGATAATACACACAGTGATGTCACAGTACAGAGATAATACACACAGTGATGTCACAGTACAGGGATAATACACACAGTGATGTCACAGTACAGGGATAATACACAAAGTGATGTCACAGTACAGGGATAATACACACAGTGATGTCACAGCACAGGGATAATACACACAGCTATGTCACAGTACAGGGATAATACACACAGTGATGTCACAGTACAGCGATGGTACACACAGTGATATCACAGTACAGGGATAATACACACAGTGATGTCACAGTACAGAGATAATACACACAGTGATGTCACAGTACAGGGATAATACACACAGCGATGTCACAGCACAGGGATAATACACACAGTGATATCACAGTACAGAGATAATACACACAGTGATGTCACAGTACAGGGATAATACACACAGCGATGTCACAGTACAGGGATAATACACACAGTGATGTCACAGTACAGAGATAATACACACAGTGATGTCACAGTACAGGGATAATACACACAGTGATGTCACAGTACAGGGATAATACACACAGTGATGTCACAGTACAAATATAATACACACAGTGATGTCACAGTACAGAGATAATACACACAGTGATGTCACAGTACAGGGATAATACACACAGTGATGTCACAGTACAGGGATAATACACACAGTGATGTCACTGTACAGAGATAATACACAGTGATGTCACAGCACAGAGATAATACACACAGTGATGTCACAGTACAGAGATAATACACACAGTGATGTCACAGTACAGAGATAATACATACAGTGATGTCACAGTACAGGGATAATACACACAGTGATGTCACAGCACAGGGCTAATACACACAGTGATGTCACAGTACAGGGGTAAAACACACAGTGATGTCACAGTACAGAGATAATACACAGAGTGACGTCACAGTACAGGGATAATACACACAGTGATGTCACAGTACAGGGATAATACACACAGTGATGTCACAGTACAGAGATAATACACACAGTGATGTCACAGTACAGGGATAATACACACAATGATGTCACAGCATAGGAATAATACACACAGTGATGTCACAGTACAGGGATAATACACACAGTGATGTCACAGTACAGGGATAATACACACAGTGATGTCACAGTACAGAGATAATAAACACAGTGATGTCACAGTACAGGGATAATACACACAGTAATGTCACAGCACAGGGATAATACACACAGTGATGTCACTGTACAGGGATAATACACACAGTGATGTCACAGTACAGAGATAATACACACAGTGATGTCACAGTACAGGGATAATACACACAATGATGTCACAGCATAGGAATAATACACACAGTGATGTCACAGTACAGGGATAATACACACAGTGATGTCACAGTACAGGGATAATACACACAGTGATGTCACAGTACAGAGATAATACACACAGTGATGTCATAGTACAGTGATAATACACACAGTGATGTCACAGTACAGGGATAATACACACAGTGATGTCACAGCACAGGGATAATACACACAGTGATGTCACAGTACAGGGATAATACACAGTGAAGTCACAGTACAGGGATAATACACACAGTGATGTCACAGAACAGAGATAATACACACAGTGATGTCACAGTACAGAGATAATACACACAGTGATGTCACAGTACAGGGATAATACACACAGTGATGTCACAGTACAGATATAATACACACAGTGATGTCACAGTACAGATATAATACACACAGTGATGTCACAGTACAGAGATAATACACACAGTGATGTCACAGTACAGGGATAATACACACAGTGATGTCACAGTACAGGGATAATACACACAGTGATGCCACAGTACAAGGATAATACACACAGCGATGTCACAGTACAGGGATAATACACAGCGATGTCACAGTATAGGGATAATACACAGTGATGTCACAGTACAGGGATAATACACACAGCGATGTCACAGTACAGGGACAATACACACAGTGATGTCACAGTACAGAGATAATACACACAGTGATGTCACAGCACAGGGATAATACACACAGTGATGTCACAGTACAGGGATAATACACACAGTGATGTCACAGCACAGGGATAATACACACAGTGATGTCACAGTACAGGGATAATACACACAGTGATGTCACAGCACAGAGATAATACACACAGTGATGTCACAGTACAGGGATAATACACATAGTGATGTCACAGTACAGGGATAATACACACAGTGATGTCACAGTACAGGGATAATACACAGTGATGTCACAGTACAGAGATAATACACACAGTGATGTCACAGTACAGGGATAATACACACAGCGATGTCACAGTACAGGGATAATACACTCAGTGATGTCACAGTACAGAGATAATACACACAGTGATGTCACAGTACAGGGATAATACACACAGTGATGTCACAGTACAGAGATAATACACACAGTGATGTCACAGTACAGAGATAATACACACAGTGATGTCACAGTACAGGGATAATACACACAGTGATGTCACAGTACAGGGATAATACACACAGTGATGTCACAGTACAGGGATAATACACACAGTGATGTCACAGTACAGAGATAATACACACAGTGATGTCACAGTACAGAGATAATACACACAGTGATGTCACAGTACAGGGATAATACACACAGTGATGTCACAGTACAGGGATAATACACACAGTGATGTCACAGCACAGAGATAATACACACAGTGATGTCACAGTACAGGGATAATACACACAGTGATGTCACAGTACAGGGATAATACACACAGTGATGCCACAGTACAAGGATAATACACACAGAGATGTCACAGTACAGGGATAATACACACAGTGATGTCACAGCACAGAGATAATACACACAGTGATGTCACAGTACAGGGATAATACACACAGCGATGTCACAGTACAGGTATAATACACACAGTGATGTCACAGTACAGAGATAATACACTCAGTGATGTCACAGTACAGAGATAATACACACAGTGATGTCACAGTACAGGGATAATACACACAGCGATGTCACAGTACAGGGATAATACACACAGCGATGTCACAGTACAGGGATAATACACACAGTGATGTCACAGGACAGGGATAATACACACAGTGATGTCACAGTACAGGGATAATACACACAGTGATGTCACAGTACAGGGATAATACACACAGTGATGTAACAGTACAGGGATAATACACACAGTGATGTCACAGTACAGAGATAATACACACAGTGATGTCACAGTACAGGGATAATACACACAGTGATGTCACAGTACAGGGATAATACACACAGTGATGTCACAGTACAGAGATAATACACACAGTGATGTCACAGTACAGGGATAATACACACAGTGATGTCACAGTACAGGGATAATACACACAGTGATGTCACAGCACAGAGATAATACACACAGTGATGTCACAGTACAGGGATAATACACACAGTGATGTCACAGTACAGGGATAATACACACAGTGATGCCACAGTACAAGGATAATACACACAGCGATGTCACAGTACAGGGATAATACACACAGTGATATCACAGTACAGAGATAATACACTCAGTGATGTCACAGTACAGAGATAATACACACAGTGATGTCACAGTACAGGGATAATACACAGTGATGTCACAGTACAGGGATAATACACACAGCGATGTCACAGTATAGGGATAATACACACAGCGATGTCACAGTACAGGGATAATACACACAGTGATGTCACAGTACAGAGATAATACACTCAGTGATGTCACAGTACAGGGATAATACACACAGTGATGTCACAGTACAGGGATAATACACACAGTGATGTCACAGTACAGGGATAATACACACAGTGATGTCACAGTACATGGATAATACACACAGTGATGTCACAGTACAGGGATAATACACACAGCGATGTCACAGTACAGGGATAATACACACAGTGATGTCACAGTACAGGATAATACACACAGTAATGTCACAGTACAGGGATAATACACACAGTGATGTCACAGTACAGAGATAATACACACAGTGATGTCACAGTACAGGGATAATACACACAGTGATGTCACAGTACAGGGATAATACACACAGTGATGTCACAGTACAGGATAACTTATATATACATTAGCTGTCATGTCTGATCTTGCTGATGTGACAGGCTCGGCTTGTGTAATGTGTCAGATTTATGGGATCTCTCTCCGTACTATGTTATTACCCAGTTGGACAGTGCTGTTGTATATGTTGCCGCTATATAAGGATTACTATTTATACGGGGAAACCCTCCGGGGCTGTGGCCATGCTGGTGCCTTAAGCCCTAAGGAGATAAACAGGCCCCAAATATTCTGCCTGAATTTACTGAATGACTCATTTGAATCGGATGGGGAATTTTTGAAGAGGCAAAAAAATGCAAAAAAAATAAAGAGATGAAAACATTCTTTAGTAGAATAAGGAGGCGGCTCCGGCGAAAAGGAAGAGACAGAAACGAATAATATAAGCGGGATGTTATGAGGAGGGGAAACAAAAACATGTGAAGATCTACAGAAAGATAGGGAAACCCAAGAGCGCGGCGCATCCTGTCCGGGCGGCCGCTGCGGAACCTCATGGCAGGAGCGGATATCTCCGCAGAGATCTACGTGCTGCAGCAGACCCTCCCCGCATGTACAGTATCAGATGATACAACTTATCAGATGAACAAACAAGACGAGCACAAAGATTTCGGAAGGTACATCGTGATTTCGAACCATTTGGAGACAGAGTCCCCAAAATACAACCAAAATCCACTAGTGGTTGTGAAGTGCCAACATGGCATTTTAAGCAGTAACATATTGCTACTTGTTCTTCCACATCTTTCAATCGTATGGGCCCCCTGAGGCCACCAATACAGTTTTTTAGAAGGAGGGCAAGTCAGACTCTCGTTGTAGCTTCTCTCCGGGGTCTTTCTGTAGAGAAAGAATGGTGGGTCCAGTAGGATGAGCTTCAAAGATTATGGGGCACATTTACTAAGGGTCCGAATCGCGTTTTTCCACCGGCTTTTCCGAATTTTACCGTTTTTGCGCCGAATTGCCCCGGGTTTTTGGAGTACACAATCGGATTGTGTCACATCGGCGCCGGCTTGCATACGGCGAAAACCGGGGGGGGGGCGTGGCCTTTGTAAAACCCAACGGATTCGGAAAAATCGCGCTATTTAAAAAAAAAAAAGTGTCGCTTGACACACACTTACATGCACCAGGAATAGGATGGTGAACTCCGGCGGACCTCGGCGCAGCAGCGACACCTGGTGGACATCGGGCGCACGACCTCAGTGAATCGCCGGAAGACCCGATTCCTCGTCGGAGAACGCGCCGCTGGATCGCGACAGGCCCGGGTAAGTAAATGTGCCCCAATGTGGTTCTGTTAACACCTTCTCACTTTTCCCACAGTTCCAAACAGCCAATGAAGTGTTGCTTAAGTTGCCTGGGACTGCAGGAAGGTTTGGTCCTATTTGGGGAACTCTATCCTGGGGCGATGTACTGAGTGCCCACAGAAATGGCTCTGAGTGCCACCTCTGGCACCCGTGCCATAGGTTCGCCACCACTGTCCTAGATGGACCACCAGTAGAGAGTAGAGAAGATTATTTGACCCAATGTCTAATACAAGCAGTTTCGACAAATTCATTGGCCAACAGCCAGCCACCGATACAGCGTCATAACTGATGTGTGATGATCTACGAAACCACATTACATTGAGCGTAGCGGGGCCCCTGGTACTGCTGTGCTGTTAGCAGGGAGAGAGGGGGGAGAACGGCACTAATGAATTTAGGTTCCGACGTCCATCCCGGGCCCCCCTGTAGCACGGGCCCCGTAGCAGCCGCTACAGCCGTTGTTACGCCCCTGAACCTGAATACAACATTCCCAACCGTATCTCATAAAGTATCCGGTTTTTCCAAATCCTTCGGTTTTTCTGATGGCTCCGTCCCCCGATTTCCATCACGTGCATGCCGGTGCCGATGCGCCACAATCCAATCACGTGCGCCAAAAACCCAGGGCAATTCAGGGAAAATCAGCGTAAATTGGTAATATTCAGGTAGCCTGACGGAATTTGGGCCCTTAGTAAATTCGGGCCCTTAGTAAATGACCCCCATTGTGTATAAGCATACATAATCTACCTATGTTTGCCCCCTTTCTACAGGCGAAACTCTTTATCATGTCACCATCTTCTACCTCTCACATCTGTCTTGACCTAAATGATTCAAACCCAAAAGTCATGTATTGCTACAAGGTTTTCCTACAATCCTCGGAAGGGACAAGTCGTGACGACATTGACACTGACATGATGGGGAATTACGACGTCTACGCTCGTATGGAATTGGTATTGGATGGTTGCTGGAGAAAAGCTCCTTCTGGAGGTTTGCCAATCACTGGTGCCACACACAATGAATCATTGCAATTACACATGAGACATCGGTGGTGATGCTACCATGACTAAGGCCGTGCAGGTAGGGCATGACGCCTATGATGAAATCTATACACTTTTCTCAGGCGGTTTTCCCAAGTAGTAAAATAAATTGCAATATACCCAATTAGACTTGTGGTTGGTTTGACCTAGTTTAACTGCGAGCTTCTCCGCATTGTTGGTCTCACCCTAATCAACCCCATATCGTCTTCTGTACTCAAGAACGCACTTTACGGTCAAAATATAGTGTTAATGGGGGTCATTTACTAAGGGCCCGATTCGCGTTTTCCCGACGTGTTACCCGAATATTTCCGATTTGCGGCAATTTTCCCCGAATTGCCCCGGGATTTTGGCGCACGCGATCGGATTGTGGCGCATCGGCGCCGGCATGCATGTGATGGAAATCGGGGGGCGTGGCCGAACGAAAACCCGACGGATTCGGAAAAACCGCCACATTTAAAAAAAAAAAAAAAATGTGCCGCGAAAATTGCACTTACCTTCACTCGGCCCAGCTCGGTGTATTCCAGTGCATTCCGACGGGAGGCCAAAAATCCAAAAGTGTTCCATAAGGAGCACAGGTGACATCCTGAACACCATCCAGAAGATCCCACAGAAGTGTAAGGAAAGAAGTTTGAGCATGAGGACCTGCACTGCACTCACCTGGAGCAGTACTTTTGGCCTTCAGTAGAGATGAGCGAACATGCTCGTCCGAGCTTGATGCTCGTTCGAGTATTAAGGTACTCGAGACGGCTCGTTGCTCGGACGAGTATTTCCCCTGCTCGAGATCGAGCATTTAATTAAAAAAACACAGTGAAGAACAATGAAGAATAGAATAAAAACAGTGAACACAGTGACCACAGGATCATTTAAGTGAAAAACACAGTGCAGAACACAGTGAAGAATAGATTACAGATGTTCGGCACATCTGCTTACTTGTCGGAAGATACGCGCGGAACGGTGCGAACAAAATAGTATGTGAAGAACAATATATATGTGTGAAGAACACATTGAAGAACACGGTGAGCAGGACAGAGACAACGGGGAGCAGCACAGAGACACCGGGGAGCAGCACAGAGACACCGGGGAGCAGCACGGAGACATCGGGCAGCGGCAGCACAGAGACATGGGGCAGCGGCAGCACGGAGACATGGGGCACGGAGACATGGGGCACGGAGACATGGGCACGGAGAGCAGCGGGGCACGGAGACATGGGGCACGGAGACAGCGGGGCACGGAGAGCAGCGGGGCACGGAGACATGGGGCACGGAGACATGGGCACGGAGAGCAGCGGGGCACGGAGACATGGGGCACGGAGACATGGGCACGGAGAGCAGCGGGGCACGGAGACATGGGGCACGGAGACATGGGCACGGAGAGCAGCGGGGCACGGAGAGCAGCGGGGCACGGAGACATGGGGCACGGAGACATGGGGCACGGAGACATGGGCACGGAGAGCAGCGGGGCACGGAGACATGGGGCACGGAGACATGGGCACGGAGAGCAGCGGGGCACGGAGAGCAGCGGGGCACGGAGAGCAGCGGGGCACGGAGAGCAGCGGGGCACGGAGACATGGGGCACGGAGACATGGGCACGGAGAGCAGCGGGGCACGGAGAGCAGCGGGGCACGGAGAGCAGCGGGGCACGGAGAGCAGCGGGGCACGGAGAGCAGCGGGGCACGGGACAGCGTATCTCCCGACAAGTAAGCAGATGTGCAGAACATCTGTAATCTATTCTTCACTGTGTTTTTCACTTAAATGATCTTGTGTTCACTGTTTTTATTCTATTCCTCACTGTTCTTCACATCTGCTAACTTGTCGGGAGATAATATACGCGCGGAACAGTGAAGAATAGATTGCAGATGTTTGCATACATCTGCTAACTTATCAGAAGACATTCTTTTTCAATTAATTAACACATTTTATTCCCGAACCATGGTCCCTTTGAAAAATGCTCGAGTCTCCCATTGACTTCAATGGGGCTCGTTATTCGAGACGAGCACTCGAGCATCTGGAAAAGTTCGTCTCGAATAACGAGCACTCGAGCATTTTAGTGCTCGCTCATCTCTAGCCTTCAGCTCTCATGACTGTTAGAGCTAAACTAATAGGCCACTTATAATTTCTGTAAGGGCACAAACGAATGCGGGTTTTCAAAGGCTCCTAAGAGCTTACAATCTATGATTACATGAAGCAGGCCTGAAACGCGTAGGCCAAGTGCTTCCACCTATTCTTGGGTCGATGTACATACGATGTGTGTTTATGACGGAAACGTCTGAATAAAGTTGGAGCCAAGTTTTAACCTGCACTTGGCGCGGAAACCATTTTTCATAGTGTCTCACGTAGAGGATAGTTCCTGTCCACCTGCAGATCCTTGAGCTGATTCTTTTTTTTAAATTTTCCCAAAGGAATCAGCTTCAAACAAGAGATTGCAGTAGTAACGAGTTATGAAACATGTGAAAACAGTGAATATTGGAAACAAATCTGATTGCCCGGCATAGGACATTCCAGAAAACAGGTGCAGCGTGAGAAAAGTCTGGAAAATCTTGAATATTGGAAACAAATCTGATTGCCCGGCATAGGGCATTCCAGAAAACAGGTGCAGCGTAAGAAAAGTCTGGAAAATCTTGAATATTAGAAACGAATTTGATTGCCCGGCATAGGGCATTCCAGAAAACGGGTGCAGCATGAGAAGAGTCTGGAAAATCCTGAAGAGGGGATTTATGAACTTACGTAAAACCTAGATCATGGGCAAAACATAGAGCGCAAAGGGAGGTAGATGTGGATGGGGGCAGATACTGTGGAGAGATTTGCTGAGGGAGGTTGATAGATGTAAAGTATTTTTCGGTTTCGGTTTCGAGGGGGATTTAGAAGTGATGATCCTACCCCCTTACTCATTGCCGACATAACATCCTATTTTTTTTAATTAAAAACTTCTCCAACACATTTTCCATTTTCGGCATTGAAGACAAAGGCCAAACAAACATGTCCCCCCCCTCCTCCCCCCAATCCCCAGTACAATCCTGTATGAGTCCGTAATTTGGGACATAACATCCTATTGACGTGGAAATGTTCCTGTTTTAGGGGTGAAGGGCCCGGATACCTGGATGTATGTGTTGATATGGCGCTGATTGAGATCCCATACTGCTTAGAAATACTCAAAGGGTCCGTCATGGGATATCCCCAGGATTAGGAGGGAAAGCCCCTCTCTCTGTATTCCGAGTCCCTTCCTTCTGTAACATGTAATTAGGAGGGTTGAGTGTCTCCCGAGCCTGCAGCAGCAGCGCCTCCGCCCTCTCCTCATATCCATCCAGGAAATCGCTAACTTACAGGAAATGCTTGGGCTTTCCCTGTGACCATCCATGAAATTAGACGCTAGAAGCCAATTATACGAGCAGCTGCAATGTGGGAACCATCCGGCACCGTGTACACAAGGAATCCATTCTCCGGGTCCGCACAGCCGGGAGATTCCACAGATCCAGAGTTTGTTTTCTATTTCTGGTATATGGGACGTCTTCTGGGAAACGAGAGTTACTAGAGGTCAGAGCCGCGGGCTCCAACCTGCCGCTCCCCATGTGCTCGGATCCAACTGAAGAGCAATGCACTCTGGGAAGTCAGGGCTAAAAAAATATTATATACATCTGCTCAGCATGACATCGTATATTTATCAAATTTATAGTATCAAGTGATCGAATTGGCAATTTCTTAAAGGGGTGGTCTGGCCTGTATAGAGTTTTTGAAATTGTTGACCCATGTTCAGGATAGGGCATCAGTATCCGATCAGTGGCCACTGAAAGGGCTCTGAAAACACCCCCAGTAGCCCTTCTGGTTCATTAGCATAATTCTAAAAGTTGATTTTAGAAGAAAGGAGACCATGCATAATACATATAAAAAGATTATCACATATTATCATCAGTGGACACTGAAAGGGCTCTGAAAACACCCCCAGGAGCCCTTCTGCCTCATTAGCATAATTCTAAAAGTTGATTTTAGAAGAAAGGAGACCATGGATGATAAATATAAGAAGATTATCACAGATTATCCTCAGTGGACACTGAAAGGGCTCTGAAAACACCCCCAGTAGCCAGTCTGCTTCATTAGCATAATTCTAAAAGTTGATTTTAGAAGGAAGGAGACCATGGATAACAAATATAAGCATATTATCACAGTCCCGGTGCCAGGATCTATGAGTAATGTCCCTGGCTTATCAGGATGGATTTTGAGGGTAGATTTCCTACCATCACTGCAGAAGTGAAGCTCAATTACTATTCAACAGAACAAGAACTAAGCCGCAGTGCCACCACTAGTCTTCTGGTTCTGTCCAGTGCATAGGTTCTGGCATTCAGAAGGTACTAGGTCCAGAGCCAGAACCCCATAAATCAAATTCTATGTATAGATCATCAGTATCAAAAATAGATAAAGGGCCCGACCCCCCCTTCCGGTAGTAAGAACCATTTTGTTATATTACTATTTCCCCTTTAACCATAACTTTAGTGCTTTATTATATGACGTCTTTACTAATCAGATTTTTCCAAAGAATAAATTTATCTCTGAAACAAAACTCTTTAAATTTCTGAATAAAATGTTACCATTTTTTAAAAAAATCAAAATTTTAAATTAAAATTGTTATTTTACTGAATATTCTCATCGGAACAAGTGACATCAGATATAGAAAAGGACAAAAGTGGTGACATTTCATAACAATCTCATACTCAGACGTACCGCCTTATGCTAATGACCATGTTGTGGTTTATATGAACTTATGTTCTAAATATCAAAAATAAAAACGTAAAGAAAAAAAACAAAAAATGTTCCACTTTCACCTTAATTGACTCGACCTGTGACTCAGACTGGTTATCTGGTGGGCTGGTGTCCTCCATACACAGGGACTCTGTGGTGGTATACAGAAAATCTGATTAATACTGAAAAACGGATAGACATCAAAGAGCGCTGTGAGAAAATAGGGGGGCGTAGGCCTTCACAGAACATGAGGTTAACACGGTGGTTTAGTGGTTAGCACTACAGCCTTGCAGCGCTGGGGTCCTCTGCTCAAGTCCCATCCAGGTCAACATCTGCAAAGAGTTTGTATGTTCTCTCCGTGTTTGCGTGGGTTTTCTCCGGGTCCTCCGGTTTCCTCCCACACTCCAAACCATACTGGTAGGCTGATTAGATTGAGAGCCCCATTGGGGACAGGGACCGATTTGGCAAACTCTGTGCAGCGCTGTGTAATCTGTGTGCACTATATATAAATAAAGGAACTATTATTATTTCCTGTAAGACCGGCCACCAAAACAATGGATACCACCACCAACAGACCAACTCCATTTCATGACCTCACTGGAGGGTGGAGAAGGGAGGTGGATTAAGCACCCCTCACCCCTCCCCTCTACATTGAAAGACGAGCAGTCGCACTGCAAATCTGCCCAAATATAGGACATGTGTTCTCACAACACCACAGCCAGGCGCTATAGACCTCATTGGGGGCCGTGATCTGGCCGCAAATTATGCAACCAGATCATGGCCCCCATTACGGTCATATAAATGAATCCTTAGCCTTATCGAGAAGACAAGCTGGGAACAAGAATTTCCTCCAGACCTTCTAAAGGGTATACGGCCAATAACTTCATGTGGCGGTTATAGGATTACGGACCACCTCAGCCAGATATCAGATACATTTCTGGGATTGCGGTAGCCCGGTGAACACGCACATGGATCTCAGTCTTTTCTGGAGGCCTCGGATGAGGAGATATGCAGATCTCTCAATGGGAACATGTTAAATAGGTCATGTTAGGTCTCAAAAGATACTGGAGACCTAGACTGGTCTCATGGCTCTGGAACCATGGTTCCCATTTAGAAGGCATTCTAGGTTCTGGATCTGAGCCAGGCAAGTACGCATTCTTGCACCCACCTAGAGGCAGGGGTGTGTGTCTATACAACTCTTAAAATCAAATTAGCCCATTGGCCATTGTTCCCCTCCTGGGGGATGTATTTCAACATGAAATCACACAATAAAGCAGGAAGAATCTAGTAGTATTGGCCATCCCTCCCATTGGTGCAGCAATTTGACTATTAGGCCCGTTCCACACTTGCGTGTGTGATGCGATGAACTCGCATCACACTCGCAACGCATGCTGCCGGGATCGCACGGCCCGAACGCTGCACCGCGGGAGTGAACTGACATGCTGAGTTCACTCCCACGGTGCAGCGTTCGGGCCGTGCGATCCCGGCAGCATGCGTTGCGAGCCTTATTGATAGCTACTACTGGTTGTACTCCACTTGTAACTTTTACTCTGTCTACAGTACATATATTCTCTTGTGTGCATTGTATTGTCTACTTAAAGGCAATTAAATATATAAATTTACCCTGTGTCCTTTTATCTTTGATCCACGTATCCCCCCGTCCCTGTCTCGATCATATATACACTACCTGGGTTGATTTCTGGCCCTATATAATCCTGTTATGTACTGGGCTTATAGGTGGTATAAACTACCATGTTGGAGGGCTCTGTTTCACTAAGGCTAGTGAAAGGGCACTTTCAGACATTGAGGGTTGTTGGCGAGTGTTGCACCTCCCAGAATTGATGTGTTGAGGGTTTATTTGTGAAAATTAATAGCTAATTGACTTTGCATACACTTAATGGGTCCGTAACGTCAAAGACCCTTGAAAGTCATTTTTCTTAGCTATAACGCACCTTTAAGGCAACATGTGGCTTTCCGGTAGGTGGATGGCCAAACTACCTGGGGTCATATTGTCTGTGAAAAACAAAAACCTGAACACCTGAATAAACTGAGATAAGAATGACTCAAGGGGTATTTCTCGTATTTTTCATTAGTCACCCAAAAAATATTCTCACAGTCCTCACCTTTAACTTCACTGTCCCATTCTGAAACATATATAGTGTTTTGTGTTGTTATGTTGTCACCATATCAGCACGTAGTGACTGACCCCCTGCAAAAGGACCCCCTGGGACCAACACTTGTGGAAAAAATAAGTATATCACTGAAGTATTCCAGTATGAGCCAGCATGAAACAGCACAATGAAATCAATGGACAAAAAAGTCTCAAAAAGCGAGTAAGAAAAATAACAAGGTGCAAGCTGCTGAAGACTAAACTGGAAGGTGTGCAGTTACCCAAATGTAGGAGGTCCAAGGAGGGTCCAGAACAGTGCCCCACGGCGATACGCGTGGGGCACTGTTCTGGACCCTCCTTGGACCTCCTACATTTGGGTAACTGCACACCTTCCAGTTTAGTCTTCAGCAGCTTGCACCTTGTTATTTTTCTTACTCGCTTTTTGAGACTTTTTTGTCCATTGATTTCATTGTGCTGTTTCATGCTGGCTCATACTGGAATACTTCAGTGATATACTTATTTTTTCCACAAGTGTTGGTCCCAGGGGGTCCTTTTGCAGGGGGTCAGTCACTATTGTATGACTGCACCTGCTACGTTTTATCACGGAAGCAGTTCTTCTGCTTCTGTTGTGTTTTAATTGTTTTTATTGTTTGTCCAAGTGATTTGTCTAGATATATATTTGTAATAAAGGATTAATTTTCTTAGCTACTTGACACATGTGTTCTTTTTCTATTTTCATGTGCTACCTTGTTCATGTGTGTAGCATTATTTCTGTGGCTATTGCATCAGGATTTGATTCTGTTCTGAACCAACCATATCAGCACGTAGACTACTGCACAGTGACAGCTTTGCGCCTCCAGGTGGCCAAAATATCAAAATGAAAAGATTACGGAGCAGATTTATGAACTTAAAATAAGAATTGCCCAGGATTTGATGCAGAGTTATCCCATCACCAACTGGGCCAAAAATCAATGTATATCTCTGATGACCAGAATTTCCCAGAGCTGTGTTCTGATTGGTTGCTCTGACCGATAAAAATGGCTTTAATTTTTGACAGCCACCACACTGGTTGAGCATACACAATGGGGCACATTTACTTACTCGCGATTCCTGAAGATCGTGCACCCGATATCCTGCATGTGTCGCTTCCCCGCTCAGGTCCCAGGAGTTCACCTTCTTCCTGGTGCATGTAAGGCCCCTTCTACACTAGCGAGTGTGATGTGCTGAACTTGCATCACACTCGCAACGCATGTTGCCCGGATCACTGGCCCGACCGCTTAAACCGGGACTGAACTGACATGCTGAGTTCAATCCCGGTTTGCAGCATTTAAGCCGTGTGATCCGGGCAGCATGCGTTACGAGTGTGATGCGAGTTCATCACATAACACTCGCTAGTGTAGAAGGGGCCTAAGTGCTTGATCTTGCGACACAATTTGAAAGTTAAATCACGTGCTCAGTTCGAATCAGTGGTCCACTTGTCTTGCATGGAAGCCAGCGCAGTTGCACCACAAAAGGGTCGCGTGCGCCAAAATCCCAGCGCAGACAATTCTTAAATACCTGTGCAAGCCATTTCAGCCCACAAAAAAGGGGGCAACGCAACCCTTAGTAAATGAGTCCCAATATATTCTACTGAGGTGAAATGAGCGGACCCACAGTTTCGGGTTTGGCCGCATGATGTGGACATACTTCTTTATTTCCATGCCCTTGGCTACTAGCACGGAGCATCAATTTGCTAAATTGCCTGTTTGGCCTACAACATGACTGGGTCGTGCACCCGAACTGAAACTACAGGTCCGTTCATCTCTAACACTGAGCACAACATATACGGTTCCACACAGTGACATTACGTCATTTTCACTAAATTTATCAGAAGTCACATGACAAATTTGGCCCGTTGTTAGGTCTAACACTTCTGAGGCAAAATGTTCCTCCTGTACTAAAGTACTAAAGTGAGATGTATTTGATAAATCTGGCGCAGATTAGGGTCAGGGTAACCATGGAAACCTTACCATCTGCTTCTTAGAAGGTAAATCAGAATCCCTTTACGGTGTTTTAATCCGCACCTTCCAAAAGCCAAAATGGACTGAACCTGGTTTTGTAAAAAGACTTTAAAAGGGGTTGAACACTTTACCTCATGTTTCTGTGAGGTGTGTGTAAGTTCGGGGGGCAAAATATTAGGCATAAAACCAACCCGGGTCACATCCCTCCTTCCACTACTCGTGTTGGTGAATGAGCACCTATCCCAGCGTTCTACAAATTGGGTGATCTGTTACCGCCCCATGCGGGAAGCCTTGTGCCGAATTCAGTAGGAAAATATGAGAAAGTTTTTGGGTGAATTTAAGGCAGCCTCCCCTTTAAGAGTTCAGGATCTGTGCCAAGCAGTAAGACACCAGGCCGCAGCCGCCAATTGTTCCCACTATCTGGTAACACGTTGACCCCCAGGGGGGGGATGTTACAGATCTCGTGTTTACTTTTTTTTTTGTGTTGTGGTTCTTGAAGGAACATATTATTTAGCAACCCGTCTCTTCCTTCCCTCAGTTCTGTACTAGGAACTGAGTGTCCTAGGACTGAATCACCGCAGCTGGAACAGAGAAGTGTAAGACAATCTGTGAGGGGTGGAAAATCCCACAGAAGCCTTCAACACGGAGAAGATCGACAACACCGCACCATCATACAGGGGGGTGACACAGGGTCATTCCCTTATATAACAAGTAGCAAGTGCAGACCCCCAACGCAGCAGGAGAAGCTACTTAAAGGGGTTTTACCATTTGTGACATTTAAAGGGAAAAAAAATGGGGCACTCGTAGATCCAGGCATTATGACTGAGGTAATCTTCTTAGGCCTCATGCACATAATCGTACTTTTTTTCCCCTGTTCTGTGTATATAGCTGTATTTTGTCTGTAAACACAGGGGAAGATTTATCACAAGTGTCTGAGGTAAAACTTTTCTAGTTTCCCACAGCAACCAATCAGAGCTCAGCTCTCATTTTCTCACAGCTGTTTATAAAATTAAAGCTGAGCTCTGATTGGTTTCCATGGGCAACTAGAACAGTTTTACCTCAGACACTCGTGATAAATCTCCCCCAGGATGTTTTTTTTTACACGTACGAGCATGTATAACCCCGTATCCTTAGAAAATACAGTGATGGGTGGCTGACAGCATGCACTTCCCACTAGTTCTGGTCTCTCTGGATACTGCACGGATATACGGCAGTATATAGGTCACAAGCGTATGCAACCCGTATTTTATACGATCCCACACACTTCTATGGGGCCTACGGAAGGGAAATACATGAAAAAAATAGGACATGCTCTATATTTTTTGTCTCGCTGCCGGGATGGTAGACAATGCCATGTAAATGGATGTATGTATTACCCATAGTAATGAATGGGGTCATATGCTACACGTATACACAGCCATTTTCATACGCTCGGGTGCGTGAGGCTTTATATTTGTTATCCATGGCCTCCTGCTTTCTAACATCTACGTTTAAAATAAAGCTAATGAGCGAGAAAGGCTCTGGAGGTGCTACCAGAGCCCCTCCATGCTGTTACTTCACAGGCTGTTACACGGTCTACCCTCCCATAGCGCTCCCCCAACCCCTTTTCCTTGTGTAATCCACCGCGCTGGGAAAACACGGCAGACGATAATATTTGCCTACGTGATGATCAACCCATCGTGTTTGGTTACAGTAAACTAGACTCTGTCCCGGGGCTAGTATCCGTGACAAATGTTTACAAGATCTAGACATCTTGAAGTAAATTCCAGATGGAGGACATAAAACTAAACAGAACATATTAACTCCACAAGAGGACGGCCCCTATTGGGTCAAAACTTTCACCGTGGATGAAAGGTTCTTTGAATGGAGACCAATGCAACAGCGCCCCCATCAGCTGGTGGAAATCTCAGTCATCACACTGGAAACGGACGCACAAAAAATTGACTTTTTTTTTACCATTTACATCATAATTCAGGGGATTTTTGTTTTCAGACTTTTGTATAATTTCCCTTTTAACCCCCCCCCCCCCCCCCAGTTCTCCTTTTCACCAAACTGCAGCGTAACTTCTTATTCCTTCCCTTTTCACAAGTAGAACCGCTACAGACTTGAGATATATATATATTTTTTTTTTTGGTGCTTATATAGGTGGAAGTCTAGCAGACAAAAAGTATTATTACTCTGATACCAACCGAGAAGCTTAGCCTTTGTTCATCCTGCTCTCCCTGGTTCACGAGCAGATATTAAAAAACGGATAGGAGCGGAAAGTCAAATCCATGTCAACCTACCATTAGCAGAATCGCATCTTTCAGGTCTTCTGGTTCAATGAGTTACAGTAATGGAGATACAGGAAGTTTAAAATAATAATAATTAGATTTTACCTGCATATTGCATTTTAATCAAGATGTTTATCCGCCTGTATCTCCGGTTCTGTAGAACACGGACCCACAAACCTGATGGGATCTTAAAGATGGGTTTCTTTTCATTAATATAAGGGCATCTAAAGTGACTCTCCCTTGCAGCCTCCAAACCTGACTCATCTCAGGTAAAATATGGCTTTTCTCTGCTCATTCTCACAAGACTTTGTAGAATATTTTTTTTTAAATGGGTAAATATGTGAGATTTTACATAAAATTGGGAATTTTAGAAAGGACATTTCATCCCCTACCTGAGGGGTCTACTAATTAGAGGGGGGTAAAAATCTGACAGGTTTCTTTTAAATATGCTCTATTATGTTAGAAGGCAGAACCTTATTTTGGACCTCCTTCTAGGTACCAGAATAGGGTCCTGAAAAACCCCTTTAAACAGGTAGGACTGTACGGCCCATTGCCCAGGAACCCCCAATATCAGAATATCAGACTCCGGTCCATATGTGGATTAATGCCAGATTTTCCAATTTTATTCAAGGTGGAAAAGTGAAGGGTTAAGTCCGTCAGGAGCGATGGATGTTTGCGCTTATTTTAGTTACATAAACAAATCTGAGGTTGGTGGTTTGAATAATCCCTCCGAATATTATCATACATGTGTAACTGGTCCTACGTGTCTAGACACAGTGATAGGTAATACAGCCGCTGCCCTGACCATACACACACCTTCCAAAAACCCTATTGGAGGTTCCGACAAAGGAGCCACTCCCTTTAAGAGAGACGGATTTACCAGCCGATTTCCAGTCTTTTAGCTTCTTCAATTTGTCACCCACCAGATGATAACATATTGTAGCAGGTTAGCCAAAAAGTAGAGGACACAAACTACAAGATCTGACAACGTAATGTTTGTTTGTAGTCTGTTGCTATGGAGATGACATGGCTGTAAAGTAACTGCAGTTATTAATGGTAACCAATTGCTTCATTTCTCACTTACCTGCCTATGTTCACAGCCCCACACACTGACAGGACTATAGCATATATAGAATTATTTACACTTTGTAGAAAATTTTTTAAAAAGCTTCAGCACAATCGTCTGCATGACAAAAAAAAAAAAAAACTCCCCGGGCGAGTTATTTCCTTGTCTACCGTTACCCAGGCAGGAATGGGGTCAAGACCCTTATATGACTAGTGGTTACACTTCTACCTTATAACAGCTTGTGTTAGGCCGGGTTCACACATTGTGGTCATTTACATGGTGACAAAAACCACATGATGACCACAACCCGTGAACACGTGGAAAACGGCGAGGAATGAGAATTGGCCGCAGCGCTGTAGGGATATTACTGGGTCCTACCCGACGGCAAAGGAAGCGGAGCCGAAAGCAACCCCAGGGAATGTATCCTGGATAAAAAATAAAAAAAAACTAGGGAAAAAAAAATATATATAAAAATACCCAAGAGTCGAAACACTGAGTTTTATTAAACACAGCAAGAGCATAGAGCTTCAAAAAGGTCAGACACCATTAAATAAAGTGACAAATGTAATAAATCTGCAGCAAATTACCCGGGTCACCCTTACACGCGTGTAACATGTAGGTTATCCAGAATAGCCGTCCTGGCTTCTACATCAAAACAATATTAGAAAATTTGGCCAATTTCTTCCAAAATATTGCGCCACACCTGCTTACAGGTGGCATTTAGTATTTCAGTTGTGCATGTAAAGAGGACCTCTCACCACCTCACACATGTGGAGATGAAGATACAATAATGTAAGGGCTTTTACACAGATTCAGGGGCACTTTGAATTTTATTTTCTCGCCCCCACGGTTGCGGAGATATCAGTCCCAGCATCTGACCATTATAATCCTCTCCACTGTCAGAGAGGGGGAGACGTGTGTTATGATAGTCTTCGCAGTGTCAGAGAAGCTGCTGTGTATTTGCACATCTATCACACTGTCCACCGCTGATTGGACAGCGTCAAGGAAGATCCACATAATACACAACTATGTCTCCTCCTCCTGCTGTTCCAGCTCCTCCTCTCTGACAGCAGAGAGGATTACAATGGTCAGATACCAGGACTGATATTTCAGCAACCGTTGGGGCTAGAAAAACAATTCGAAGTGCCCTCAAACCTGTGTAACCACCCCTACATTAAGGTATGTTCCTCTCCACATATTTGAGGTGGCAAAAGATCCTCTTCAAGTGAATAGAGCCAAGAACATTAACTTCATTTACTACGATAGGGCCGAGCTGCAGTACTAGACTTAACCCATGGACAAAAGTGGCGCTATTCTCAAGCAAAATTACATTTTATTTTCTATTCTGAGATGCAATACCAGATACATCCTAGGGACAAGGGTGGCACAATTTCTGGATAAATAACTGGATTCATCATCCCACAAATAAGAATCATTCAATCTGAAACCTTCCGAATCCATGCTGGTCTCTGGGGTCCTTGTAAGGTCTTTCCAATAGCTATGTTAGCCCACCTCGTACACCGATGGATAGACAGAGAAGGGCACTAGGTAAGTGACAGCATAGAGGCAACGAGCCACCCACGTAAGAGAGATCCGCAGGGGGTAGAGGGTGCCCTTTGTCATACACAGCGGGTTGTAGTGCAATTTTGGGTCCTCACCCATTAGGATTCCCTCTCATTCACTTGGAGGGCATCTAAAATGACATAGGTGGGTCCATCTCCGGAGGTGGGCACCCTATGGAGGGAGAACTAGAAAGATACTCAAATATAAACAAGCCATCAGTAATGTCTATAAAAATGGGAGCGAGCCTCGTCACCAGCCACACCTCACGATCCGTCACCAGCCCACAGATCCCAGCGGTTCATACTGGGCGCGGGTCACAAGACGCCCTGCGTGGTTGGCGTCTTGCCCATGATCTTTTTGGAGCACTCCAGCAGAGCGTTGTGTATGTCCTTGGCGCAAGAGATTTGAGACTTGATCATGCTCAGATACTGGGAGTAGGGCAGGCTCTCGGTCTGCACGGCATCGGGTTTGGTGGCGGTGGGCACCAGCGTGGGGGAGTGCTTGGCGCTGTCGTAGCTCTGAGAGAGGCACTCGTAGGCGAGCCGCTGCGAGAGGGTAAAAGAGACAAGAGAGGTCAACACACAGCAAAAGTGCTTCCCAAAATTCCTGTAATCCTAATCTGCCGATCCTTCTCACACCCCCCAACTTCCGGAGCTCACAGCCCACTCCTATGACTCCGCTACCACAGCGGCACCTCCCTTCCCCACCGAATGTCAGCAATTAGGAATCCGAAGCGCGTCCCACCGAGCCCAGCGCACAATATTAACTCCAGCTGGAAGGAGAGGCAACCGATCCAGTGTACACGGAGCCGGAGCGCAGGATCCGATTACATCCATTTACATTCCTGGGATTCCTCAAGAAATGAAGGAAAGAAAATTCTGACTTTAAAAAGGATTTTCTGAGTTTCCATAGAGAAATCTTTAATAGAATGATAAACTATACACACGGAGTTGTCAGTTTTAAATCGCAAGATCTCCGCTTGCTGGTGCAGAATTCGTTACAGTGTATCAGATTTCCCAGCTGGGCTCCAGAATGACTATTTACTGATAGAAGCAGAGATTTTGTAAGTGGTGCGCAAATTGTCTAAAATGTAGCAAATTTCAAAAAGGTGCTTAATCCACTATAGGTCTTTATTAGGGATTTCTGATCAGAGGCCATCAAGGCGGATTGACGGCACTTAACCATTTAGGAAGAAACTACCGACTTAAAGGGAACCAATCTTCAAGTTTTTACCCCACTTAAACTACTAGTTCCCTCAGGGGATGAAATGTCCTTTTTAAGATTCCCTCTTATGTGAAATCTTATCAGTTGCCTGTTAAAAAAATAATAATAATAATCTCTTCCAAAATCAGGGAAATATGACTTCTCATAACCTTTTCACATGAGAGGAGTCAAATTTAGTGGTCACAGAACCATAAACTACATCTAAAAGAAGAGATTCTTATCTTTAATAGGAAACCAAAAGCACGTTTCTAGGTGCTACAGAACCAAAGATGGAGGCGTCTTAAGTGACACTCTCCCTGCAACCTCAAAACTGGACTCATCTCATGTCAAAATGAAATGAGAAGAGTCAGATTTTCCTAATTTGGGGGGGGGGGGTTGGGGAGTATTCACGTAAAAAAGGGGAATTCTATAAAGGACATGTCATACCATTCCTGAGGGGACTAGTAGCTTAGTGGGCCAAAACCTGGTGACAGGTGCGGTTTAAAACGTAGACTCCTACAAGTCATCATGTGACCACACACCAATACACTGTTCCAAGACTACAGAGGTGTATGTACTTGTAAAGCAATTCTGTGAAGACGTGGTATTTCTTGTGCGTATAGCCACCAACTATGATCCTGCAAAGAATGGGAGCCACAGTAGCCGCTATGTGGGCATGGCTACACCCACTAGCTGGGCATCGGTAGCACCCATGCGAGGGTGCGAGCGCGTTACGTACCAGACACAGCTCCAGTTGGTCGCACAGGGCATAGAATTCCTCCAGGCTCTTATCAAACCTCTGAACGCCGCCGTCACTGATCTTCCTACATGGGACACAAGAGGACGGTAGTGAGAAGAACATCAAATACACACAGAACAAAGAATAGCAATGAGATTGTCAGCTCTGCAGCCTAACCGACCCGGCCTGACCTCTTTACATCTGCTCCATACGAGCGTGGGACCTTTGTCAGGCAGCGGAGGAGAGACGCCTGCTGTTGTAGAATGAGTCAATAATTGGTCAGACGTGTTATCTGCTTACAGAATAATAATGAAACCACCGCTGAGTCACCCCCAGCCCACACAACGACCTCCGCAGCGTTACCTGAGCCCAGTCACCAGTGAGATCACCTGTGCTCAATGCTGCACTATACAGAGTCTCCATGATCCACAAGGCCATTGTTACAGCCAAATCACAGATTGTCACCTACATCTGGATCCACGTAATGTATCCCTGTGCAGGAAGGGAGATTCTGGTGTCAGTAAAATCCCAATGGCCGTTACCCAATTCACCCCAAAAGCTGAAAGCGGTGGCAGAAAGTGCCTGTGCCCTACAGTATTTTACCCCCTTGGCTTAGAGGAGGATCATTCATCGCCTCTGCAACAACGATTCAGGCGCAGTTGTAATTTTCTCTCTAGCTCTCACCATTCCCGAGCAATCAATAGCATTACTTCCCGATTTCTAGGGTCAGATGGGTGGAGCCAGACTCAGGATCACAGTACAGAGCCTAATTAGCATATCCAGTACAGACAGTCCCGGGTTACGTACAAGATAGGTTCCATAGGTTTGTTCTTAAGTGGAGTTTGTATGCAAGTCGAAACTGTATATTTTATAATTGTATAAAAAAAAATTTTTTGCCCCAGTGACAATTGGAGTTTCAACTTTTTTGCTGTAATGGGACCAAGGATTATCAACAAAGCTTCATTACAGACACCTTACAGCTGATCATCGCAGCCTGGGACTATAGTAACATCCAGAGAGGTCACCAGAGGTCACAGTGGGCAGAGGGGTCTGTCTGTAACTAGGGGTCGCCTGTAAGTCAGGCGTTCTTAAGTAGGGCACTGCCTGTACTGCAATGATTCTAAAGCTAAGGTAATTAGGTCCTCTGCTATCAGATGGGTGGTCCGCGGTCTGGCTCTACCAATCTGACAGTAGAAAGCCCAATACTGTGACAATGGTTGCTTGGGAATAGTGGGGGCTCTGGAGAAAATTCCAACTATGCCAAAAATTGAAAAAAAAAAAGCCTATTAAAAGGGCATCTACCACCAGAATGAAGTACCATATGCTAATGAGCCTAAGGGGCTCCTGTCTCCATAGGTGTTAATGGATGTCATTTGCATACAGTCTTTCATCCTGGTGTCCTTTAAAGGATGCGAATAACTGAGGTTGGTTGAAAAGATGAAACGTCCCCTTTAAGTACAAGTCCTATGGACTTCAATGAAAATCGTACAGAGAGAGGTCACTGATGTAATACAAAGAGCAATGAGGCCAAATCCTTTCTATTAATGTTAAGACATTGGTGACCCGTTTTGTAATGTCATAATAGACTGTCACTTCCTGCTCTGCAGAGATCACTTCTCTACAATCACCTTATCATCATCACAAACTAGACTCCTCCCCCTCCTTGTACAATGACCTCTGCACAGGTCACAGAGCACGCCCACAACACTTTCCCATAGAAGTCAATGGGGGACATTTATCGGAATTATTCTACTTGCTCACGGCAACCAATCAGAGCGCAGCTTTCAATTATCCCACAGCAGATTATAAAACAGAAGCTGAACTCTTCAGCTATTCAGTTATTCCCCCTCCAAAACTTTAGATAAAATCTGGGGTCATCTCCAATTTAGATCCTATGCGACTGCTGTAAAGTAAAAAACTTTGAATGCTGTGAACCAGCAAGATGGCCGCCCCAATACATAAATTGTATAAAAACCGCCACGTATGATCAATTTTATCCACGAAAACATAGAAAAATACACTCAGTACGTTAAGTGGCGCCCAGGCTTTAAGGGGTTACACAGAAGAGATTTCCCACACAGAGAGATATCCCGGTCCAGTAAAGGGTTAAACGATGACCATATTTCGTCACCACGTTATAGAAGATCCAGTTACATCGATTGCGTCAGAAATCTGCAGCCTCCATAAATCCGACCCGTGTTACACAAGAAGCCCAGGTACAAAGGTTGTGCACCCGGGGAAGTGCAGTCATCGCTGCCCCTCCTCCTGACTGAGGCTTATTTCAAGGAAATGCAATTTAGTCACTGACCGAGAGACCCTCAAATGATCCCATCACCCGCAAAGCGGAAACACGCAGGAATCTGCAGAAATTATCAGGAATTTCATGATGAAAACAACTAAACTCTAAACTCAAACACACGGTTGGGGGGGAGAGAGGAGTATGGTCTAAAAGATAGACAGTCCAGAGAGAAGCGAGACAGTCTAATACTAATCACAGATGTCTGAGGAGACTGCAGCGCTGGGGTGTGCTCTGTAGGCTCTTTATTACAGGACACAGTGCCACACATGTAGTAGTGGCCGGGTCTGGTATTACACACAGCTTAGCTGCCAATGGCCACATTTAATAAGAACAGTGCAGTCTGTACTATGTGCAGTGTGCACTATGTGCAGTTAGCCATGCATAGTGCAGGGGGCGCCAGATTTAGGATTTTTGGTGCACGTTCTCCATGAATAGGGCATCCCCCTGCACAACCCCGACAGAGGGCACCACTTTTTTTTTTGGAGCACCTTTAACATAGGGTGTGCAAAACATTTCTGTCGGACTTTGCATGATAAATATGGCGCACTGTCCAAAGGAGCACCTGAGCGCCCCCTACAGTGCAGAAATTTGTGTCATGAAGAATAGTGCAGCCGCAGCACAAATGTGGCGCAGACCCTTCCGAAATACCTGTGCAAGTAGCGTGAACGTGAAAAAACAGGCAAAGTCCAACAGAAAACTGGTGCAAGGCCCAATATGTACCCCAAACGTTGCAGAGGAAGCCCCACTTGCCAGATGTACCATTTGAATATAAAACTGGTTGGGGAGACTGGTCAGACCCCCCCCCCCCCCTGCCCTTTACATAGCCGTCCACTTGTCCCAGTAATAATGGATTGCGGTTAGAGGACTTCAAAAATTGTCATCATGAGGCTTTGCAGAATCCGCCTTTCAGAAACAGCGCCCCTCTCATATATATAGTCTGCAATACCAGACACTGCCTGTAGCCAAGAGAGGCGCCATTTCTGATACAAAACAGCCAGGCTATACAAGTAGTGAATGGCAATAAAGCTGTTAGATTAGATGTAGCCATATTGGACCGTGAGTCATGTAGCCGGAGGTGAAGGGATGTAGTCACGGTGGTGTCACATCTGGCCACTATTAGACAATGAGATGCTGAATACATCGCTCTCATGTGTCGGGCCGGCATTAGTAAACCTTAGCCATTAGTGTTCCTGTACATGTCCTGCGCTGCTCCGCGTTGTCCTGGTGCTGTTTACACAGCCGACTGCTCCCGGATCAGGTTACTATTTCCAATGAACGGCTTCTTTAGCCTGCAGCGCCATCTCATGGCAGAGATTATAATTACATATTAAGGGGATCCTACCAAATGTGCACGGTTCTCCTCTATTCTGATCGGCATTCTGATCGGTGAGTGTCCTACTGATCGGGGGGAAAAAAAGGGGGGGGGCACCCATTCTCACTAATGGGCGGATGTGCAGTTTGAGCATGCATCCTAACGCTCCATTCAATTGTAGGGGAGTGTGGAGAATTGCTGAGCACAGCATTGAATGGAGTGGGAGGATCCCAGTTTACTGTCTGGAGGCACCTGAGCACTGTGCTCTGCAATATCCAATGTATTGAATGGAGTGGCAGTAGGCACACTCAATCCGCCCTTAGACCCATTAGTGAGAAAGGGACACCTAAAAAGATGGGGTTGAATGCACCCTCTTAAGTGCTGATGCTCTGCTCCTGCTCCCATCAACATCTATGGTGCTGTTATGCAAGTCCCATAAAAGTGAGATGACCAAGTGCACCCCATATTGAAAACAGGATTCTGTGGACATAATCACTGGACCTCCCCCCAGTATTCACAAACATATCCCCAATCCTATGGACAGAGAATACGTCTACATTACAGCAAAACCCCTGAAATCTGCTTATAGTCCAGAACCATTTCTGCTATAGCCATAGATAGTAAGGAGTAAGGAGCAGTCACGTGTCTTGTAAGTGGAGTTTAGGTTCCCCCCCTGAATATAATACTTACTGTCCATTATCGATATTGGTGTTCTGGGTCAGATTCATAGCTGCGATCTTCATGAGATTCTAGAAAAAAAAATAGAAGATAATTGTAAAGGAGAACTTTCAATTCAAATTCCATAGGATAGGCCAAATATGTTATCCATGCAGCTAAAATATATCTTGTACCCCTATAATGCAGGGGGGGGGTCACAACACTTCAAGCAGACATGGGGCCACTCCCCTGATTGCATAGAGCACATGGAAAAGGGGTTGACATCACAAGCCTTAAAGGAATTTTCCACATTACTTATGGATAGCTTGTCTACAGGATAGGTCATCAATATCAAGCTCACTCCCAGCAGCCTCTGCCTAGATTACGGCCAACAGTCCGGCTCCCTGTGTAGTCATCATAGCCAGATACTGCAACTCAGCTCCTGGATACCATACAGAGAACCGAGCAGGTCCTTTAACTCCATTATTCAGCTGAAGAGTGTGCGGTCCCAAGTGTCGGATTACCCATCCAATAGAAAACCCCTATAAATGGGTTGTCCCTACTCTGTTATCCCCCATCCATAAAATACGGGATAACAATCTAATTGTGGGGGTCCAACTGCTGAGACAAGAAAAGCAATCCTGTTCTCAAAGGGCAGTGGGTTGAGTATGCCTACTGCAACTCCATTCAGTATTATGGGAGCGTCTGAAATTACTGAGCACTACGCTGAGGTATCTCCAACACTCCCATTCACTGTCTACAGGAACACCAGAAATACCTGAGCAATTAATCTCGCTCCTGTAGTAGTAAGCAAAGAGGCAGAAGGTGCACTCGACCTACCACTCCATTAATTAGCCAGAACGGATCCCTATTCTTGTGATTGGTGGGGGTCACAGCATTCGGACCCCTCACAGATCACCTCGTTATTGACTATCCTGTGGATGTACTGATCACACAGGCGCCAGGCTTGTGACACTAAATATATCAGACCATCCACATGATCACTGAACTACTGCAAGCGGAGATTGTACAAGTCGTAACTACAGATGAGCAGAACTGATGCCCCAGTTCGGGTTGGGCCGTACGACCCGGTCTTATTGGCCAAACAGCAAATCCGGTAAATAAACACCCCAAACTAATAGTCATGGACTGGCCAGGGGGAGCTCCATGGCTAGTGGCTAAAGACGTTCATTGGCTGTTCGGCCACAAACCGGCAACGCGTCCAAGTCAGACGGCAGAACCCAACAGCGGAACCGGGACGTCGGGTCCACTCATCTTTAGTTGCAACATAACCCAGAGGGCGCCTTCCCATGTAGCTTTTTTCTCGTGTTTTTAAACGCAACCAAAACGAAAGTGCATGCATTTCAGGCAGACACCCCCCCCCCCCTTGTGCCCGGAATTTGACATTATTGTACAAAATTTGCATCCTGGGCTAAAAGAAGAGAGATTTGTGTAGTCCTCTGCCTTTATGTCAACATTTTTAATCAACATTTTTTACAAAAGTAATAGGAAACAGTTGCCCATAGCAACGAACAAGCCCACGTGATCCAGCTTCCATTCCTCCTATCAGATTACTACTTTCACTTTGAAAACTAAAGAGCTACAATGCGATTGGTGGGTTGTTGCTGTTGACGTCACCATAACGTTGATCTTAAGCAATGTTTTCTTGAGAAGCCAATCAGAGTGAAGCTCTCAAATCCTCTACTGGTTTGTAAGTGAAAGCAGTGAGCTGATTGGCTGCCGGGGCTCGTACCTGCAGGCTTTCCTTCAGCTGCGGGATCAGCATCCGGTATCTCTGCACCGGGTCGAAATCCTGTTGCTGCTGTTGATTCCCCCCGGGTCCCAGCTGGGGTCCTGGAACCCCACTAGCCCCTGGATTCTGGGGTCCCAGGGGCTGATTCATGAGCGCCGCCATCTCTGCACCTCCGCTCCGTACACTCACAATGCTGCCTACTGATAGGCCATTCCCTCTGCCAATCACACAGCTGCGAGCGTCACCGCCTTATTTGCATAGCCCCTCCCTTCCGCTAACACCTCGTGCATTCTCTACACTTCAATAGACTTCGCGCGTCTGGCGGAACTACATATCCCGTCATGCCTCTGCTGTTAGGGGCCTTCAGTGGCTGTCCATGGTGTTTGCCTGATCTAAAAATAGGCAAGGGCGGAGCTACTGAGGACCCCAAATCCGGGAGTTGTGCACTGTTGGTGGCTCCGTGCGGTAACGTACCATGGCGCCTACTATACAGACGCAGGCCCAGCGGGAGGAGGGCCACCGGTGAGTAATGACGTCAGAGCATGACATCATATGCTTGATCGGGTTCAGGGGTGTGCAGGGGAGCTGTCTCGGTGTACACATTGGATCAGTAAGTCCCAAGACACTGGTAATAGACTGGATGTGTCTGACTATCAACTTCGCATACGTTTTGTCTTCGTTCCTCAGACATACAGGAAGGTTTCCTTAAAGGGGGTGTCCACTCAGTACAGGATAGGGGGATAAGTTACTTATTATGGAGGGTCTCATTGGTGGGATCCTCATGGATGCTGTGAACAAGGTCTGTTGTACCCCAAAACAATGGAGTAGCCGGTCGCACATGCGCCCTATTCATCTTAATGGAGCTGACGAAGATAGAGCGCAGTACACATGCTATAGGACCACATTCTCGTAATCAGAGCGCAAATCCTCACTGATCAGCTTCTTATACACAGGAGTGATCACCCCGGGCCCCTATAATCGTGATCGCTTGGGGTCCCAGCAGTCAGAACTCCATTGATCAGATGCTTATCCCCTAACCTGTTATAGGGAAAACCCAAGATTCCTAAAATTTTGATACTAATGACCAGTCTTGTATTAGCTAGGGGTGGGGGGGTGCCCTGACATCTCAGCACCCTAGGGTGCAGGGGACAGGCCCATAAAATGTACCAGTTTATGCTGCTTGAGATTGATCTAAAGCTCAGAGTTTTCCTGTGGTTGTCCCCCCCCCCCCCCCAGTTTAGTGACCACAGCTTCTTGCAGACCCCCTATGAGACCTCGCTGCATTCTTATCCATCACCTCTTGTCTTTTTGTCTTTTCCAGGTCGAATTCCCATCGCACGGTTCCGGAGCGGTGAGTTACACATAAAAAAAACCGCAACGATGACGATCCCGAACGCAGCTTTAGATGTGACTAGAGAAGAGCATTTCCTTTCCTGAATCTTGCGTCTTTGTCCTGCAGGTCTGGAGTGGTTTGTAGAGTGAAGTATTGTAACAGTCTCCCAGATATTCCCTTTGATCCCAAGTTCATCACTTACCCCTTTGACCAGAACAGGTAAGTATCAGTGGTAGAAAGTTGAATACTTGGGGGGTCGTCTTCTCTCCTCTCACCGGGGGCCACTTCTTCCCTTTAGGTTTGTGCAGTATAAAGCCACCTCCTTGGAGAAGCAGCATAAACATGACCTCCTGACGGAGCCGGACCTGGGGGTCACCATCGACCTCATCAACCCTGATACTTACCGTATTGACTCCAATGGTGAGGCCGCTGGCGGAGGAGCGATGAGGTCACGGGAGCGGCTGGACGCGTGGGCTCACACCTTGTCCTCTTTCTCGTTTCAGTTCTTCTGGATATCGCTGATGAGAAACTTCTCGAGGAGGAAATTCAGGCTCCCAGCAGCTCCAAGAGGTAATGACTGCAACCGGAAGGGGGTAATGCAACCCTAAATGAGCAATGAGGGAACCCAACCTGTGCAGGAAAAACTGCAGACTCTTGGGCAGTTGTTACAGGGGTTGTCCCAAGGTTAAAGGTTCCCCCCCACCACCACCACCACAGAGGATAACGTGCTGATTTGTGGTGGGACCCCATAGTTTACAAGAACGGTGGTCCTTCTTCCCTTTCTGAATGGAGCGGCAGGTTGTGAATGTGTTTATGGCGCTGCGGGAGATTTCATCCGTCTCCGTCAGCCTCATAGACAGTAAATGGAGCCTCGTGGATCCTGCTGCCGTCAATTCAGGGGAACAGGACCCCCATTTGCATTATAGGTGGACAATCAGTGAATCGATCAACATGCCCCATATAAAACAATGAGGCCGCCTTCACAGATGGATTTTGCTTTGCGTTTCAAAACGCCTCGCACAGAGACTCCTCCTCGAAAGGCTTTCTGAGTAACATTGCTTTAATATCGTGTGAACGCGGCTTTAGTCTTAATGGGTTTGGCCAGGACTTTATATTGTTCAAGTTAATGAGAGATGCAGTACTTCAGCGCCACCACTGCGTCGTGTGCGGAGCCGCCAACGTCGTACACGCTGTTGTGATCTACATCCCTAAATTTAGAGGCTTTTCGAGCCTGTTCTCCGTGTTAACCCTTTGTTGTGTTCCTGCAGATCCCAGCAGCATGCTAAAGTGGTCCCCTGGATGAGGAAGACTGAGTATATCTCCACAGAGTTCAACAGATACGGGGTCTCCAATGAGAAGCCTGAGGTCAAGTAAGTGACGAGGCTGACCTTTCCCATAACACTTGCCCCCATGACCTTCCTCCTGAGCTCCCTTCACCCTTAACCTAATGCCTCTTCTCCTGCTCAGGATCGGAGTGTCCGTCAAGCAGCAGTTCACAGAGGAGGACATCTACAAGGACAGGGACAGCCAGATCTCTGCTATCGAGAAAACCTTTGAAGATGCTCAGAAATCTGTAAGTGCAGAAGAGACGTCTTAGCTCGCCCCCCTCCCCCTCGCATTGCTGTGACCGTATTAACCCTATATCCTCTTCCTTCAGATTACTCAACATTACAGCAAGCCGCGGGTCACCCCTGTGGAGGTCATGCCCGTCTTCCCTGACTTCAAGGTATGGAGATGTTGGGTCAGGCTGTGCACAGCGCCTCTCCATGGCTGAATGTTACTCATTTTTCTCGTCTTCTGTCTCCAGATGTGGATCAACCCGTGCGCTCAGGTCATCTTTGACTCTGATCCTGCTCCTAAGGAGACACCCGGGTCAGCGGCGCTGGAGATGATGTCACAAGCCATGATCAGGTGAGGACCCCGCACCGTGTGATCCAGTCTGTGACCTGCTGCCAGAGGGAAAGGTCATTCATATGTGTGTCTGTATCCACAGGGGAATGATGGACGAAGAAGGGAACCAGTTTGTGGCCTACTTCCTTCCCGGAGAAGACACCATGCGTAAGAGGAAGAGGGACCAGGAGGAGGGGCTGGACTACATGGCGGAGGACATGTAAGTGACGGACTGGTCTGTATTGGGAGGGGTGGTCTAGGTGTACCGGGCCTATCTCTATGTAACTAACATGGAGAGAGAAAAAGAACCATCACACAATGGTCTAATGCCGCTAGGCTACATTATATAACCAACTCGAGGTTCTTAGTTACATTTTGATCAAATTGTATAAGCCCATTAACCCCTATCTCTATGTAACATTGTCCCCTATACAGATACGACTACAAGATCGCCCGGGAGTACAACTGGAACGTCAAAAACAAGGCCAGCAAGGGCTACGAGGAGAACTACTTCTTCATCTTCCGTGAAGGTGACGGCGTCTACTACAATGAGCTGGAGACCAGGTGCGGACAACTACAGGGTTTATATTGTTTCCTTCTTACCATGTGGATCGTCACGTGGGGAAACTACATGAAGATCCACACATAGTGGTGCAGATTTCCCATGCGGAAGTCTATGAAGATTTTATTGAGTTGATAAAATCGGCATCCTCTCCTGATAAAACATTGGGTGCGGATAATAAACCTTCACCAAATGTCTGCACTTGAAGGGAACCTGTCACCGGATTTTACCCCACTAAGCTACAATTCCCCTCAGGTAGCGGATGAAATGTCCTTTCTAAAATTTTTTTTTTTTTATGTGAAATTACATATTTAAAAAAAAAAAAAAATCTTCAAAGTCACTTGAGTAGAGTCACATTTTACCTGAGATGAGTCAAGATTAGTTGTTGCACTTCAGATGCTCCTATCTTCTGTTCTATAGTACCTAGAAATGTTATTGCAGTGTCATATTAAAGATAAGAATCTCATCTTTTAGATTGCACCAGACTTGTGGTTCTCTGATCTACAGAACCAAAAACCATAAAAAAAAATAAAAAAAAAAGACATGAACCGGATCTTTATCTGTATTCCGCATTTCCACCAATATATTGAACTGTCTGTATTCCTGGTTCTGTAGCTCACAGAACCACAAGTGACTGATTTGATCTAAAAGATGCGATTCTTATCTTCAGTAAGATGTAGCAGGTTTCTAGCTTTTATAGAAAGGAGGATTAGGGGTGTTTGGAGTGACCCTCCTTCTACAGTCATGTACAGTACAATGACTTTTCTCTGCTCATTGTCACATGATTTTGGAGTAGGACTTTTTATATGTAAACAGGACATTTCATCCCTTACCTGAGGGGAGGTCTTGATAAATCGGGCAAAATCTGATGACCCTTTCAAATAAATCTGGACCGTGTGACTGAATTATTTTGGGTTCTGGTTGGACTTTGTGTTCATGAAGTGCTGGCACCTCCTAATGATGTGGCATCACTTTACCCAGTGACAAAATCAAGTATAAATTCTATAGGAACTTCTTTTTTTAATTTTTTTTTATTTATATTTTTGTGGCTTTTGTATTTTCAATGTGGATTAATCCGGAGGCTTCTTTCAAATTGACAGAGTGCGTCTCAGCAAGAGGAGGGTGAAGGCCGGAGTCCAGTCTGGAACCAACGCTGTGCTGGTGGTGAAACACAGAGACATGAATGAGAAGGAGCTGGAGGCTCAGGTACTTGGTACAACCTACAGGTCCTTAGAGGGCACGCTGGGAGTTGTAGTTTCACCACAGTTCTGTAGCGAATACGAAATGGGTCCTGTGATTACAGTATACATTATCAGGTTCTGATTATCTTCTTTGGACTTGCAGGAGGCCCGTAGAGCTCAGCTGGAGAACCATGAGCCCGAGGAGGAGGAAGAGGAGATTGAGGTGGATCATGAAACTCAAGGATCAGGTAAAGGATGACAGTAGCAGCGATTTAAGAGGTGTCAGGGGAACATTACCCAGTTCCCACTTTTAAGGGGATCATTAATATCCTAGAGAGCTTTGCCGTTATACGTAGCTGCCACAAGGGGGCGATATAAGTCCATACGTGGTCGTAGATCTTGATGATGATGATCTTGATGATGATGATCTTGATGATGATGATCTTGATGATGATGCTTTGTCTTCTCGCAGACGCAGAAGATGGAGACAAGGGCAGTGATAGTGAGAAGGAGGGAAGCGCCGGCGAGGCCTCGGGCAGTGAAAGCGAACGGGAAGACACCCAAGAGGAGAAAGACGAGGAAGAGGATAAGGAGAGCAGTGAGGAGGACAGAGCCGCCCGTGACAAGGAGGAGATCTTCGGAAGTGACGACGATGACAGCGATGACGATGCACAGAACGAGAGCGGAGGCGAGGACAGCGGCAGCGAGGAGGAGGAAGAGGAGGACAAACGCAGGAGAAGCCGGAGCCGCAGTCGTAGCGCCAGCAGCAGCCCCTTCGGGAGCGACCGATCTCAGCAGGACAACGAGGAGCAGAGCGGCAGCGAGCAGGGGTCCGCGTCTAGTGACGGCAGTGACAGTGACTGACCCCACCCGGCCGATGCCTCCTGATTTGTACATATTTGTTTGTATTATACTTTTAGTTGAATAAAAAATTTTCATGATTTGGTGTGAGCTCCGTTGTGTGACTTCATGTCCTATCGGTGAAATTATATAATATCCAAACTTTCCACAGGAGAACTTTCATCGTCCTCACAACTTTTATCTTTGATAAGGATCTTTCTCTGAATCTTATAGTCATGTAGGTGATTCTACACTGCAGCAGCAGAAAGGCTGGAGACTGCGGCCCGTGCATCAGCGGGTATGTTATGGGCAGTGCAACTAAAACTACAGATTTAGGTCATATTCACACATGCGTATGGGGGACGTATAAACGGTCGATGTATATACGTCCCCCATAAACAGCAATGGGCTTACAGCGCCCTACGGGAGTGGTATGGTGCTGCAGCTCGTGCGGCTCTGTAGCCAGGAGAAAGGTAGGACATGTCTTATATTTCCCCGAAATACGGCGCTGCGGCCATATATCCCCCTCCTCCTCTCCCTGGTGACGGTGTATGCCTGACGTGTTACATGCATGCATCATGTGAATTTAGCCTTACTGTCATCCTTCATCTTAGGCCTCATGCAAACAAATGGCAGCTCACCAGATAGCAGATACCAGATCAGCACTCGTCACCCCTCCCCTCTCCATTAAAAACCGAGTGGTGGTCGCCATAATAAGGCAAAATATAGGACATGTCCTACGGTTTTCTGTGGTCAGTCGCGGTGTGGTGACGGGTGCCATAGACTTTCAGCCGGATCATGGTTCCCCTTATCTGCATGTGCATTAGGCCTTATACTAATAGTCATGTGCCAAACAGGGTCCACTCACAAAAAGCAGTAAGGGATCCATGTGATTGACATGTGTTTGGACATTATTTTAAATCATTGAATGACTTTGCATAACTTTTTTAGGTGAAACTTTTAATAAAGTAGCTTTCCGGGTGCCAGGTGTAAGGAAAAGAAATGGAATAATACTCGTCATCTTCAGTTCTTCCTCCTGCGTTTCTGCAACAATATTTTCTTTTACTTCAGTAACCGGTCGTAGACAATGGACTCCTTCTCATCCAACAGGTTGTGTCATTATTTTTTTTTTCTAAGATTTTGGGGTTAACCACAAATCTGATTCATACGGAAGGCAGCGAGTAGGATTCCCATAGGACGGTCTGACATCTTACAAACCAAACAGGGGAGGTGCAGGAGAAATACAATTCCGAATCAAAGAGACGGCGTCATTAATGTGGAGGTCACTTCCCGCTTGACTACTAGATCATAATACAGTCGCTGTAGTCTGGCGTGTGATATCCAGAAATCTAATGAACCTTACAATACATCGGGGGGGGGGAATTATACGCACTTGCACCACAATTCTGGTGGTTTTGTGCCAAATACAGTCTAAAATACCTTGCACCACAGTTATCAAGGCTTTAAGACTTTTTTTTGACACTTTCCCGTCCGATTAAGGGGCGTGGCTTGTGGGAAATCGTCCACCCGCCCAAAATTATGGCGAACAGTTTAGATCAACTAAAAGTAGGTCTAAAGTAGGAACCGACAGTCTAATGCTGCACCGGAATTCATCACAGTGATAAATCTGGCACAGCAAAAGACCAGTGGTTTCCAGCTAGAAACTGGCGGAACATGAAACACATCGTTAAATCCCTCCCATCATGTCGGAAGATTTTATGGAAAGCCCATGAGGCCAAGACCAGCCCGATCACTTGATTTATGTGAATGATTTGAGGGACAATAGTCCTTGGTCCAGGATGGCTTTACACAATATAAATGCAGACCAAATATCCGCCATATCTTCTGGACTGGGAAACGACAGCTCCTTATTGTAGTCATGATGACCACACGACTGTCGTTCTGGGTCCCTTTACAGTGTCCAGTCTGTGAAATACAGTCCAATATATACAATCCATATTGAATACTAAGGTTTTAGGTTGTAGGCCCCCACCAAACACATTATGACACATCGATCCATATGATCCACATTTCCCCTAAGGTCTGATATGGAGGGAGAGTCAGGAGAACCTCAACACATTAGATGTTTGGCCGTTCTCACCAAAATTGAAGGGTTTGCCCAATACATGTCCAATGTCTATGATCAGTTTAATGGTTTTCCCCAGTGGAAACCTGAACCACAATCAGTTTAGTGTGGGGTCTAAGTTAATAAAATGTTCTTTACCCCTAAATCCTGTGGTCAAAGTCCACAGAGTATTCTCAGATTAATGACTTCTAGAAATATCTAATTGTGCAGCAAAGTCTGGATCATCACTAGACAGTGGGCTAGGATTGGATGAGTCAGAAGATGGCTTGAAACCAGAAGGAGATCTCCTCATCATTGTACTTGACCACTGCGGATGTTCTCACTAATCCACTCATAGATCACCACTCGTCAAATATCATGACCAAGTTCAAGGGCTTCTCTTATTCTTGGGTGGGGCTTCTTTCGGACCACTCTTTGTCTTCCCCCAGGAAATAGACCCAAACAGCCTCCAAATTAGGTTGTTTTATGCTGTCCCTTTACGGTCTAGAATTAGGTTAGAGGATCAGCGCTGCTGTGGTGGACCAGTCTGACGCTGCTTCTACTCGGGGCTTCTTCTATCTCAGACATAGAAATAAAGTAGCTTTGTAGAGGTAAGTACTGGCTGTGGTGGCAGAAGGGACCTCACAGGGGTCTGCAGTTGTCCCTGTCCACTCTGAGCCGCCATGTTTCAGTGTATAATTGTATCATGTAGGCAGCAATACTTCAGTATCTGCTGATGATGGATCCTGGCCGGAGATGTTGGAGTTGTCATCCCTGTGGCAAGTGATGAGATAAAAATTTTTATAGATCGAGAACATGTGTTTAGGTGGATTTATTTTGGTTGTGACTGTCATGTAAAGATTCCTGTGTGTGAATCATTGGTAGGATAAGGGAGGAGGTACGAGTGATGAGCAGGACTTACATCATCAGAAGAAGATCAAAGACACTTACAATAATTCCTGTGGTTGAGGCCTAAGTACATGACATAACATTGCGATGCCATCTTAAACTTATGGCATATCCAGAGAACATGTTATAAATGTCTTCTTCTGTATGTAACTCCAGAATCATCTGATCTGGTGGGACATCAAACCCGTGTGGAGGATCTATTAAACGTTTATGGTATCTGCGATAGTCCTGCACATTTCCCACCAAGACCACGGCTCAAAATCTGTCACCAATCTCATTCACATTCTGGAGTATTTAGACGATTCTAGAGTCTCTAGAACATGTTGGACCTTCTTTGACCTTCAAAATTACAGCAATTTGTTGCTTTAGATTCTGACCAGGCCTTACACAAACTCAGATCACTTGATTTTCCTGTTCTACGCTAAAACTCATCCATGGAAAAACCTGTTAGACTCATTTCATGCCGCACTCCAGGGGTCAAAGGTCTAATTTCTATAGTATAGAGCAGAGATGGCAAAACCTTTAAAGATCAAGTGCCCAAAATGAGACCCAAAACACAATAGCTTTTCCCAAAGTGCCATCATGGAAATTTAGGCAGTAACAAACTTTTTGCTACCAGAATCTTTGAGCTCCAATCTGACCCTGTCCCTTCTCACTCTTTGGACAGGACCAGGCAGCACAGGATGGGTCACTTTAAAATAGCAGGGCACTAGCTGAGACTGTAAGTAGATGCCATGCCTGGCAACCTCTGTGCCTGGTAGACAGCCAGCATGCCCACAGAGAGGTCTCTGAGTGCCATCTCTGGCACCAGTGCCATGGGTTCACCTCCACTGGTATAGAGCATTTCCTATTGTGAAAGGACAGTTGTTACCAATAAAGCGTAGCCATCAGCGTGAGTCAAGTCTAATCTGGGGAAGTAAACCGATGTATGTACCTGAAAATTTGGGGGGATAAAACACGCCCCCGTTGTGGACGCCAGTCATGTTGTCCAAAAGGATGGTAACCAGCAAGTACAGTGCCTGCATCCCATGTGAAATGTCATGAGATTTCTGCTGCCCCAAAATGTACCGTTTTTTAGGTTTCAGCCTGACAATTAAGGGTAAGAGCACCCATATTCTGGCATTTGGGTGCTTTCAGGCATCTTGACCCAGGGTGGACTGTGATAACCATATATAATGCCCTTCTGGATTGATAAAAGAGAGAATTTGATTTTCACGGAAAGAACCACAAGTTATTGCAGTCACAACTGGATGTTATGTTGCTCCGGTATATGGCATCGGGGACCGTATTTTCCTGATAGATGATGGTCCCTTAGACTTAGACGTTGGTCCTCCTATTACCTCATCCAGGGTGCAGAGGGCTTGGCTCTAAGGGTGAGATTACATCTACCAGTTAACCTGTTCAGTGCTGAAATGATACAAGATGGGACATGAAGACGGTCCCCAAGGCAAGACCTGTCAGGACACAGTGGTGTTATAGTACATCGCTATATAAAAACTTTTATTATACTGTACTCCACGTGTAGTAGAATAACTTCCATGAATAAACAGCACAGGTGACAGCGGATTCTCCCTCCTTCCAGGAGTGGAAGAGACACGGAGTCCTGTTCCAGGTACACGTTGCAGCTCCGCCGCTTGCTCACGCCCTCTGTATATTTTTATCACTACACAGACAGTTTAGTCATCATAATAATAATTACTACACCACACGCCGAGCTGCAGCCGCTCATTGCTGGGCAGGATAGTCAGCAGCTCGGATGCGTCCTCTGCTCCATGGCGGATGGTAAGTACCGGGGGTCCCACAACCTTCACCTGACCTTGAGGGGCCGGGATTCACCAGTGCGGCAGAGCTGGGTTTGTTACCTGATTGTGTGTTGTTTTTTAGTACAGTACTAGCAGTTTACAATGGATTGTAGTAGTTTATACCTCTGCTACATGTGCACAGCAGCCCCTGCGCCCGTCTATAATGTAGCGCAGCACCCGCAGTTGCTGATGGCCTAACGCCTGGGCTATTCTCTGCAAACGACCCAAACACATAGATGCTCGGCTCGGCCAGGTGTGCATGTTCTCTTAGTCGGTGGAGAGTAATTACCGTAGCTGCTTCAAGACTCCTTTTTTACATCCATTTATCTGTACAAAAAAATCACGGTGGATTCCGCTTTTTGCTCCCTCTAAGGCCGTGTTCACATTTGTGTCAGAGATTAGAAGGTGACAGAAACAAATCAAGGTCATCATGGAGACCCGGGCAATAAAAACCTAAATCCCAAAGTTTCCTAGACTAGTATTAGACTGTAGACGACCCTAAGCTGGCGTGTTAGACCCCAGTGTCCCCCTGTACAGGCAGTCCCCGGGTTACGTATAAGATAGGGTCTGTAGGTTTGTTCTTAAGTTGAATTTGTATGTAAGTGGGAACTGTATAGTTTATAATTGTAGCTCCAGACAAATTTTTTTTGGTCTCTGTGACAATTGGATTTTTAAAAATGTTGGGTTGTCATAAGAACCAGGATTAATAATAAATCTTCATTACAGACGCCTGTGATAACTGTTACAGCTGATTATTGTAACCTAGGGCTAAAGTACAGTAACTTACCAACACCCAGAGGTCCGTTTGTAACTAGGGGTCGTCTGTAAGTCGGGTGTTCTTAAGTAGGGGACTGCCTGTACTGTATTATGTCACAGTTATGTACTGTAGGAACAGCAATAAATACATCAGGGGGCAGAGGTCACAGCGTTCAGTCTCTGGAGACTGTTCATAGGTCGCTGCCTGATCCGGCTGCGGTAGAACTATAACTCCCAACATGTTAGAAGAACAAAGTCTCATAGAAGCATTAGATCCCCTTGCAGATCTTAAATGATATAGGAAAAGAAATTAGTGAGGAAGTTTTATCAGTTTTATTTTGTAGAAATTGCTGTAAATCTTTCAAAATGGCCTCCTGTGATATGTGAAAACACTCAGTTGCCCAGAGCAGCCAATCACAGCGCCCCTTTCATGTCGTATCCTGCTGTTGAAAAATGAAAGCTGTGCTGTGATTGGCTGCTCTGGGCAACAAAGACAAAGATGGCTCTCTTTGAGATGTTTTTTCCACAATCTACCCCAATAATTTATTACAATGACAGAATGGCCTAAAAGAAACACAGGCCTCATTTATCAAAACTGTTCTAGTTGCCCATGGTAACCAGTCAGAGCTCAGCTTTCATGTTATAAGCTGCTGTGGGAATATGAAAGCTGAGCTCTGATTGGACGCCATGAGCTACTAGAACAGTTCTGATAAATCCCCCCCAGTTCTTTGTTGCTTATAGCAACCAATCATATGGGAGCTATCATGTAGTCAAATGCCCTAGTAAAATGAAAGCTGATCTGTGATTGGGGCAACAGACTGTTTGTCTTTTAGGCTGTTTTCATTTGTCTGCCATAGTGGATTAGTCTCATAAAATTATTAAAACCATCTAAAATCTATAATGGCCTTGTTGCCCATATTGGCCAATCAGGGTGCAGCTTTCATGTCAACTGCTATGAAAAATTGAAAGCTTCACTGTGATTGGTGAATATGGGCAGAAAGGCCAGTTATCATAAATAAGCTAAATATATAAAGTGCACAAAGCTCTCAGCTTGTTTGTTACAGTGTATCAGTCTAGAAAACCTGGTGTCCCCATCTGTGTATTCATGACATAGCCACAGGACTGTCATAAACATGTGATAGGTGCAGGTCCGAACTATGGGACCCGCATTTGTCTCAAAATCCAAATTCTTGCTTCTGACCCCCTTCCCGCAGCCTGGGCTATTTGGTCTATTGTCTCACTGAGGCTATATACTTGGCCTGCCCATAGACATGAAAGGAGAGTAGCTACACTGGAATACCCCTTTAAGTCTACTTACCTCGTTGCGGCTCCTGGTACCAGCATCACTTCTGCCCATTGTTCCCAACTGGGTTGCAAGTGACCGGCTGCAGCCAATCAGTTCCCCCTGATGATGTAGGACAAATTATGTCACAAGGGTCTGCTGAGACCAATGATTGGTCCCGTCAATGTAAACACTTCCAACCCATTCAGCAGCAGTGATGCTGGACCCAGGACCAGGGCCGGATTATGGGGAGGGTTCCCGAAGCACGAGCCCCGGGGCCTCCACCACTCTCCATTTCAAGGGACCCAGAACAATCAATGATGGATGATATAGTGTAGGAGCCCACTATATGTGTGGAGATTGAAGTGACACAAATCCCCCCCCCCTCCCCCACATACAGGTTTCTATCCACAGAGAGGGAACAATACGCTCCCTGCCATAGACCGAGGAGCGCAAGGGACACTGGCATCCTGGCACAGGTGCCGCATGTACCAGACGTCTCACTGCTGGTAGGAGGAGGAGGTTGCGCCATGCATTGGGGGCGCAGTAGAAGGTAAGTAAAGCTTTATTATTTCATTATTTTATGGAGAGGAGGGGGGGGGGGGCTTGTATATATTTACTACTGACATTTACTTTAATGAAAAAAAGTGTGGGGAGGCCTCCCACCAGTTTGCGACCAGATGCCTTCACCACCCTTAGGCTAGTTTCAAACTAAAATGTGCTACGGCCGGGCCGGGACCAGCACATGTTCACAATGAAGCATCCAAAATTAGGCAGAAATGTGGGGCTAACGTCTACATGGAAAATGGAGTGTCTACATCAAGAATCTTGACTCAACTCCACTACTCCATTTATTTATAGGCTAATCGTCTGGTCCTTGTTAACGTGTTCCGGGGTAGTCCCCATTTCTCAAAAGCTTAGGAAAAATTTGGACTCATTTGTACTAAGGTTTTGAGAAAGGGGTACGACCCCAAAACGTGTTAACAAGGACTTCACCATCAGTCTATTGATTTTATATGTCAATTTTATTATGTTTTATAAATCAATTTTATATATTTTTTATGTGGAGTTGAGTCAAGATTCTCGATGTAGACGTTAGCCCCACATTTCGGCCTAACTTTGGATGCTCTTATGTTATTGTTCAAGGAGCCTTTGTTTTTTTGGACTATGGACCTTAGGGGAGTGGCAGCTTTACAAAACTTCTTCTGCCTGCAAGTTTTGGATCAACAGATTTCCCTGTCACCCCGTTTGGGGTATTTGGCTTATTTGGCTCAAGTGGCAGCCAGGTGAGCCCCCCCTAGGGCTTTGGTTTTCTATACCACTTTTCCTGGAGGTATCACCTGAGGCGCCGTCCTCCGTTTGTTGGTTTTTGCTTTCTTTGTGCATAGCACACGTTCAGCTGGAGAGGCGGGGGGATGAGCCCTGCTAACCCCTCCCCTCTCCATAGCAAGGTATGGTCCTCCGGTTTCCTCCCACGCTCCAAAACATACTGGTAGGTGATTAGATTGTGAGTCCCATTGGGGACAGGGACTGATTTGGCAGCTCTGTGCAGCGCTGCCTAATATGTGTGCGCTATATAAAGAAAGGATTATTATTATTAGGCTCCGTGTAATGTGTTTTTGTAGGCAGCCAGCATGCAACCCAGCTTTTCCAAGGTCATATATTTTCTAATTGTTTTTTTTTTGTTGAGAAAAACACTTGGTTCAGGGATTAAACAAGATATGTTTCTGCACCAGTGTAGCTACAGCACTCTCAAGGTATGTTTGATTCACAATGCATAAAAAAATGGCAGATTTCCTTTAAGCTTTAATTCTACAAAGTCAGAAAACTTAGTATGTTACAAAAAAGTAGGAAACACTCTGCGCTTCATTCGCTGCCACTTTGAAGGACTCTGCTTGCTGTCAGTGAATGTGATCATTCATATTTAGATACAGAGGTAGAAAACCAGACCTACTGCTACCACTTCCTCTTGGACTCCACTGTCACAAATTATTGGAGCACAAGAGTGATTTGTTTTGTTCTTATGCAAGTCTAGATAATCCTCTGCAAGGAACTGCAACTGTAGCAAAACTTCAGCTGCGAGCAGTGTCAGGTTTGTGTCGACATTCAGCCTATATCAGTAGAACTTTTCATTATACATTGATGTAGTAAGATGTATATGAATATTATAGACTGATGGGTGAATTGTGGGCACAGTGATGCCCATGGTGGCCATAGCCAACAAGGTCTTTTTATTAAGACATCAAGATTGTGCTCTATTTTAAAATATGGGATACAAGGGGCCCCTATACTGTTCCTGGACAGGGGCCCTATATTGTCTGTATCCATCAGTGTGCGTCTCCGTCTGGAGGAAACAAGGTTTAATCGCCAGAGGCGACAGGGATTTTTTACTGTCAATCTGTGAAATAGCCGAGCTCAGGCGCTGGTCACAGCAGGAACAGTAGAGAGCTCAGGCGCTGGTCACAGCAGGGACAGCAGAGAGCTCAGGCGCTGGTCACAGCAGGAACAGCAGAGAGCTCAGGCGCTGGTCACAGCAGGAACAGCAGAGAGCTCAGGCGCTGGTCACAGCAGGAACAGCAGAGAGCTCAGGCGCTGGTCACAGCAGGGACAGCAGAGAGCTCAGGCGCTGGTCACAGCAGGGACAGCAGAGAGCTCAGGCGCTGGTCACAGCAGGGACAGCAGAGAGCTCAGGCGCTGGTCACAGCAGGGACAGCAGAGAGCTCAGGCGCTGGTCACAGCAGGGACAGCAGAGAGCTCAGGCGCTGGTCACAGCAGGAACAGCAGAGAGCTCAGGCGCTGGTCACAGCAGGGACAGCAGAGAGCTCAGGCGCTGGTCACAGCAGGGACAGCAGAGAGCTCAGGCGCTGGTCACAGCAGGGACAGCAGAGAGCTCAGGCGCTGGTCACAGCAGGGACAGCAGAGAGCTCAGGCGCTGGTCACAGCAGAGAGCTCAGGCGCTTCAAGAAGGGTCTAGATGCCTTTTTACACCTAAATAACATTGATGGTTATGTTATATAGAATTGTTTCCCCTAAATCCCTTCCTCATCCAATCCCTTCCCTTCCTTGGTTGAACTTGATGGAGAAGTGTCTTTTTTCAACCGTATAAACTATGATACTATAAGTGCGTATCTACTGCTAGCAAGTAGCTCTTAATAGGGATTTCACCATCTCCCAAAAACACAATAGTGATGTAGAGAAATGGATTATGATTCCCATCATGCCTTTATTATTTCTGTCCATTATGTCCTTTCTGAGAAATTCCCACACTAATCTGTATGCTAATGAGGCAGTGTGTGGATCGGGGTCATATCCTCAGCAACCATTCCTACCTAGTGACACTCCACGCTTCTCCTCTTCTTATCTGATGGGGAGGGGAGTAGTCCAGACAGGAATAGCAGTTTTCCAAGTGCTGAGGACATCCCCCTGAATGCATCAACTACCTCATTAGCATATGGATTACACTAGGAGTAACTTGGAAGTGTCATAATTGTAAGAAATAACAAAGTTATGTTGTAAAACAGTATTTCCCTATCCTTTCTGAGAAATTCCCACACTAATCTGTATGCTAATGAGGCAGTGTGTGTGAATCAGAGTCATATCCTCAGCAACCATTCCTACCTAGTAACACTCCATACTTCTCATCTGCTTATATGATGGGGAGGGGAGTAGTCCAAACAGGAATAGCAGTTTTCCATCCCATGGATGCATCAACTGCCTCATTAGCATATGGATTACACAAGGAGTAACTTGGAAGTGTCCTAATTGTAAGAAATAAAGTAATGTTGTAAAACAGTGCATTTCCTTATAACATGGTTATGACTTGATGGAGGTGGTAGACTCCCTATAACATGGGGGGGGGCGTATGATGCACACTACAAACACATTGATGGACTTTTGCCAGACTGAACTGTGGATCAGGAGCGAATTAGGCATTTAGGGGGAACCTTTGGCATGTTGTGGCGAGAGAGTAACTGGGCTACAAGTCTCAACAAGGGGTTGACATGTAGGATAGGGGTCTTCATCCTGCTCCTCCATATTCTCCGGCCGAGTTAAAATGTAGTTGCATGAGATGTGTTATGGGGTCACCCATTATTGCAGGTACAATGTATCTAACATACAATCTGATTGGCTGCAGGTCAAACAAAGCATGAAGAATCGGCCTTCAAATCAACTTGACGTCAACTAAGAACCTTTCCAAGATGTCTCCACCAGCAGCAATCCAACACGGAGAGAAGGATGGAGGAGAAGAAGACGACTTCTACACGAGTGTTGAGATTTATGTCAAGTGCCCGACCATCCCTGAACTCTTGAACGCCACCGGGTTGCCCTATTACTGGGGGGCTCTGAATAAGCACCAGGCTGATATTCTATTACTCGGCCGCCCCGATGGGACATTCCTCCTCCGAAACTCCTCCCAGGAAGGTTGTGCTTTTGCGGTCACCTTCCGCCGGCGAGGGCGCACCCGCCACGCCCGGGTCCAGTACCGGGGTCAACATTTCAGCTTTCACTGGGGCAGTTTTCAATCTCCTTCCGTCCACCACCTGCTGGAGCATTACAACGACCCCAGATCCTGCACATTTTTCGAGCCCCTCTTGTCCATTCCATTGAATCGTAACAGTCCCATAAGTCTCCAAGAACTGTGCCGGGCATCCATCAATTCCGTCATCCCTTATGAAAGAATTGGCCAACTTCCCATGCCCAGGGCTATAAAGGAATACCTGTGGGAGTACCACTACACAGAGACCGTTCCGGCAGCGGAAGAGGAACGCTGGTGATACTACAAAGGCTTCCACAATGGCCAATAATATAGGATCAACAAAGTAACAAGTAGTTGTTACTACAGACAAAGCTTGGATGTAAAAGCTGTGGCTAAAAATCACCAAAAAGGCAGTGATCTCCAACCGCTACATGTCCAGCATCTCCCCAACTACAACTCCCAGCGTGGCCATAGTCTCTTAAGATCCTAGGAGTTGCTCTTTTATGGATTGAAGACCTTTGTTCTATGGTCAGACATGTTTTTTAAGATCCCAGTTTAAGGAGAATCTGCCCCGCCCTCTCCACGTGATCATGAGCTTCCAACCATTTTGCTTGTAGACATAACATTTTTGTTCCTGTTTTATGTGACCAAATTTTTAAGGGGGACTCCATTTCTCCCTCTGTATCCATTACAAGGCGCCGCTCCACTGATTCCGGCGCAGTTGGAATTTTTTCTCTATCCCGCAGCATTCCGGATCAATCAGGGTCTTAATTTTGATATGCCGATTAGACACTCTACTGTCAGGTGGGCGGTCCTGAACACCACCCACTTGACAGAAGAAACCATAATTAGCATATAAGGTGCCAAAACTAGCGACACTCATAACTTCGGAATAGTTTGGGCTAGGAAAAAAATTCCAACTGCGCCGGAATCAGTGGATAGTCGCCTATTTAAAGGATGGAAAGAGTTATAGGTGGTGACAAATGTTTTTTGATTTCTCTGCCTGCCGCCAGTGTCTGTAATTTCGATCACCTGCAGTTATCCCCCCCCCAGTTACATCACAGTTGCAGGACTCGTTACAATGTCACAATAAGGATAGGTTTTTATTTTCACAGACAGCAAGCGGAGAGTTTAAAAATGGTAAATATTTGAAGTTTTTTTTTTTTTTTTTCAACAATTGATCTTTATTAGCATAAACCAGGATATAAAAATATATATATATTATTGAAATCTCTGGGAAATATGTACTGAAGGACTAGACTCCGGCTATTCTTGAACGTGTCATGATCTCTGCTGAACGGGATACAGACATGACAGACACCAATAAAATGTTTGCCTTAATGAGCAATGTCGTTATACCGGTTCCTTAATTAGCTAACGCAACGTGACGGGTCAGAACATTTTGATCCCCTGTATTAGGCTGATTGATGGCTGATCCTGATCATATTACATAACAGTGGAGGAGCCGGCAGCACCCTGCACGCCCACAATATGAGGAGCCGGCAGCACCCTGCACGCCCACAATATGTGGAGCCCTGGAATAGTGGGCGTGCTCCGGTACACGTCTCATAGTGTCACGGCTTTGGCTTACCTCCCATGTGTTTTGCCTCGCAGCAATGATAGAACATCCCTCCCAGCCGCACAGTGGAACATTTACAACCTGTTCTCCTCGGGTACATGAACAATGAAGTAAACAGAAGTAACAATAAGCGACTTGTTCCGGGAATAAATTATAACCTTGTCTTCATGGATGGGAAACAATAGCTGTAGCTAAAGCCTGACCTGTCATGTAAAAGGGGTTGGTCACTTTACCTGATGATTTCTGTAATGTGTGTGGTGGTGGTGGGGGGGGAGGGAGCAGGATATTAGGACATTCACCAATATACATCTAGTAATAGTTCTTTTCCGTTTTCTTGATATGTAAAGAGAAGCCTCCTGTCTTTTACCTCATCAGTCAGAGATTCCTGATCACAAAATGGCGGCAGATGGAGTCATGTGATCTCTGTCCATGAACAATCGCCCTGCCAGGACCTTGGTCTTATATGGAAGGGTGATTATTCATGGAAAGAGATCACATGACCCTCCATCTGCAGCCATTTTATGGTCAGGAATCTCTGGCTGATGAGGTAAAAGAGAGGAGACGTCAATTTATATATCAAGAAAGTGGAATAGTGCTAGTTATAGATGTATATTGGTAAGTTACCGAATATCCTGCCCCCCAGGATATAAAATAATGCAGAGGCTTTGCTAACACCTCGTGGAGCCCTTCAGGTTCATAAGCATAATTATAAAAGTAGATATTAGAAGGCAGGAGGCCATGGATAAGAAATATAAGAAGATCCCACAGTCCCGGTGCCTGGATCTAGGAGTAATGTCCCTGGGTTATCAGGATGGATTGCGATAGTAGATTTCCTATCTGCCTATTTAGCTATATCTGGTGGCTTGTAACATGCTAAGCCCTAAACGATTTTTACCTAATCCTGAAATACCTTCTAAATTAAACCTATACTTTATCTAACTAATATGCTAATTATCAGCAGAGGATACTGGGGATTGGAGGAGCCTCTCCAGGCAGTGGGAGTAAGAGCTACTAATTTAGGATTAGGTTAAAATAGTTTAGGACTTAGAATGTTACTAGTCACCGACCATCAGATCTTACCTTAACAGCTAATGTACTCAGCCTTTATGCAGCACGTCTAGTAGCCCCCCCCCCCCACCAGCCTCTGCGCAGTAGCCCCCCCCCACACCAGCCTCTGTGCAGTAGCCCCCCCCCCCACACCAGCCTCTGTGCAGTAGCCCCCCCCCCACACCAGCCTCTGTGCAGTAGCCCCCCCCCCCCACACCAGCCTCTGCGCAGTAGCCCCCCCCCCACACCAGCCTCTGCGCAGTAGCCCCCCCCCCACACCAGCCTCTGCGCAGTAGCCCCCCCCCCCACACCAGCCTCTGCGCAGTAGCCCCCCCCCCCACACCAGCCTCTGTGCAGTAGCCCCCCCCCCCACACCAGCCTCTGTGCAGTAGCCCCCCCCCCACACCAGCCTCTGTGCAGTAGCCCCCCCCCACACCAGCCTCTGCGCAGTAGCCCCCCCCCCACACCAGCCTCTGCGCAGTAGCCCCCCCCCCCACACCAGCCTCTGCGCAGTAGCCCCCCCCCCACACCAGCCTCTGCGCAGTAGCCCCCCCCCCACACCAGCCTCTGCGCAGTAGCCCCCCCCCCACACCAGCCTCTGCGCAGTAGCCCCCCCCCCACACCAGCCTCTGCGCAGTAGCCCCCCCCCACACCAGCCTCTGCGCAGTAGCCCCCCCCCCACACCAGCCTCTGCGCAGTAGCCCCCCCCCCCACACCAGCCTCTGCGCAGTAGCCCCCCCCCCCACACCAGCCTCTGCGCAGTAGCCCCCCCCCACACCAGCCTCTGCGCAGTAGCCCCCCCCCCCACACCAGCCTCTGCGCAGTAGCCGCCCCCCCCACACCAGCCTCTGCGCAGTAGCCCCCCCCCCCACCAGCCTCTGCGCAGTAGCCCCCCCCCCCCACCAGCCTCTGTGCAGCACATGAAGCAGTCGGGGTAATGGCAGTCTCAGTCCTCCCAGGAGTCACCATTCCCGCAGAGCGTCCGAGAGACACAGAACACGCGGCAGCCAGATACAATTTTTTTTAGATTTTCTTTTAATAATCTGTACTCATGGTTACCAGCCATAGTCATAACAAAAGTTATTCATAATAAAATGTATCTAAAATAACAATTTTTCGTCTTCTATCAGAAAAAGGAGCCGTGTTTTCTATGTTAGAAATAAATAGTTAGCGCTATTCTGAAAATACTTTGGAGAAGGTGGCCGCGGGCAGTCCTGGCAGCGGGCAGCCCGGGCACTGGACCTCCACGCTCCGCGTGTGGCACAGGGGGCGCCGCTGCGAGGGGAGGGAGTGGACGCGTCCACGAGGATATAGAGAGGAGATAGAGGGTAGCGTCACACCGGGGACTCAGCTGTCAGTGTCCCTCCCTCCTGCCCAATTGGCAGCAGACAAGTGACTGGCGCCCTGTCTGACAGGTGCCAGTCCTTGTAGTGGGGACACTCACAGTCCCGTAGCTTAGTGTGTCTGCCTGGCAGAGGTCCCTTCCCTGGAGCTCCTGGCCCCACCATCTTTATAGCATAACCTCGCCCGAGTGTCTCGACAAACCTGCCCTCCTTTCTGCTCACCACAAACCGGGGGCTTCTCTGCCACCGTGACCCTTGGCGGGTTCTTCATTAAGCTCCCCCTCCCCCATGCCTCCACGCCGTGGCGAGCACGTATAGACAGAACAGAGCTCCTTCCTTAGCGGTGCCGCGTGTACTTGGATATTAAACCAAAGTTAAAAAAGTTATGATAGCTGAAACGAGTATTAGAACGCAGTGGGTGGATGATGTAGTGACGGCCTCAGGGGGGGGGGGGGGGGGGGGGTAACGTGGGAAAGCTTCGGCACTTCCCTGGCCGAGGTCATGGGAAGGTATAGGATCCGTAAGTCTCTGGTGGAGAAGGGTTCAGCCAGGGTCTGGTCAGATCGTCGAGGTCTTGTCTGTGCCCTCTGCCAGGAGAGACGAGTGATTATTACAAAGGATGTTATCCTCATAAAAGCCCTAGCCCCCTCCCCCAGGAAACCTCCATGTAGAGAGGACACTAGACTAGACTCTCGGAAATGGGAAAATGAGGTGAGAAGAGTCATATTTGCCAGACTTTGGGGAGAATTTTATAGGTAAACGGGTGAGATTTCACATAAAAGAGAGAAATCTAGAAAGGACTTTTCATACCCGACTTAAGGGGGCTGATAGTGTAATGGAGTCCCTTTAACTTTCCAGACACTGATAAACTTAGAGGTTTATTTTAAAAGGGCTTGTCCAGGGATTATAATCGACGGCCTATCCGCAGGACACACTGCCTGATAAAACGAATAGAGCTCTCTTAGTGCACGGGCAGGGTCTCAGCTTCCTACGATCTGGCACTGATCACTTCTGTACATTAGAGTATGAGCGCCCCCATGTGGAAAGTATCAGACAGCTGTAATGTGGCCTTACCCTCCAGCGCATGTTCTGTCATACTCAGACACAAGGACTCCAGCCGGGGGTTAATCTCCAGATCTGCCACAGGAACCTGGCAATCTAGGAAGAAAAACAAACACCTTAAAAAAAAAAATCACCAGGGCTTCAGGCAGGAGAGAAGGATCTCTTTATGTGTTACGTTATTGATGTACAGGAATATGTCAGCAGTGATGGGACCCGCTGAGACCACTGCTTGGCCCTGGAGGGTCCTGTGACTAGTGAGACTTCCAGACTCGCTACATTGCTGGAAGCAGACTTGTAGAGTCTGAGGTTTCTGCAATGGCAGCCACTGGGGCCCGGCGGAGCAATGACTACAATGTGCAGGGGTCCGGTGTAGGATATGGGGGTATCCCATACCAGTCACTTACCAGGAGGGAACTTGAGGATGCTCTGTGGAGACGTGTGTACGGGTAGCGAGTGGGTGCGCTGCACGGAGCTGTGGCTCTGGCATGGCATACTGTTACTTCCTCCAGGATTGGCAAACCACAGGTTCTACAAGAAACACAAAAGTGACAGGTTCTGCACTATTCTTCCACCATCTCTCCGGCTGTTCACACGCACACCGTGGCTACTCACCTGTCGGCCCTGGCTCCCAGTGCTTTGGCTGGTAAGTGCGTGTCGGGGAGAGACGCCCCCAATCGATCCTGGGCTCATTACACCGATCCGAGAAGGTGGCACAGCCCTCGGGGGCATCTGAAATGGGCGCTGCCCTCTTCGTGCCAAGGATGGCCCCACAGATCCAGCTATGGGGAGGGAATTTGATGCAAATGCCCAGCTGCAAAGACAAGAGCAGCGCTTAGAGGATGTAATATAGAACTCTGCGTTATCCTACACTTCAGCGCTATTCACACCTTGTGTCTGCTCCACTGGGAACATTACAGTAGAGGTTTTATATTTTGGGGTTGAATGGGGATCGAATCTGCTATTGAACATCTGTGTCGAGGCAGAGAATGGATTTGCAAGTACAGCTTCATTCTGTGTAGCGGACAAACCTGGTAACTGCAGTTCAGCTCCTAATAAAACTGCTGCCCCCTAGTGTTCGAATCTCTTCACTTTTCTCCAAGTGCCCCTTTCCTGCACCCTACAGCTCCCATATACAGCCCACCTGCACCCCTTCTGTTGTCTGTACCCCTGCATTTCCAGTAATGCCTTGCGGGGAAATGTCCGCAGCAACTTCAGGACCTGCTGTTTCCAGGAGAGGATTCTCTTTTTCTGCGTCTCGGTAAATGCCTGTGGGTGGAGAGGACACAGGAATCATGGGTAAGGGGCTGATCATAAAGGATCATCATGTAGAAGGCTCCAGTCCGCCATAGCGGTAATCTGATACTCACCTCATGCGTCAGGCACTTCTCTAGTAGCTGCAGGTAACAGGTTATATTCTCCTCATCCGGCCGGGAGACCAGCAACTGTGTGCAGACTGTACAAAGAGACAGGTGTCAGCTCATATGCCCAGTGCTCAGTATACTGTCATGGCCATAAGTTTTGAGAATGATACAAATGTTAATTTTTACAAAGTCCACTGTATCAGGTTTTATAATAGCAATTTGCATATACTCCAGAATGTTCTAAAGAGGGATCAGCTTAACAGCAATTAATTGCAAAGTCAATATTTGCCAAGAAAATGAACTTCTTCCCCCAAAACACATTTCACCTTCATTGCAGGCGCCTTAAAAGGAGAAGCTGTCATGGTGTCAGTGATGTCTCCAGTAACACAGGTGCGGGGGCTGATGGGGACAGGGCTGGAGATGACACCACTGGATACTTTACAAGGAGGCTGGTGCTTGGCATCATTGTTTCTCTTCTGGTAACCTTGGTTATCTCTAAAGAAACACGTGCAGTCATCATTGCACTGCACAAAACTGGCCGAACAGGGAAGAGTATCGCAGCTAGAAAGATTGGTGACTGAGGTGCAATCTATCGCATCATCAAGGAGAGAGGTTCCATTGTTACCAAAAAGGCTCCAGGCGCCAAGAAGGACCAGAAACCACCAGGACCTTCTCTTACAAGTGTTTCAGCTTGGGGATGGGGCTCCCAGCAGTGCAGAGTTTGCTCAGGAATGGATGATAAATGTCCCCAATGTTCTGTCACACTCACCTTTACCCAGAACCCTTGTAAGTTGTCCAGGGATATCTCCATCTGCTATGGGTGGCACAGAAGTCTCCAAGTCACTAGTTGGGGTACTCTGCTGCTGAAAGCCGTCAGCCGTCAGACCCGTGGGGGGCTCATTCTCATCGGAGCCTTTGCTGGCAGGATCTTGGTTGGGCCGGTGTTGGGAAGTCTGATCATTGCTTATGGATTCTGTCTGATTGGGGCGGTAGTATTTGATAGGCGTAATGATAATCTGCTGAAGCTCCTGCAGAGCATTGCGGACGTTCCCCCCCTCGAGAATATCCTATAGAACACAAGTCAGGAAAAAGAAATATATATAAAACTTAACATTTCCAATGGTGCGATGTCAGCATCCGACTCCGGAGATTTGCCACCTGAAAGCAACTTACCTTCTCCAGCGAACGAAGCACGCTCTGCCTCTCCCGTAACTTCTGGATGCTCAGCGCAATCTTGTGCCGCGCCCCTTTAGTAACATTCTAGTACAAAGAAAAGGGACATTCGTTGAAGGTGCAAAAATCATTCAAAGAGGCATCTGTGAAAATTTTCAAATTTGCCAATAAATTTGCACATCTTTGATAACCCCAGTCACCGCCTGAGCCCAAGAGTCAGAATTTGCAGAGAGGAAGCTTTGTTGTCTTACTTGTGATTCGAGGTGCTGCTCCGTCAGCATCATCATCTCCTCGTAGCTCATCTGAGAGAACAGAGAGGCGTACTTGTGCAGCCGTAAACTTTTCAGCCACGTGGGAACGTCTACAGAGGATACAAACGTTCCATGATCAGCAAAAATGTAGGTATGTATAACCAGAAAATAATTATAATGCATGGTCATAGACATGAGGGGGTCAGACCTGCAGTGATTGCCGTATTATAAGGATGGGAATTCAACACACAAAATATTACACTAAATATCCAGTTTCTGCAGGTAAGATGATGAGCTGAGGGTGAATTCTGCAGGTCCTCTCACATTAAAGGGAACCTTTAATCTTTCGCACCACCCAGTCCCGACAGAATTGAAATCTCGGAGTTTGTACAATACTTTCAAAGTCAGAACGGTTCAATACCAGGTTTCTGTTATGTGCGGTACTGAATGATTTCCCCATTGGGCTGGGAACCCTTTTGAGGGATGTGTCGGGTTAGCGGCAGAGCAGGGACCACCTCATGAGGGAGATATCACCATCTGTCCATATATGGTCTCGACATCTCCCAGGGCTTCCCCAGACAAAATGGGGGAGATTTATCATTAGTCCTATGTAGCTTCTTGGCATATAATTGTCGCAAATTTTTGCGCAAACATGAAAAAAAAAACCTGCAACTCTAAAGTCATGAAATGGCGGAAAAAATCCAATAATTGCAAAACTACACCACATAGCAGGGGTTGTATGTGGGTCCATTGCTACTACAGGGGTTGAAGATTGTGCTCAATTTTATGTTTGAGGTATCTGAGAATTTCCTGTGCAAAAACATCTTAAAAAAGGCAGAAATTAAGCAGATGTTAAACATCCGTGCGACTGGTGCAGACACACAGCTGGCATTTAACACTGCACATACAGCGCACTATAAATCCGCAAGTCCAACACAGACAACTGCTCAGAATCCTGCCTAATGATAAATCTCCCTCAAGTTTTACAGAAAGAAAATATAGTACCTTTCAATGCCACATACTCTGACTAGGGCATCCGTCCCCTGGAAGTGGCTTGGCAACGGCCCCTCCTCCTATATAGCCACTCCCAGGGGACAAATGTCTCGTCACAGAGCACATGGCATTGAAAGTTACTATATGACATATCTTTTTTTTTCTGTAAAACACACACATATAATAAATTATATATACACACACACACACACACACACACACACACACACACACACAGGTCACACTAACTTTTTTTTGGCAGAGTAAAAATACTCCTCTTAGCATTTCTGAGGAGTATTTTTAGTCAAGGAAGAGTATGGAATTTGTAGTAATATTGGGACTGCACTGGACTCCTATTGTAACAGTGGCGTTGCTGTTTGGCTGGCAGACAGGGAGTCCTAGCATCATATTTCTCTATGATGCAAAGACTACTGTCCAGTGCACTTTGCTCATTCCATCCACCTTGCTGCCACTGGAAGTCGCTGTAGATTAGACAATTACTATGCGACTATGCTGCGGTCAAGCCGCCCCATGTGTCTCCTGACCTAGAGCTGCTTTTACATGGGGTGGTTAGCTTCCATTTGGTAATATATTGCAAACACATCGTGCCTAAAGGATGACAAAACGCTTGTGAATTCTCATAATATGCATGTGCTTAGTAAAAAAAAAAAAAAAAAAAAAAAACTTTAAAAGGGTTGTCTGAGTTTATTAAAAAAATCTTCTGGTAGCCTGCGGGGTGCTGTAAAAAAAATAAACTTCCTGCAGACCAGTTGTCCTACGCCGCTGTCCGTCAGTGCTGTGCTGTTTATTTACAGAGGCAGGCACGCTGTGATCGGGCAACTTTCACCTGCCTAGCATGCCCACCTGTCCCCAGTAGCTGATGCACATTGAAGTTAATGCTGTATCAGGGATGGGTGGACATTCCAGGCGGGCGGAAGATGCCGGATTGGAGCGTGCCTGCCTCTGTAAACAAACGGGCACGGCACTGATGGACGGACGGCAGTGGCGGAACGGTAGTGCAGGAAAAGGTATGTTTTTAAATAAACTCGGACAACCCCTTTAAGTCAATGATAATCCTTACCATATAAAAATGTGGTCACTCTTGTAACAATGCACATGTGTTCTGCTTGAAGCATTTGCGATTCATTTTCAAGTGCAACGCACCATGTAAATACAACTTAAGGCTACTTTCACATAAATTTGTGTTACCCCATGTCAGAACCAGCATATGTTCTGCTGGAGAAGCGTAGTGATGCGAGGTGCTCACCCATCCCCTGTCCATAGGGATGCCGGGCTGTAATTATCTTTCCCATGCACACTGTGGTCAAGTGGCACATATGCGCCATTGGAGTCTGTGGGGACAGATATCCAACCCACAAATTTTGCAACTGGATATATGTCCCCACAATGTTCGTGTTCAAGGGGCCTAAAATTTAAAAATGGCACTACTCAAGATTCAAGGTCTATGAGCAGCTGAAAAGCTACACATGGGAATAAAAGTACTTAATTTTTTCACCCTGAATCTTGGAGTGCTGCCATTTTTTTTAACTTTTACCTTGTCAAGGTTCTGGAATTTGCACCAAAGTCCTCCTGCTACAAGTGTTGCTCTTTTCTGTACTTTATATACAGGATATAACACTTCCATATATAACCTGGGCAGCAGGCTGTTACAGATCTTGCACTGATGTGACTACTCACTCACTCACATTTCAGCCCATGGTCACAAGCCTCCAGTTCCCTGGTTGACCTGTGGCCACATTTTCCTCTGGGTCAGCTCCAGCCTTTGATATGTGCAACACCTATGGTGCAGTGACATCGGCACGTAGGGTGGGCGTGGCTTCTGGTAGCCCCGCCCACTTTGACCCGGCCAAAGAGAAACAGCATCAGGTTAGGGAGGGGGTGTGTCCAGGTGCTGCACGGTTCAGGCTCACACACATACAACAGCTCATCCATCTCCTTTCAGCGGCGGCTGTGTAAGTCAGGGGCTGCAGCAGCCGTTCTGCTATGCCCTGCCGTCCTCACTCGTCCCAAGTAAGGTGAAATGTCAGTGCGTGTTTAGACGCATTGGGCAGTTTTCAAGGAGTAATACTGCATTTAGGAGCGTCTATGACGCTTCTAGAGGGGTTAATGCGACGTGTGTGTGTGTGTGTGTGTGTGTGTGTGTGTGTGTGTGTGTGTGTGTGTGTGTGTGTGTGTGTATATATATATAATCTCTATGACAGTGCATGTACTATGGTCTGTGGGGACTGGCTGGATCTACAGGTGGCAGGTTCTCTTTACAGGATTATCTGTAATAAAACACCCCTTAGAGGGGTAGTCTAGTGACAGAAAGTAACTTGCTGATCATTTGGGGTCTCAATGATGGGGCCCCAAGTGATCATGAGAACTGGGGTCCGTTGGACGTCAAAAGAATGGAGCGGCCGGTAGCACAAGTGTTCATTGTACAGAGCACTTGGCTCATATCTCAATCAGTGATATAGAGAAGTATACAGCAGCCGGGTGCATGAATAAGACTCGTGCTCCATGGGGTCCCATCAGTGAGGCCTCCACCGATCAGCAAGTCCATCCCTATCCTAACATGACAACCCCTTCAAGACCACTATAGCTCACTGGAGGAGCAGTATTTCATACCTTTCATCCCACTCCCATCCTCTTGAAATGTGTTGCGTCCAGAGCTAAACTCCTCCGTCTGCTCACTGCCCGAGGATGCCACGCTGCTCTGCGGGGAGAGGGGAGCATGGTCTGTGGTGAGGAAGACGGAACGTCCCGCCGCCTCCTCCGTCCCTCCCCAGTCGTTAGACGTCTGCGGGGAGGTGGGAATCAAAGACATGGAGCGTTTCAGGGGACTCGGGTGCATTTGGCAGGAGAGCACTGCAAAACAGAAGGGAATATGTCACTACTAGAACCTACCATCTGTTAATAATACAACACTCCATTGCACATCTCCTACCTGTGCTTCCACCCACAGTCTGTATGGCGGAGGGCACAGAACTAGAAGAAGGGAAGGGCATAAGTCCATTTTCCCGCATTGGCTTTTCATGCCAGCTATGCCCAGACTCTCCCATGCCGGGTTCCCCTGGGGCCTGCCACTCATCGGAGCCCTGCCGCAGATGTGTGCCATGCCGGCTGTAGCCTGTGGAGAGTCGCTCTTCCAAATGGTTCAGCCACAGCGCCAAAGAGTTGCGATCGTCCAGCGTGGTGGCGGGATGGATGAGTGCATAGGACAGGAGCTGCCGGCTCTCCTCGATGTACAGGTTGCTCTCGGTGGTGTACGCCAGCACTTTTTGCAGAAGTTTCATGTACTCGCATTTCGCTTCTGTGTTACGGGGCTGCAGAAGGGGCAGATGGGACAAGAGCAGAGAAATCACCTTCTCCTTAGGCTCCTGGTGCCACTGACTGATGAGACCTGGACACAAGGATAGTCAGAATATTACACTACACATAATCATAACTGAGACTCCACACATCTACATCTCTACAACAAAGCCAAACTGTAACATTACTTATGACCCAATAACAAAGAGGGTCAGATGATTGCAAGTTTGGTGTATAGGGCCCGGCACAGAGGTCATAGTAATACCCATAGGAAGGGACACATTAAAGAGCAAGTCCAGTATACAGTGCATGATGGATGCTGTAATAGATTTTATATATTGTACGTTTAAGACCTTATACAATGCACTGTGCATGAAAGCCGTTGGTTTTGGTGAGGTGGACCCGGTGACAGGTTACTAGGTTTTAACCTTATCCCTGTCCTCAGGAATAATCACTTCTCTACTCATAGTTCATACTATATTTGTATTCACTGACAAAGGAAATGGAACAAAATAAGGAACTTCACAGGAGAAGGAAACTGAATGAGAATATTTTATTATCACTTTCTACAGCTCTTATGCAGATCCATGCGTCACCATAGAAAGAGAATACGTCCGGTGTAGTCTAACGCTGCAGTCAACCCTCCTCCTGTCCTCTGCTTTATAGGAAATCTACCATCAAAATCCATCATAATAAACCATAATTTTGAAGGAAGAAGGTAATGGATAACAAATATATGAAGATACCACAGTGGATCTATGAGTAATGTCCCTGGTTTATCAGGATGGATTCTGATGGTAGATTTCCTTGAAAGGGGTTATACCAAGCCAAGTTATCCCCAATCCACAGGATAGGGGAGAACATGCAAGCTTGGTACAACTCCTTCAGGAGAACATGCATTGTGTAGAGAGAGGAGAGCATGACTACAGGACATGTATACGAGCGGTATTCAAGAAAACACTAATGCAATTTGTTTACAGATAAGGATGCATTCACACAGCCATGTGCTAACCCGGAACAGCTCCCAGGCAACCACAGGGCTTGGTGGTGAAGGAAAGGGAGTGAGCGCTGTTCACCCATCTCCCCTACAATGAAAGCTGAGCGGCTGTGTCACCTCGTCACCAGCTGGGTCAGGCCGCAAACCGTGTGGCCAGAGCGCGGCCTGCATTACGGCCGTGGAGCAGGGAAGAGTGACTGCTACTCACAACTCTCCCCTCTGCATAGGAAGCAGAGCAGCCATGCCGCAAAACAGAGCAAGAATAGGTCCTGCTCTATCTTTTGTGGCCTGACCTCCCGTGCAGTAAGACACAATGGGCTAACCGCACCGTATTTGGCAGTGTGCACGTAACATTAAGGTTTACATATGTGTCTATGGTCGGGCACTGGCTCGCTATAGTGAAAGTAGCTTGCTGTCCTGTGTCACTCACCGGCGCTGTTGGCCTCGGTCTCAAGGATGTGGATTTCCGAGCAGTCCGACAGCGAGTGCTCCAAGCATAGCTGTAAGAATCGCGCCTGGGTTCTGGTTATCCTCTTCAGAAGAGATAAAAGGGCCACCGTCTGCTCACACTCGTTCCAGCCCTTAAACCACTCGGAGAGCGTGCTCACCTGGTCTCGGAATTTCATTGTGCAAGTGGGAAAGTTAACAACTAAAGGGGTGAGGGCGCTCCTAGGACATGGCGTACCGGCATCAGTGCAGGAGGGCGCATGGGAAAGAACGTCCGCTGTGCGATGTATAACCTGGAAAATTAAGAATAAGGAGTTTAAGGCCTCATGTAGTAAGTGGTTGGGTGAATTTCTGAACTTGTCACGGGAAGGGGATATAGAGATATACACACACACACAGAGTATATATTACTTAGAAGCTTTGGTGAGCCAGGCCCTCACTCCCTTCATTTCTACGACATATGATGGTGTACAGTGATAGCTAGAGACATTATGGGGGGAAGCGGGATGTATTATTGTGCTCAAAACGTCTCAATTGCAGCCAAATCTGCCGATTTGCAGTTTCACTTTCGAAAAACTTCAGACACCCGATTTATCACATATATAGAAAGATTTAGGATTTGCGGCTTTTCAAAAAGTAGCAAATTTAGAAGCAAATCCACTCCGGTCCCTCATTGACGCAAGAAATACTTAGGAAATATTTATGACTTTATAACCAAATATCCCCTGCATAAAAAGCACGCGCACACGCACAGCCCCTGCATAAAAAGCACGCGCACACGCACAGCCCCTGCCTAAAAAGCACGCGCACACGCACAGCCCCTGCCTAAAAAGCACGCGCACACGCACAGCCCCTGCCTAAAAAGCACGCGCACACGCACAGCCCCTGCCCCTGCATAAAAAGCACGCGCACACGCATAGCCCCTGCCCCTGCATAAAAAGCACGCGCACACGCACAGCCCCTGCATAAAAAGCACGCGCACACGCACAGCCCCTGCCCCTGCATAAAAAGCACGCGCACACGCACAGCCCCTGCCCCTGCATAAAAAGCACGCGCACACGCACAGCCCCTGCATAAAAAGCACGCGCACACGCACAGCCCCTGCCCCTGCATAAAAAGCACGCGCACACGCACAGCCCCTGCATAAAAAGCACGCGCACACGCACAGCCCCTGCATAAAAAGCACGCGCACACGCACAGCCCCTGCCCCTGCATAAAAAGCACGCGCACACGCACAGCCCCTGCATAAGGGCGCTGTCACACGTTGCGTTTGCAAACGCAGACGCAGACCAAACCGCGCCCACCGGGGCGGTCCGCGGTCCAATCGCATCGGCGTTTCTCTATGTTTCTATGGAAAACGCCGATGCGATTGGACCGCGGACCGCCCCGGTGGGCGTGGTTTGGTCTGCGTCTGCGAACGCACCGTGGGACCGCGCCCTAAAAAGCACGCGCACACGCACAGCCCCTGCATAAAAAGCACGCGCACAGCCCCTGCCCCTCTATAGCACGCACGCACACACAGCCCCTGCCCCTCTATAGCACGCACGCACACACAGCCCCTGCCCCTCTATAGCACGCACGCACACACAGCCCCTGCCCCTCTATAGCACGCACGCACACACAGCCCCTGCCCCTCTATAGCACGCACGCACACACAGCCCCTGCCCCTCTATAGCACGCACGCACACACAGCCCCTGCCCCTCTATAGCACGCACGCACACACAGCCCCTGCCCCTCTATAGCACGCACGCACACACAGCCCCTGCCCCTCTATAGCACGCACGCACACACAGCCCCTGCCCCTCTATAGCACGCACGCACACACAGCCCCTGCCCCTCTATAGCACGCACGCACACACAGCCCCTGCCCCTCTATAGCACGCACGCACACACAGCCCCTGCCCCTCTATAGCACGCACGCACACACAGCCCCTGCCCCTCTATAGCACGCACGCACACACAGCCCCTGCCCCTCTATAGCACGCACGCACACACAGCCCCTGCCCCTCTATAGCACGCACGCACACACAGCCCCTGCCCCTCTATAGCACGCACGCACACACAGCCCCTGCCCCTCTATAGCACGCACGCACACACAGCCCCTGCCCCTCTATAGCACGCACGCACACACAGCCCCTGCCCCTCTATAGCACGCACGCACACACAGCCCCTGCCCCTCTATAGCACGCACGCACACACAGCCCCTGCCCCTCTATAGCACGCACGCACACACAGCCCCTGCCCCTCTATAGCACGCACGCACACACAGCCCCTGCCCCTCTATAGCACGCACGCACACACAGCCCCTGCCCCTCTATAGCACGCACGCACACACAGCCCCTGCCCCTCTATAGCACGCACGCACACACAGCCCCTGCCCCTCTATAGCACGCACGCACACACAGCCCCTGCCCCTCTATAGCACGCACGCACACACAGCCCCTGCCCCTCTATAGCACGCACGCACACACAGCCCCTGCCCCTCTATAGCACGCACGCACACACAGCCCCTGCCCCTCTATAGCACGCACGCACACACAGCCCCTGCCCCTCTATAGCACGCACGCACACACAGCCCCTGCCCCTCTATAGCACGCACGCACACACAGCCCCTGCCCCTCTATAGCACGCACGCACACACAGCCCCTGCCCCTCTATAGCACGCACGCACACACAGCCCCTGCCCCTCTATAGCACGCACGCACACACAGCCCCTGCCCCTCTATAGCACGCACGCACACACAGCCCCTGCCCCTCTATAGCACGCACGCACACACAGCCCCTGCCCCTCTATAGCACGCACGCACACACAGCCCCTGCCCCTCTATAGCACGCACGCACACACAGCCCCTGCCCCTCTATAGCACGCACGCACACACAGCCCCTGCCCCTCTATAGCACGCACGCACACACAGCCCCTGCCCCTCTATAGCACGCACGCACACACAGCCCCTGCCCCTCTATAGCACGCACGCACACACAGCCCCTGCCCCTCTATAGCACGCACGCACACACAGCCCCTGCCCCTCTATAGCACGCACGCACACACAGCCCCTGCCCCTCTATAGCACGCACGCACACACAGCCCCTGCCCCTCTATAGCACGCACGCACACACAGCCCCTGCCCCTCTATAGCACGCACGCACACACAGCCCCTGCCCCTCTATAGCACGCACGCACACACAGCCCCTGCCCCTCTATAGCACGCACGCACACACAGCCCCTGCCCCTCTATAGCACGCACGCACACACAGCCCCTGCCCCTCTATAGCACGCACGCACACACAGCCCCTGCCCCTCTATAGCACGCACGCACACACAGCCCCTGCCCCTCTATAGCACGCACGCACACACAGCCCCTGCCCCTCTATAACACACACAGCCCCTGCCCCTCTATAACACACACAGCCCCTGCCCCTCTATAACACACACAGCCCCTGCCCCTCTATAACACACACACACACACACAGCCCCTGCCCCTCTATAACACACACACACACACACAGCCCCTGCCCCTCTATAACACACACACACAGCCCCTGCCCCTCTATAACACACACAGCCCCTGCCCCTCTATAGCACGCACGCACACACAGCCCCTGCCCCTCTATAACACACACAGCCCCTGCCCCTCTATAACACACACACACACACAGCCCCTGCCCCTCTATAACACACACACACACACACAGCCCCTGCCCCTCTATAACACACACACACAGCCCCTGCCCCTCTATAACACACACAGCCCCTGCCCCTCTATAACACACACAGCCCCTGCCCCTCTATAACACACACACACACACACAGCCCCTGCCCCTCTATAACACACACACACACACACAGCCCCTGCCCCTCTATAACACACACACACACACAGCCCCTGCCCCTCTATAACACAGACACACACACAGCCCCTGCCCCTCTATAACACACACACACACACAGCCCCTGCCCCTCTATAACACAGACACACACAGCCCCTGCCCCTCTATAACACACACACACACAGCCCCTGCCCCTCTATAACACACACACACACAGCCCCTGCCCCTCTATAACACACACACACACACACACAGCCCCTGCCCCTCTATAACACACACACACACACACACACAGCCCCTGCCCCTCTATAACACACACACACACACACAGCCCCTGCCCCTCTATAACACACACACACACACACAGCCCCTGCCCCTCTATAACACACACACACACACACAGCCCCTGCCCCTCTATAACACACACACACACACACAGCCCCTGCCCCTCTATAACACACACACACACACACAGCCCCTGCCCCTCTATAACACACACACACACACACACAGCCCCTGCCCCTCTATAACACACACACACAGCCCCTGCCCCTCTATAACACAGACACACACACAGCCCCTGCCCCTCTATAACACAGACATCCTGGTACTTGTAGTCCGGCACCCCCCCTCCCGGAGCAGCCCCCAGCCCGTTGCTATGGAGATGAGTGAGGGCACAGGGGACGGTCCCGCCGCCTCCTGCTGCTGTAGCTGAGCGCTGCCCCCGCCGTGTAACGTCCCCTCAGCCGCTCCCCTGACCACCGCCCTGCTCCGAGCCCTCACTCACCGCCCGGTCAGGCCTCCGCACTCCCCCGGGGAGCCACACAGGCAGCCACAGCCGCCAGCACGTCGCACGTTACGCTCTGCGTGGGTACTGACGTCAACACGCACGCATTGCCGCACAGAGTACGCCCGCCAACACGGATTGGCTTACGAATCGGGGTGATTGACAGCTGGACCTGTAGTCCCTCCCATGCGACCCGCCCCTTAATGCAGTGCTTACATCTTATTGGTTGATACAATTTTGACTGACGGGAGAAGAACAATGCAGGAGGGCGTGGCCTGAAAGTGACTGCAGAGAGAGAAATGTCACCGGGGCCGCGTCCTGTCCTCAGCCCGGGAGTAACGTGCACTACACACTGTGACATCATACTGCCCGCACTGTGACGTCATACACCGACACCTCATGTTACTGACGCAATGATGTCATAAATACACAATAACCCTTTGCAGTGTGGATTTTTGCTATTGTCACAGAAATGTCAATATCTCTGGACTGTGACATCACTGTGTGTATTATCCCTGTACTGTGACATCACTGTGTGTGTTATCCCTGTACTGTGACATCACTGTGTGTATTATCCCTGTACTGTGACATCACTGTGTGTATTATCCCTGTACTGTGACATCACTGTGTGTGTTATCCCTGTACTGTGACATCACTGTGTGTATTATCCCTGTACTGTGAGATCACTGTGTATTATCCCTGTACTGTGACATCACTGTGTGTATTATCCCTGTACTGTGACATCACTGTGTGTATTATCCCTGTACTGTGACATCACTGTGTGTATTACCCCTGTACTGTGACATCACTGTGTGTATTATCTCTGTACTGTGACATCACTGTGTGTATTATCCCTGTACTGTGACATCACTGTGTGTATTACCCCTGTACTGTGACATCACTGTGTGTATTATCTCTGTACTGTGACATCACTGTGTGTATTATCCCTGTACTGTGACATCACTGTGTGTATTATCTCTGTACTGTGACATCGCTGTGTGTATTATTTCTGTACTGTGACATCACTGTGTGTATTATCCCTGTATAGTGACATCACTGTGTGTATTATCTCTGTACTGTGACATCACTGTGTGTATTATCCCTGCACTGTGACATCACTGTGTGTAATATCTCTGTACTGTGACATCACTGTGTGTGTTATCCCTGCACTGTGACATCACTGTGTGTATTATCCCTGTACTGTGACATCACTGTGTGTATTATCCATGTACTGTGACATCACAGTGTGTATTATCCCTGTACTGTGACATCACTGTGTGTATTATCCCTGTACTGTGACATCACTGTGTGTATTATCCCTGTACTGTGACATCCCTGTACTGTGACATCACTGTGTGTATTATCCCTGTACTGTGACATCACTGTGTGTATTATCCCTGTACTGTGACATCTCTGTGTGTATTATCCCTGTATTGTGACATCACTGTGTGTATTATCCCTGTACTGTGACATCACTGTGTGTATTATCCCTGTATGGTGACATCACTGTGTGTATTATCCCTGTACTGTGACATCACTGTGTGTATTATCCCTGTACTGTGACATCACTGTGTATAATATCCCTGTACTGTGACATCACTGTGTGTATTATCCCTGTACTGTGACATCACTGTGTGTATTATCCCTGTACTGTGACATCACTGTGTATATTATCCCTGTACTGTGACATCACTGTGTGTATTATCCCTGTACTGTGACATCACTGTGTATAATATCCCTGTACTGTGACATCACTGTGTGTATTATCCCTGTACTGTGACATCACTGTGTGTATTATCCCTGTACTGTGACATCACGGTGTGTATTATCCCTGTACTGTGACATCACGGTGTGTATTATCCCTGTACTGTGACATCACTGTGTGTATTATCTCTGTACTGTGACATCACTGTGTGTATTATCCTGTACTGTCACATCACTGTGTGTATTATCCCCTGTACTGTGACATCACTGTGTGTATTATCCCCTGTACTGTGACATCACTGTGTGTATTATCCCTGTACTGTGGCATCACTGTGTGTATTATCCCTGTACTGTGACATCACTGTGTGTATTATCCCTGTACTGTGACATCACTGTGTGTATTATCCCTGTACTGTGACATCACTGTGTGTATTATCTCTGTACTGTGACATCACTGTGTGTATTATCCTGTACTGTCACATCACTGTGTGTATTATCCCCTGTACTGTGACATCACTGTGTGTATTATCCCCTGTACTGTGACATCACTGTGTGTATTATCCCCTGTACTGTGACATCACTGTGTGTATTATTCTGCTCTAACTAGGAGTAACCATTTCCTGCTCTTACTTACTAATGGAGTTCTGGACAAACATGTCTACTGCTACTCCATTTACTAATATGGAAGTATTGGAAATTGCTGAGCACAGCGCTCCAGTATCTCCAGCATTCTCATTCCAGAGCCGCTTCCATTGATAACCAAGTGCTGTGCTCAACCTGCCACTCCGTTAGTTATACAGAACCCCCTCCCCTCTTAGCCCAAGTGATCATCATTCATGGCGGCTGGTGGGCTCTGCACCTATGCCCCCTCTACTCTGCACCCTGTAGTGAGCTGGAACGTCAGTTGTGGTCTTATATGGAGAGGCAGTCAGGTCAGAGGGAAGGAGGGTATGCAGCTGCAGGTGTTATGATGATTGGGGGACAGAGCTGTAGAATCCTAGGACGCTACTTAAGAACACCTGACTTACATACGACCCCTAGTTACAAACGGACCTCCGGATGTTGGTAATTTACTGTACTTTAGCCTTCGGCTACAATAATCAGCTGTAACAGTTATCACAGGCGTCTGTAATGAAGCTTTATTATTAATCCTGGTTCTTATGACAACCCAACATTTTTAAAATCAAATTGTCACAGAGACCAAAAAAAAATCTGGCTGGGGTTACAATTATAAAATATACAGTTCCGACTTACATACAAACTCAACTTAAGAACAAACCTACAGGCCCTATCTTGTATGTAACCCGGGGACTGCCTGTATATACTGTAAATGTGTGGAGATATATATTGCATGTGTGTATTTGTACATGTGTGTATGTATGCACGTGTCATGGAGATAAGCTTGTTTCTGATTCTGTATATTTGTAGTAAGCTTTGTTCTGGTACCATATCTATGCAGTAATCTTGGTTCTAGTACCATATCTATGCAGTAATATTGTTTCTGGTACCAAATCTATGTAGTAATATTGGTTCTGGTACCAAATCTATGTAGTCATATTGATTCTAATAACAAATCTATGTAGTAATTTCGGTTCTGGTACCATATCTATGTAGTAATCTTGGTTCTGGTACTATATCAATGTACTAATCTTGGTTCTGGTACTATATCAATGTAGTATTCTTGGTTCTGGTACCATATCTATGTAGTTATCTTGGTTCTGGTTCCGTATCTAGGTAGTAAACTTGGTTCTGGTTCCGTATCTATGTAGTAATCTTGGTTCTGGTTCCTTATCTATGTAGTAATCTTGGTTCTGGTTCCGTATCTATGTAGTAAACTTGGTTCTGGTTCCGTATCTATGCAGTAATCTTGGTTCTGGTTCCCTATCTATGTAGTAATCTTGGTTCTGGTTCCGTATCTATGTAGTAAACTTGGTTATGGTTCCCTATCTATGTATTAATCTTGGTTCTGGTTCCGTATCTATGTAGTAAACTTGGTTCTGGTTCTGTATCTATGCAGTAATCTTGGTTCTGGTTCCCTATCTATGTAGTAATCTTGGTTCTGGTTCCGTATCTATGTAGTAATCTTGGTTTTGGTTCCATATCTATGTAGTAATCTTGGTTCTGGTTCCCTATCTGTGTAGTAATCTTGGTTTTGGTTCCGTATCTATGTAGTAATCTTGGTTCTGGTTCCCTATCTGTGTAGTAATCTTGGTTTTGGTTCCGTATCTATGCAGTAATCTTGGTTCTGGTTCCTTATCTATGTAGTAATCTTGGTTCTGGTACCATCTATGTAGTAAACCTGGTTAATGGTAGAAAAACCCACAATGGTCACAGAAATAACTTGAATCTGACAAAAGTAAAAATAAATTAGGTTTCTGTGAAAATGAACAAATGAAAGGCAGTCGTTGCTCGTCAACCAGGGTTCAATAGAAGCTTAAAAAATAAAACCTTTACAACAGGCCTGGACTAACATGATGTTTCTTTTAGCGTAGGTTTGTGGCACCACCTGCAATCACACGATTCCTGTAATGTCAATGAGACCTCTTCCAGACCCCCAGTACCAGATGCAGCAAAGCCCCGGAACATAACAGCCTCCTCCATGTTGCACAGCAGGGACAGTGTCTTTCCAAGATATGATTCATTTTTCCATCTGTGACCATAGAGCTGATGTACCTTGTCAAAAAGTTTTGATTCCAGTCTCATCCGTCCATAGGACATTCTCCCAGAAGCTTTGTGGCTTATCAACATCTAGTTTAGCAAATTTCAGTCTTACTTTTGTATGATGTTTTCGGCAATGGTGTCCTCCCTGGTCGTCTCCCATTAAATCCACTTTGGCTCAAACAACAACGGATGGTGAGATCTGACACTCATGTTCCTTGTGCTTGAAGTTCACCTTTAATCTCTATAGAAGTTTTTCTTCTCTTTTGTTGCCATTTGTATTATTCGTCATCACTTTTCCACCTGCGGCCGTATCCAGGTAGGTCGGCTACAGTCCTTATAGATCTTACATTTCTGAATAATATGTGCAACTGTAGTCACAGGAACATCAAGCTGCTTGGCGATGTCTTATGCACTTTACCTTTTACATGCTTGTCTATAGTTTATTTTCTAAGCTCCTGATACATCCCTTTCCTTCCCTCCTTTTGGTCCATGTTGGGTGCGGTTCGCGCCATGTCACCGCGCAGTGAGACACCCGTGATGCTGAGTAGTGGGCACCGCGATTTATCTTGGACCTTTCCTCACAGTTTTTCAGGGGAACCATCATTTCTGTCCAGGTCTTTTTCATGTGTTTTATTTTTTTGCTGCATAGTTGAAAAGCAATGTCTGCCTTTCATATGTATTTACGCAAGTGTGATGGTAAGCTTGGTTCTGATCCTGTATATATGTAGTAATCTTGGTTCTGGTACCATATCTATGTAGTAATCTTAGTTTTGGTAACATCTATGTAGTAATCTTTGTACTGGTACCATGTTTATTTAGTAATCTTGGTTCTAGTAACATATCTATATAGTAATCTTGGTTCTGGTACTATATCTATGTAGTAATCCTGGTTCTGGTACTATATTTATGCAGTAATCTTGGTACTGGTACCATTTTTATGTTGTAATCTTGGTTATAGTAATGTATCTATGTAGTAATCTTGGCTCCGTTGCTTTATCTAGATAATAATCTTGGTTCCGGTGCTGTATCTATGTAGTATTTGTGGTTCTAGTAATGTATATATGTAGTAATATTGGTTCTGGTACTATATTTATGTAGTAATCTTGGTAGTATCTGTGTAGTAACCTTAGTAGTAATCTTGGTAGTATTTGTGTAGTAACCTTAGTACCGGTGCTGTATCTATGTCGTAATCTGGATTCCAGTGCTGTGTGTATGTAGTAATCTTGGTTCTGGTACTATATTTATGTAGTAATCTTGGTACTGTTACCATGTTTATGTAGTAATCTTGGTTCTAGTAACATATCTATATAGTAATCTTGGTTCTGGTACTATATCTATATAGTAATCTTGGTTCTGGTACTATATCCATGTAGTAATCTTGGTTCTAGTAACATATCTATATAGTAATCTTGGTTCTGGTACTATATCTATGTAGTAATCTTGGTTCTGGTACTATATTTATGCAGTAATCGTGGTACTGGTACCATTTTTATGTTGTAATCTTGGTTATAGTAATGTATCTATGTAGTAATCTTGGCTCCGTTGCTGTATCTATATGATAATCTTGGTTCCGGTGCTGTATCTATGTAGTATTTGTGGTTCTAGTAATGTATATATGTAGTAATATTGGTTCTGGTACTATATTTATGTACTAATCTTGGTAGTATCTGTGTGGTAACTTTAGTACCTTAGTAGTAATCTTGGTAGTATTTGTGTAGTAACCTTAGTACCGGTGCTGTATCTATGTCGTAATCTGGATTCCAGTGCTGTGTGTATGTAGTAATCTTGGTTCTGGTACTATATTTATGCAGCAATCTTGGTACTTGTACCATGTTTATGTTGTAATCTTGGTTATAGTAATGTATCTATGAAGTAATCTTGGTTCCATTGCTGTATCTATACAATAATCTTGGTTCCGGTGCTGTGTCTATGTAGTATTCGTGGTTCTAGTAATGTATATATGTAGTAATCTTGATTCTGGTACTATATTCATGTAGTAATCTTGGTTTCACAGCTGTCTCTATATAATAATCTTGGTTCCGGTGCTGTGTCTATGTAGTAATCATGGCTCTAGTAATGTATATATGTAGTAATCTTGGTTTTGGTACTATATTTATGTAGTAATCTTGGTTCCGGTACCATATCTATCTAGTAATCTTGGTTCGGTTCCGATGCTGTATCTGTGTAGTAACCTTAGTACTGGTGCTGTATCTATGTAGTAATCTTGGTTCTTGTAATGTATAAATGTAGTAATCTTGGTTCTGTTACTATATTTATGTAGTAATCTTGGTTCCGGTACCATATCTATGTAGTAATCTTGGATCCGGTGCTGTATCTATATAATAATCTTGGTTCCTGTGCTGTGTCTATGTAGTAATCTTGGTTCTAGTAATGTATATATGTAGTAATCTTGGTTCCGGTACCATATCTATGTAGTAATCTTGGATCCGGTGCTGTATCTATATAATAATCTTGGTTCCTGTGCTGTGTCTATGTAGTATTCGTGGTTCTAGTAATGTATATATGTAGTAATCTTGGTTCTGGTACTATATTTATGTAGTAATCTTGGTTCCGTTGTTGTATCTGTGTTGTAGCTTTAGTACCGGTGCTGTATCTGTGTAGTAACCTTGCTTCTGGTGCTGTATCTATGTAGTAATCTGGGTTCCAGTGCTGTGTGTATTTAGTAATCTTGACTATGTTGGTTCTTTAGCCAAGAGGATAAAACCTTCTGGTTGTGCTCAGTAACAGACTACGGTTTGTCTCCTCCCAGTTGTCAGACATTCCGGTGATGTTCTGTATTAAGCTTTGGATGTGAAGAGAGGAAATTGGACTTTTCCTTTAAGTTTTTCTGTCTGTATTAGCAAAATGTCAGAGCTGGTGTTATGTGTGATAACAGGATGTGGTGAGGAGACATGCGCTGCGCCGGGCCCCCCGCCTCCTGCCCCCCACATCCTGCTGTCATCCAGGTCAGGGGTACAAAACCAGCAGACAGGAACCTGCTCACACCGGAGACGCCCAGCAGAATGGTGAGTAGCCTCTGCTTCTGCTCACTCCTCATTGTCAGAGCTGCGCTCTATGCTCTCTGCAGACAGAACTAGGCATCGTCCCTAGAGATCTGTGTAACAATACCTTTGTATGTGTTGTTAGTAGCAGCAGGACTGTGAGAATGGATTGATATTCCAGGATTGTAGCTTCATTAAGTGCTCCAGGGGAGTGTCCTCACACTGATGTGATCTCATAGACAATGTTAGGTTTCGGTGTTGGAAAAATTTGTAATCATATATATATGTATGCGGGTGGTAGTAGCAGCAGGGCTGTGAAATATGGAATTTATATTCCAGGATTCTAAATATTCCATGTGTTTTGGTGGGTGTATCCTCACACCACTGCACAATTAATGGCCCCCTCGGCCCCCGTCTTCTATAGCAGTCTCTCAGAATAGAGGAGAGGGGATGAGGGACAATTCTATGCAAGAGCACAGCAGTGTGAGGACTAGTTCCAGTGCAGACTGAGAAGCTATTCTCGGAACATAAATTTATATTTCACAGTCCTGCTGCTACTAACAACACAACCAAAGGTATGCTTACCCATATTTTCAATATCTAACACCTTTTGCAGAGAGCACAGAGCACAGCAATGTGAGGGCACATCCTTAGTGAACTGTAAAAAGCTACAATCCTGGAATATAAATGCATTTTTCTAAGTCCTGCTGCTACTGACAACACCCACAAAGGTCTGATTACACAGATCTCCAGGGACAATACACAACACGGGCTGCAGTTTTTCATGGTGAACATTGCTGCACGGTCACAGTTGGGCTTTGATATTTTGTGTGGGTTGTGCAACGCAGTGTTATGTAATTTCCTCATGTGACAAGTGTAGTAGTAAGACATTCCCGGAGCAGAGGTTATGGGTGATCCCTATGTTATAGGCGTTGAAGTCATCCCTATATTATATGTATTATTCGAGTATCCCTATTTTACAGGTGTATTGATGATCCCTGCATCATGTATTACACAGTGATCCCTATGTTATAGGTATAATGCTGATCCCTACATTATATGTATTATTCAAGGATCCCTATGTTATAGGTAATACTGATCCCTACAGTTTATGTATTACACAGTGATCCATATGTTATAGGTATTATTCAATTATCTCTATTTTACAGGTGTATTGATGATCCCTACATTATATGTATTACACAGCGATCCCTATGTTATAGGTCTAATATTAATCCCTACATTATATGTATTTTTTAATGATCCCTATGTTTTAGGTGTAATACTGAACCCTTCTTTATATGTATTACACAATGATCCCTATGTCATAGGTATAATGCTGATCCCTACATTATATGTATTATTCAAGGATCTCTATGTTATAGGTATAATACTGATCCCTACAGTTTATGTATTACACAGTGATCCCTATGTTATAGGTATAACATAGCTGATACATTATACAGTATGTATAACACAATGATCCCTATCTCATCCCCTTATTGGCCATAGCAATAAATCTGTGACAGGTAAAGTGATGAGCAGTCGGATTCCCACTATCAGAGATCAGACCCCATGATCAGCAGTCGGACCCCATGATCAACAGCTATTCGCCCACATTCGGAAGCTGGATCCTCCAATATCAGTCATCAGCCCCTATAATCATTACTATGAAATAAACAATCAGAAGGTGGACCCCCACAATCATCATTCGGACGCCCACAGTCAGCAGTCGGATTCCCACTATCAGAGATCAGACCCCATGATAAGTAGTCGAACATCCTTGATCAGCAATCAGTCGCCCCACAATCAGCAGTTGGATGCCCACTACCAGAAGGCGGATGCCCACTATCAGCAGTCGGATGCTCACGATCAGCAGTCGGATGCCCACTATCAGAAGGCGGATGCTCACGATCAGCAGTCGGATGCTCACGATCAGCAGTCGGATGCCCACGATCAGAAGGCGGATGCTCACGATCAGCAGTCGGATGCCCACGATCAGCAGTCGGATGCCCACGATCAGTAGTTGGACGCCAGCAATCAGAAGGCGGATGCCCACTATGAGAAGGCGGATGCTCACGATCAGTAGTTGGACGCCAGCAATCAGCAGTCGGATGCCCACTATCAGAAGGCGGATGCTCACGATCAGCAGTCGGATGCCCACTATCAGAAGGCGGATGCCCACAATCAGCAGTCGGATGCCCACTATCAGAAGGCGGATGCTCACGATCAGCAGTCGGATGCCCACTATCAGAAGGCGGATGCTCACGATCAGTAGTTGGCCGCCAGCAATGAGTAGTCGGATGCCCACTATCAGAAGGCGGATGCCCACAATCAGCAGTCGGATGCCCACTATCAGAAGGCGGATGCTCACGATCAGCAGTCGGATGCTCACGATCAGCAGTCGGATGCCCACTATCAGAAGGCGGATGCTCACGATCAGCAGTCGGATGCCCACGATCAGCAGTCGGATGCCCACGATCAGTAGTTGGACGCCAGCAATCAGAAGGCGGATGCCCACTATGAGAAGGCGGATGCTCACGATCAGTAGTTGGACGCCAGCAATCAGCAGTCGGATGCCCACTATCAGAAGGCGGATGCTCACGATCAGCAGTCGGATGCCCACTATCAGAAGGCGGATGCCCACAATCAGCAGTCGGATGCCCACTATCAGAAGGCGGATGCTCACGATCAGCAGTCGGATGCCCACTATCAGAAGGCGGATGCTCACGATCAGTAGTTGGCCGCCAGCAATGAGTAGTCGGATGCCCACTATCAGAAGGCGGATGCCCACAATCAGCAGTCGGATGCCCACTATCAGAAGGCGGATGCTCACGATCAGTAGTTGGATGCCCACTATCAGAAGGCGGATGCTCACGATCAGCAGTCGGATGCCCACTATCAGAAGACGGATGCTCACGATCAGCAGTCGGATGCCCACTATCAGAAGGCGGATTCTCACGATCAGCAGTTAGACTCCTAATGGTGGGCACCGGGGGTCTCACACTTTGTCGCTGATGTACAACCCTGATGTGAATCCCCCTCCTTCCCCGCCGCATCTGTGTGATACGTCCCGCCATTGGCTTGTAATCTGATAATGACACATAACGATATATTTACTGTAAGCACTTGGCGCCTAACCAGATACAAATTAACAAAGCTGATTGCGATATGCAAATGAGGGCCGCGGCACCAGGTATGGCGTTGCATGTTAAGCCGGGGCTTTGCACACGGCTACGTTTATTATAGCGGACATGATATATGGATCTGGATGGCACACAACATATTGGACGTGTCACCGCCGATCCCTGCGCTGCCATCATTATGTATGGTGTCTTTGATGTATTTTAGCCGCGGTGGTGCATTATGGGTATAATTTCAGCTTTAAAACAACCTATAGACAAGTGCACGGTCATAGGGAACGCGAGAAAATCGGGAGAATCCATGAAATTTAAGGACGCCCACGTACGGTTTTCTGTAGTGAGCCACACTGCCACCTAGAGGCGATATACCGGTACAGCAAGTGGTTATATTGCTGCCCATCACATTACATGTCCATGTACAGGACAGTGCGGTCCCCCTATGCATTGGGTGTAAATGGTCATACAGACATGCCACTGCTTCATTCATGTCTACAGGAGTCCTGGATATAGTGGAGGACAGACGGAGGAAGTCAAACCCCACACGAAGGGGCCAGAGCTCCTCCGTGCGTTACCAGATCCCCTCCACGTTGTAGCTTCACAGGCTGTTACACTGTCTCCCCCTTCTCCCTCAGCCTGGTGTAATCTCCCACAGTGAGAGAAGGAAGTGCTCCTGTACAGTGAAACCTGTGACAATACAGCACAGAGGGGCTCTGGTAACGCCCCCAGAGTCCTTCGGGCTCGTTAACATAATTCTAAAAGTTGATGTTAGAAGGAAGGAGGCCATGGATAACCGATTATTATAGTCACAGTGCCTGGATCTATGAGTAAGTGTCCTACCAGGTAGATTTCCTTTAAGAATTCTGTTCCATATTATTCACATTCCGAATGTGTTGGTAAAGAAAAGTGTTAGGAGGGGATGTGAACGCGTTGGCGCCTCGCCTCCCCCCCTTCAGTTCTGCAGCGCCTGCATACAGATGTGTTAGACAGCGTGTACCAGCACTCCCACGAGTCATCAGCCACAGTAACACCAAGAAGAGGAACATCTGTCGTAGTGTAAGAACCGAGCGCTTATCCCAGCACACACAGTGAAGGGCCATACAGACAGGATGTCATCCATGTTGTGATTGGAAATGGATCGGGTTACCCTGCTCCAAATACGGCAGTCTCAATGGGCTCTCATTCTGGGTTCACATGTTTCAGTTTGAATTGCGTTTAGAAGCGCAGTGGGGAGGAGCTACTCCCAATGGAAGATGCGTTTAGACCTAAACACTTGCATTCAGGAACGATCACAATCAGAGTATTTTGCATTTTTCACCAACAAAACACATTGGGGGTCATTTACTAAGGGCCCGATTTGCGTTTTCCCGACGTGTTACCCGAATATTTCCGATTTGCGCCGATTTCCCCTGTATTGCCCCAGGATTTTGGCACACGCGATCGGATTGTGGCGCATCGGCGCTGGCATGCACGTGACGGAAATCGGGGGGCGTGGCCGAGCGAAAACCCGGCGGATTCGGAAAAACCGCCGCATTTAAAAAAAGAAATGTGTCGCTTGGGACGCGCTCACCTTCACTTGGTCCGGGTCGGTGAACTCCAGTGCGTTCAGATGCTTTTCAGTGCAGCAGCGCCACCTGGTGGACGGCGGAGGAACTACCTTGATGAATCCCGGCTTGACCCGAATCCAGGGCAGAGAACGCGCCGCTGGATCGCGAACGGACCGGGTAAGTAAATCTGCCCCATTCTACTCGTTCCCGATCACAATAGTTTAGGGGTAAACACCTCTGCGCTCAGGAGGAGCTCCTCCCCACCGCGCTTCTAAATGAAATTCAAAGTGGGAATGCGGCCTTAATCTTGAGATCCGAGATTTGACAGACGTATGATATTTCATTAAGTGTGAAAGAAGACCCCTCTCCATGTTAGAAACCCCCCGGGTGAGGATAGGTTTACCTAATTAGGAGACAACTGGTGCCGAAACCTGGCAGTAAGTATTCACTTTTCCTACAGCGCTCCCACAGGGGTAATGAGGAATTACACTGTGTCTATTCCAATTAGTGGTTTGTCTTATTCATGCAGGGCAGGTGAGCTGTGTAATCTTACCTTTGTGTGTGTTGTTAGTAGCAGCAGGACTGTGATACATGGCTTTATATTCCAGGATTGTAGTACACTGGGGGAGTGTCATAGTATTCCTGTGCTCTGTGCTCTCTGCGGCCAGTGTTATGTATTGTCCCTGGAGAGCTGTGTAATCTAACCTTTGTGTATGTTGTTAGTAGCAGCAGGACTGTGATATAATTATTATTCCAGGATTGTAGTACATTGGGGGCATGTCCTCACACTTCTGTGCTCTCTGCAGCTAGTGTTAGGTATTGTCCCTGAAGAGCTGTGTAATCTTACTTAATTTATGTTGATAGTAGCAGCAGGACTGTGATAAATGCATTTATGTTCCAGGATTGTAGTACACTGGGATAGTGTCATCATATTGCTCTGCTCTGTGCAGCCAGTGTTTGGTATTGTCCCTGGAGAGCTGTGTAATCTTACCTTAGTGTATGTTGTTACTAGCAGCAGGACTGTGATAAATACATTTATATTCCAGGATTGTAGCATACTGGACGAGTGTCCTCATATTGCTCTGCTCTCTGCAGCAGTGTTGAGTATTGTCCCTGGAGAACTGTGTAATCTTACCTTAGTGTATGTTGTTAGTAGCAGCAGGACTGTGATAAATGCATTTATATTCCAGGATTGTAGTACACTGGATGAGTGTCCTCATATTGCTCTGCTCTCTTCAGCCAGTGTTAAGTATTGTTCATGGTGAACTGTGTAATCTTCCCTTAGTGTATGTTGTTAGTAGCAGCAGGACTGTGATAAATGCATATATAATTCAGGATTGTAGTACACTGGAGCATGTTCTCACACTGCTGTGCTTTTAGCTGTATTGAACTGCTCCATATCCGAGCCGAGGGGAGGGGCTATGGAGCAGTTGAATGCAGGGAGCTCAGAGCACAGCAGTGTGAGGATACGTCTTCACTTCACTGGAATATCAATGCAGTTTTTTACAGTCCTGTGGCTACTAACATACACAAAGCATAACACAGATCTCCAGGGATAATTCTGAAGTATTGCATTAGGGTAGAAAACTTTAACTCATCGACCCCCAGGTATCAGTCTATCTGACACGATTCTCCTCTTTCGGCAGTCAGACTCCTTGGTGGTTTGTGATGTGGATCCGGATCTCCGGGAGAGGCTCAAAAAGTTTCGTTTCAGGAAGGAGACCAACAATGCCGCCATCCTGAGTGAGTGAGCGGACGTATGGGGCTCCGTATACCGTGGTGCAGTACAAGATCTCATCATTCTTGTCTCTTCCATAGTGAAAATTGACAAAGAGAAGCAGTTGGTGGTCCTGGAGGAAGAGTTTGAGGTAAGTTATCCAAAAACGTTATCCCCAGCTGACAACATACAACACTTGGGGGAGCACAGGTTTCCCCGGTGACCATCTTCTGGTGGCTGCCCCTTCCAGCTCTCAGGGGCCCACAGCCTCACATTCATTGGTTACAGGGCCCTGGATGGGGCTGAGCTGTAATACCAATGCACAGCCACTATACAATGGATGGTGCTGTGATTGGTAAGCCCTGAACTGGCCAAATGCTGTGGTCAAATGTCGAGGTGCCCGACCCCATGAATCTAAATTTGCGTGTAATCATACATTTGTGTATAACATTAGTAGCAGCAGGACTTTTACAAGATTTTTTTTTTATGTTCCAGGATTGTTGCTGGACAACAGATCCTCTCATTTCTGTGCTGTTAGATGTTTACATTACATTTCTCCTTCCCCCGGATTACTTTTGTATTAGCCAACCAGGAGTCAGTTACAGCTCCAACTTAGAGCAGAAGGGACGGACGAAACGCAGACATCTCACAGCACAGAAGTGTGTCAAGTCCAGCTACAATCCTGGAATATACATTTTTCACAGTCCTACTGCTACTAAAAACATAAAACGTACAATCACACAGCTCTCCTGGATCAATACCTAAGACTGTCTGTGGATTTGTACATTGAAAAATGCTGGTAAATGGGTTAAAAGGGAATCTGGGGCAGGTACTTCCCGGGACACATAGACAAACAGGAATAGGTCCTGCCCGATCTTCTGCTGTGTCGTGGTGCTTGAAGCTTGACACTAATTGGTTTGTTTTTCAGGATGTTTCTCCCGATGATCTACAGAATGAGCTCCCGGAGCGTCAGCCGCGATATCCTTACACCCGATTTTCAGTTCAGAACCTCAGAACCGCCAGGTCATACACATCAGGACTAGTGATCAGTGGGCCGGAACAATCCTCAACTGTGCGGGTTCAGATTCCCCAAAACCGATCCCAAACTTAATTAGTTTGACCCAGCACCGATTGCGGTTGTTAGCAGAAATGGCTAAACCAAGAGCATCGGCGCCAGGATGATGTCATCAGGAGCGACGATCCAACCCAAAATGGTTTGGCTGAAAATTTTACTGGGTCATTACTATTCAGGACCTCTGGGGTCATGAATGAAACAATGGGGCAGATTTACTTACCCGGTCCATTTGCGATCCAGCGGCGCGTTCTCTGCGGTGGATTCGGGTCCGGTCGGGATTTATTAAGGCAGCTCCTCCGCCGTCCACCAGGTGGCGCTGCTGCGCTGAAGTCCGCTGGAATGCCCTGAAGTTCACCGGCCTATTCCTAGTGAAGGTAAGTGAAATTTTCGCTTTTTTTAAAAAAAATGCGGTGGTTTTTCCGAATCCGTCGGGTTTTCGTTCGGCCACGCCCCCCCATTTCCGTCGTGTGCATGCCGGCGCTAATGCGCCAGAATCCGATCGCGTGCACCAAAATCCTGGGGCAATTCAGGGAAAATAGGCGCAAATCAGAAATATTCGGGTAACACGTCGGGAAAACGCGAATCGGGCCCTTAGTAAATGACCCCCAATATGTCTGTAAAGGGTTGTCTGCAAGTGCCAGGGCCCAGGGCTGCTGGGGGGCCCTCATAAGGTTGTACATAAGGAATCCATAGGGGTGAGGGGGCTGTATGTAATGAATCCATAGGGAATGAGGGGGGCTTTATATAAAATAACCATAAGGGGGCTGTTTGGGATGATAAACTAGGGAATATTTTAGGGAACGGGAGACTATTTTAGCTCTGTCACCCAGGGGCCTACTGATACCTGGAGCCGACCCTGTCTGTAGTCCTTGTAGTACAATATATATATATATTTACAGGGGTGTAACTATAGCCATAGCAGCCGGGGGCCCTTGTCATAGGCAAATCATGCCCACGTCACGCGCTGCGGCGCAACTTCATTACAGGGGTCCTGCCGGAGAAGAGGGAGGGAGTGTTGTTATTAATTTTATGCCGCCACGGCAGCCAATCAAATCTTAACTCTAGTTTTAAAAATGGCTGTGGGAAAATGAAAGCTGAGCTGGGATTGGTTGCTATGGGGAACTAGAGCAGACACTGCTGACAAATCTCATCTACTCATCTAAATTACTAGGGGTCGCGCTGCGCACTTTCGTTGAACCGTGCACCTTTTTTCTGGGCTAAAACGGCAGGTATTTAAGAAGTGTGTGCCCGGAAATCATAGCAGTAATCTGCGACGGAGCCCTTCTAGTTACGCCCAGTCTAGGCCCGTATTATTGTATTATTTATTACGTATTATTGTATTATTTATTACGTATTATTGTATTATTTATTACGTATTGTTGTGACCCCCTCGATCTACGGCTTTGCCAGTGATTTCCTTAGCACGAGGCCACCTTCCTGGTGTACAGTTATAGGTACCAGCACGAGGACGGACGGGTCTCCTACCCCCTGTGTATGATATTCTCCAGCCCTGTAGGTAAGTGCACATAGAACTAACCTTTCTTCTTACAAGGTTATACATTTTTACCTCTTTTATACTATACTACAAGCCTGTGAATTCCTGATTTAAGAATTCTGCTCTGAAGGACTTAATGCGACCATGCACCATATTCATGCGATGGAAATCTATCAGCAGTTTTGACTGTGCAAATCTGAAGCCAGGGTTGGTTATTGTCCGTGGAGATCTGTGTAATCATACCGTGGTGTTGTTAGTAGCAGCAGGACTGTGATATATATGCATTAATATTCTAGTGCAGCGTTGAGGTATCCTCACACTGCTGTGCTCTGAGCCTTATACTGCTCTGCACCATGACCCCTCCTCTTGGCTCTCATTGATTACTGTACTATCCAGTCAGAACAAAGGGAGCGGCTGCGAAGCAGTTCAATGCAGAGAGCTAAGAGAACAGCAGTGTGAGGACTCCCTGCAACTAACACAGAACGTGCTCTGCAACCCCTGAAGTTTACTTTCCATTGTGACACAATGGGGGTCATTTACTAAGGGCCCGATTCCGTTTTCCCGGTGTGTTACCTGAATATTTCCGATTTGCGCCGGTTTTCCCTGAATTGCGCGCGACGGAAATCGGGGGCGTGGCCGAACGAAAACCCGACGTATTCGGAAAAAGCGCCGCATTTAAAAACGGAAAATGTGTCGCGGAGCTTGCACTTACCATCACTCAGCCGGCCTCGGTGTATTCCAGTGCGTTCCGATGCCTGGTGGACGGCGGAGGAACTACCTTAGTGAATCCCGGCCGGACCCGAATCCACCGCAGAGAACGCACCGCTGGATCGCGAATGGACCGGGTAAGTAAATCTGCCCCAATAAGAGAGAGGCTGAGACTTTGAGGATCACATTTATGGAAGGAGAGAGAGTTAATTCTGATGGAAATGGCTGAAGAGGATGATGGGTATAAATTCTTGCACCGCATTCTGAGAGCACAAATATTGTCGCAGCCGCCATTAGAGGTTTCCTAAAGTGGGAAATGTGACATATTTATGGAGGCTTTTGCAATTTATCCCGTGTACATGTGTAATAACTCAGCGCCGGGTGTCAGTAGCCGCGAGACGCAGGAGGGATTGGAAACGTTCAACATTAAACTTGTTTCCATTGAAAAATGTGGGGTGGATGAAAAACGCTCTACAGAGAAATGCAACAGTGAATTTAAAGGGGCGCTCCTAAAATTAAAGGGATATCGGTAAGGTATGAATATAGGGTTATACTAGTGGCTAAAAAACACACATTGGCTGAGAAACACAAAGGGGCTTATTTACTAAGGGTCACGCACTTTCGTCGGACTGTTCACGGTTTTCGGGATTTGCGCAGCTTTGAAAGGCATTTAACAGGGGTTTGCGCTGGGAATGTATCGCATCGGATTGTGACGCGGCTGCGCTGCTTCCGTGCGACAGAAATCAGGGCCGTCGCACGATCTGAGTGATTCGGACTGACGATCCGGCAAAATTGGATTTAACTTGAAAATTGTGTCGCAAGCCAAGCACTTACATGCACCGAGAGGAAGAAGGTGAACTCCGGGGACCTGAGCGGGGAAGCGACACATGCAGGATATCGGGCGCAGGATCTTAGTGAACTGCGGCAGACTTCATCCTCCGGATCGGGGATCACGCAGCAACCGGGTAAGTAAATGTGACCCATTACCTTTAAGCTGCTTGCATATAGTCAGTGGTTTAAAAGAATAAGAGGACAGGAGGGCGGGTCAGACTACGAAAGTTTTGTTTGTAGTCTGTTACTGGGAAGACATAACACAAAACATAAAACATTGCAACATAGTAACATTTGTAAGCAATGTTATCTATACCGGCCATTATTACTCAGAATTAAAGGGATATCTGTCACTGTACTTGTATTTTGCTCTCGGACCTGGTTGTCAGTGATTATATGATTATATCTGGAGACGACTTTGCTGCAGTAATTTGCATCCATAAACCCCTTCAGCTTTCACAGTCACAATAATACAAATAATAACATTTAATAGCAAAGCGGGAAAACAATTCCGTTTTACCGCTGAGCAGCTCGGCGCAATGTGGCTGTTCCTTTATTTGTGAGTGATTTATCTGGAGCTGAAAATCTCCCGTAGTGTCGCAACAAAACCATCAATATTACACACAGGATAATTATAACAATTACTTAATTAAAACATGTCGACAAACAAGACACAATAGGATCAGGAAGCTTCTGCAGATAGTAATAGTAATGACTGGAGGATGATAGCGACGCGACACATACAGGAGAGGATCAGAGCGGAGACACCTGTAACAGGGGCAGCTATAGGGGGCGCACTTAGGCCTGGAAGTCTTAAAGGGGTTTTCCAGGTATTCTTGCCTAAGAGAAACAAAGTTTTGTAACAACCGGTTCCCTCATTGTTCCATTTTGGTGGTGTCGGTGGCTGAGTGGGTAGCCTTTCTGCTTTGCAGCATTGGGGTTCGATTCCCACCCAGGTCAACATCTGCAAAGAGTTTGTATGTTCTCTCTGTGTTTGCATGGGTTTCCTCCGGGTCCTCCGGTTTCCTCCCACACTCCAAAAACATACTGGTAGGTTGTTTAGATTGTGAGCCCCATGGGTACAGGGAGCAATTTGACATGTATTAGTATTATTATCTGCACCCAGCCACAAGTTCCAGGGGGTTACGGGAAGAGGTTGCTCTTGTCGGATCTACTTTCTGCATATTCCGGTGCTGCAGACATGTACATATGTACTCGGAGAATGGCAGCTGCAGTATCTGATGCACCGTCAGCCTATAAAAAGGCCCTAACACAATGAGGCCCATCTACTAAGGGTCCGTTGGACGCATTTTCGTCGGTTTTCCCGATGATTTCCGTTTTGCAACGAATTGCCCCGGGATTTTGTCACACGCGATCAGATTTTGGCGCCTCGGTGCTGGCTTGCACGCAACAGAAATGGGGGGGGGGGGGCGTGGCCGTCAGACAACCTGACGGATTCGGACAACGTGCAGGATTTAACATTTAGAATTGTGTAGCAAGATCAAGCACTTACAAACACCGGGAAGAAGCAGGAGAACTCCGGCGGACCTCGGCGCAGAAGCGACGGATGCAGGAACTCGGGCGCACGATCTTAGTGAATCGCGGCAGGCCCGGATCCTCGTCGGACAACGCATTGCGGGATCGCAACAGGACCGGGTAAGTAAATCTGCCCCATTGTTTAACATCAATAATGTGTAAGGAACTTTGTTCTCCCGCTGAGTGCTGCCAGCGATGATCCTGCACAGGAAAGTATCATGCGTATTCATACTCATGATACTTTTTTTGAGGAGTAAAACCATCTGCACAAGCATCTTTGAGGCGTGTACAGGCGTTAATGCTACCTCCTGTCACCGGAACGTTTCGGTCAATCAGTGGTCAAAGATATGACTACACAAATCTCCAGGGCTGTTACCTAACACTGTCTGCAGCCTTATATGGTCAAAAGGTCAAAACTGCTGACAGATTCCCTTTAAGAAATTATAGCTCGAGATGCGTCAAGAGAGTTAACCAGAAAATTATATGGATAACCTATCCTTTGGACAGGTGATCAATTATAGATTAGTGGGGGTCTGACTTTTGTCACGTAAACCGGTCAGCTGATGTAGGATTGCATTCACTGTGCCCCCTTGTTCTCCACGTCCCTTTAATAAGTTGTGAATTACACCCAGGCTGTAAACCGGAGCAGCAAATGATGTACGCTGGAAGCAAGAACAGGCTGGTCCAGATTGCCGAGCTCACCAAGGTACGGGGGTGCGAGGGATGGGCGTATTCTCACTGCCGAATCCATCTACACGTAAACCCTGGTCTATAGATGGTGGTGGGCACTACACGTAAACCATGGTCTATAGATGGAGGTGGGCACTACACGTAAACCATGGTCTATAGATGGAGGTGGGCACTACACATAAACCATGGTCTATAGATGGCGGTGGGCACTACACATAAACCATGGTCTATAGATGGTGGTGGGCACTACACGTAAACCATGGTCTATAGATGGTGGTGGGCACTACACGTAAACCATGGTCTATAGATGGTGGTGGGCACTACACGTAAACCATGGTCTATAGATGGTAGTGGGCACTACACGTAAACCATGGTCTATAGATGGTGGTGGGCACTACATGTAAACCATAGTCTATAGATGGTGGTGGGCACTACATGTACACCATAGTCTATAGATGGTGGTGGGCACTACATGTACACCATGGTCTATAGATGGTGGTGGGCACTACATGTACACCATGGTCTATAGATGGTGGTGGGCACTACATGTAAACCATGGTCTATAGATGGTGGTGGGCACTACATGTACACCATGGTCTATAGATGGTGGTGGGCACTACATGTACACCATGGCCTATAGATGGTGGTGGGCACTACACGTAAACCCTGGACTATAGATGGTGGTGGGCACTACACGTAAACCATGGTCTATAGATGGAGGTGGGCACTACATGTACACCATGGTCTATAGATGGTGGTGGGCACTACACGTAAACCATGGTCTATAGATGGAGGTGGGCACTACATGTACACCATGGTCTATAGATGGTGGTGGGCACTACATGTAAACCATAGTCTATAGATGGTGGTGGGCACTACATGTACACCATGGTCTATAGATGGTGGTGGGCACTACATGTACACCATGGTCTATAGATGGTGGTGGGCACTACATGTACACCATGGTCTATAGATGGTGGTGGGCAATACATGTACACCATGGTCTATAGATGGTGGTGGGCACTACACGTAAACCATAGTCTATAGATCAGTGATGGCAAACCTTTTAGAGGTCGAGTGCCCAAACTACAACAAAGACCTGCTTATTTATCACAAAGTGATTTATACTCCCTTCTCTGTCACAGTTTTCATTGATAGCAGCCCCCTGAGGACCCCAATAAAGCAGAAAATAGTCCCAGGTTGAGCTGTCACTTTAAAATAGCGCTGTCCACAGCAAGTCCTGGGCTGTCTGGGACTGCAGGAAGATACCTGGAGTCATCTCTGGTGATGGCCTGCGTGCCCACAGAAAGGGCTTCGAGTGCCACCTCTGCCGCTAGTGCCATAGGTTAGCCGTCACTGCTATAGATGGTGGTGGGCACTACATGTAAACCCTGGTCTATAGATGGTGGTGGACACTACATGGACTACTTCACATGTTGGGTCCAGTGATCAGGTCTTAATGGTTAGGTCCTGATGATCCAAATCCCACTCATCCTTTACATGTTTAATCTCTGGTGTGACCCCCCATGAGGTTCTGACGTCTTCTCTCTTCTGCAGGTGTTTGAGATCAGGACCACCAGTGACCTGACAGAGGATTGGCTGAAGGAGCGTCTGGCGTTCTTCCGCTGAGAGGGACATTCATCGAGTTGGATGGTTTTTGCCTAATAAACACGACCTGTCTCCTCTGTCCGTGTACTGACCTGTCTCCTCTGTCCGTGCGCTGACCCGTCTTCTCTGTCCGTGCGCTGACCCGTCTCCTCTGTCCGTGTGCTGACCCGTCTCCTCTGTCCGTGTGCTGACCTGTCTTCTCTGTCCGTGCGCTGACCCGTCTCCTCTGTCCGTGCGCTGACCCGTCTCCTCTGTCCGTGCGCTGACCCGTCTCCTCTGTCCGTGCGCTGACCCGTCTCCTCTGTCCGTGCGCTGACCCGTCTCCTCTGTCCGTGCGCTGACCCGTCTCCTCTGTCCGTGCGCTGACCCGTCTCCTCTGTCCGTGCGCTGACCCGTCTCCTCTGTCCGTGCGCTGACCCGTCTCCTCTGTCCGTGCGCTGACCCGTCTCCTCTGTCCGTGCGCTGACCCGTCTCCTCTGTCCGTGCGCTGACCCGTCTCCTCTGTCCGTGCGCTGACCCGTCTCCTCTGTCCGTGCGCTGACCCGTCTCCTCTGTCCGTGCGCTGACCCGTCTCCTCCGTCCGTGCGCTGACCCGTCTCCTCCGTCCGTGTGCTGACCTGTTCCCCCTCAGAACGGAGAAAATTCAGGAAACATTCCAGACACAAACATGAAAGACCAAACATGAAAGGCCGCATCATAGGGGGAGATACTGGATTGTCTGAGGGGACAAGGGCGGCTGCACCTGACTCTCCACCATAACACCACGGCCCATTGTCATCAGGACCAGAGTTATTGGATCCTGCAAATCTATTCAGAATGATGTTTTAATGTGGAGACAAGTGCAGCCGAATGTCATCATCTAGAAATACTCTAGAGAACCGACAACTAAAACTAAAGTACAAAGGGCCACATTTATCACTTTTGTGCGCCTAAGTGTAGTAGTTGCGCCTAAATTCGGGCGCACTGTTTTGCCAGAATTATCACAAGCTACAACCATCTGTGATAAGGTAATTTCCTGCCTCTTATTAATCACTTTACTTTAACACAGTTTAGGCGCAATTTAGGCGTAATGTTAGATTCAGGCACTTACATGTCATCCTGCTACAAGCTCCTCTCTGCTTTTCCCACAGCCCAGCATGAGAATGACCCCCACAGCAGCACCCAGGTGTGTGACACCCTGCACCCAGTGATCTCCTCAGCAGGGGCTTCTCCTGGAGGGGATCCTCCAGTGCTGGTCTCCTGCTGCACTCACATTTCCCTGTTCCTCCTCCGCAGCTCCTCTCCTTCTGCTGTATGAACCAGTGAGGCTGACAGAAAGGGATGACATCATCACATGGCGCCAGCCGGCTCTGCTACACACACAGCTCTGCTACACACACAGCTCTGCTACACACACAGCTCTGCACATTGTCACTATGATCAACCATGTCCGTGTCCGGAGGATGATGTCACAGCACAAGTGTCTGATAGAAAACTCTGTCGTACTTTATAACTGTCTAAACTAGTTTTGCCCCTCCTAACGCCCATTTAGCAATGACACTCCCCCTTCACCAAGCCACACCCCTTTCCCATACCAGTAGTAAAGTCAGACAGCTTTTTCGGCACAACTATAGTACATTTTTTCCCATTTTTTTTTAGATCTAAGTAAAGATGTTATTTCATGGGTTATACATGTAGCTTCTAAATCAGATCTGTTATGGGAGGGTAGAGTTCCCCTTTAAGAACACTTCGTTATGAGAAGACATCGTCCTGGATAAGGAAAGTGAAAAGATCCTCCTCCTCCATGAGGAAGAAACCGCAGCGGCTCGATATAGAATCCCCTAAGTATTGGAGGACGGGATGAGATCTCCGCATACAGTGATATGTATGTTACAATTACGTGCGCGTCCCCCTGGAAATAAAACCAACAAGACGCCGACGCCGCTGCCGAAGACTGCGAGGCCTTTTATTGAAATTTGTTTGGTGTTCTTGTTGCCTAATTACGATCATTAGAACATGAATCAGTAAAACACACAAAGATCTGAAGCAAAAGCAAAGACGCTCCAAGACACAAAGATCTCCATGATATCCACGAGTATCCGGCTGGAGTATGGTGGGGAGTGGTTACCCCATCATATAGGGGCTCATTTACTAAGGGTCCGCGGACCGTACTATTGTTGGAATACCCGACGATTTCCAATGTGCGCCTCATTTAGAAGGGGTTTTTGGTGTACGTGATTGTATTTTGGTGCATCGGCGCGGCTTTCACGCAACACAAATCGGGGGGCTTACCGCCAGACGATCCGGCAGATTCGGACAACACGTGAGATTTAACATTGAAATTGTGTCACAAGACAATGCACTTACATGCACCAGGAAGAAGAAGGTGAACTCCTGCGGACCTGAGCGGGGATGCGACACATGCAGGATATCGGGTGCATGATCTTAGTGACTCCCCGCACAGCGCATTATACACAGACAATGCACTTACATGCACCGGGAAGAAGAAGGTGAACTCCGGGGACCTGAGCGGGGAAGCGACACATGCAGGAAATCGGGTGCACGAGCTACGTGAATCGCGCAACAACGCAGGATCGTCGGACAGTCCGGATCGGGGTTAGCGCGCAGGACGGGTGTGTAAATGTGCCCCATAAGGGTGTAATACAGGGAACGTATCGGTTACTGTCACCCCACCCATTTCCTTAAAAATAACGAGGGGGAGACAATACACCAGTACAAACCCTATGGCAACTGGAAAGTTTCAGATGAGGAGAACTTGATAGCAAGGACCAGGTACTTTAGGCCAGCCTTGTTCAAACCCAATCCTTAAAGGGGTTGTCCAAAGTTAATGGGGGCAATGTTGTGGATAGGGAGGCTTATTGTAGGGTCAAAGAAGTTTGAAAAAAATACCCACGAAGGTGAAGAAAATTTGCATCGGTAGGGTCCCATACATCTCCAGGAGCAGCTCTATGGTCTCCAGTGCTTTGAGTATTGTATGACCTGAAGTGGTGACGTCTTGTACATTGTGCATGTGATTGCTATACTGTGGTCCCCCAAAAAGAGATCAGAGGATAAGACTAATCATACTTTGTGTTTCAGTTCCCCACCAATTTACCAGATCTCTGCTTGCTGTCAGTGTGACCCTTCCCTGTATACAAGAAGGACTCAACACAATCATAATGATATGGCAATGTATACCATGTAATACCACCTTTCTCCTGTAGAGGCCACTGCAGGAAATATGTGCTCGATCATCTGATCGACAGATTCTCTATGGTTGGGTGGGTACCAATCTAAATCGGTCCTCATCTCCAAAAATCCCAAGGTGTATCTGAACCCCCCTCTAAACACGCCATTTGTATGATCCAACAGGGGGGCGCTTGTTCTGCACCTTCATGTCCGTGTTCTGTGCCTTGTTCTTACTTCCTAAGCTGCAGCACGAGTCCTGGAAGAGTTAGGATATAAACCGCTCACATTAGAAAGGACATTAAACTCGGGAATAAAAGCTTGAAAAATAAATTCCCAGTTGAGGTCTTTAAGAATTGAGAGGCGCGGACAAAGCAGCCCGGGATAAGCCTTTCAAGAAGATGGATTACAGAGGCGCCGGCCTTATGGGATCGCTGCTACAGAGCAGACAATTTTATCTGCAGTGTGGAGCGGTGATAAGAAGCAACGTCCCTCTACTCAGCCTTGTCCTGCTTCATCTCTAATCCTGATCCATCCCATCCCTGACCGGCCCCATTCCTTCATTTCCCCCTTCACTGCACTGATAAGCAGAGGCGGCAATCACAGCCGGGCCCCGGGACTGCACGATTATAGGAAGATGGCGCCGGGACGTCTTATATGGAGATAAACAAGGAGCAAGATTCCATAGGAAAAATCTTTCGGATCATCGCTCCAGATATCTTACATGCTGACTGCCCGCATCCCATAACCCCACTCCATCATACACTTACCCAAACCGCTTACCCAGTTACCCTTATGTAACCAAATAATACTCAGACACAAATTAAGTTAATTCTAATATACAGCATGGGCACCTGTGTGCCGGCCGGGTTAAAGGTCACTTAGGTCGCAAGCCCAATATAAAGACTGCCATGGAGGATGACATGTATACCGACCTACATGGCACTCCGACCCCCAGCCAAAAGTGGTAAAGCTCGTTCAATACCATCCTGAATCCCGGACAGGAAAATATCCAGGCCAATGTCTGTGAGATGGACCCAACAAACCCCTATTGTCACCCTCCAACTCCCTGTGCCAGATAACCACCCCTCCTCTTTTGCGCACGTCTCGGGAGACCCGGGTGTTTAATAGCCGCCTATCCCTCTCGATAGCCACATTGGGGCACATTTACTTACCCGGTCCATTCGCGTTCCAGCGGCGGCTTCTCTGACAAGCGTTCGGGTCTTCCGGCGATTCATGAAGGTCCTGCGCCCGATGTCCACCAGGTGTCGCTGCTGCGCCGAAGTCCGCCGAGGTGCCCCGTAGTTCATCGTCTTCATCGTGGTGTATGTGAGTATGGCCCGTGTGACCAATTTTTTTTTTAAACGCGGCGGTTTTTCAGAATCCGTTGGGTTTTCGTTCGGCCACGCCCCCCGATTTCCGTCGCGTGCATGCCAGCGCCAATGCGCCACAATCCGATCGCGTGCGCCAAAATCCCAGGGCAATTCAGGGGAAATCGGCGAAAATCGGAAATATTCGGGTAACACGTCGGGGAAACCGCGAATTGGGCCCTTAGTAAATTACCCCCATTGTCTCTGACCCCGTGCCAGACTACCAGAGGGTTAATCTCTGGTTACCCCCATGGCTATGCGCCTACAGGCTATCAAAATGGATGCTATATACAGCCTGCACACATATGGGGTAAATTAACCCATGTTTGGACAGCTTTAGTATGCAATAAGTTCTATTCAGCTCACTGGTGGTGCAGATGTGCCATTAAGAGCGTGACAAACGCTGGAAACACGCAGGGCGGCCTCCGTTGGCCATTTTTCATATAGTATGTAATTTTAATACAATGAAGCAATAAAGATGAAGAAAATATTTTTTTAGTGCATTTGGTGCGGAAAATCGTAATTTTCTACTTCCAAAGTCTTGGACAGCTTTACTCTACTCTTAGCAATTATTTGACGTGTAGCAGATTTGTCTGAAATTTGAAAGGATTTGGAACATTTTCAATAACAATCACAGAAAATGGAACAGACTCAGTGGGAACAGAGCGGCTGGGGGCATCACAGGGCTCATAGAGGTTTGCTACTCTACACACTTACCTACCAGTAGGGTTGTACACATCTCCAGGAGCAGCTACCTTCTGCCATCCGATGCTTATCCAAACTTTTATCTGACCTGACCTGCTATATACAGTATACGGTATGTGTATATGTGTTGTCATTGCTTCTGATCCAACAGTCCCAGGGAGCCGATACTGAAGTTGTGTGTCAAAAATTACCTGCAGTCGATTTTTCCAAAACCCATCTAAGAAAATTGCTTTAAATTGCCCAAATTCTTGCACTTAAAAGTTGGTAACCCTGATGTTCATGTCAATATCCTTCATCCTGGAGCTAAAGCAATAGCAACACAGTTTCAACAGAAACTCTGAGAATAAGGGGCTCTAAAAGTATTATAAATCACAAAATTGGGGGCCCTGGTAAGCAGGGGGGTAACTACATGGGTAGCAACCATAGCAGCTGATATGAGGCCCACAGTGTCGGGGGGAGGCATCTGGGGTATTGGTTGTGAATAGGAGGAGAGCGCGCATAAGGAGGAGAGCACACATAAGGAGGAGAGCACACAGAAGGAGGAGAGCACACATAAGGAGGAGAGCACACATAAGAAGGAGAGCACACATAAGGAGGAGAGCACACAGAAGGAGGAGAGCACACATAAGAAAGAGAGAGCACACAGAAGGAGGAGAGCACCCATAGGGAGAAGAGCACACATAGCGAGGAGAGCACACAGAAGGAGGAGAGCATACATAAGGAGGAGAGCACACAGAAGGAGGAGAGCACACATAAGGAGGAGGGCACACATAAGGAGGAGGGCACACAAAAGGAGGAGAGCACACAGAAGGAGGAGAGCACACATAGGGAGGAGAGCATGCATAAGAAGGAGAGCACACGTAAGGAGGAGAGCACACAGAAGGAGGAGAGCACACTAAAGGAGGAGAGCACACAGAAGGAGGAGAGCACACAGAAGGAGGAGAGCACACATAGGGAGGAGAGCACGCATAAGGAGGAGAGCACACAGAAGGAGAGCACACATAAGGAGGAGAGCACACAGGAGGAGAGCACACAGGAGGAGAGCACACATAAGGAGGAGAGCACACAGAAGGAGGAGAGCACACAGAAGGAGGAGAGCACACAGAAGGAGGAGAGCACACAGAAGGAGGAGAGCACACATAGGGAGGAGAGCACACATAAGGAGGAGAGCACACATAGGGAGTAGAGCATACATAAGGAGGAGAGCACACAGAAGGAGGAGAGCACACATAGGGAGGAGAGCACACAGAAGGAGGTTAGCACACAGAAGGAGGAAAGCACACAGAAGGAGGAGAGCACACATAGGGAGGAGAGCACACATAAGGAGGAGAGCACACATAGGGAGGAGAGCATGCATAAGGAGGAGAGCACACATAAGGAGGAGGGCACACAAAAGGAGGAGAGCACACATAGGGAGGAGAGCATGCATAAGGAGGAGAGCACACATAAGGAGGAGGGCACACAAAAGGAGGAGAGCACACATAGGGAGGAGAGCATGCATAAGGAGGAGAGCACACATAAGGAGGAGGGCACACAAAAGGAGGAGAGCACACATAGGGAGGAGAGCATGCATAAGAAGGAGAGCACACTTAAGGAGGAGAGCACACAGAAGGAGGAGAGCACACTGAAGGAGGAGAGCACACAGAAGGAGGAGAGCACACAGAAGGAGGAGAGCACACATAGGGAGGAGAGCACGCATAAGGAGGAGAGCACACAGAAGGAGAGCACACATAAGGAGGAGAGCACACATAAGGAGGAGAGCACACAGGAGGAGAGCACACATAAGGAGGAGAGCACACAGGAGGAGAGCACACATAAGGAGGAGAGCACACAGGAGGAGAGCACACATAAGGAGGAGAGCACACAGAAGGAGGAGAGCACACATAAGAAAGAGAGAGCACACAGAAGGAGGAGAGCATACATAAGGAGGAGAGCACACAGAAGGAGGAGAACACACAGAAGGAGAAGAGCACCCATAGGGAGGAGAACACACATAGCGAGGAGAGCACACAGAAGGAGGAGAGCATACATAAGGAGGAGAGCACACAGAAGGAGGAGAACACACAGAAGGAGGAGAGCACACAAAGGGAGGAGAGCACACATAGGGAGGAAAGCACACAGAAGGAGGAGAGCACACATAGGGAGGAGAGCACACATAGTGAGGAAAGCACACAGAAAGAGGAGAGCACACAGAAGGAGGAGAGCACACATAGGGAGGAGAGCACACAGAAGGAGGAGAGCATACATAATGAGGAGAGCACACAGAAGGAGGAGAACACACAGAAGGAGGAGAGCACACAGAAGGAGGAGAGCACACCTAGTGAGGAGAGCACACAGAAGGAGGAGAGCACACAGAAGGAGGAGAGCACACATAGGGAGGAGAGCGCACATAAGGAGGAGAGCACACAGAAGGAGGAGAGCACACATAGGGAGTAGAGCACACAGAAGGAGGTTAGCACACAGAAGGAGGAGAGCACACATAGGGAGGAGAGCACACATAAGGAGGAGAGCACACATAGTTAGGAGAGCACACATAGGGAGGAGAGCATGCATAAGGAGGAGAGCACACAAAAGGAGGAGAGCACACATAGGGAGGAGAGCATGCATAAGGAGGAGAGCACACATAAGGAGGAGAGCACACAGAAGGAGGAGAGCACACATAAGGAGGAGAGCACACAGAAGGAGGAGAGCACACATAAGGAGGAGAGCACACAGAAGGAGCAGAGCACACATAAGGAGGAGAGCACACATAAGGAGGAGAGCACACATAGGGAGGAGAGCACACATAAGGAGAAGAGCACACATAAGGAGAAGAGCACACATAGGAAGGAGAGCACACAGAAGGAGGAGAGCACACATAGTGAGGAGAGCACACAGAAGGAGGAGAGCACACAGAAGGAGGAGAGCACACATAGGGAGGAGAGCGCACATAAGGAGGAGAGCACACAGAAGGAGGAGAGCACACATAGGGAGTAGAGCACACAGAAGGAGGTTAGCACACACAAGGAGGAGAGCACACATAGGGAGTAGAGCACACAGAAGGAGGTTAGCACACACAAGGAGGAGAGCACACAGAAGGAGGAGAGCACACATAGGGAGGAGAGCACAGATAAGGAGGAGAGCACACATAAGGAGGAGAGCACACATAGGGAGGAGAGCATGCATAAGGAGGAGAGCACACATAAGGAGGAGAGCACACAAAAGGAGGAGAGCACACAGAAGGAGGAGAGCACACATAAGGAGGAGAGCACACATAGGGAGGAGAGCACGCATAAGAAGGAGAGCACACTTAAGGAGGAGAGCACACATAGGGAGGAGAGCATACATAAGGAGGAGAGCACACATAGGGAGGAGAGCATACATAAGGAGGAGAGCACACATAGGGAGGAGAGCATACATAAGGAGGAGAGCATACATAAGGAGGAGAGCACACATAGGGAGGTGAGCACACATAGCGAGGAGAGCATACATAAGGAGGAGAGCACACAGAAGTAGGAGAACATACATAAGGAGGAGAGCACACATAGGGAGGAGAGCACACATAAGGAGGAGAGCACCCATAGGGAGGAGAGCGCACATAATGTAGTTTGGAAGAAGAGGAATGTGAATCCTATTGTACAAGAGTAGAGGGTATACTACCTACTGCAGTATTACAAATCCATCCATTAAAGGGATGAGAATGTCCTTTAAAGGCATTCATTTTAAAGGGAGTCTTCCAGTACCCCAATAACCCCTCAAGTGCAACCAGCATTGTGTGGGGCACTTCCTAAGCTTCTCATCCACACCTTTCCCATATCCCAGCTATTTATCCTTTTAGAAAAAATGTATTTTTTGTGCAACTAAACCTGAGGGTGCACTGGGGGTGGGGCTATATTTGTTGGTGCACTATAATAATAATTCTTTATTTATATAGCGCCCCACAGATTATGCAGCACTGCACAGAACTTGCCAAATCGATCCCTGTCCCCATGGGGCTCACAATCTAAACAACCGACCAGTATGTTATGGAGTGTGGGAGGAAACCGGAGGACCCGGAGGAAACCCACGCAAACACGGAGAGAACACACAAACTCTTTGCAGATGTTGTCCTGGGTAGGACTTGAATCCAGGACTCCAGCGCTGCAAGGTTGTAGTGCTAACCACTGAGCCACCGTGCCGCCTAGATTTTTCTTCTTTTTACACCTTGTCTCTATGGTCACAGAAATGTAACTATGGCTAGATGAACGTCTAGAAACCAATAAATTAGCTCATATTCTATGCCCGTTACTTATAGTAATGAAACAACTAGCTGATCACATAGGTGTCTGCCTATTCTCCATATGACCAGCAGAGGGAGTCCTGATATTCCCCATCATATACAATGGCCTGAAGTTCTTCTCTGTGGTCACTAGATGGCAGTGCCGCCTGATCTGTGGGATTTTATTTTGCAGCGTTTATCGCTTTATGTGCTGTCCATACACCCGCTTGTTATACGCCTCTCTGTCGAGTCTGTTGTTTGATTAGATGTTAATGACCGCACAAACTCCTTCGCGATTCCTGCAGAATAAGAAAACTGTCGGAGCAGGTTTTTTAAAAATTTTTTAAAAAGAAATTTATTTTTTTTGTTTTTATGCCCATTAATTTGGAAAAGCAATTTTCATAAGGGAAATGTGTCAGTTTCTAGACGGTGTTCCTCCAGCAGACTGTAAATTGTGGTAACACGTTCAGCTCATTACTATACATATTCACTGAGTCACCCTCTCCTGGTCACCCCCTTCAAGTATTCCCACCCAGTCAGTGTCATGCCGAGGACTACGCTTATTCCTTATCTGCGATTTGACCAGTTTTGGATATTCAGAAGCAGATAATCAATATAATTATATAGTGACTGCAGCATCAGACTACACAGGGTTTGTTTGTAGTCTGTAACCATGGAGACATATGCAAAGTGTAAATACAAAATGTTACATATTGTATTTATGAATTTGCAGGTAGAAATGTTTATAGTTTATATAAATTGTAACATTTGTGCAAAAGGCCAATACCAGCTATAGGAGAAACTACCCTAATCTGCCGTTTGCCAAATTAGAATATAAAATGCATCTGTGGAATAAAAAGTGCATCTGTGGAATATAAAATGCATCTGTGGAATATAAAGTGCATCTGTGGAATATAAAGTGCATCTGTGGAATATAAAGTGCATCTGTGGAACATAAAGTGCACCTGTGGAATGTAAAATGCATTTGTGCAATATAAGGTGCATCTGTGGAATATAAAATGTATCTGTGGAACATAAAGTGCATCTGTAGAATATAAAATGCATCTGTGCAATATAAAGTGCATCTGTGGAGATAAAATGCATCTGTGCAATATAAAGTGCATATGTGGAGTATACAATGCATCTGTGAAGATAAAGTGCATCTGTGGAATATAAAGTGCATCTGTGGAATATAAAATGCATCTGTGGAGATAAAATGCATCTGTGCAATATAAAGTGCATCTGTGGAGTATAAAGTGCATCTGTGGAGTATAAAATGCATCTGCAATATAAAGTGCATCTGTGTAATATAACGTGCATCTGTGGAATATAACGTGCATCTGTGCAATATAATGTGCATCTGTGGAATATAAAATGCACCTGTGCAATATAATGTGCATCTGTGGAATATAAAATGCATCTGTGGAATATAAAATGCATCTGTGGAATATAAAGTGCATCTGTGGGATATAAAGTGCATCTGTGCAATATAAAATGCACCTATGGAATATAAAGTGCATCTCTGGAATATAAAGTGCATCTGTGGAATATAAAATGCACCTGTGCAATATAACGTGCATCTGTGCAATATAACGTGCATCTGTGCAATATAAAGTGCATCTGTGGGATATAAAGTGCATCTGTGCAATATAAAATGCACCTATGGAATATAAAGTGCATCTGTGGAATATAAAGTGCATCCATGGTCTGACAAAGTTTGTAGCAATCTATGAAGACATAGTAATGTGTCTGATGTATTTAGTTGACAGACAATTGCCCAGACTGGATACAACTGGGTCAGACTCTCGGCGCTGATGACCGTCAGACCCGTCCTGTGGCCACTTTCTCAATTAGCAGCAGCTGACAAACCTTTCACACCGTCATCCACTGCACATACGAAGCTGCAGCGAGAGGGTGTTAGGGCGTGAAGATGATGATTCCTGACATCAGGGAGGACGACACATCAGTCTGGAGACAAGTCCCTGCTCCTGTCATCACATTAGATGTGCAGAGTGGAGGGACACTGCACCGCCGAGGACCCGCAAAGATGGAGTCATGTCACAGAGGATGAGCGATACATCACAAATGTCATTCCTGCAATGAGCGCTACAATATGTAACATGTCCGGACATGAACTCCTTAAGGGGATCTGTAAAGCCTCCAGAACCCATAACAGGGCTACGTAGGGGAGTGTAATGGTTGGGATAATGCAGTGCGGTAGAGGACGGTGCAGGAAGATTTCCATGTGAGAGAACGTCCCTTCAAAGATCGGAGTGATAATCACTGTGGTTATGGAGATGTGGAGAGTGGTCGTTGGTTAAGCGGGGACAGGGACTCTCAGGGTGAGGGATGGAACAGTGGATGGAGAGACAGAGGTGGAGAACTCATAGATCACGGAGAAAACAGAAAGGAGGTGGTTGAGATAAATGGGAGAACAGAAGGAACGTGCGGGAAGATATTGGAAAGAGATCAAGTTGGTGGCTTCTAAGAGTGGTGGTTGGTGGTTGAGGTGGGAACAGGGACTCTGAAGGCGAGGGATTGGGAGAAACAGAGATGGAGAACTCAGAAAAAAGAAAGGTAAAGGCAAAGGAAATTTTAGGGGATACAGAAGGTGGTGTGAGGGTGGAAGGTGTGGGAAGATGTTGGGGAGTACAGAAGGTGATGTGATGCTGGAAGGTGTAGGGCAGTGGTGGCGAACCTATGGCACTGGTGCCAGAGATGGCACTCAGAGGCATCTCTGTGGGCACACGAGTTTGCCAGACATGGCATCTTCCTGCAGTCTCAGGCAGTCCAAGTAGTGCCCTGCTATTTTAAAGTGACCCATCCAGTGCTGCTTGGTGTAAAAAGGTGTGGACAGGGATGGATTGGAGCTCAAAGATTCTGCTAGCAATAAGTTTGTTTCTGCCTAAATTGCCGTGTTGGCACTTGGGGAAAAGCTGATGGTTTTCGGGTCTCATTTTGGGCACTCGATCTCTGAAAGGTTCGCCATCACTGGTGTAGGAGATGATAGCGATGGCCACTCAGATACAGAGAGTGGTTGGGTTAGGAGGAAGAGCGACTGATGGGTAAAGGACGGAGATGGAAAACTTATAGATGATGGAAAAAGAACCAAAAAGTTAAAGGCATCTGGTGGGGGTGAGGTGGCTGGAGTTTTAGAAGGACTGACGGAGACGTCGGGGATCAGACAGATTGTGATGTTGGCATTTCCATAAGTTTTGCAGAGGAGGGGGCCGGTGGTTGGAGAGCGGTATAGGACACTTGTCCAGCTGGCTGGGCCTGTGCGTGGTGACAGTAGCTCGGGGCTCGTGGATGAATGACACATGAACAAGTTATTCCGGTCCGGCCGCCGCTGGGGCTCTTTATATTGAATATGGGAAAAGGTCAGTAGAACTGGGAGACGTGAATTTCCTTTGTAGATGTCACAATTTTCCCCCTGATTTGGGGACCACATACCAGATGGTCTACACCCCCATATCCTGGAGATCCCACATCATGTGGAGCTCTTCTCCTGTCCCTCCAGGGTGGATGTAAGTGGAGGGACAGATGTCTCGGAGGATCAGCGTGACCGCAGCCCATTAACTAACTTCCAGGCTGACATTTCAGTGGCGCTCAGACTGGCAGCAGCACAGCCCCCTCCCCCTCCAAATACCAGGAAAGCTTCCGAAATGTCACCAGCACTCAAGTCACGGAAAGAATCCAAATCTCACAAACCTGGAAATGGAAAGAGGCGCCGGGAAAAGCCTGACAGGGAGGAGGGGAGGGGGACGGGTGCTTCCAAATGTGAAAATCTAAACCACAAACTTGTATTATACTAATATATATATATAAAGGGCGGCTCGGTGGCTGAGTGGGTAACACTTCTGCCTTGCAGCGCTGGGGTCCTGGGTTCAAATCCCACCCAGGTCAACATCTGCAAAGAGTTTGTATGTTCTCTCCGTGTTTGCGTGGGTTTCCTCCAGGTCCTCCGGTTTCCTCCCACACTCCAAAACATACTGTTAGGTTGTTTAGATTGTAAGCCCCATGGGGACAGGGACCAATTTGACATGCTTTGTGCAGCGTGTGCTATATAAATAAAGAATTATTATTATATAAATATATCTCACACAGAGCTCCTCACACCGTGGCTCCAAGGCCCAGATCTATCTATCTATGAAGAGGAATTTCTCCCATTTCTTCCTTAAAGCAACCACCACGCCACATGGACATGGAGGAGTATGGAGGGGGCACGGAGGGCGTCTTAGCGAGCTGGCGCAGGGTATTCATGCCCCCATATCTATGTCAGGTCATAGCTGGTGTAGAAATGCCCTGCATACAGAAGGAGCATCACTCCAAGAAGAAACTGAAAATTGGTGACGTTTATAACAGCGGGATGCATCTGATATCTATCTATATCTATCCATCTATCTCTTATATATCTATCTCATATCTATCTATCTATCTATCTATCTATCTCTTATATATCTATCTCATATCTATCTATCTATCTAGAAAAATGCAAAGTCCAAAGCAGCACAAGCCAGTAAACGATAATCGGTGCAATAGCCGTTGATCCCTTGGCACGGGTCCTTAATATACGTAGTGAAGAGGCAGCACTCAGTAAGTTGTGGAAAGATGGTGAACTTTTATTCCATCACACGGCCGTGTGATGGAATAAAAGTTCACCGGGGGACATTAATCATAGTGGGTCTCAGGTTCGCCTGTTTTAGCGCCTGGTTTGCTCTTCTTTTTGGCTCCTGATCTATGATGGATCTGGTTCTGCCTTAGTAAATGCACTTTGGATTTGTCACATGTCCCATTCATTTGCGCCTAAATTAGCACCAAATTTGGCGCAATTGTTAGATCTCATTTGTGAGCAATAATGAAAGGAGACTGAGAAAATGTGACAGAACGTTCAGGGCTTCATCTCTGCACAAAAAAAATATCATTATGATGCAAATGCAGGGACTAAAAGTGACAGAGATGTTAAAAAAAAAAAAAAAAATATTCTTGCTTCAATGAGTCTTTTCCTTTTTTATTGTAATTTACAGTAAATGGAGACTGATAATATTCTCAGATCTGTACAATAAGACAATAAATCACTCCCAGAGATGATCCCATAGACAATGATGGAGTCGTTACTGGATAAATTTTACATTTTAAAACTGCTCCGAAGTATTTTCCATGTTGCATAGAGGTTATTCTTCATTTGGGAACCTAAAATGTCTGTTTTTAGTAATGAAAAGGGAAGTTTTTTGGAAGTGCACCTGCTCAGAGCAGGTGCATTTTCTGCGCCTATTTTGTGCCTTTTTAGGCGCACTTTTGTGATAGATCCCGTGCAAACATCTGTATAGGATGCACTCACTATGTCAGATAAGGCGCAGAGACTCAAAACCAATACGTGCCGAACTTTGCCGTGCGCCAGAAATGGCGCATAAATGCGCCTAATTAACGAGATGCGCCAGATTTTAGCGTTAAAAGACGCTCAAAACAGTCTAACTGACTATGATTAATGTCCCCCACCATCTTTCCACAACTTACTGAGTGCTGCCTCTTCACTACGTATATCTATCTATCTATCTATCTCTTATATATCTATCTCATATCTATCTATCTCCTATCTATCTATCTATCTCCTATCTATCTATCTATCTCTTATATATATATCTATCTATCTCCTATCTATCTATCTATCTATCTATCTATCTATCTATCTCCTATCTATCTGCAACGTCCCCCACCGGGGCCTAGCCCTTGAGGTGAGGCCTGGAGACAGCCGGGGCCCGCGGTACCGGAGTGGCTGGCGGTTGCGGCCTAAGCACGCTATTGTCACGGTGCTTGGTACGGGGGGAACCGGAGGGCTGTCCTACAGCCTGGCAGGTCTCCAGCAGGGTGGTGTTGGCAAGAAATGATGAGGGAGAGGCTGCTATAGCGGATCTCCCTGGGGCAACCCCTTAATGTCCCGAGTGTGAGTCTCTGGGTGATGGACAGGGTGCCGGTGATGAAGGCAGCCGTATTAGCAGGGACCAGACGGAGACAGAAGTTGAAGAAAACAACTTACAGTTCTTTATTTGAACCGCAGGAACCGCAGTAAACGTGCCTTTAACAAGTAGATGGAGTGCTGAGATGTGAGTTGGAGGGAGCCTCAGGAGATAGTTCACCAGCCTGGATGTAGAGCGCAGGCTGGGAGGCAGCTGTGTCCTGGTAGGAAGCTTCAGCTTGTCCTGTAGGGCTTCAGGTATCACCTTTAAAGGTAAGATGATACCCCTTTTCCTCACTACACTAACTCTAGTCTTATTCTCCACTTCAGGCAGGGGCTAGGCTCTTCCTGCACTGCTCCGGTGTGCTAGAGACTCTGAGCTACTGCTCAGCTAACTACTCTCTGCTTGCGTCCTGCAGACCCAGAGGGCCTGACTAGGACCGGTCTCTTCTCCCTTCTGGGAGAGACTGCTCTCCTCTCTCTCCTGAGAGAGACTCCTCTCTTCTCCTCTAGAACATTCCTGGCCAGGGGGTTTTATTACCTCCCTTTGGTCAGGTGGTGGCTGCTCCTCCAATTACCTCTCAGTTCACAGAGACAGGATGTAACACAGATCATTGGATACTGGACTTTTACATCATATACAGATTTAACTTCTGCCTTGCCAGGCAGGATTAACCACTGCAATTTCCCCTTTGTGATGTGGTGACATGTTATGGGGCTTATTCGCAAGCACCCACTCGCCATTGCATCGGCGAGGGTGTTGCATACCCCGGGGGCAATTGAAAGAGACGCCCTCGGCTCGACTACAGATGGTTTGGGGCACAGAGGGGGCTAAGGGCACTTCTAGGAAGTGCAGGCTATGTGAGGTGTAGGGACAAACCGCCCATGGTCCTGGAGACAGGCACCTGGGTTGGTGTCGGACTAAGACAAACATGTAGCTGTATGACAGTTGGTCGCTGACGCCATTAAACCGAACTGTACAGTAGGAAAGGTGTGGTGTCATGTCCTGTAATCCACTCCTTGCACCAAGGCCTGTATATTTGTTTTATCAACGCTTCTTCCCTGGCGGCAATTATATAAGGTGTCTACCTGCATTGCGTTAGCATATGCGACACGAGTACCTCCTGACTGGTATCCTTACCCATGTATGAGTGGCATCCAGGTGCTAACTCTGTAACACCCCCGGTCCCCTTAGGACCCGCAGTTTACGGACTACCCCCATGTGCAAACCTCAGTTTGAGGGATCAGGTAGCGGTCAGTGTTTTACATAAAAGACGGTCCGACACAGCCACACTACAACCTGAAAAGCCTATGAAAGGGTTAATGCAGACTACTGGTATATCTTCTGACAGTGTGCAAACAGGTTAAGATCACATTGGCTTAGGAGCCCAATGGGTACACATCTTATAACATAACGTTACAGATAGATAGGCTACTCAGAGTAGCACGATAGCAAATGTCTCTTTTCCTGCAAAGAAAAGGCATAACAAGTGCAAGCAGAATGTCCATACCTAAAAAGGAAGGCATTAAGTGCAATATAGTAGTCAATAGTAATAGCAACTTTTCCCTGGAGTATCTGGCAAAAGTCTCTCAGAAGGTCTCTACTGACAAAGTCCATCTTCTGGGTACAGCCCTTGATGTGGGGGAAAAGTGCAATGAAGAAGCAAAGGGTCTCTTCTATTTGGAGAGGGACAGAGTCCTTTGAAGAAATCTCTGCTGTGGCAGAGGAAGGGTGCTATCATAGCACAAGACAATGTATAATCTCTGGACTGAGATAAATAAGGGTAAGAGTCTCAGGAAAGTCTCTGGCTCTTTGGGGTAAGGACAGAAATATACACAATATGTACAATGGACATAGTACCTGGAGAGGGCTACAGCCCTTCAGGGGTTAGTCAGATGCACCTTCGCTGGGTTCAGCAGGGACAGGATCCAAAGTCAGCAGGGAATCCTGTGCATCCTCAGCGGGAGTAGGTGCCGGCTGGGGACACCCGGTGGCAGTAACGGGTACTGCAGGTGCAGCAACATCCTCCGGACCTTCAGGGGGAGGAGCGCTGTCGCCCGGGATGTCGGCTGTTCCAGCCGGGGGCTCAACTGAGCCAGGGACCACGGAGGGGTCCAGGAAGAAATAGACAGAGCCCGGCGGCCGCGCCGCAGCTCCTTCCAGCTCCGGTTCTTCCGGGGCCGGGTCATCACCCCATTGGTAACCGGCAAGGGGAGATGTGGGCCTAGAGGGAACCTCCGGACAAGGTTCGCTAGCCGAGATGTCTTCTCCCACAGAAGAGCCACGGGACCTGGCAATGCTCCCGGCAGGGGAGACGGTGGGGGTGGCACCCTGGATCATGCCCGGCCCATGGATGGCAATGGGACCCGTACTCACGATTACCGTGGATGGGGCATTCACGTGGGTCACCGCCCGGGGACTCGCAGCCGAGGAAGAAGAGGTGTTTGGAGATTCCGGCCACTCGTCGTCCTCATACCAGTCATCGTGCGGGAAGTAGCGGTCCTCATCGGAGTCGGGGATCCGGATCACACCAGCCGCCCAAGGTCCTCGGGGCCCCTCTTGCAGGGAGAATTCAATGCACTCGCCTGGCTTCAGGTTGTGCTGGCTCTCCGGCAGATCAGGCCTCTTGACTGACCGGCGGGGTATAAATACTTCCCGTCCGGTGTAGTCCTGGGTGGCGAAGCCATAGCCACGCTGCTTGTCGAAGAACCGGACCATGCCGGTGGTGCGGTTCTTTTCCACCCAGGCTCCAGCTGTAGACCAGCCGGCCATGTAGCGCTGGGCCTCCTTCTCGCGGCGTCGCTGCTCCGAGACAGCGTCCCGGAGTCGCTGGCGGTTGGCCTCACCTCGAGGCTGCGGAGGTGCCGGTGCTGGGGCTCGGGGCTCCGGTGCAGGCTCGGATCTCCGTGATGATCGGGCAGGTGCCGGAACAGGAGCAGGAGCAGCCGGAGGATCAGGAACCGTCACAGCAGGGCTAGCAGGCCGAACAGCAGGAATGGTAGGCCTCGGAGCAGGTGGCACAGCCGCAGTAGGCCCAGGCGTTGGCTCGACCGGAGTCGGGGCCTCCCCACGTGGCGCCTCCACGTGGGCCTGCGGTACCGGGATGGTAACCGGGATGGGTATGAGGAACCGCCCGGGTGGGACTTGGTACTGCGTCACCGTTTGATAACACGTCCTGGTGACGAAGGCCCGAGTCAGTCCTCGGTGCAGCCGATGTCCAGCGGAGGGTCTCCGGACCGGCTGCGCAGAGACCACCACCATAGTCTCTAGTACCTCATAGAATTCAGGACGCTCCACAGGAGGGAAGGGCGGAGGACCCCACATGGTGTTGTCCTCACTGTCCAAAATCCACTCAAGTTCTGGCGCTTCTCTGAGGCGGGGCAGGAAGTCCGCCTCTAGCCAGTGGGAGGAGTCCAAGTCCTTCCCGCCAAGAGCTGTGGCGGGCTCTAATTTTTCCTGCGCCACAGGAGGCGGGGTTCGCGCCATTCGCGCGTGGGTGGAGCTTGATGCGTCATCTGGGTTTCCCGCCAGTGAAGGTTTTGACGGGCTTGAATTATTTGCTGCGCCACAGTTTCTGAGGTAAAAATCTTCAGGCGCGGCAGCGCCGGATGTAGCAGAGCTGGTACAGTTCTTGCCAGGATTAACCTCTGGAGTGCGGGAGCAGCGCTCGACAGCACGTGGCAGCAGTATAACACAGTTCATTCCAAAAACACACAAGCACTTTGGGCCTAAACCCGGATGGCAGCAGGGTTAGGCAGCACAGTCTTTTTAATAAAGGAAAGTCTTTAATGCCGTAATAAGGCACAGAAGTATCAATCCTGTTCGTGACGCCACTTGCAACGTCCCCCACCGGGGCCTAGCCCTTGAGGTGAGGCCTGGAGACAGCCGGGGCCCGCGGTACCGGAGTGGCTGGCGGTTGCGGCCTAAGCACGCTATTGTCACGGTGCTTGGTACGGGGGAACCGGAGGGCTGTCCTACAGCCTGGCAGGTCTCCAGCAGGGTGGTGTTGGCAAGAAAAGATGAGGGAGAGGCTGCTATAGCGGATCTCCCTGGGGCAACCCCTTAATGTCCCGAGTGTGAGTCTCTGGGTGATGGACAGGGTGCCGGTGATGAAGGCAGCCGTATTAGCAGGGACCAGACGGAGACAGAAGTTGAAGAAAACAACTTACAGTTCTTTATTTGAACCGCAGGAACCGCAGTAAACGTGCCTTTAACAAGTAGATGGAGTGCTGAGATGTGAGTTGGAGGGAGCCTCAGGAGATAGTTCACCAGCCTGGATGTAGAGGGCAGGCTGGGAGGCAGCTGTGTCCTGGTAGGAAGCTTCAGCTTGTCCTGTAGGGCTTCAGGTATCACCTTTAAAGGTAGGATGATACCCCTTTCCTCACTACACTAACTCTAGTCTTATTCTCCACTTCAGGCAGGGGCTAGGCTCTTCCTGCACTGGTCTGGTGTGCTAGAGACTCTGAGCTACTGCTCAGCTAACTACTCTCTGCTTGCGTCCTGCAGACCCAGAGGGCCTGACTAGGACCGGTCTCTTCTCCCTTCTGGGAGAGACTGCTCTCCTCTCTCTCCTGAGAGAGACTCCTCTCTTCTCCTCTAGAACATTCCTGGCAAGGGGGTTTTATTACCTCCCTTTGGTCAGGTGGTGGCTGCTCCTCCAATTACCTCTCAGTTCACAGAGACAGGATGTAACACAGATCATTGGATACTGGACTTTTACATCATATACAGATTTAACTTCTGCCTTGCCAGGCAGGATTAACCACTGCAATTTCCCCTTTGTGATGTGGTGACATGTTATGGGGCTTATTCGCAAGCACCCACTCGCCATTGCATCGGCGAGGGTGTTGCATATCTATCTATCTATCTATCTATCTATCTATCTATCTATCTATCTCCTATCTATCTATCTATCTATCTATCTATCTATCCACCTATCTCATATCTATCTATCTATCTCCTATCTATCTATCTATCTATCTATCTATCTAATATCTATCTATCTATCTATCTATCTCCTATCTATCTCCTATCTATCTATCTATCTCATATCTATCTATCTCATATCTATCTATCTATCTATCTATCTATCTCATATCTATCTATTTATCTATCTATCTATCTATCTATCTATCTATCTATCTATCTATCTATCTCTATCGCATGTCTATTGTTCACATGTTAAATAACAATTACCAGAGAAGGTTTCTCAATAAAATAAGCCATTTGAATCAGGGAAAAGAAAATTACCGCCGTGCTAAAAAACTTGTGTTGTTGAAGATCCTGCGGTGACTGAAATTGTCCATGTAAATAGCAATCAGCTGCTTGATGACATGATTCCTTCACCGCGCCGACATCTGCAAATAAACACACGGTAAACACCGGCGCGAGAGACAAAGAAGACATCTCTGTGCCTGGGAACGTGCCATCACCTGGAAGATGGCCAGAGGTCTCATCTGTCTTCATACACAGTGCGGACAATAATCAAGAGACTTGTTAGGGGATCCACAACAAGTGGGATCCATTGTCTTCTATAAGATCCCAAGACTCTGGATAGATTCTACTGGTGCTGACAGAACAGAAGGCAGTGGAGATGCGGAAATTCTGACCTCATAAATTCACCACTAGGGGGAGCTCCCTTCATATAGTGTATACATTATACTCTATAATAGAGCAGTGTATAGGCAGCTCCTTAGCTCCCCCTAGGGGAGATTAAAAAAGGTCAAATTCTAAAATGCCCCTTGGATTTGGGTTAAGATAGAATATCAAAGCTGTCATCATTGCAAAAAATTCTCAAAAAGTGGTCTTTCTTTAGATAAGGGGGGTCTTCCCCAATGTGTCGCCTTCTAGGACCGATGTCCAAGGAAGGGAAGGGATTGGATGAGGAAGGGATTTAGGGGAAACAATTCTATATAACATAACCATCAATGTTATTCAGGTGTAAAAAGGCATCTAGACCCTTCTTGAAGCTCTCTGCTGTCCATGCTGTGACCTGCGCCTGAGCTCTCTGCTGTCCCTGCTGTGACCAGCGCCTGAGCTCTCTGCTGTCCCTGCTGTGACCAGCGCCTGAGCTCTCTGCTGTCCCTGCTGTGACCAGCGCCTGAGCTCTCTGCTGTCCCTGCTGTGACCAGCGCCTGAGCTCTCTGCTGTCCCTGCTGTGACCAGCGCCTGAGCTCTCTGCTGTCCCTGCTGTGACCAGCGCCTGAGCTCTCTGCTGTCCCTGCTGTGACCTGCGCCTGAGCTCTCTGCTGTCCCTGCTGTGACCAGCGCCTGAGCTCTCTGCTGTCCCTGCTGTGACCAGCGCCTGAGCTCTCTGCTGTCCCTGCTGTGACCAGCGCCTGAGCTCTCTGCTGTCCCTGCTGTGACCAGCGCCTGAGCTCTCTGCTGTCCCTGCTGTGACCAGCGCCTGAGCTCTCTGCTGTCCCTGCTGTGATCTGCGCCTGAGCTCTCTGCTGTCCCTGCTGTGACCAGCGCCTGAGCTCTCTGCTGTCCCTGCTGTGACCAGCGCCTGAGCTCTCTGCTGTCCCTGCTGTGACCAGCGCCTGAGCTCCGCTATTCCACAGATTGACAGTTCTCATAGTAAAGAAGCCCTGTCGCCTCTGGTGATTAAACCTTGTTTTCGCCAGACAGAGACAGTGCCCCCTCGTCGTTTGATTTGATATGTGCCCCCTCGTCCTTCTAGATATGGTTCATTCTTGTTAGGGTAAAAAAATCCATAGAGATGTAACTTCAAGAAATGAAATATTACTACTGGGATGAGGCTGTGCGAATCCATGAAAAAGTTTGATCCCGGAGATGAGTGGAGATGATGATAACCCAGCTTTTAAAGGCACTCAATAACAAACCTGCAGATATTATCTACTTGTTGGGTATGGTACTGCAACCTACTCACTGCTGTGATGTGGGGTGGTGCAGCCATGCTTTTCAATCCTGGACATCCCCTTTAAGCCAAAAGCTGGAAAGTTCTGCATTGGTTTAGTCATTACTGTTATAGTAGTAATGTGTGCACCTTATTTTTAGGATTTTATGGGGTTTGAGCTGTAGTAACACAGTACAGCCTCTAGGCAGAGAAGGGAGCAGTACTGTGAGTATGGTTCTGTGGGGCCCAGATCAGCCGATCAGTGGGGGTGTATAATGTCATAGTGTCAGACCCCCATTGATCTCATATAAATCTAATGATATACATATGCCAGTAATATCACGAACATGCAAAGCCCTGTTAAAGGCGATGTTCCAAAATCAAAAGGGTCCAACTACTGAGAACCCTACTAATTTATAGAACAGGGGTACTATGGTTATACGTTTGGCCAAACGCAACCAAGACTCGGACTTGGCTATGTCTGTTATTCCCATAGAGGCCGAAGGGGTCGGCATCCCACAAGCAGTTTTGGTAATATAGGAACGATATCATTGGTGAAACAATTAACACAGCAATTAGAAAACATTACAATTTCTGACCACAAGATGGCGGTACAGCCCACTAAAGCCATTTTAGGCTTAGGTCTACTTGAGGCCTAGTATTCTGGATGAGACCAGAACCTGCTTAATTTACCCAAATATGGCACTTGAATGTTAAAGGAAATCTACCACCAGGATAAAGAATTGTAAACCAAGCACACTGACATACTGCTGTGCGCCCCTCTCGCAGGTTCTTCTTTTCTTTTAGTTTGTTAGGACCTTGTTTTTACAATAAAAAAAGGTTTTACGAATTATGCAAATGAGCCTCAGGGGCTCCATGCTCTGTAGCTGTCAATAGAGCTTGGAGCCCCGAAGGCTCATCTGCATAATTTTTAAACCTCTTTTTCTTAAAAACAAAGGCATACAAAGCTACAAGAAGAGCAGCTTCTGCCAGTGGGGGCACACACCAGTAAATCAGTGTGCTTGGTATACAATCCTTCATCCTGGTGGTAGATTTCCTTTAACCTGCTGCAAGGTGAAATACAGGGGGTCATTTACTAAGGGCCCGATTCGTGTTTTCCCGACGTGTTACCCGAATATTTCTGATTTGCGCCGATTGTCCCTGTATTGCCCCGGGATTTTGGCGCACGCGATCGGATTGTGGCGCATCTGCGCTGGCATGCACGCGACGGAAATGGGGGGCGTGGCCAAACGATAACCTGACGGATTCGGAAAAACTGCCGCATTTTTTTAAAAAAAAGTGTTGCGGAGCTTGCACTTACCTTCATCCAGGATAGGATTGTGAACTCCAGTGCGTTCCGATGCTTTTCAGCGCAGCAGCGCCACCTGGTGGACGTTGGAGGAACTGCCTTAGTGAATCCCGGCCGGACCCGAATCCACCGCAGAGAACGCGTGGCTGGATCGCAAATGGACCGGGTAAGTAAATCTGCCTCACAGTGTCAGATGCCTGATTCTGGGATATTGCACTTCATATCTTGTTGCATTCTGCTGGAGACTGGGTGCGCATGCGCTGGACCTCTAGCACATTTGGTGAAGCCCTGGTGTAGATCCAATTCTTCACTTCACCACCAGACATAGCACACCATAGATAGTCTCTAGGTGACTAGTGTCGGTTTTTCAACAGCCCCTACTTTATATTATTGGGTGACGCAAAATCAAAGGTCAATAGGGATCATGCGGGGAGTGTAACATCCACCATCTCTCTGTCAGGGTCTCTTTACAATGTCTTTCCTATCAGATACAACTTAATCCCTACTATGACATCGGATAAACTGTTGATCGGCGAAAGTGTGACCATTAGGAGATCAGGAAAAAGTGGGTCCCAACGTTATGCCTGAAGTCTCTAGCATTCCCATAGAGTTGTATGGAGTAGCAGCGCGCCTGCGCCATCATCGTATTGTTCAGACCGGGGGAACTAGGGACCCTCTGTCTTTGGCTCTTAGGGTCCCAGTGGTCAGACCTTCAGATAAGGAAGCCCCTTTAAGAACTGCTAATGATTCGGGATAAGCCATACACCCCAGAGGTTCCCCCTGGATGGATATGAATATCCTGTGTCAGTGGAATAGGAGGATCTGCAGAGATATAAGAGGACTGAGATGTCCCGGTGTCTGCGGTGATGTATGAACCTGCATTTCCATAGCTTGTCATGGCAGCACAGAGGTCCCTAACAATGATTAATGGCGGGAGGAGAGGCGAGCCTCCGGCACGGGAGGAGCTGATTTATCTGCTCCATTTATTTATTTATTTCTATTTTTTGCAAAGTGGAGGATGACAGGCGCTCAATAACGCGCAGGTATCTCTCTGTTACGCGCCGGATCGCCGCTGCATGGCCTAATTTAATCAGCAGCTGCACGCGGCAGACACCAAGCACCGGGAGAGGGACGCCATATGTCGCACTGGACCCAATGAACGGGATGGAGAGAGAGAGAGAGAGGTACCTATTAAATTGGCTGCTGGAATCGGGGCTCCCTTAGGAGGCGCAGATGTGTGCGGGATAGGGGGTAAAATAGAATCTGGCTGCGGAGATCATCGAGCTGGAGGAGACGTATGAAATGATTGGGATGTCTCAATATGTTGGAAAAAAAGGAAGGTGCGTTAACTAGGAAAAATAGAGAATCAACGTGAAAAATATTGTTGAATTTTCATGTATCAAACGCTGGTGCTTAGTGCTAAGGTATGATGCGGCCTCCACCCCCTGGAGCTGGACGGATTTATATGGGGGCTCCGGTGGAGCACTTCCACTCCAGCGCAGGCTATAAGCAGTCAGCAGGCCTGGGGCAGTAGCTCCCCCACTGAGCGGCTGTCCAAGCCCCTCTTCAAACATATCCACAATCACTTAGCGTGTTGGTAGTATAACGGGGGAATAGGCTGCACACCAGGAAAGTTAGAGGGTGTTGGGCGCTTGCAGGTGAAGAATGAATTTGTAAAAGGTAAGTAGAATTTGGATTATTTATTAGTTAAAATTGTTTGACAACACACTTCAATACTGTATTGGTGTCTTCATCAGGTCAAAGTACTACAAAGATATAAATAATTATAATTCCTTTATTTATATAGCGCACACAGATTCCGCAGCGCTGCACAAAGCATGACAAATCAGTCCCTGTCCCCAATGGGGCTCACAATCTAATCAACCTACCAGTATGTTTTGGACTGTGGGAGGAAACCGGAGGACCCGGAAGAAACCAACGCAAACACGGAGAGAACATACAAACTCTTTGCAGATGTTGACCCTGGGACTTAACAATAATGATAATAATAATAATAATAATAATTACTCTATGTATAATAAGAACTAAAAACGAATTCATGAATAATGATTTATTGCGGAGATATAATTATTTTATGAAATATTTAATAACATATTGATGAATTATTATAGACAGTTATGATTATTATTATGTTTATGTAACTGTTGTGAATGTACACTTAGTTATTTTCATTTATCATTTGTTTCTGTTGTTATTTTAATTCAATTTTATCTATTTTTGTCATTCTTCCTATTACTGTTACGTCTAGAAGATTAGCTTGATTTTTACTTTTACTTTTATTTATATCTTTGTAGTACTTTAATATGATGAAGACGCCGGTACTAAGAGGGAGATTTATCAGGACTTGTGTACAATTCCCTCATTACGCCGCCACCACACCAAAGGGTTGTGAAGGGGGCGTGTCCAGGGGGGTGGAGTGAGCTGGTATGGGGTAGGCCTGCCCCGCTCCTATGCACTCCCTGTGCTAGTGATGAGAATTCCCGCTCTTCTTATTAGCTGGCTCATTAGGCTCCGCTCACTAAGAAGAGCCGGCTCTTCTGGCTCCTGAAAGGCTCCCTATTAAATATATAATAAATCTATAATAGGGAGCCGGAGGCTAGTCAGTCACTGGACACCACTCCACTTTTAACCTGATTTTATCGGGTTAAAGGGGGCGTGGTAAGCCGTTTAGGGGTGGGGTTTAGTGAGCCATCAGCTCACTGAGGTGAGTCGGCTCACTTCGTTCATGCTAATGAGCCGGCTCTTTGTGTCGGCTTGTTCGTGAACAACCCATTACTACCCTGTGCCGATTCAGGGCTAAATGGGAGCAGGTAATAGCACAATTCTACTCTACATAGGGTCTACCACAGAATTAGGAGACCGGAGCCTCCTGATGTATCCGGTGTGGTGAAGGGAAGGGGCTGCTGATGTATGATAAATGCCCCCCAATACTTAAAAGAATTTTTCCTCAGAAAAACAACTATCATCTCACCATTATGGGTCCCCTGCCAAAATCTCCACCTCGGGAGTAGATCAATTTTATTTCTAGTGGATTTCCACCCAAAAATGAAACATATCAATAGTTAGAAAAGTTGCCAAGGCTTCATCATTGTATTCTACTTACAGAGACATTGACAGTTTTGCTCTTGGCAGCCATTTTGAACAAAAGGACAACAGGAAGTGCAGCCATACTGGTTGTCACATTAAAAAATAGCTATATAGCAGTTGTCACGTTAAAATTTAGCTTTGTAGCAGCTAATGGTAAAACTGTGAATTTGTTCGAACTAGAAACGTGAAGTTTTGAGAATATTATTTACAGGTGACAACCAATATGGCTGCACTATTGTAAAACAAAATGGCCACCACAGAAATACAAATCGTCATACAATATCTCAGTAGGTATAAAAAATGTAAGGACGAACCTTAACCATCTGCTCTACATTGGAACTTACGTAAAAATGGACTGTTTTAATAAAAATGGTCTTCACCCTCGCAGTCCTGGCACCTTTGTCTTCCCGCTGAAGCTTTCGTTGATTGCAATAAGAAATCACCGGTAAACATCTAATAAAGGCGGCAAAAGCTAATTGTCTAGTCAAAGCATCGATAACGTAAAGTCGTAGGTTCTTAAAGTTAATGAATGTGTGAAGATGGAAGGTGGAATGTGAGGCGCCCTGGGTACACAACCTCTCTGCTCCATCACCTTCCTATGTGATTGTAATGCCAAGTAGTATTGTCATTACCGGACTCAGTCTCCCAGGCTCATCTTATCCCCCACAGATATGTCCGTAGCCTGCAGCAACTAATAGAGGGAATTTATCGCTTAGATGTTCTTACAGTTTCCATTAAAGGAGTTTAAGGACACAATATAGGAGATAAGTGACCACTAGGACTTCCAGAGACATAGAAATGGAACACAAGCAAATATGTGAGGCAGATCTCCATTTATATGTGTTATTTTAGGTAACCTACAGGCCTCTGGATGGACCCCCAGTTATTATTCCATATCCCATATATGTGGCAAGACCTCCTTTAAGTTTAATTATATCTGTCTTCATCTGTATACAATTTGCTCCCCCTGGTGGTGACTGCAGGTATCCAGAATTCAGTTATCTAAAGGGGTTGCTTCAGCTAATAGAGAGATACGAACCCTTGCCTTCGCTTACTGGTTAATCATACTGGTTGTAGTATACAAAATGGCTCCCTTGCTTAAAGGGAACCTGCCATCAGTAATTGGCCTAATAAATCAGTTTATTGTCAGGTAGCTTAACACCTTCTAGTTTTTGTATCTTTCATGGCCCAGTGTGGTGACATCATTCAGAAAATCAACTTTGAGCTGAGATGTAAATTGGTTGTATAAAGTCAGGGAGGTGGATATTTTAAACACTGAAGTCAAGCTCTCTCTTCCTCAGAAAGCCTTTAAGACTGAAATCAAGTTGGTGAGCTCTCAATTCTGACTCTTACAGTGGTCCATCTCAAAGACCACTCCTGGGGGACTATACTCCTTAATGCATGGTTCATATCCTGCTACTGCATAGTATATATCTGAAAAATATATGAAAAATGCCAAAATTGCTGTTTTGTAGTTCATCTTACCTCTCCTAAACCGGTATGAAATGTGATCACAGTTTTTGAAGCAAAATTGTACCATTGAAAATATAACCTCATCTGGCAAAAAACAAGCCCCTTCAACAAATACTGTAGTTATGGCTCTTACAATACAGTGACTCATATATACAAGCATTTTGGCGCCCCCTTGTGTTCTTTTGACCTCCTCTCTGAACGTCCCCCTGGGTTGTCTCAATGATTGTGGTCACACATGCTCAGTTGCTACCAGACGATAAGAAGCAAAGCAGCTTCTTGTAACCGCCCTTAGATGGCTGATACCAGAATATAATGGATTGCTTTAATCATTCATTCATACATCATGCAAGATATTTAGGTTAGGTCCCTTAGAGTTGTCCCCAATTAATACTAGTATGAATAGTTTATGTATGATAATGTATGTGGATGATGCGGCTTATAAATGGAGTTCTCCTTTAAGACCGGTTAAGCAATCTTCTGTTGGTTTAGTAAAATTATGTAAGATTTATGGCAGAAAAGCTGATTTTATACTAGTACTTTCCTGACGTCTGGGGAAAAGCGAAGCAGCGATGATATAGAATACATTTCCATAGGACGAGAGAGAAGGCTCCATGTCGATGCCTCCAGCTCTGCATTAATGTGGCGCCAATTATAATGAAACGGAGCAACTTCTAAAGGTAAAAAAAGCGTAAAAAACCTTCATGAGCCGAACTGCCGGGGAAGGGGAGGCCGAGTGGACAATTAAAAAGCCATTAACAAGTCCAATTCATCTCACATTGCAGGGTCCAACATAGGTGACCACAAATGGTGGACACTGCTTACTTTTGGCAAATGTATTGAAAGAAAGATCATGGGGGGTGCCCCAATTTTTCAGAACTAGGCCAGCCACCTAATACAAAGCCCAATGTCAAGCATCTTCAAGGCACCTTAACCATATTGATAGTTATGTCATTGTACGGTATTAGGCTCCAGAACTGTAGACACAACATTTCTAGAGGTTAACAAGAACTGAAGATCTAGAACATCACCGAAAATCAAGACTGTACCCACATTTCATAATTTACCAGAAACCAAGACTCCACCAGCACCATAGTCTATTAGAAACTAAGAATGAGCCAGTGTCTGAGATTATTTTAGAAACCAAGACTGCACCAGGGCCTGAGAGTACTCTAGAAACCTACACTGTCCTAGTCAGCACCTGAGACTGTTCTGAAACCAAAACTGCACCGGTGCCTGAGACTATTATAAAAACCAAGATTGTATCCGCATCTGAGACTACAAGAATCCGATACTATCCAATACTTGTCAATAAGATGTTGACAGTAACAAAGACAGCAAAAACATCAAGACTCTACCACCATCACAATATAACCTTAGGTACCAAGGATGTACAATCACCTTGCACTACTTAGAAGTTGAGTTTGCACCATCAACTCGGACTACCAGGTACCAAGACTATACAACCACCCAAGACTAATAAGAACCAAGACCATACCAGCACCTCAGGCTACCAAAAGCTGAGACTGTAAAAGCACCATAGACTACCAAGAGCCAAGACTGTACCAGCAGCTCAGACTACCAAGAACCAAGACTGTACCAGCAGCTTACAACTATCAAGAACCAAGACTGTACCAATACCTCAGGCTACCAAGAACCAAGAGTATACAGCCACCTAAGACTATACTAGGACTTTAGACTATCATAAACCAAGACTGTACAGACACCTCTGACTACTATGATTCAAAATACACCAGCACCAAAAGCTATTCAGAACCAAGTATATACCAGCAAGTCAGACTACCAGGAACCAGGACTATGCAAGCACCTCAGACTACCGAGAACCAAGACTGCACCAGCACCTCAGACTACCAAGAACCAAGACTGTACCAGCACCTCAGACTACCAAGAACCAAGACTGTATCAGTACCTCAGACTACCAAGAACCAAGACTATACCAGCACCTCAGACTACCAAGAACCAAGACTGTACCAGTACCTCAGACTACCAAGAACCAAGACTGAACCAGCACCTCAGACTACCAAGAACCAAGACTGTACCAGTACCTCAGACTACCAAGAACCAAGACTGTACCAGTACCTCAGACTACCAAGAACCAAGACTGTACCAGTACCTCAGACTACCAAGACTGTACCAGTACCTCAGACTACCAAGACTGTACCAGTAAATACCAAAAAGAACACCCAATATAAATATAAAGATTCCTAATACCACTCAAAATATCAATACCAAATAAAGTATATAGGACCAAAAATTGTAATAGATAATAAACCATACACTGTAACACCAGCTTAAATAGGACAATCGTTCAAACTTGATTAACACAAGATATGGCCATCAAAAATATTTAGTTAAAAACATACACTAAAAGGTGTGGTGGTCTACAGTATTCAAATACATATGCAAACATTTTGCACTAGACAAGTAGACAGGATCAAAGTAAACAATTTTGGAAACGAGCAGTCACATTACCCACCCGGGCGTTGCATAATACCAAAATTCCAAAGGCAATAATGGACCACCACCACAGCACCCCGACGTAGGTTTTGCCGTCGCTTCCTACAGGTGGTGTGATTGTACCAGCACCTCAGACTACCAAGAACCAGGACTGTACCAGCACCTCAGACTACCAAGAATTAAGACTATACCAGCAACTCAGACTACCAAGAACCAAGACTATACCAGCACCTCAGACTACCAAGAACCAAGACTGTACCAGCACCTCAGACTACCAAGAACTAAGACTGTACCAGCACCTCAGACTACCAAGGACCAAGACTATACCAGCACCTCAGACTACTAAGCTCCAAGACTATACCACCACTTCAGACCACTAAGATTCAAGACTATACCACCACCTCAGACCACTAAGATCCAAGACTATACCACCACCTCAGACCACTAAGATCCAAGACTATACCACCACCTCCGACTTCTAAGATTCAAGACTACACCACCACCTCAGACTACCAAGAACGAAGACTGTACCAGCACCTCAGACTACCAAGAACTAAGACTGTACCAGCACCTCAGACTACCAAGGACCAAGACTATACCACCACCTTAGACTATCAAGAACCAAGACTATACCAGCACCTCAGACTACTAAGCTCCAAGACTATACCACCACTTCAGACCACTAAGATTCAAGACTATACCACCACCTCAGACCACTAAGATCCAAGACTATACCACCACCTCAGACTACTAAGATCTTAGACTATACCACCACCTCAGACCACTAAGATCCAAGACTATACCACCACCTCAGACCACTAAGTTCCAAGATTATACCACCACCTCCGACTTCTAAGATTCAAGACTATACCACCACCTCAGACCACTAAGATCCTAGACTATACCACCACCTCAGACCACTAAGATCCAAGACTATACCAGCACCTCAGACCACTAAGATCCTAGACTATACCACCACCTCAGACCACTAAGATCCTAGACTATACCACCACCTCAGACTACTAAGATCCAAGACTATACCACCACCTCAGACCACTAAGATCCAAGACTATACCACCACCTCAGACCACTAAGATCCAAGACTATACCACCACCTCAGACCACTAAGATCCAAGACTATACCACCACCTCAGACCACTAAGATCCAAGACTATACCACCACCTCAGACCACTAAGATCCAAGACTATACCACCACCTCAGACCACTAAGATCCTAGACTATACCAGCACCTCAGACCACTAAGATCCAAGACTATACCACCACCTCAGACCACTAAGATCCAAGACTATACCACCACCTCAGACCACTAAGATCCAAGACTATACCACCACCTCAGACCACTAAGAACCCACCAGCGCTCTAAAAACCAAGATTGTACCAGTGGCTTAGAATTAACTTGAACCTAAGAATTTATCAGCAACTCAAACTTTCCACAATCCAACACCACAGACTAAGGAATGGGAAGATGATGAGAATCAGATGATGGAAGGTTTGCAGATGATGTCCAACCACTCACCACCGCGTAGCAGCACCACGTCTCAGGTGGCCTCCTCGTTGCCCACTCTACAGACTCTTGTTGATCCTTTAATATAGACTTGGCAGTGAAGATCCTCCACATGGGAAATAAAAGAGGCATATTAAGCTCTTTCATTATGCAGAGTTTCATAGTACGGCAGTTCTGCCTCTATATTCATGAACCAGAGAGCTCAGGATGATCATAAGCTCGCTCTCTAAAGCCTCTAAAGATTCATAAATGGGTCATGAGAAGTGAGTAATAAGCTGTGACACGCGGCAGCCATATTTCCTCATTCTTAGCTCATAGCGCCAGTATCTACTGGTAAGAGGCTCGGAGAGTGTTGCATGCTGGGGGATTTCCGTGCCGCACTCTGAATCTCTGGCATATTATGCTCCATAATAGAATAACTTGTGTTTTCCTGGGAACAATGGAACGCTTACATCTGTATCTATTACAGAATTAATTTTTAAATGCCGGTAAAAGCTGAATTTCCCTTGGGCGGCAGAACACATTATTTGTGGAGGAGAGAGATGGGGCGAGGACTGGTTACAGTGGAGCGTTATGCCATGCTGTCAGGCCCAATCACTGGAAACAGACCGGTTCTGCCGCTGGTTACTGAGGTCTTGCATTTAGAGGCCACGCTGAGTGCTGTAGTTTTTCCACTTACTGCTCATGTAACAATCTCCGAACATCTCCAGCCTCATTGAACAATTGCGGTTCTAAAATCTGGAACGAGGAGACCTAGAAAGAAACATATATCAGGAAGGGTAAATCAATGTAAACCTGATCTACAATAAAAAGAAAACTTATTTTGACATAAAAAAAAAATCTCCTTCCGTTTTGTGTTTACAGCTCCTATGCAGGGCTATGTATCTGCATGGTTACAGACTACAAACTTAGCCTAGTGTTCCGCTTTCCACCTGTCACTTTATCATCGTACACTAAGTAGAAAGAGAAGACCGATGACGATGACTACGGCTCAGACTACACAGGGTTTGTCTGTAGTCTGTTACCATGGCTACAATTATAGGAGCTAAAGAGGAGCTACAGAGACAAAACGGTAGGATAATTTTAGGATAGGATATTTTTATGAGTGTCTTGTTGTTTTGGTTCATAGAGGGCAGTTTTTGATGGAGAACATCCCTATATTATATTCATATACCCCAATAAGTTATATAGATTTAGGTTGGTTGGTGCTATATACTAGGGGCGTGGGCAATATATCACAGCTTGTATACTAAAAAATGATCGTACAAATCTAGATTTAGTTTAGTGCCAGGGGGTGGAAGCGGGAAGCACATATAGCCAGACCCCTTACTCAGGGACGTAACTGGAGGGGGTCCAGAGGTTGCGGTCGCAACCGGGCCCAGGAGGTTTAGGGGGCCGATAAGGTGTCACTTTCCAATATGAGAAGACTAGAACTGTGCACCATACATTATAGTCAGGGGCCTGGCACAGACTTTGCACTGGGGCCCATCAGCTTCTAGTTACGCCACTGCCCTTACTGTCCCTTCATCAGTTACAATGACTTAGGTGGAATCATTGCCCCAAAATAAGGGCACCTAAAAATGTTCTTAGTGAGATGAACGACTCAAGACCTTCCCATAATGCAACAGCTTATGTCGTCTTGTATCCTGGTGGTAAAGACTAATAGAGGGAACTTGTTTTGGACACTGAACAAGAAGGGGGTGCAGGAAGTTTTCATTAAAATGTAAAAAAGTGACTTCTGTAATCCACGAGGAGACTTTGTGGAAACTTCTCGAAGACTTCATATATTGAGTCATTGGTCCCTTGTGAGGCATTATACCCCGGCGCCTATTACATCACTTAGTCCTTTAATGGCGGAGTTTATTGGCTTTCTACTGTTTGTATTAGAGGAAACCAGACGCTCGGTGTGTACTGTATGTCTTCTATATGTCACGTCTCGGGACGCAACTCTTTTCAAACTCTACAAAATGTCCATAATCCATGTTATCTAGCACAGGAATGCACACTATAGCGTCTAACGTGTCACATTATTGACTATACAAGAGATTGTACAAGGGAAAAAAAAACATATCTGATCAGGGTCGGCTCCAGGTGTCAGTAGGCCCCATGGCGACAGAGCCTCAGTGGGCCCCTTTGCAGTAATCTCATGTGGTGGCATTAAAAATTCATAAACTAAAACAGTCTCCTGTTCAATAATATATTCCCTAGTTTATCATCCCATACAGCCCCCTCATGGTTATTTTATATAAAGCCCCCCTCACACCCATGGATTTTTTAGATACAGCCCCTCTCACCGCCAAGGATTACTTATGTACAGCCTTATGTGGGCCTCCCCCCCCAGGAGCCCTGGGCCCCGACTCTTGCCTGAATTTGCCCAGTGCTGACTCCTTCCCTGTATCTGATCCCCCAGCAAGTAATGATCCCCCAGCAAGCCTATCTTTTAAGCTATGTTAAGAACATGGCTGCCATCTTGAAAGCCACCATATTGGAACAAGGGCAAGTGGATTGAGTTTGTGTATCAGATCAAAAAAGATCAGAATTGTCTCAGATATCGATCGTCACAATCGGATCTGTAGGATTTCTTTTGGTTCAAAAATGATTAACGTAGACATTCTTTAGAGATTCTCATGGTGGTTCATAACTATTGGATGAACACTCTAGTTGCGCCCCTGACTGTAGTCACAGGGTGCCGATGGGTGGCATAGTGGGCGATCTCCCTCTCCACCCGCTCAGACAATGGGGCAGATTTACTTACCCAGTCCTGTCGCGATCCTGCGGTGCGTTGTCACGTGACGTGGATTCGGGTCCGGCGCGATTCACTAACATCGTGCGTCCGAGTTCCTCCCTGTGTCGCTGTTGCGCCAAGGTCCGCTGGAGTTCACCTTCTTCTTCCCGGTGCATGCGAATTCTTGATCTTGCGACACAAACCTTTTTTAAATTCCGCGGTTTGTCCGAATCCGTCGGGTTGTCCGACGGCCATGCCCCCCCCATTTCTGTCTCGTGCAAGCCGGTGCCGATGCACCAAAATCCGATCGCATGCGCCAAAATCCCGGGGCAATTCGGCGCAAAATGAAAATATTCAGGAACCCCGACGAAAGTGTGGCGTTCGGACCCTCAGTAAATGAGCCCCAATGTGGTCCATGTTTGACCGCGTTGTCTAAGGGGATTAACACTCCGGATCAGAGCTTTTCCGATCCTCTGTGTAAGTGCTAGGGCTGGACTGTGATAACAAAGCCGAGCCCCGGCACCAGCAGGACCCGGTGTCCTGCAAACTTCTACTGAAGCCGGGCCATAGAAAGACGTTTGCGTCAGAAGAAGAACCACCGAATCAAGATTAAGGAGTTTAACTTCTGTCTTCCCCAGGGACAACACGTGGCATAGCAGTGCGTCACAGGGATCCAATAGTTATGAATCCACATGGGAATCCATGAAGACCCTATGGTTTTGATAACTTGGCACCAGTGGCGTAACTAGAAGCTGATGGGCCCCAGTGCAAAGTCTGTGCCGGGTCCCGACTATAATGTATGGCTTATAGTATTAGTCTTCTCATATGGGAAACTGACACCATAAGGGCCCCATATACCTCTTGGGCCCAGGTTCGATCGCAACCTCTGCACCCCCTCAAGTTATGCCCCTGCTTGGCCCTGCTGCTGATATTGAACCCTTGGCACTAACCAGCTTCCTCTCTCGTGTTTTTATAATTCAGATTCTCCGGCAAATGTAACTTTCCTCGATTTTGGATTATACATGAACCTTTTCTGAAAGAGATCAGATCAGACTACACGTAGATGAAATTGTAGTCTGGTACCTTGAACACAAAGACCTACGCAGGAGCTGCAGACACAAAAACTGAATTTTTGTCAAAAATAATTCCACGTTTCCCTTTCTACATTTAAAAAAAAAGCTCAATAATAAACATCTACTTCTCCCGACGAGCCCTAGAACATTCTGTTTGTATAACTTGGTAAAACCAGAAATTCCCCCCCCAATGATTAGAATCCGATTTCCAATTGACTTGCGTTGGCTCGGAGGTTCGCAGGGTTAATGTTCTCTCGTCTTATGAGGACTTGTCGACTCCTTGCATTCGCTTTCTCTCGGCTCTTTCTGTTCTCCGGCATTTCTCAAACTGCAAATAAATCAAGTCGAAGAAAACATTGACTAAGTCAGAGCAATTCATCTGCTCATGTGTGTAGACTGGAAACAAATAGAAAAAGCGCTAAAAAAAAAAACAACAGCAGCAGAAGCGGTGACAACTTCAAATGGAAAATAATCCCCCGTTTCCTGGAAAATCCTAAATTAACATTTTTCACAACTTTCTCCAAGACAGAAAATTTTCGCAGCTCCCCCTCCTCCGCTTCAGGCACCTCACCTCCCCCCACCCCCAACTTATCAAGCATCTGGCTATGAATAGGTTATCTGTGTGTGGCGGTATGAAGACTCCAGATCAAGAGGGAGACAGGGACAATCTTCCCAAATGTTACATTGGGGCTCATTTACTTACCCGGTCCTGCTGCGATCCAGCGGTGCGTTGTCCGATGTTGATTCGGAGCTTGCCGGGATTCACTAAGGTCCGTGCGCCCGATGTCCACCAGTTGTCGCTGCTGCGCCGAGGTCTGCTGGAGTTCACCTTCTTCTTCCCGGTGCATGTAAGTGCTTGGGCTTGCGACAAAATTTGTTTTTTAAAATACCACGGTTCTTCCAAATCCGTCGGGTTGTCCGACGGCCACGGCCCCCGATTTCTGTCGCGTGAAAGCCAAAATCCGAACGCGTGCGCCAAAATCCAGGGCGGAATTCGGCGCAAAATGGAAAAATTCAGGAAAACCGACGAAAGTGCGGCCGCAGAGCCCTTAGTAAATGAGTCGCATGGTCTTCTACTCCCCCTCCTCCTCATCTATTAGCCAGTAGGACCCAGCACATTTGTTCATCACACGTGTAGCCCATTGATTTTAATGAAATGGTGTAATACTTGATTTTGCCTGCGGGGGCAGTGTAGGGAGATAGGGGACTGATCAGTAATAGATCCGGCAGCATTACTTATAGTAAATGGGTCTTTTGTAGTAATTTGTTTGGATTGGGTACATTTCCCTACTGGGGGTTGAAATTCTAGGAAACCTGAATTCCTGCTGAAGCCCCCATAGGTCACTAAAAAAAATGGCGGACTCTTTTTATAAAGGGGAGTGAGCGGCTTTAGAGGTCATTGGAAGTCTATGATATTTTTTGAATAGGTTATTGGGGTCTAAGCTATAGCTTAGCTCCAACTCCTAGGGGGAGTAAGTTCTACCTAGTATTCGGTATGAGGTAGGTGCACCTCAAAGGGCTTGTTCCCTGGTTCCTGCGTAGCTCCGGTGCTTTTTGGTTCTCTGGCCTTGCGTCTGACTGGAAGATCTGGAGGAGCATGGAACCTGGTTCTTGAGAGAGAGAGAAACCTCCTCAGATATGGGATGTCCATTCCATTTCCTGGGGACTTCACTTCCTCTGTTGTCCCTAGGCCCGTGGAGACTCCTCATTGGATGAAGTGGGTCCCGTGACCCTGGAAACTTCCAGTCGAGTCCTAAAGGAGCATCATGGTATCTTTGGTTGTGTAAGTTGTGTACCATATTTTTCCATATTCACGAAAAACCCCAAGAGTTGGCCACTTTACCTCATGTTTTTGTAACATGTGTGTAAGTGTGTGTGGTGGGGGCAGGATATGAGGTAATTACTAATATACATCTATTACTAGTTCTATTCCGCTTTCTGTCTTTTACCTCATCAGCCAGAGATTCCTGACCGGAAAATGGCGGCAGATGGAAGGTCATGTGATCTCTAACTGTCCATGAGCAATCGCCCTGCCAGGACCTTATGAAAGTATTCATGAATATATACGATCAAAGCCCTGGCAGGGCGATTGCTCATGGACAGTTAGAGATCACATGACCCTCCATTTTATGCTGATGAGGTAAAAGACAGGAGGCTTCACTTTACATATCAAGAAAGCAGAGCAGAACTATAAGGCCGGTTCCACACTTGTGAGTGTGATGCGCTGAATTCACATCACACTCGCAATGCATGCTGCCCGGTTCGCATGGCCCGAACGCTGCGAACCGGAACCAAACTCAGCATGTCAGTTCACTCCCGGTTCGCAGCGTTCGGGCCGTGCGATCTAAGCAGCATGCGTTGCGAGTTTGATGCGCGTTCATCGCATCACACTCGCAAGTGTAGAAGGGGCCTTAATAGATGTATATTGGTAAATTACCTCATATCCTGCTCCCTTCTTCCCTCACACTTACACAAATTACAAAAACGTGAGGTAAAGTAGGTAACTGCTGTGAATATGGAAGTGGTGAGACAAAAAAAAAGGTACACTTACACGTGAGGTAAAGTGGTCAACCCCTTTAAGTGTTTGAACTGGGTTACATGAGCTAAGCTGCAGTACCAGGCACAGCCAGACTTATATGGTTGTCACTGTATGGTCCTTACTCACTGGGTCCGCAATGCTCCGGCTCCTAAGCGTAGGCCGTCGATGGCGCACCCCTTTAAGATAAATTCCTCCCCGTGACAGGTTCTCTGTAAATATACGAGGACAAATATCCTTTGTGTCCTGAAGGCCTGGAGCTATTTATCATAAAAGGCGCACAGGTCCCTCATTAATTATGGCGTTATGTCCGTATCTTTTATCAATACTGCAAAATGCGGGGCAGTAAATCTGCGGGTAGCGTCCGGGCCTCCATCTATGGCGTCTTCTTAGCGGGAGCAGGTAATAATGAAGAAATCCCCGCTGTATTCCTCTAATATGTATCAGGAGCCGCTCTCCATCAGTTTTATGGGGTTCTGTCATATACACAGATCTCCTCTTAATGTACACTATCTCCCGCCGCTATATGGCGGCACATAAAACTTCCCATAAAACCCGCAGTCACAGCCGCCTTCCTATCCCCGTTCCTGGAAGTCGCCAGTCTTGGAGGTTGGCACGGCTGCCATCTACTGAATTAGCTTCAGATTAATCAGACGTTTCCTCGTCTACCCCTCCGGGAGGGACGAGGCACAGAGATCCTTCCTTAAACATAAAATCTTAAGCAGCGTACTGTACTGTGATCCGAGAATCACTTACTTCCGTCTTAAAACAGCGCCACCCTTGTCTACAGGTCGTATTTGGTATTGCAGTTTAGTTTTATTCATTGAAATGAACTGAAATGCACTACCAGGCACCACCTGAATAGTGGGGTGGCGCTGTTACAGCTGTAAAGCTTTTACAGACACAATGGGGGTCATTTACTAAGGGCCCGATTCGCGTTTTCTCGATTTGCGCCGATTTTCCCTGAAATGACCTGGGATTTTGGCGCACGCGATCGGATTTTGCCGCATCGGCGCCAATGAGGCAGATTTACTTATCCAGTCCATTCGCGATCCAGCGGCGCGTTCTCTGCGGAGGATTCGGGTCCGTCCTACGCTGGGTGCAGCATCGGCGCCAATGAGGCAGATTTACTTACCCAGTCCATTCGCGATCCAGCGGCGCGTTCTCTGCAGAGGATTCGGGTCCGTCCTACGCTGGGTGCAGCATCGGCGCCAATGAGGCAGATTTACTTACCCAGTCCATTCGCGATCCAGCGGCGCGTTCTCTGCGGAGGATTCGGGTCCGTCCTACGCTGGGTGCAGGTAAGCGCCTGTCAAGCAACACTTTTTTAAAAAAAAAATGCACGGTTTTTCCAAATCCGTCGGGTTTTTTACGGCCACGCCCCCCGATTTCCGTCGCGTGCATGCCGGCGCCGATGCGCCACAATCCGATCGTGTGCGCTAAAATCCCAGGGCAATTCAGGGAAAATCGGTGCAAATCGGAAATATTCGGATAACCCGTCGGAAAAACGCGATTCGGGCCCTTAGTAAATGACCCCCCTAGGGGCAGATCTACAAATATAGAAACCCAAGTGATTGCGTTGGGTATTAGAGATCAAGGTGGGCCCCGTTCCGACAATCTCACGATTTTGGGCTATGCCAGTCAAAGTGAAGATACTTATTACAGGGTCCACATTGTTTAGGGCCCCAAATAAACCAAATATTTTTCATGCACCAGAAAAACCAATCTCTCCGTGTTTGCGTGGGTTTCCTCTGGGTCCTCCGGTTTCCTCCGACACTCCAAAAAACATACTGGTAGGTTGATTAGATTGTGAGCCCCATTGGGCACAGGGACCAATTTGCCATGCTTTGTGCAGCGCCGCATAATCTGTGTGCACCATATATAAATAAAGAATTATTATTAATTTAATCCCTTAGAGATGAAAGCTGTGATTTTTCAGATGCTTTTTTTTTTCTTTTTTTACAGAAACAGCGCCACCTCTGTCTACAGGTTGTGTCCGGAATTGCAGCTCAGCTGAATTAAAATGAATGGAGCTGAACTGCAATACCATGCACAGCCATGCAAGAATGTGGCACTGTTTCTACTATGTTTTCCTTGTTCTTGACCACTTCTACGTAACGCCCAGCGCTGTGGTCGGCTGCCCGCTCTGCCGTCCATATACATAAGTGTGCCGCGTCTGATTTTCCTTCCAGAATCTTCTGTTTTTCCGACTTTCTCATCTCTTTTTTTTCCCCTGATTACATTCCTGGGAATTGAAATATGCATGAGCGAGCGCCGGAGCTGTGCGGAGACTGTGTGCACATTTATTAGGGGAATCACAGACCCTCCTGTACAGATTTTACTGGCTGAGGACGGGTATCCGGGCTCCGATGTGACCATGTGACAGACGCCGGCCGGGGGGGGGGGGGGGCTGTGACATTTTCTAATTTCAATGCAAACCGAGAAACCGAGTCACATAAAATCCTCGGCCACGGAACATGAGATCTGCATTTCTGTAGCAAAGACGGCAACATCACGACTCATAGGAGAGATTATATACCTATAGATTACTAGCCCCTATAGGGTTAAGTCCTAGATGATAATGTATTGTTATGATATGCGGCTGGCAGTATACACCCCCATTGTCACATATAGTCTCCCCATAAGTGACAGCCATAGTGCCCCAATAGGCGACCACCATAGTGTCCCCCAACGACAATATTCCCATAAGTAACAGCCACACTGCCCCCGTAAATATCCACAGTATCCCCATAGGTAACAGCAATGGTTTACTGCCATAGTATTACCATATGTACATTACCTGTATAGGAGACCACCACAGTGCCTCAATGGGTGCTAGCAATAGTGCCCCCATGGGTGACAGCTGCACTACAGAGCAACTTGAGGGTCTTTCAGTGTCCCGTTCTGCCGTTCTCAACCCCAGTTGCCATAAATATCTATTGACACCCTAAAATTGCATGGGTGATAGCAATAGTGCCCTTATAGATAATACCAGTAGTGCCCACATAGATGACCGCCGCATTTTTACTATAGGTGATAACCATAGTGCCCCCATAGATAACAGCCACAGTATCCCCATAGTTAACAGCCACAGTATCCCCATGGGTAACTGAAATAGTGCCCCCATAGGTGATAGCCATAGCGCCCCATAGGTGGCAACCACAGTGTCCCCATAGGTAACTGAAATAGTGCCCCCATAGGTGACAACCATAGTGCCCCATAGGTGACAGCCACAATATCCCCATAGGTAACTGAAATAGTGCCCCCATAGGTGGTAACCATAGTGCCCCATAGGTGACAGCCACAATATCCCCATTTGTAACTGAAATAGTGCCCCCATAGTTGATAGCCATAGTGACCCCTAGGCGGCAGCCACAGTGTCCCCATAGGTAATTGAAACAGTGTCCCCATAGTTAACAGCCACAGTATCACCATAGGTAACTGAAAAAGTGCCCCCTTGGGTGGTAACCATAGTGCCCCATAGGTTACAGCCACAGTGCCTCCATGGGTAATAGCAAAAGCTAAGTGGACCTTTCATTGTCTAGCTCTGCCGATCTCACCCCCTCTTAGATGTTGCAGTTGCTATAGACCGAAGCATCTAAGTGGTTTACACTGTGAATCATAATCTTCTCTCTGCTCAATTCCTGACAACTGGGTCCAGAAAACTGGTTGATTTTTTGGGCGTGGAACCATTAGCCCCTCTCCTTATCATGAGAACATGGGACTTGTGTAGTCCTCAATGGAATGCTGATCGCACATGCGCTGGACTTGTCATCTCTGCTTGGTATCTCTAGTAGTCCCATAGAAGGGAATAGAATGCTCCATTTATTCAGAGGTAGAAGGGACCCCCCATTCTTGTGGACAACTTGAAATAACCAAAATTATGGGCATACTTTTTAACGTAAAAAATACGTTCTGAAGAATATTTTTAGTAACTTTTTGAATGAAAGTCAGGAAGAAAGCAGGAGCAAAGGATCCTGCTAAGTATCCTATAGGTAGCCCCCTAGTTCCCAAATTCATCAAAGGTAGAGGTGGCTTTGTGCAAAGACCTTCTTTCTATTTTTCCACGGGTGCAGCTTGTGCCGAAAATAGAGCGACAAAACCGACTTCGGAATTGGCCCGGAGACCTTCTAAAAGGGGTTTCTTTCCTGGAGACATTTTTTTGAACGGAAAGGTGTGCAAAGGCTACCCCATGATCCTCCAACATGCCGGTACGCCTCCGTCGGTGGTGGGGGCGACGATCATGACCCACTCTACGTGCTTCAAAAGCAGCTGACATCCTAAAGCTTTTAGCCGCTCCGTCTCGATGATCTCTCTTGAAAGCTTCAGTCTAGAGCGCGCACATCTAAGCCGAGCCTTATAAAATATAAATGGAGAAAGCCGCGATTCACCCTGACAGAGATGGCTCCTCCGAAAAAACACACACAGAAGATGTTTGTGTGGGCAAAAACGACATCCTCGTCTCATCCACCTTTGTAGCCTTCACCTCCACCAACATCGCACATCACAACGAGACCGAGGTCACCGAAGAGGACGGGGAAACGACTTCACACTCAATTAGGAAGGGGTCAAAGTAATGTACCAGGACTCCATAAAACAGGATCAACCCCCCCCCCCCAGAAATCTGTCACTCAGCGAAATACTGAAATATCCGCTGGTTTTATGAGGATCAATATTTCCTGAAGATCATAGCTGCCGTCCCGAAAGAGCTATTGACAATGCAATAAGGGGAGTCATGTGGTCGCGTAATCTCATTTACAAGGTTTCTGAGAATGTAGTTCATAATGTAATATATATTTAACAGCCGCACCGTCCGTAGCCTGGAGTCTTCTCATATCTTAGGAGCGGAGTTGGCAGCCATTGTAAATATCCTTTATCGACTCCAGAGATAGAAACAAGGACGTGCGCCAACATCAACCACCATGGATCCTTCCCTAAAAGTGAATTTCCACTTTTGTTGTTGTGGTGATTCATTTCTTTAATATAGTTACATAGAGTTTATATTCCTGTTTTTTTTTTTCCTACTCCTCAGCTAAAACAGCTAAAATTAAATTCTGACTACATGAAGCCACCACCTCCTCATCTTGATACCGTTTCTGCGTTGAATTCTTGGAATAAGGAGACTGTAAGTTTGATGTTCTACATCTTGTCTCCACGTGTGATTCCTGGCTGCCGCTAACATCATGGGCCTCCCCTCTACTATCTATCATGGAATCCCTATCACACGCATACACCGGGAGTGCCCCAGGGGAAAACCTTCTTTTATATTGCGGCCTTCCTCTCTTTTTGAACCCCCTTTCTGGCCCTGACCTGTTCCACCAGGCGACCGCGACCAGTGTAGTGCTAGGCCGTTCCCAAGCCATTAAGGCAGGCGCCGGTGGGAGAACGTTGCATATACAGGCGGTCCCCTACTTAAGAACACCCGACTTACAGACAACCCCTAGTTACAAACGGACCTCTGGATGTTGGTAATTTCCTGTACTTTAGCCCTAGGTTACAATAATCAGCTATAACAGTTATCACAGGCGTCTGTAAGGAAGATTTATTGTTACTCCTGGTTCTTATGACAACCCAACATTTTTAATATCCAATTGTCAGAGAGACCAAAAAAAAAATTGTCATGGGTTACTATAATAAACTATACAGTTCCGACTTACACAAAAATTCAACTTAAGAACAAACCAACTGCCTGTATACCTCTATTAAAAGTTCTGCTCCACTTTCTTGATGTCATGCGAAACCTCCTAACCTCATCAGCAAGACCTGTTCATAAAATGGTTGCAAATGGAGGGTCATGTGATCTCTATCTGTCGTTGAACAACCACAAATACTTTCATAAGGTCACAGATCACATGACCCTCTATCTGCGGCCATTTTATGGTCAGGAATCTCTGGCTGATGAGGTAAAAGACCGGAGGCTTCTCTTTACATATCAGGAAAGCGGAGCAGAACTAGTAATAGATGTATATTGGTAACTTACCTCATATCCTGCCCCCTGTACTCACTCACACTCATTACGAAAAAGATGAGGTAAAGTGGCCAACCCCTTTAAGCAGTATTAATAGTAGCCTTAGGAAGGGAAAGAGGTAAAAGGCTAAAGCCACTCTGTCAAAAGAAGATTGTATAAGATGACATCTGCTCTGAGGCCGCGTTCGCTTCCCCGCGGCGGGGATCTTAGCTTTGTATAGCGCTGATCCCGATAGATGCGTAAATCACAGCAGCACTTAAATACCTAAAAGGCAATTCACCTTGTATAAACTCCACAGCAGCAAGTAACTCGCAACATCCGTCATACGATAAAGACGATCCGTGCTTTAGCTACGTCCACGTGACACATCTCGCAACGTCTGTATAGTTGTATGTCGGAGGGAAGGAGGCCGGGGTCAGGTGACACCGCGGATAAAATGCCATTTTATCACATCGGCTTTGGATCTCTCTGTCTCCTTCGCTGGAGATGTCTTGGGTCGGGCCAATCGTGCGTCGGCGCCGCGTTGTTTCAGGACGGTTCCCTGTCATTTTTCACTTGAAATCTAATCACAGACAGTCTGGAGAGATGCATCATCAAGAGCGGCTATTATAGGACTCTGTGTCACCGGCGGCCTCTATACTCATTACTTGTGTTGGCGGCCGGCGAGGGTTTTTAGAGCTTTACAGCGGTTTGAAGATGCTTTATGGTTATTTTGTGGCGGCGAGATAAATATCATTTTCTGCAAAACAAAAACACACAGAGGTCGTGATTAAATATGGAGGGAGATGGCGCCGGCCGAGCCCTTAACAAAGATCATTTCACGGGCAATTATGGGGGCGGTCATTTTCCCCCCTCGTTGCGTAGATATTAACTCCTGCGGTCTTTACTGCGGTAGACGGGTGAGACATTTTCACCCCTCCCCGTCCGTTATCAAGTCATTCCTGTACATGCGGGCGCTGTTATGGCTCAGTGATGGTGCAGGTTGGGTCCAAACCATGACAAGGGGCTGCCATCTTTATTATGTAACTGACATCCCGATCCATGACACGGTCAAGGTCGATGTGTGACTCACAACCCTGTCCTGTAACCAGTTAAAGGGGTTCATTATTGAATTAAAGGGCTCAATCTGATCTTAGAGGGTCCATATACAAGGATCCCCTGCAATCGTCAGCAGGGTCGGCTCCAGGTTTCAGTAGGCCACTGGGCGACAGAGCCTCAGTGGGCCCTTTTGCAGTGAACTCACATAGCGGCATTAAAAATTCAGAAAACAGTCTCCTGTTCCCTAAAATATTCCCTAGTTTATCATCCCAAACAGCCCCCTCATGGTTATTTTATATAAAGTCCCACTCACACCCTATGGATTTATTGGATACAGCCCCCTTATCTCCTGTGGATTCATTGGATTCAGCCTCCCTCACCCTCATGGATTTTTTTTATGTACAGTCTTATGTGGGCCCCCCAGCAGCACTGGGCCCCGGCACTTGCCCAGGTATGCCCAGTGCTGGCACCGGGCTTGATCGTCAGAATGGAGAAGTGTAAGTCCCCCTCGGCTGCCTTAAGTTATCCTCGATGTCTGATCCTTGGCGTCTTGGAGCCTATGAATCTATTGAGAGAATGACCACCCATTGGATAGGGAATAAATGTTGTTTATGGTAAAACCCCTTTAAAGAGGACTAATTTACATTCATGAATAGGTCTTGTCCCACTGATTCTGGTATAACCCACATCTGTTCTGTTTCCCCCACAATTCCAGAGCAATCAATGTCAAAATGTTCAACTCTCGACAGATAGATGGTGCCAAGCTAAGGACCACCTGCCTGACAGAAGAGAGCCTATTTGCATAGTTTCAGGAGCTGATACAGTAATTAGACTACTAGAGATGATCTGACCTGAACCACAGTGTTCGGGTCCATGCCAAACATTGCGGGTTCGGGTCCTCAAAACTTTCAAGTTTTGACTTCTGAGGAAACCCCCAGCCGGTAACTGTCATTAGTGGTTGGTTCAGGATCAGGTGCCCGAACCAAACCCTAACCCTGTTAGGTCCCTACTCTCTACTGTCAGGTGGGTGGCCCTGGACTGGAACAGACATCTTAGCTCCACCCTTCTGACTCGAGATTGTTGAAACTAATAACATGAAATATTATGGAATGCCGGCGGTTCGAGAGACAATTCTGACTATTCCGGAATCACGGAATCAGGGATGTTGCAGATTGTAGTCTGTTCAAGTGCACTGGGGGCGTGTCCTCACACTGCTGTGCCCTTAGCTCCCTGTATGAAACTGCTCCAAAATGTTTTTAACCCTTTGATAAATGGCAAACCAGCACCAGGGCTGCTCATGATCTATGTATATTTCAAGGCCCTGTCAAGTTTCTTGATGAAATGCTGTATTTTTGGGTGTTTTTTTTTTTTCTGGATATTTTCCATTTACTCAGCTGAATTGCAATCTTGGCGCGTCCACCTACATAGCGAGCGACTAAAACTCGTGTTTTTCAAGGCACTTAAGAAGAAGTGGAAACTGTGTGGCTGGGGGGGCTTAAGCTGGTACAGGCCACTTCATGCTGAATAAATGAGGGTCTGAGCCAGATCCTGGCGCTCGTGAAATTCTTAATGGTAGATGGTGGAGGGAAGGAAGAAAAGAGCGAGGCGTCCGCTGCCGAGAAGCCGTTCATACTGACTATTAGGATTTAGCGGCTTATACCGGGATACCGCTTCTCACTGCCGCCTCAAATATGTTATTTGCGCAGAAGGGTATAAAGGGCGAGCGTCTTAGATTTAACCTGGGATTACATTATCATAGCCGGGAGACTAAGGCCCCATCCCCATATTTATGGAACATATCCAAGACTACTATAGGCTTTTTTCGAGCTCTATACAGGCTGCCCCCTACTTAAAGGGAACCTACAACCACGATTCTACCTATAAAGGTAGATTGGGTGGTAGGTGGATGTATGGGATATGAGGATAGACCTTTTTAGAGCTAATCCTCACGTCCCTGCTATCTTTTAGAAATCTTTATTACCCTAACATGTAAATTCTGTTAAGCGGCTACTGGGGCGTGGAGTAGCCGGACGTGAGGCTACATGTCGTGGCTACTCCACGCCCCAGAAACCTCTTTACTCCTCCTGAGATCTTTGGTGCGCAGCTCCTCGTAGCTGCACGCCCATGTGCGAGATGCCGGCGTTCTGCGCATGCACGGCCACTGCTCCGAAGCCAGAGCTACTGCACGTGCGCAGAACTCCGGCTTCTTGGACGAGGGCGTAACTGCGCGCCGAAGATCTCAGGGTAGGAGTAGTAAGGAGGCTTGTGTCCGGCTACTCCACGTCCACTGGACGTACAGCAATGTAAGTCCAGCTACAATGGAATATAAATCCATTAATCACAGTCCTGCTGCTACTAACAGCACACACAAAGTTATGCTTACCCATATCTCCAGGTACAATACCTAACACTACCAGCAGTCCAAATAGTTAAATCTGCTAAGTGGATGTCTTACTATTTCCTAGTGGGAGAGTTGGAAGGAATACACGTCTGCCCGCTCAGACTACAAAGACTACAGACTGTTTGTAGTCTGTAGCCATGGAGACATATAACTGTGCATAGGAACTGCAAACACAAAACAGTAGATCCAGTGATCATATTCATCCAGATAGAGTCCATGATCCTTTGGTTTTCGGGATGTCACACTTTGGTTTTCGGCAGCTGTGAGCTTTACCTCTGGGGATGGTTTTTCTCACCGATCTCTCCATCAGTGATTTTGGTCCATCCAATTAGTAGACATATACAGAATCTACAGTCTAGAACAATTTAGGTAAAAAAATGGTACAAAACTACGCCCCCTTGTGTCTACAGGGTCCACGGCTGCATTTCCACGCGGTTTGGCGAATTTTTCCGTTTTGTGCTGAATTGCATTGGGTTTTTGGCACACGCGATCGGATTGTGGCGCATCGGCGCAGGCTTCCATGCGAATTGGGGGCCGTGGCCGTCGGACAACCTGACTGATTCGGACTGAGCGTGGGATTTAACTTTCAAATTGTGTTGCAAGATCAGCACTCACATGCACCGGGATGAAAAAGGTGAACTCCTGTGGACCTGAGCGGGGGAAGCGACACATGCAGGAAATTGGACGCATTATCTTAGTGAATCGGGGCACCTCCGAATCCTCGCCGGACATTCTGGATCGGCGGCGTCAACGGGACGGCTAAGTAAATGTACCCCCATGTGTTTATAGAAAAAAAATCACTAATGTTTTCTTAATTTATATGACCCCTTTAAGTTCCTTGTGGTCAACGAGAAGGACCTTTGGAGAATCCCAAGGAGAGGATGTCATTTTTCCAATCACACAGTCCTGGAAATGACTTTGAGAAACGTATACAGTAAAAGCTAATAGCCCCTGACCCGGGTCATACCGATACTGGGTGCGAGACGAGAAAAAAAAACGCCACGGATCTCCCGGTTCAGTATGTTCAGCTTTAAGTGACCTTTAGTGGAGATGAAGGAGTCTTGGAGATAACGGTCTGTGACACGACCATCAATTGTGTTAATATCTCCTTCTCTCCATCCACTTGCTGGAGGCCGGCCGGCAGCTGAGGTCTCTACAGATTAGAGGTCCCCCCGCCGCCCGATCCGGCATCGTTAACCTTTTGTCCTTTGTCTTCTACTACGGAACGTTCCTGGAAAAAGACAAATGAGGCCTATTAATATCCCTGCAAAAAATACCACTCACCTCAGCCGGAATTCAATCTCCACTCCGATATCGGGAGCCACGTCTCCCCAATTCTCATAACTCACTCTTCTCTATAAATCACCACACACACAAAACTCATCATCAGGGATTTTTTATTGGATTGAAAAATAAATTCACCTTGGAAAAGTCGGGACACGGGAACGTTAATGGAGGAGATCTCATAACCAGGGCGGCCCCACCCCCATATATGAGGATAATAGTGATATAGGGGAGATTTATCGTAAGTATCTTAGAGCAGAACTGTTCTAGTTGCCCATGAAAACCAATCAGAGCTCAGTTTTCATCTCCCCACAGCTGTTTATAAAATGAAAGCTGAGCTCTGATTGGTTTCCATGGGCAACGAGAACAGTTTAACCTCAGAAACTTGAAGATAAATCTCCCCCATAGAGTGCATCAGCTGAGGAACTTCATCCACCTCCTCTTCTAGGGTTCTAAGAACCTGCAAAACCCAAATCCTGTTAGGACCCTTCTCTCTACTGTCAGGTGGGTGGTCCTGGACTGGAACAGACAGCTTAGCTCCACCCTTCTGACAAGAGATTTTTGAACATAAGATATTATGGAATGTTGGCGATTCAAGGGACAATTCTGACTATTCGGGAATCAAGGAGCTGGAGTTGTTGCAGTTGCCACAACCCCCACCAGGACCTAGCATTTTCTTGGGGCCTGGAAGCAGCCGGGGCCCAGAATACCGGAGTGGCTGGTGATTGTGGCCTAGGCTAGTTGTGGTCACGGTGCTTGGTATGGGGACCGTAGGGCTGTCCTACAGCCTGGCAGCTCTCCAGCAGGTGGTGTTGGCAAGAAATATGGAGGGAGAGGCTGATGTACTGGTTCTCCCTGGGGCATCCCCTTACTGTCTGTAAGATATGTCCCTGGGTGATAGATGGGAAGCCCGTGGTGGTAACAGCCGTATCCAGGGATCAGACAGAGGCAATGTTGTGCAAATTAACTCACGGTTCTTTATTGAACAACAGCAGGCAACAGGCCTAAACGTTCTCACAGCATATTCGGATTACTGGAGTGGTCATGGAGAGTGGTCCTAAGGAAGCACCAGCCTGGTAGTAGACGCAGCCTGGGATAATGGAGATAGAGCTGTGTCCAAACTGTGGAAGCTGCAGCTCTGAGTCTCCTGACTCTGGTCCTGGGATTAGCTGTGTGTCAGCCCTGATAGTGGACTGACACTGGATCTCTCTTCACTCTGTATGCTGGCAAAAGGATCTGCTCTCTAGGGAGAGCTGGTGGTAAAGTCCTGAGGCCCCTCCCTGTCCAGGGGTTTTATTATCCTGGTCAGGTGGTGGCCACCTCTCCAATCACATTCCAGTGCACATTGTAGAAACATGATTGGTTGACAAGATCACATCCAATTAACCATTGCCTGTTCAGGTAGAATCTACAGCTGCTAATTACCTCAGACTTACTGCACTACCCCTTAGGCGAGTTGCGCAGGCTCGACTGCTGGGGAGAGACAGATAGTGGGCCCTATTCGCAACTACCCCTTTGCCTATACATTGGCAGGGGTGTTGCACAGTATTGTAGTCTGTTCAAGTACAGGCAGTCCCCGGGTTACGTACAAGATAGGTTCTGTAGGTTTGTTCTTAAGTTGAATTTGTATGTAAATCGAAACTGTATATTTTATTATTGTAACCCCAGTCAAATCTTTTTTGGCCTCTGTAACAATTGGATTTTAAAAATGTTGTGTTGTCATAAGAACCAGGATTACCAAAAAATCTTAATTACAGACGCCTGTGATAACTGTTATAGCTGTTATTGTATCCTAAGGCTAAAGTGCAGTAAATTACCAACATCCAGAGGTCCGTTTGTAACTAGGGGTCGTCTGTAAGTCGCGTGTTCTTAAAGGGAACCTGTCACCAGAAGCCCATGACACCTGCAGTGCACATCTGCCTCTCTGCCTTTTCTAAGCATTTGTATTACAATATAATTGTGTGTTACCTTACATCCTGACAGAATCCTCTGTGTAGTTACAGGGGTTGGGCTTTGGTTTGGATGCATTTCAAAGAGCAACATGTGACTTGTCTGTGTGACTCACTCCTCAGCTCTCAGCCCCCACCTTTGTGCTCCTGTACTAATTAGTTTAGACGGTATAGTTCCATTTATGGCAAATTATCTTGACACAGGTACATTTTGGAATAACAACGAAAACCAGTGCAATGCTATATATACATTCCTGCACTGGGTTCAGATGGCCGGCTGACTATATCAGTGTACTTTATAGAATAATACAGTACATATAAAAAGAAATGGCCAACCCCTTTTAGGAGGTATCTTAAAGAGGTTTTCCCACCAAGCAAGTTAGGCCCCATCCACAGGATAGGGCCTAATTTGCTTATTGGTTGGGGGTCTCACAGGAGAAGGGGGGTCCAATGTACACCGTCTCACCCCTCATCAGCTCCCCGAGATGAGCGGAGCAGCCCGTTCACTGAGACTCATGGTAGGGCCCAACTTGCTTCGTAGGAAAACCCCTTTAATGAGTAAAGACTTTTAGCCATGCCCCTTTATGTAAGTGTTGTATCTGCTTTATACTATAAAAAAAAATATAAAAATGTTTTCAGACAATTAAACACCCTCGCTATAAGGCTCACCCCAGATTTAGTAAAAAAAAAGGAAAAATACACCAATAGTAAATTGCCTGGTGGTCACACACACACACACACACACAGCTCTGCTACATCCATCCATCCATCCACTCACAAACATGCACACAGCACTGCTACATCCATCGATCCACTTACACAAACACACAGCACTGCTACATCCATCCACTCACACACACACAGCCCTGCTACATCCATCCATCCACACACACACAGCTCTGCTACATCCATCCACTCACACATACACACAGCCCTGCTACATCCATCCACACACACACAGCTCTGCTACATCCGTCCACCCTCTCACACAAACACACAGCACTGCTACATCCATCCACTCACACACACACAGCTCTGCTCCATACACTCACACACACACACAGTCCTGCTACAACCATCCACACACACACAGCCCTGCTGCATCTGTCCATCCACTCACACAAACACACAGCACTGCTACATCCACTCACACACACACAGCCCTGCTACAACCGTCCACACACACACAGCGCTGCTGCATCTGTCCATCCACTCACATACACACACAGCCTTGCTACATCCATCCACTCACATACACATACAGCCCTGCTACATCCATCCACTCACATACACACACAGCCCTGCTACATCCATCCACTCACATACACACACAGCCCTGCTACATCCATACACACACACACACACACAGCCCTGCTACATCCATCCACACACACACAGCTCTGCTACATCCGTCCACCCTCTCACACAAACACACAGCACTGCTACATCCATCCACTCACACACACACAGCTCTGCTCCATACACTCACACACACACACAGTCCTGCTACAACCATCCACACACACACAGCCCTGCTGCATCTGTCCATCCACTCACACAAACACACAGCACTGCTACATCCACTCACACACACACAGCCCTGCTACAACCGTCCACACACACACAGCGCTGCTGCATCTGTCCATCCACTCACATACACACACAGCCCTGCTACATCCATCCACTCACATACACATACAGTCCTGCTACATCCATCCACTCACATACACACACAGCCCTGCTACATCCATCCACTCACATACACACACAGCCCTGCTACATCCATACACACACACACACACACACACACAGCCCTGCTACATCCATCCACTCACATACACACACAGCCCTGCTACATCCATCCACTCACATACACATAGCTCTGCTACATCCATCTATTCGTCCACTCACACACACCGCTCTGCTGCATTATAGTTCAGACAATACAGTATTTTAGTCACACTTTTGTTTAAAAAATACTTAATAAAATATATATCAACATATCATATAAAGCTACTTGCACCTATTTTATCCCCTGATACACAAAAATGTTAAAATTTAAAAATGATACAAAAAGAAAGTAAAATCTTTATTAAAAGAAAATTTGAAGGTGATCCGGTCACCTAGTGGTTAAGGAGGGCGATAGATGAAGCCGGAACGTGTGTGACTCCCCTGTCGGCCTCTTAATAATAAATCACAATGAATCCGGACTCTTCAGCCTTGGAACCAAAAGCAAAGCGTAAATCCTGGGAGCGGGACGCGGGAAAAAGGATTAATAACGCTTTGTAAAATGAAGTGTCGCTGATGAGACGTCGCCATGGTAACTCCATGCCGGCACTAAACAAGTCGCCCATATTAAATAACACGGGATTTACCGTCCACTACCTGCGCTAATTCAATTTGCCATCCAGGAGCGCAGAGCGCCGGAGACGCAGAGCCGGATCTCATCCTGTTTAAGGTGTTATTTAATATAGCGGTTCGGGAGCATTAGTCAGAATTAAAGGCGAGGTGACGGAAAGGTCGGGATTAGGATTATCAGGCGTGGGAATGAAATGACTTGTTTCTAAAGATGGAGCCGAACGTGTAATTGGCGAGCTGAGAGATCGCTGCTCCGCCATAATGTCCGGCTCAGCACTTTCCGAAATGATCCTGCGCCGCCGGGTGCTCTTTACACTGGACCGTGTCTGAGGGACCGGCGCCATTTTACTCAAAAATACGGCACTTTTAGGTCTATTATAGTCAGCGGTGTCTTTATAACATGATGGGGTTGTACTAAACAAGCAACCACAAGCTCCATATTGTAAATCATCAGAATGTGAGAAGTCATCGAGGGCTGTATCCAAATAAAAGCGCAAGGTCAGAGCCGGATCTCATCTGTACAGAGGAGGATTGTAATAACCTTATATTTTATAGCAAGAGAACAAGGGCTGCTGCTCATGAGCTGATTATACAAACCTCAGCTGCTGCAGAACCTCATTATACAAACCTAAGCTGCTGCAGAACCTCATACTACACACCTCAGCTGCTGCAGAACCTTGTAATACACACCTGAGCTGCTGCAGAAACTCATACTACAAACATCAGCTGCTGCAGAACCTCATGCAACACTACTCTGCTGCTGCAGAACCTTATACTACACACCTCAGCTGCTGCATAACCTCATTATACAAGCCTAAGCTGCTGCAGAACCTCATAATACAATCTTAAGCTGCTGCAGAACCTCATACTACACACCTCAGCTGCTGCAGAACCTCATACTACACACCTCAGCTGCTGCAGAACCTCATACTACACACCTCAGCTGCTGCAGAACCTCATACTACACACCTCAGCTGCTGCAGAACCTCATACTACACACCTCAGCTGCTGCAGAACCTCATACTACACACCTCAGCTGCTGCAGAACCTCATACTACACACCTCAGCTGCTGCAGAACCTCATACTACACACCTCAGCTGCTGCAGAACCTCATACTACACACCTCAGCTGCTGCAGAACCTCATACTACACACCTCAGTTGTGCAGAACCTCATACTACACACCTCAGCTTCTGCAGAACCTCATACTACACACCTCAGCTGCTGCAGAACCTCATACTACACTCCTCAGCGTCTGCAGGACATTATATTACACACCTCAGCTGCTGCAGAACCTCATACTAAACATCTCAGCTGCTGCAGAACCTCATGATACACCTCTCAGCTGTGGCACAGAATTATAATTTACACCACAGCTGCTGCAGAACCTCATACTACATACCTCAGCAGCTGCAGAGAAAATACTCAGCTGCTGCAGAACCTCATAATACACACCACAGCTGCTGCAGAACCTCATAATAAACACCTCAGTTGCTGCAGAACCTAATAATACACCCCTCATCTGCTGCAGCACCTCATAATAAACACCTCGGCTGCTGCAGCACCTCATAATAAACACTACACTGTGTCCGCTGTGCCACATAATCCTGCACCTTTTAGTGACATCACTGTGTGTATTATCCCTGTACTGTGACATCACTGTGTGTATTACCCCTGTACTGTGACATCACTGTGTGTATTATCCCTGTACTGTGACATCACTGTGTGTATTACCCCTGTACTGTGACATCGCTGTGTGTATTATCCCTGTACAGTGACATCACTGTGTGTATTATCCCTGTACTGTGACATCACTGTGTGTATTATCTCTGTACTGTGACATCACTGTGTGTATTATCTCTGTACTGTGACATCACTGTGTGTATTATCCCTGTACAGTGACATCACTGTGTGTATTATCCCTGTACTGTGACATCACTGTGTGTATTATCCCTGTACAGTGACATCACTGTGTGTATTATCCCTGTACTGTGACATCACTGTGTGTATTACCCCTGTACTGTGACATCGCTGTGTGTATTATCCCTGTACAGTGACATCACTGTGTGTATTATCCCTGTACTGTGACATCACTGTGTGTAATATCTCTGTACTGTGACATCACTGTGTGTATTATCCCTGCACTGTGACATCACTGTGTGTATTATCCCTGTACTGTGACATCACTGTGTGTATTATCCCTGTACTGTGACATCGCTGTGTGTATTATCTCTGTACTGTGATATCACTGTGTGTATTATCCCTGTACTGTGACATCACTGTGTGTATTATCCCTGTACTGTGACATCGCTGTGTGTATTATCTCTGTACTGTGACATCACTGTGTGTATTATCCATGTACTGTGACATCACTGTGTGTATTATCTCTGTACTGTGACATCACTGTGTGTATTATCCCTGTACTGTGACATCACTGTGTGTATTATCCCTGTACTGTGACATCACTGTGTGTATTATCCCTGTACAGTGACATCACTGTGTGTATTATCCCTGTACTGTGACATCGCTGTGTGTATTACCCCTGTACTGTGACATCGCTGTGTGTATTATCCCTGTACAGTGACATCACTGTGTGTATTATCCCTGTACTGTGACATCACTGTGTGTAATATCTCTGTACTGTGACATCACTGTGTGTATTATCCCTGCACTGTGACATCACTGTGTGTATTATCCCTGTACAGTGACATCACTGTGTGTATTATCCCTGTACTGTGACATCGCTGTGTGTATTATCTCTGTACTGTGACATCACTGTGTGTATTATCCCTGTACTGTAACATCACTGTGTGTATTATCCTGTACTGTGACATCACTGTGTGTATTATCCCTGTACTGTGACATCACTGTGTGTATTATCTCTGTACTGTGACATCACTGTGTGTAATATCTCTGTGCTATGACATCACTGTGTGTATTATCTCTGTACTGTGACATCACTGTGTGTATTATCTCTGTACTGTGACATCACTGTGTGTAATATCTCTGTGCTATGACATCACTGTGTGTATTATCTCTGTACTGTGACATCACTGTGTGTATTATTCCTGTACTGTGACATCACTGTGTGTCTTATACCTGTACTGTGACATCGCTGTGTATATTATCTCTGTACTGTGACATCACTGTGTGTATTATCCCTGTTCTGTGACATCACTGTGTGTATTATCTCTGTACTGTGATATCACTGTGTGTATTATCCCTGTACTGTGACATCACTGTGTGTATTATCCCTGTACTGTGACATCACTGTGTGTATTATCCCTGTACTGTGACATCACTGTGTGTATTATCCCTGTACTGTGATATCACTGTGTGTATTATCCCTGTACTGTGACATCACTGTGTGTATTATCCCTGTACTGTGACATCACTGTGTGTATTATCTCTGTACTGTGACATCACTGTGTGTATTATCCCTGTACTGTGACATCTCTGTGTGTATAATCTCTGTACTGTGACATCACTGTGTGTATTATCCCTGTACTGTGACATCACTGTGTGTATTATCCCTGTACTGTGACATCACTGTGTGTATTATCCCTGTACTGTGACATCACTGTGTGTATTATCCCTGTACTGTGACATCACTGTGTGTATTATCCCTGTACTGAGACATCACTGTGTGTATTATCCCTGTACTGTGACATCGCTGTGTGTATTATCCCTGTACTGTGACATCGCTGTGTGTATTATCCCTGTACTGTGACATCGCTGTGTGTATTATCCCTGTACTGTGACATCACTGTGTGTATTATCCCTGTACTGAGACATCACTGTGTGTATTATCCCTTGTACTGTGACATCGCTGTGTGTATTATCCCTGTACTGTGACATCGCTGTGTGTATTATCCCTGTACTGTGACATTACTGTGTGTAATATCCCTGTACTGTGACATCACTGTGTGTATTATCCTGTACTGTGACATCACTGTGTGTATTATCCCTGTACTGTGACATCACTGTGTGTATTATCCCTGTACTGTGACATCACTGTGTGTATTATCCCTGTACTGTGACTTCACTGTGTATATTATCTCTGTACTGTGACATCACTGTGTGTATTATCCCTGTACTGTGACATCACTGTGTGTATTGTCCCTGTACTGTGACTTCACTGTGTGTATTATACTGTACTGTGACATCACTGTGTGTATTATCCCTATACTGTGACATCACTGTGTGTATTACCCCTGTACTGTGACATCACTGTGTGTATTATCCCTGTACTGTGACATCACTGTGTGTATTATCCCTGTACTGTGACATCACTGTGTGTATTACCCCTGTACGGTGACATCACTGTGTGTATTACGCCTGTACTGTGACATCACTGTGTGTATTATCTCTGTACTGTGACATCACTGTGTGTATTATCCCTGTACTGTGACATCACTGTTTGTATTATACCTGTACTGTTACATCACTGTGTGTATTATCTCTGTACTGTGACATCACTGTGTGTATTATCCCTGTACTGTGACATCACTGTGTGTATTATCCCTGTACTGTGACATCACTGTGTGTATTATCTCTGTTCTGTGACATCACTGTGTGTATTATCCCTGTACTGTGACATCACTGTGTGTATTACCCCTGTACTGTGACATCTCTGTGTGTATTATCCCTGTACTGTGACATTACGGTGTGTATTATCTCTGTACTGTGACATCACTGTGTGTATTATCCCTGTACTGAGACATCACTGTGTGTATTATCCCTTGTACTGTGACATCACTGTGTGTATTATCCCTGTGATGTGACAGCACTGTGTGTATTATCCCTGTACTGTGACATCACTGTGTGTATTATCCCTGTACTGTGACATCACTGTGTGTATTATCTCTGTACTGTGACATCACTGTGTGTATTATCCCTGTACTGTGACATCACTGTGTGTATTACCCCTGTACTGTGACATCACTGTGTGTATTACCACTGTACTGTGACATCGCTGTGTGTATTATCCCTGTACTGTGACATCACTGTGTGTATTACCCCTGTACTGTGACATCACTGTGTGTATTATCCCTGTACTGTGACATCACTGTATGTATTATCCCTGTACTGTTACATCACTGTGTGTATTATCCCTGTACTGTGACATCACTGTGTGTATTATCTCTGTACTGTGACATCACTGTGTGTATTATCCCTGTACTGTGACATCACTGTGTGTATTATCTCTGTACTGTGACATCACTGTGTGTATTATCCCTGTACTGTGACATCACTGTGTGTATTATCTCTGTTCTGTGACATCACTGTGTGTATTACCCCTGTACTGTGACATCACTGTGTGTATTATCCCTGTACTGTGACATCACTGTGTGTATTACCCCTGTACTGTGACATCTCTGTGTGTATTATCCCTGTACTGTGACATTACGGTGTGCATTATCTCTGTACTGTGACATCACTGTGTGTATTATCCCTGTACTGAGACATCACTGTGTGTATTATCCCTTGTACTGTGACATCACTGTGTGTATTATCCCTGTGATGTGACATCACTGTGTGTATTATCCCTGTACTGTGACATCACTGTGTGTATTATCCCTGTACTGTGACATCACTGTGTGTATTATCTCTGTACTGTGACATCACTGTGTGTATTATCCCTGTACTGTGACATCACTGTGTATATTATCCCTGTACTGTGACATCACTGTGTGTATTATATCTTTACTGTGACATCACTGTGTGTATTATCCCTGTACTGTGACATCACTGTGTGTATTATCTCTGTACTGTGACATCACTGTGTGTATTATATCTGTACTGTGACATCACTGTGTGTATTATCCCTGTACTGTGACATCACTGTGTGTATTATCCCTGTACTGTGACATCACTGTGTGTATTATCCCTGTACTGTGACATCACTGTGTGTATTACCCCTGTACTGTGACATCACTGTGTGTATTATCCCTGTACTGTGACATCACTGTGTGTATTACCCCTGTACTGTGACATCGCTGTGTGTATTACCACTGTACTGTGACATCGCTGTGTGTATTATCCCTGTACTGTGACATCACTGTGTGTATTACCCCTGTACTGTGACATCACTGTGTGTATTATCCCTGTACTGTGACATCACTGTATGTATTATCCCTGTACTGTGACATCACTGTGTGTATTATCCCTGTACTGTGACATCACTGTGTGTATTATCCCTGTACTGTGACATCACTGTGTGTATTACCCCTGTACTGTGACATCACTGTGTGTATTATCCCTGTACTGTGACATCACTGTTTGTATTATCCCTGTACTGTGACATCACTGTGTGTATTACCCCTGTACTGTGACATCACTGTGTGTATTATCCCTGTACTGTGACATCACTGTATGTATTATCCCTGTACTGTTACATCACTGTGTGTATTATCCCTGTACTGTGACATCACTGTGTGTATTATCTCTGTACTGTGACATCACTGTGTGTATTATCCCTGTACTGTGACATCACTGTGTGTATTATCTCTGTACTGTGACATCACTGTGTGTATTATCTCTGTACTGTGACATCACTGTGTGTATTATCCCTGTACTGTGACATCACTGTGTGTATTACCCCTGTACTGTGACATCACTGTGTGTATTATCCCTGTACTGTGACATTACGGTGTGTATTATCTCTGTACTGTGACATCACTGTGTGTATTATCCCTGTACTGAGACATCACTGTGTGTATTATCCCTTGTACTGTGACATCACTGTGTGTATTATCCCTGTGATGTGACATCACTGTGTGTATTATCCCTGTACTGTGACATCACTGTGTGTATTATCCCTGTACTGTGACATCACTGTGTGTATTATCTCTGTACTGTGACATCACTGTGTGTATTATCCCTGTACTGTGACATCACTGTGTATATTATCCCTGTACTGTGACATCACTGTGTGTATTATCTCTGTACTGTGACATCACTGTGTGTATTATCCCTGTACTGTGACATCACTGTGTGTATTATCTCTGTACTGTGACATCACTGTGTGTATTATCCCTGTACTGTGACATCACTGTGTGTATTATCCCTGTACTGTGACATCACTGTGTGTATTATCTCTGTACTGTGACATCACGGTGTGTATTATCCCTGTACTGTGACATCACTGTGTGTATTATCCCTGTACTGTGACATCACGGTGTGTATTATCCCTGTACTGTGACATCACGGTGTGTATTATCCCTGTACTGTGACATCACTGTGTGTATTATCCCTGTACTGTGACATCACTGTGTGTATTATCCTGTACTGTGACATCACTGTTTGTATTATCCCTGTACTGTAACATCACTGTGTGTATTATCCCTGTACTGTGACATCACTGTGTGTATTATCTCTGTTCTGTGACATCACGGTGTGTATTATCCCTGTACTGTGACATCACTGTGTGTATTATCCTGTACTGTGACATCACTGTGTGTATTATCCCTGCACTGTGACATCACGGTGTGTATTATCTCTGTACTGTGACATCACTGTGTGTATTATCTCTGTACTGTGACATTACGGTGTGTATTATCTCTGTACTGTGACATCACTGTGTGTATTATCCCTGTACTGAGACATCACGGTGTGTATTATCTCTGTACTGTGACATCACTGTGTGTATTATCCCTGTACTGTGACATTACGGTGTGTATTATCTCTGTACTGTGACATCACTGTGTGTATTATCCCTGTACTGAGACATCACTGTGTGTATTATCCCTTGTACTGTGACATCACTGTGTGTATTATCCCTGTGATGTGACATCACTGTGTGTATTATCCCTGTACTGTGACATCACTGTGTGTATTATCCCTGTACTGTGACATCACTGTGTGTATTATCTCTGTACTGTGACATCACTGTGTGTATTATCCCTGTACTGTGACATCACTGTGTATATTATCCCTGTACTGTGACATCACTGTGTGTATTATCTCTGTACTGTGACATCACTGTGTGTATTATCCCTGTACTGTGACATCACTGTGTGTATTATCTCTGTACTGTGACATCACTGTGTGTATTATCCCTGTACTGTGACATCACTGTGTGTATTATCCCTGTACTGTGACATCACTGTGTGTATTATCTCTGTACTGTGACATCACTGTGTGTATTATCCCTGTACTGAGACATCACTGTGTGTATTATCCCTTGTACTGAGACATCACTGTGTGTATTATCCCTTGTACTGTGACATCACTGTGTGTATTATCCCTGTGATGTGACATCACTGTGTGTATTATCCCTGTACTGTGACATCACTGTGTGTATTATCCCTGTACTGTGACATCACTGTGTGTATTATCTCTGTACTGTGACATCACTGTGTGTATTATCCCTGTACTGTGACATCACTGTGTATATTATCCCTGTACTGTGACATCACTGTGTGTATTATCTCTGTACTGTGACATCACTGTGTGTATTATCCCTGTACTGTGACATCACTGTGTGTATTATCTCTGTACTGTGACATCACTGTGTGTATTATCCCTGTACTGTGACATCACTGTGTGTATTATCCCTGTACTGTGACATCACTGTGTGTATTATCTCTGTACTGTGACATCACGGTGTGTATTATCCCTGTACTGTGACATCACTCTGTGTATTATCCCTGTACTGTGACATCACGGTGTGTATTATCCCTGTACTGTGACATCACGGTGTGTATTATCCCTGTACTGTGACATCACTGTGTGTATTATCCCTGTACTGTGACATCACTGTGTGTATTATCCCTGTACTGTGACATCACGGTGTGTATTATCCCTGTACTGTGACATCACTGTGTGTATTATCCCTGTACTGTGACATCACTGTGTGTATTATCCCTGTACTGTGACATCACGGTGTGTATTATCCCTGTACTGTGACATCACTGTGTGTATTATCCCTGTACTGTGACATCACGGTGTGTATTATCCCTTGTACTGTGACATCACTGTGTGTATTATCCCTGTACTGTGACATCACGGTGTGTATTATCTCTGTACTGTGACATCACGGTGTGTATTATCCCTGTACTGTGACATCACTGTGTGTATTATCCCTGTACTGTGACATCACTGTGTGTATTATCCCTGTACTGTGACATCACGGTGTGTATTATTATACATTCTTTCCTGGAGCAATAATATGAGAACATTACTCAGTAAAAGCTTTTTTTTATGGAAAGTAAATATTCATTTTAAATGAAAAAATAAGACATAATGGCAGCAGAGAAGCTTCTTAGAGACATTTTCTGCGCCTTCACTAGACGTATTATCTTTTTCTCGCTAAATTAATGAACATTTTAAGACAAGAAAAATGTTCCTATTTAGCGGCAGAATCTGTAAGAAGCCTCCACCGGAAATAGAAGTTGTTCACCAGGAAGATGGATGACTGGACTCCTGCAGCCATTTTGTCTGATTGATGGAGGTGAAGCTCCGCCTGTCAGAGCCGCCATGAAATGGAGTCTCTGTACATTCATAACCAGTCGCTTAATGAGACAACACAAAGGCGCCGTGAGGTAAAGCTGCTTGATGGTTGCTGAATTTACCTCACAGTTCACAGGATGTGACACAGGGCAAACATCGGGGGCAAATTAACTGAGATTTGTTGTGACCCTAAACCAAAACTTGATTGGGTACTTAAAGGGTATTTTTCAGTACATTTTGGATCCCTAAACCTCCTTCACACTAAATTCACCTCACTTCACCTCATACTGACGCCGAAATTATGCGCCTGATGTTCAGAGAGGTGTAATGACCCGGGCCTCCCTATTTACACTGCGCATGCACCAGGGATATGGATCAGGAACGACAAAAAGTTGGGTTCTGTCTTCCAAAAACAGCACCACACATGTTCATAGGTTGTGTCTGGTACTGCAGTTCCTCACAGTCCACGGGCAGGGGCAAAGCTGTTTTCCTAAATCCTACAGAAACCATTTGAGATACTTATGGATTTCTGGGCATGAAGAAATTTTTGATATTTATCTCCAGAATCAGATCAATGGGCTTTTGGATCCCTAAGGGTACTGCAGCAAGGTCCCTGGGTCAGAAAACGATTTAGGAGCTGTAAGGAGGGGGCGTGGCCAGGGGTGTACCAAGCCTGTCTGCTGCCTGAGGCGAGCCATAGAGAGACGCCCCCCCCCGCCCATATATGTAATATTTCAGGGAGTGTCAGGACCAGATCCATCATATTGGTTTGGTGTGAAAATAAAGCAATGCAAAAATGCATACAGAGTACCGCCCTGTAGTATTTAATGCATACAGCATGCCGCCATGTAGTATAAAATGCATACAGAGTACCGCCCTGTAGTATTTAATGCATACAGCATGCCGCCATGTAGTATAAAATGCATACAGCATACCACCATGTAGTATAAAATGCATACAGCATACCGCCATGTAGTATTAAATGCATAGAGCGTACCACCATGTAGTATAAAATGCATACAGATTATTGCCATGTGGTATAAAATACATACAGCGTACCACCATGTAGTATAAAATGCATACAGCATATCGCCATGTAGTATAACATGCATACAGAATATCGCCATGTAGTATATAAAGCATACAGCATATCGCCATGTAGTATATAATGCATACAGCATATCGCCATGTAGTATAAAATACATACAGCATATCGCCACATAGTATAAAATGCATGTAGCGTATCGCCATGTAGAATAAACCGCAAACAACGTGCCACCATGTAGTATAAAATGCATACGGAATACATATATACACATATAAACACGTACATATACACATACACATCACATACATTTACACATACAAATCACATATATATACACATTACATACACAAATCACATACATGTACACAAACATATACACATACATATATAAATTTATACACAAATCACATACATGTACACAAACATATATACATATACACACATACATAGACACATCACATACATATACACATATACACACATACATATACATATATATATATATATATATATATATATATATATATATATATATATACATTACATACACACATCACATACATATAAACAGATAAACTTACTTTATTTTCTTTTATTTTCCAGGAAGGTTCTCCAGGAGCGGGGGAGGGGGGGGGCTTGGGCGTACAAGGGGGGGGGGGATCCGAGCGGAGGAGGGGGGGAGCGGAGCGGAGGAGGCCGGGAGCGGAGCAGAGCGGAGGAGGCCGGGAGCGGAGGAGGGGGGGGAGGACGGAGCGGAGGAGGGGGGGGGGACGGAGCGGAGGAGGGGGGGAGCGGAGCGGAGGAGGCCGGGAGCGGAGCAGAGCGGAGGAGGCCGGGAGCGGAGCAGAGCGGAGGAGGGGGGGAGGACGGAGCGGAGGAGGGGGGGAGGATGGAGCGGAGGAGGGGGGGGGGACGGAGCGGAGGAGGCCGGGAGCGGAGCATAGCGGAGGAGGCCGGGAGCGGAGCAGAGTGGAGGAGGGGGGGGAGGATGGAGCGGAGGAGGGGGGGGAGGACGGAGCGGAGGAGGGGGGGAGGATGGAGCGGAGGAGGGGGGGAGGACGGAGCGGAGCATAGCGGAGGAAGCGGAGATGAAAGGGACAGAAGGAGCGGAGCAGAGTGGAGGAGAGGGGGGGCGGAGCAGAGGAGGGGGAGAGCGGATATGAACGGGACAGAGGGAGCGGAACGGAGCAGAGTGGAGGAGAGGGGGGGAGCGGAGCGGAACAGAGCAGAGGGGGTGTCAGTCTGGGATGGTGGTCAGGTGGACGGCAGGACAGAGATTCTCAACTCACCTCATGGCAGGTGCGCCCCTGGGCGTGGCTGAACGAAAACCCGACGGATATGGAAAAACTGCCGCATTTAAAAAAAAAATCTGTCGCGGAGCTTGCACTTACCTTCACTCAGCCCGGCTCGGTGTATTCCAGTGCGTTCCGATGCTCTGCAGCGCAGCAGCGCCACCTGGTGGACGTCAGAGGAACTAATAAATCCCGGCCGGACCTGAATCCAGTGCAGAGAATGCGCCGCTGGATCGCGAATGGACCGGGTAAGTAAATCTGCCCCACTGTGTCAGATCTATTATTCTGGCTGCACCAGTTTTCTGTCTGACTACACTTTGGGGCTTATTTACTAAGGGTCGGGGATCGCACTTTCGTCAGACTGTTCGCCATTTTCGGGATTTGTGCGGCTTTGACAGGTATTTAACGGGTTTGCGCTTGGATTGTGGCGCATGTGGTTGGATTGTGGCGCAGCTGCGCTGCTTTCATGCGGCAGAAATCGGGGGGCGGGCCGTTGGACGATCCGACTGATTCGGACTGAGCGTGGGATTTTACTTTCAAATTGTGTCGCAACCAATGCACTTACATGCACCAGGAAGAAGAAGGTGAACTCCGGGGACCTGAGCGGGGAAGCGACACATGCAGGATATCGGGCGCACGATCTTAGTGACTCTCCGCACAGCGCATTAAACACGGACAATGCACTTACATGCACCAGGAAGAAGAAGGTGAACTCCGGGGACCTGAGCGGGGAAGTGACACATGCAGGATATCGGGCGCACAATCTTAGTGACTCCCCGCACAGCGCATTATACACGGACAATGCACTTACATGCACCAGGAAGAAGGTGAACTCCGGGGACCTGAGCGGGGAAGCGACACATGCAGGATATCGGCTGCATGATCTTAGTGACTCCCCGCACAGCGCATTATACACGGACAATGCACTTACATACACCGGGAAGAAGAAGGTGAACTCCGGGGACCTGAGCGGGGAAGCGACACATGCAGGATATCGGGCGCAGGATCTTAGTGACTCCCCGCACAGCGCATTATACACGGACAATGCACTTACATGCACCAGGAAGAAGAAGGTGAACTCCGGGGACCTGAGCGGGGAAGCGACACATGCAGGATATCGGGCGCAGGATCTTAGTGACTCCCCGCACAGCGCATTATACACGGACAATGCACTTACATGCACCAGGAAGGAGAAGGTGAACTCCAGGGACCTGAGCGGGGAAGCGACACACGCAGGATATCGGGCGCACGATCTTAGTGACTCCCCGCGCAGAACATTATACACGGACAATGCACTTACATGCACCAGGAAGAAGAAGGTGAACTCCAGGGACCTGAGCGGGGAAGCGACACATGCAGGATATTGGGCGCACAATCTTAGTGAATCGTGCTAGAATCCATGATCGTTGGACAACGCACAGCGGGGATTGCGCAAGGGACGGGTAAGTAAATGTGCCCCACCGTCTTGGTTGAGCAGGTGGAACTATGCAATCAGATGTTATACTTTTTCCTGCGGAGTCTCCTTTAAACATCGGTTATTCCACCAAAACTTACTTCAAAAAGTCCGTATTACAGAAAGTGCCTTAAATAATGCAGAATTCACGAGAGAGGTAATGCTATAATAGCGCGGGTCTCACAAAGATACATTTGGATTGAGAAGTGGAAGAACTCATTGACCATACACAATTGATATTATTGAGGCCCATCTCATTCTCACAGCCAAATGTATGCGCCTCCATTCACATGTAGACCCCCGGGGGCCCCCGTCTGTGCCGCTATGTTCTTCCAAGGTAATGTGTAGTTCATGACTCCTTCAAACCATCTCTAATACTCAGCAGAGAGGTTTTTTTTTTTTTCTTCCCAAATTCTTTACATCCAAATTGGATAGACTCATTTGCCGTAATGTCGGAGCCACTGAAAATAGCCATGTGCCCGGGGGGGCTCCTGCTCTATTCTCCTCTCAAACAATCCCAATCTCTCCGGTCTTTCATGTCTGACCAATCAGTCAGATTCCATTATGTCGTGTTCTCGTTCCGTGTGCAGGACATGCCACAGTAAGACTGAGCCGAACAATCATCACCCTACCTCAAGGGCAGATTCAATGTGTCTCCGGCCCCCTCCCTGGTGTAACACAGAAACATTTAGACATGTTACACAAGAAACGGCCTTCTCATCGATGTCAATCACCGACCCGACGTGAAGAAATGTAGAACAGTTATTGGAATTAATGTAAGACGTAAACACTTGCCAGAGGTAGACGCCGGAGAAGGAAGGGACAAGGTTTTCCTTCACATGAGGTTAGTGCAGACACTCTTCACTTCCACGTCTGTGTGTCGGTGAATGGAAAGGAACCTATCGACCCCTGGTCGTGTGAAAGCGATATTTATGGTCTTGTCGGTGAAGAATTTTGCAAACTAATCATGTGTTTTTGGAGAGGCCGCAAAGTCAGACGCACCCTCTCTTGTCCTGTTTGACAGGGGGAGCAGGGCACTGTCCGTCATGGTAGGTGTTGGGGTGGTGACTTAAGGTTTGAGAGGGTGAAATGGACAACTAAGACCCTCAAAGATTTGGATCCCCATTGTCACAAAGCCCCTATAGGAGCAGAGTACAACCATCATCCATTCACATCTGGCACTGATATATATCTTTGAAGACCAATAGAAGTGAATTGAACCATCGTCAAGCTGGTCCATTCATATGTAGAACTCGGGAACACTTGTTGACCACTGACTAGACATAAACTCATAACCATGACCTCTGGTGACCTCTCTAGATGCTTTACTTTACTCCAAGACTGCAATGATCAGCTGTAAGGTTTCTGTAATGAAGTTTTATTGATAATCCTTGGTCCCATTCCAGCAAAAAAATTTGAAAATCCAATTGTCACTCGGAAAAAAAAAATTTTGTCCGAGCTACAATTATTAAATATACAGTTCCGACTTACATACAAATTCAACTTAAGTACAAACCCAAGGAATCTATCTTTTGCGTAACCCGGGGACTGCCTTTATATAATTTGCTTTTATGACAGAGGCCTATGGGTCAATGAGAAAGTTGGCGCCAAATGGTGGCAAAAGTTGGTGGAAAACATGAATAGTTGGAAGTATCAGACCCAGAACTGACCATCCTGGGATCAGGTATCAGTAATTTTATGGATGCTCCAAAAAGATTGATGATTTATAATATAATACCTCCTATTCCATATAGAAGAAGGGTCAAGGGCATCAGCCAAGGGCACAATCAGAACTTGAAGATGAAGCTCAAGGACTTGCAATACCATGGTAAGAAAAGCAGACGTCATCAGGAGGACCATCACTAGACAACAAGGACCAATACTCAGTTTTGTTCTACGAAACATAGAAGTTGTGGGCTCGTTACCCCCCCACATCACGTCAATGCCAATCCCGTTGATCTACTTACCACAAATTACCCAAGGACTTTTCTAACTCGACTTCTTATTTTCATGTCCCTTTTCCCCTGTAAAACTGCTCTTACATATCAAAGGTCCCCATAGTACTCATTGTCTCATTAACTCCAGCGAGGAGAGATGTCCTCATCATGTCTCTATGTATTAATGTCTTGGAGGAATCATCGGCGCTCGCTCTCTCCACTCCAGCCATAATTAGAGAAGTTCTTTGTGGGGGGGAAAAAAAAAAAAGGACAGAAATAAAAAATGAACAATGTTTGAAAACTCTAATTAAAAGCAAAAGTTTCAGAGATGTAAAAAAACATAGAAGGAAAATGGAAATCCAGGACAGGAGCAGGATTTTTTTTTTAATTTTTTGTCTATGATGTCATTTCATACATGAATAGGGGAGGCTCTACGGTTAAAGAGGACCCCCCCCCCCCCAAATAAGTTCTGTACCATGTTCTTATGACCCAACTTCTTTGAGAATGAGCCATATAGTTATCCTGTTCTATGGCAAAGTAGAATTATGGGATTTCGCCAGTCACAACTAAGGAAAATTTTTAGGACCTACTCTACCCAAAACTCACCCATTGGTGCTACAGAGATCCACTTCCTCCATGAAGACTACATGAAATGGTCCCTGGAAGCATGTTCTCCCTCTTCCCTATAGGAACGTTCTTAGACACTTCTTGAGATTCTTAAGATCCTCTGATCCTCTGATCGCCTATGCTGCTGTGATCACAGGATCTTAAGAATTTCGAAAAATCTTCAGACTAATCAATCACTCGCAATTTTCAAAAACATCAACCAACATGGAGATATATGAATGGCAGGTCATGACAAAAATATTTATGTATCACATGTTAATCCTACAGTAGTAGCCAGGACATACTGCAGGTGTTGACACTACATTTGAGCAGTAGATGCCGGGAAAGTATAGCAACTATTACTTGAGCACCCATACAAATAATAGGGGGCACGGACACAATGGGGCAGATTTACTTACCCGGGCCCATTCGCGATCCAGCGGAGCGTTCTCTGCGGTGGATTCAGGTCTTCCGGCGATTCACTAAGCTAGTTCCTCCGATGTCCACCAGGTGTCGCTGCTGCGCTGAAGTTCCCCGAGGCCCGCCGGAATGCCCTGAAGTTCACGATCCTATTCCTGGTGAAGGTAAGCGTGAGTCCCGCGACACTTTATTTTTTTAAAATGCGGCGGTTTTTCCGAATCCATCGGGTTTTCGTTCGGCCACGTCCCCAATTTCCGTCGTGTGCATGCCAGCGCCAATGCGCCACAATCCGATCGCGTGCGCCAAAATCCCGGGGCAATAAAGGGAAAATCGGCGCAAATCGGAAATATTCGGGTAACACATCGGGAAAACACGAATCGGGCCCTTAGTAAAGGACCCCCAATGAGGCACTTTTACTTACCCATCCTGCGCGATCCCCAAAAGTGCATTGTCCAGCGATTCACTAAGATAGTGCGCCCGATATCATGCATGTGTCGCTACCCCGTTCACCATCTTCTTCCCGGTGCATGTAAGTGCATTGTCTTGCGACACAAATTGAATCTAAAATCCCGCGCTCAGTCGGAACGTCCAACGGCCCGCCCCCCGATTTCTGTCACATGAAAGCAGCGCAGCTGCGCCACAATCCGATCACGTGCCACAAAATCCCTAGTTAAATACCTGTCACAGCGGCACAAATCCCGAAAATTTAGAAAATACGACGAAAGTGCTTTCCACGGACCCTTAGTAAATAAGCCCCAAATTACCCCCACTAGATGAAATTGATTGATCCCAAAATCTAATAACACCACAAAAAGGGAAACAATAATCAAATTGTATAAAGCATAAAATAACACTTAATTAAATTAAAATAAATCCAAAAAACACCATACACAGAAAAAAAGTCCACCAATGGTCAAAATAACTAAATATACACAATAAATAGATCACAGTGACCTGTATAGAGGTATTGAAGGGTATGATACCCCTAAAGAAGGCGAAACACGTGTCCCTTGGTCTGTAAATATGTGTCCCTTGTCCTCTGTTATTCTTCTGGGTAATGTACAATACTTGTTTGTAAGCAAATACCTAGACGTGTTCTGAGGACAATACCTTCTACTATTACTTGTCAAACCAAGGGAACCCCAGGTGGCATGGGAGGCCTGATCAAATCCTCTCCAGCCAACCAGTAAACTAATCGGAGCTAAATTTTGTGATGAACCATCCAGCGGGACATTACACAACCTCGGACCTGTATTATACTGTAAAGATCAGAGTGAAGTAGCCATGAAATGCTGACACCTTGGGTGCGTTGAGTTGACTGATTACCTATATACTACTGTGCTACCAGCAGGGAGAGAGAGTAAAGGGCTACAATAATTTTAGAGTCTCATGTGTAGTGAGAGTCACTATACTTTCATGTATTTTACCTCACCCCAAACTTCCTGGCAGGGTCGGATTAAAGGAGGGGCTCATGGGGATCAAGCCCCAGGGCCCCCACCACTTTCTCTTTTTAAGGGGCCCCCACCACTTTCCGACAGTCAGCAACTCAGCTCAGCTGAGTCGCTGACTGTCTCTGTGTGCAATGCGCAGCGGCCCGTGGCCACCCGCAACACACATAGGGGTCTAGGATGACAGCTGTGTCAGTGAGACACAGCTGCCTTCGCTGGGGGAGATCGCTGAGATCGCCATTTTCTACAGGGGACTGGCGGCTAAAGTTTACAGGGGGCTGGTGGCTGTATACTACAGGGGTCTGGCAGGCTGTATACTACAGGGGTCTGGCAGGCTACATACTACAGGGGGCTGGCAGGCTATATACTACAGGGGGGTGGCAGGCTATATACCTCCAAAAACATTGTTGGAAGGGCCCCCACCAGTTTGCGCCCAGGGGCCCCCACCACCCTTTATCCGGCCCTGCTTCCTGGACCCTAAAAAACTTAAAACAGGGGTTCATCTCACAACCTGAGCTCTACTCCATAACTCCAGTGATTCTCCTCAGTGCGGAAACTATTTTTTCGGATATTTGTACAGCCAGGAAAGTGCTCAAGTTCCAGACTTTTCATTTAGAGAGGTCTGTGCCGAGTCAAGTCCCAAATTTGCATTAAGAATTGCAGTGCGCCATCGCCCTCATCATGCGCTGACGGGTGAAGAGGAGGATAATGATGCATCTTCCAGCGCCGGCATCTTACTCTTTTTTTTGTGCCGATGTGTTTTTTTCCAGATGAGGTATTTCATTATCCAATGAGTTTATCTCGGAGAGGGCACGATGCCGCACATTCTGTCAGACACAAGTGTACGTAACGGAGCGGGCAGAGAGACAAGCTTGATTAAATCGCCATGCCCATCTACGTGCACCGGCACTTACGCCCCTGATCTTAATTAGACCATTTCCTTCTGAATTTTTAGTATTCCTACTATGCACATAACACAAAAGCTGCAAGTACTTGCCACCATTTCCAGAACCTCGTTGAGGAAAACATAAAAATGTCTGCAGAGAAAAAACAAATATTCTCGGCCAACTGAACAAAATGGCCGCCTGCTTCATTACGATGGGAGGTCAGGGATGTGATGTGGTGCATTAGTACCCAAGACAATAATTTGAGCCGGTCCTGGAACATATTAATAATCTGGCAAAGTCCGAGAAGCTTTCACTGGAGGATACGAGGCTAGAAATAGTACATCATGATGCTTCAACCTTCTCTGGAGCAGCGAGAATCAATGGACCCCAGGAGGAACGGTGAGATGAAGCCAAGTAAAAACAGCGGGACTGTCTGAAGGAACTGGAGGCGGATAAGAGTTCATTGACACGACTATATTACAGCTTCACACAGGCTGGAAATTGTACGGAGCTGGGATATGGCACCCATAGATTTCTATAGGGGACTTCTCCATGCCTCCGATGTTGTATGGAGGCCTACAGAGGATTTCTCCATCACATTTCATATGAATCATGTACAAACAAATTACACCGAGCTCTCTCATACTCTGATTAGGATTCCAGGGGCTGTTTATTATAATGTGTTATCCCACCACCCACATAAAACACACTGCGGGAGAGTTTCCAATTCTGGTTGGGAGCGATGGAGGTCCTCCATCTAGATGGCAACTCTATAAGTCACTCAGTTCTTGACCGTGTCAGACCAGTGAACCAGAGGATGTGCTGGGGCTCCAACCATATGTTAGACCACATAGATACCGAACAAGACAACCTGGAGGGTCAACCCCTGAGAATAACTTTATCTGGTGGTCCCAAAGAACCTTAGTCGGGCACTGATTAGGGATGGTCTATCCATGTATCTTGATGATTAGGTGTCGTGGGGATAGACCTTCCAAGAATCTTTGGGTTCCATAAAATTGCTTGTTGAGTGAGACAGACATAAAGAGAACAAAAACAGTAAATTCTTTGAGGGGAGGCAACCAACTAGATAGTTACTGAGTTTTACGTGAGCTTCATGGTTATAGTGACACATGTAAAGTAGCTTTGAGGTTTTAGAGTTTCTCAATAAGGTAACAACAAACAGGAACTGAACGCAGTCCTTGCATTGACTCTTGAAGGACACAGACGTTCTGTAGAACTTAACTTCAGTGGGCTGTTGCCCTTAGACTGCTTGGATAAAGACGGTGGATCTTCTGTGGACAGTTGTGACCACCAGTGGAGGCATGCCCTTGATGATGACCACTCGACAGGATGGCTCCAATAAAATTGCCAAAATCTTCATTATTGGAAGAGACAACATCTGTTCTTTGGGTGACACAACCATGACGCACGTCACGTTGACCACCCGCCCCCTTATCCTCCATTCCGACATACAAATTGCCATTGATAGACCTTCACATATTATGACGACTCCAATCTCACAGCTAATCAGTCTCACTCATTGACGATAATCTCCTCAAATTCTGACATTTAGGAGTAAAAATTGCATCCTGGGAAATCTTTTTATTCCATTTGTACATTTCAGTAGATACAATCGACAGGATTTCATTAGGATACATGCTCCGGATGATTGTAGGATATCTACAAAGCTTCCAACATCTTGGTGTCCATGTACTTCTGAAGCATATGGTGAACATCCCAGGCTTTGACGATCACTTATCACTTCGCTGCTTGCCTAGCGGTAAAGACGTTGCCTGAAGCTTCAGGTAATCTAAAAATCACATTTTTAAATAAAAAAAATATTTTACGCATTCACTGATACTTGCAAAAGTCTTTGTACCCTGTGAATGCTGTAATGGGCACATTGAGGTAGAGGGTTTGAGGTTTCGTATCGGAAGTATAGAAGCTATGGATGGATGAATGTATTCAGAAACATGATAACAGGAATACGCACCCTCTCCGATCCCCCCATTATGATTGTTGAGACAATTATACGTTTTTCGCTGGTCCAGCTGCTTAGCCAATTGAATGATCACAGTGGTGTCTCAGGCACTTCCTGCTCACACTTCCTGTTGCTGACACACTTCCTGTTCCTGTGCACACTTCCTGTTCCTGTGCACACTTCCTGTTGCTGACACACTTCCTGTTCCTGTGCACACTTCCTGTTGCTGACACACTTCCAGTTCCTGTGCACACTTCCTGTTGCTAACACACTTCCTGTTCCTGTGCACACTTCCTGTTGCTGACACACTTCCTGTTCCTGTGCACACTTCCTGTTGCTAACACACTTCCAGTTCCTGTGCACACTTCCTGTTGCTAACACACTTCTTGTGTGTCAGGAATAACACAGGGAAACTTTCTCGTAGGAGCACTAAGATCTGGCGGGGGATTGATGGGAGAAGCCGGCCTTTCAAGAAACCCGGAAGTGGCCAGTGCCAATCAGCGGCGCGTTGGCACTTTAGATCTGCGAGTTCCGGTGGGCGCGCGTCCTAGGTAGCGGGGACGCGAGTGCTGGCCAGCCTGGATGGGAGCAGGAACGCACAGAGGTGAGTGAGCTCGGGGGGGCGGGGCGCCGCCAAGGAGAGGGGCATGGGTGTCCCTGCAATCCGATAAGTGGATCGCAGGGACACCCGTGACAATCTCATTTATTACCTATGCAGTATGTGCCACCACTGGACCCTACCATTGATATGACCCTTCTTATCGTCTCTGAGTTTGATGACCCCATCAGTCTTGGTCTTGGGTGGTCTCTTAGTCTTGGTGCATAAAACGGCAGTAGTGAGTCTTGATATTTTGAGGTCTGTTCCCTCGATGATGTGATATCATTAGAGTAAGGACTCTTATATCATGTACATGATATGTCGCCTCCCCAGGGGGTAGGGTTGTTCCATGTGGTAGAAGTAGTTGCAGTTTGTTGTACAAATACATTTACTCTTCCACTCCACTTCAAATAACTTTGTTTCCTTTGTTTTCTACTGACATCAACACCATTAACACAGAGCTAAGCAAACAGCGCGGCGGCTTACACACACCGCCGAGGAGACGCAACAGAATAATATAAAAACTTAATGAACTGGAGAAGAAAATACATTTTCTACAAGGAGATATAGAAACTTCACCTGAAGACTGAAGATTTCTCCCTGAGTGATTCCGCTTGTCTACAGCGAAAGCGCAAGATCCAAATGAGCTGTAAACTTTTGTTGCTCAGGAGTCTGGGCCGACCCTGATGGATGAGGCTTTCTAAAAATGAACATAGTGGTACAAAGCCGAGAAAAAAAATGCATCTACTTTGGATAAAGACCAAAAAAATATATATTGTTTTAACCCCATCAGAACCAAGTTTTTTCATTTTTTTTGCATTTCTGTTTTTCACTCCTTCCACAAGGCAGATTTACTTACCTGGTCCTGTCGCGATCCCGCGGTGCATTGTCCGACGAGGATTCGGCTCTGCCGCGATTCACTAAGATCGTGCGCCCGAGTTCCTGCATCCGTCGCTTCTGCACCGAGTTCCGCCGGAGTTCACCTTCTTCTTCCCGGTGCATGTGAGTGCTTGATCTTGCAACACATTTCTAAATATTAAATCCCGCGGATTGTCCGAATCCGTCGGGTTGTCTAATGGCTACGCCCGCGATTTCTGTTGCGTGCAAGCCGGCGCCGATGCGCCAAAATCCGATTGCGTGTGCCAAAATCCCGGGGCAATTCGGTGCAAAACGGAAATCGTAGGGAAACATGACGAAAATGCGCTCCGCTGACCCTTAGTAAATGAGCCCCTATATGTTGGTTTGTTATATAGGAGATGCATTTTACTTTCTACTGGCCCCATTTAGTATTCTGTGCCATGTACTGGGAAGCTGGAAAAAAATTCTAAAGGTGGTAGAAATGGCAAATATACACAGGTATGGAAATGACACCTCTCCGTTATTCTTTGGATCAGTACAATCACAGTGATTACAAATGTATATAGTTTAGTTAAAGAGGACCAGTCACCGCTAAAAACTACAGCATAAGCCACATTTGCGTTGCAGATCACGTCAGAGTTTGATCAGGGGGCGATCAGGGTTTGGTCAGTGAAAAACTGACATTTTTCATCAGAGTTCAATCAGTTTTCGGAGTTTGTTCAGTGTCTCAGTTTTTTACGCTCGTTTTCAATGCAATATCAATGCGTTTTTCACGCACAGATAATGCGCATGAAAAGGACTCAGGACTGAGCTCTATCTTTTCTATGGCAATTGATGTGTGAAAAACGCATTGCACTTGCATTGGACTTGCCTGTGTCTCAGAGTGCGATGCGTTTTCGATGCATCTCCATAGACTTGTACGGTGCGTTTTTCACGCCCGTGACTTGCAAAAGTAGAGCATGCCGAGATTTACACGCGTTTAAAAAAACGTGCGTGTGTGCGTGAAAAAAATGTAAGTCTGCAAAAGCCCATTGATTACAATGGGTCAGAGTGCGATGCAAGTCAAAATCACGCGCTGAACACACCCCTAGATAAACGCAAGTGTAGAAGGGGCCTTACACTACTAGCAATATCGGAAACCTCTGATAACGCTAACAGACACTGCTGCGCTGTACAATAGAAAACGCCTGGCTACGTCTAAGCGGTCGGGTGTATTCATGAGGGGGTGGTCCGAGGTGTTGTTTTGCCCCCGGACCACCCCGCCCACTCCATAGGCCGACGGTGACTGCCCTATCCCGCCCCCTCATGAATACGCCCAACCGCTTACAGCACGGTCCAGCGTTTTCTATTGTACCGCGCTGCAGTGTTTGTAAGCGGTATCGGAGGTTTCGGATAACGCTAGCAGTGTAACACTGCGGCATCTGTTGTAGCACTAGGAGCTGCTTACTTTTGTAACACCTCCTAGGGCTATTTTTCGAGTTGACAGGTCTCAATACCTTTAAAGAAATTCAAAAACCTTGTATTAATAAGAAAAAAATTGCCTTGTGTCACTTTATTCTGAAAGCCGCAACGTTTTCATACTTCACTGTACGGAGCTGTGTGAGAAATCATTGTTTGCGGGATGACATGACATTTTCATACTTCACTGTACGGAGCTGTGTGAGAAATCATTGTTTGTGGGATGACATGACGTTTTCATACTTCACTGTACGGAGCTGTGTGAGAAATCATTGTTTGCGGGATGACATGACATTTTCATACTTCACTGTACGGAGCTGTGTGAGAAATCATTGTTTGCGGGATGACATGACATTTTCATACTTCACTGTACGGAGCTGTGTGAGAAATCATTGTTTGTGGGATGACATGACGTTTTCATACTTCACTGTACGGAGCTGTGTGAGAAATCATTGTTTGCGGGATGACATGACATTTTCATACTTCACTGTACGGAGCTGTGTGAGAAATCATTGTTTGCGGGATGACATGACATTTTCATTGATGTAATTTTGAAAACTCTAGGTCCTTTCAATCACTTGGCACAATGGCAAAAAAAGTGGTGATTCGGACATTTCAGCGCTATTTTTCCGTTACAGAGTTCATTGCTGGGAATAATAGTTTTTTTATATTTTAATAGAACGGACATTTAGGGACGCACCGCTACCTAATATGGTTAGAATTTTACTTATTTTTATACAATTTGTCATGCTTTGTGCTGCGCTGCGTAATATGTAGGCGCTATATAGATAAATAATTATTATTATTATATGTTTTCTAGGGAAAACATATAATTTTCTTTACTATTATTTGAGCCCCCCCCCAGGCTGCTTGGATCCTTGGGGGGTCTGACCACTAATACAATACACAGTAATATAGAATCGCTAATGACAGCTTTAATAGGCTCCCAGCTGTCATTGCATTGTTGGCGCCCTCCAATGATGTCTCCTAGAGCAGGGCCAGCACTTGGGATTTTGGGGCCCCTGACAGGAAGATTTTTGTGCCCCCCTGCTGGTTGTCCATTCGTACATTGATAAATAACATTATACACAATATTTTTTTTGGCCAAAACATTTTTGAGCCAGGACCCTACTCTACTGCACGTGCCCACTCAGTATATAGATAGCCCCAGCACATGTCCACTCAGTATATAGATAGCCCCTGCACATGTCCCCTCAGTATATAGATAGCCCCAGCACATGCTCACTCAGTATATAGATAGCCCCAGCACATGCTCACTCAGTATATAGATAGCCCCTGCACGTGTCCCCTCAGTATATAGATAGCCCCAGCACATGTCCACTCAGTATATAGATAGCCCCTGCACATGTCCCCTCAGTATATAGATAGCCCCAGCACATGCTCACTCAGTATATAGATAGCCCCAGCACATGCTCACTCAGTATATAGATAGCCCCTGCACGTGTCCCCTCAGTATATAGATAGCCCCTGCACGTGTCCCCTCAGTATAAAGATAGCCCCTGCACGTGTCCCCTCAGTGTATAGATAGCCCCTGCACGTGTCCCCTCAGTGTATAGATAGCCCCTGCACGTGTCCCCTCAGTGTATAGATAGCCCCTGCACGTGTCCCCTCAGTATAAAGATAGCCCCTGCACGTGTCCCCTCAGTATAAAGATAGCCCCTGCACGTGTCCCCTCAGTATATAGATAGCCCCAGCACATGTCCACTCAGTATATAGATAGCCCCTGCACATGTCCCCTCAGTATATAGATAGCCCCAGCACATGCTCACTCAGTATATAGATAGCCCCAGCACATGCTCACTCAGTATATAGATAGCCCCTGCACGTGTCCCCTCAGTATATAGATAGCCCCTGCACGTGTCCCCTCAGTATAAAGATAGCCCCTGCACGTGTCCCCTCAGTGTATAGATAGCCCCTGCACGTGTCCCCTCAGTGTATAGATAGCCCCTGCACGTGTCCCCTCAGTGTATAGATAGCCCCTGCACGTGTCCCCTCAGTATAAAGATAGCCCCTGCACGTGTCCCCTCAGTATAAAGATAGCCCCTGCACGTGTCCCCTCAGTATATAGATAGCCCCAGCACGTGTCCACTCAGTATATAGATAGCCCCAGCACGTGTCCCCTCAGTATAAAGATAGCCCCTGCACGTGTCCCCTCAGTATATAGATAGCCCCTGCACGTGTCCCCTCAGTATATAGATAGCCCCAGCACGTGTCCCCTCAGTATATAGATAGCCCCTGCACGTGTCCCCTCAGTATATAGATAGCCCCTGCACGTGTCCCCTCAGTATATAGATAGCCCCTGCACGTGTCCCCTCAGTATATAGATAGCCCAACCAGTCCACAGTCTGCCCCCCACTTCACAGCAGATGCCCCCCTTTAATGAAATGTCCATCCTAGATGCTCCCCTTTAATGAAATCTCCTGCCAGATGCCCCCTTTTTACTGACTTAGCGGCTTCTCCTCCTCGGCCCTGCGGCTCTGTCTTCTCCCTGGCCTGCAGCTCCATCTTCTGCTCTTCTGGCCCGGGCACATCACTATGACGTGACAGTGTTGAGGCAGTGGGACGTCATAGTGTAAGGGCCCACGCGGCGCATACTATATGATGTCACGTGACCATAACACTGCCACGTTATACTGATGCGCCCGGGCCGGAAGAGCAGAAGATGGAGCTGCAGGCCACGGAGAAGAAGCCAGTAGATGAGTACTTTTTTTTTTCTCCTCCTTTTGATAGGGAAATGGGGGGACCTTGAACACAGCGCCCTGAAGTATGCCTGTTAAGTGTCCTGCTCCTAACAGGTGGACTACTGTGGTTTGTGCCAGCACCGACCGTGGCAGTTCCCAGCAGGTGTAATACAGCTGACACCCGCAGCATATGCAGAGGACTCTGTCCGTGAACCCCCTCCATACTCCCCTTCATGACCACATGATAAACACTTACCCATAGATCCAGGCACCATGACTGTGTGATCTTCTTACATTTGTTATTCATGACTTCCTTCCTTCTAATAACAACTTTTAAAATTATGCTTTACAGACAGTTACATTATCTCCTCCTCCCTCAACACTTGTACAGTAAGTGGTCCTGTATTCTCAGTGCTAAGAAAGAAGGAGGAGACTGTGTAACCGTCTGTAAAGCCAGAGGTGCTAGGGTAGCCTCTTTGACTCATTAGCATAATTGTCTAAGTTGATTTTAGAAGGAAGGAGGCCATGGATAACAAATATAATAACATTATCACGGTGCCTGGATCTATGACTAAGTGTCCCTGGTTTATCATGATGGATTTTGATGGTAGATTTCCTTTAAATTAAGTAGCAACAATGTAACACAATCAACAACATACAGCAAATAGTTTCATTATTTAACAGATACAGTCAAAATGTAGAAGTAGCAGGAGATAAAGTACAACTCTTCTAATTTCATAGAGGATGGTAAGTCGTTTCTTTTCCCCAGTTCTCCCAGTCCATTGCTTGTAGAAAATAAAATTTGTATCACAAAAAACAAGCCCCCAAACTAAACAAAAAAAACCATATAACTTTTGGGAAACGGGGGAAGGGGTAAATAATGGAAAAATAAAAACGGGAAAGGTAAACAACAGGGAGATAATTGGGGGTGAAGAAGGAGGAAAGAAAAAAAAACTAGAATCAAAGACGACGTCAAGCGTGAGTCACCGAGATTAATCGTTTGTTTTGTCGCTGAATGTGTCTGATTAGTTCTGTGTCCTCTCGTCTGCACTACGGGAGGACAACGCTGAGTGTCTGTGTACTACTCAATAAGCCGAGTCCTCCACTGGTTTCCATCTCTTGTATGGAATGACAATAACAAGGAGTTTTCCCCTTTTGTGTAGATCTGGTCTGTGACTGCTACATGTTCTCTCTATGAGGATATTGTTATTATTTCTTATGCGTTTTCATCTCTTTACACATGGGTGGGATTCTTCATGTCGTGACTTCTCAGTTGCTATGTGGTTGTTAGTAGGTGGTCACGTTTAGGTGACACTCACTCGTCTGGAGTGCCACATTTGGACACGGTGTGGTCTTCATTCTATATGAACAGAAAGAGGGTCGAAACACAATGTGGATTTTCAAATTTTCCCCTCAACTCAAGTTTCCCATTGATCGTTGCGATGGATTACAGTCAAGCATGTCGTAGGGAAATGTAGGACTTGCAAGTCCAGGAGTCTTGGGTTTGGCTTGGAGCTCATTGAATGTGCAGAAACTTGTGGTACCTTAGGTGGGTCTGTAGGACACAGGTGAAGGAACCACCATTAGGCAGTAAAATGTAGTGATGACTTCTCCTTAACAGCTCACCACCTCACATGAACTTGTCTGTCTCTCTGTATAAAGCTCTGTACCCCTCCTTTCCATCCAATCAACTAGGAGTCTCCAGGACCTCAGAAGTCTCAGGACCTCTAGGGACCTCGTTGGCCCCTGACTTGTGATGCCTTCTACTTAACTGACCACCACCTCACCGGAACTTATGTGGCCTCAACTTTCCACCCAATCAACTACAACAGAAGAAGTCTCATGGCTTCTTTGACCACTTTATGATGTCTGCCACACTCTACTTCCAGTATAATGCATGTGCAATGTAACCGACATCATAAAGTGGTCAAAGAAGCCACGAGACTTCTTCTGTTGTAGTTGATTGGGTGGAAAGTTGCGGCCACATAAGTTCCGGTGAGGTGGTGGTCAGTTAAGTAGAAGGCATCACAAGTCAGGGGCCAACAGGGCCAAGAATGGTAAACCACAGGTAAAAAGCAGGCTTTGTCTGGCCTACAGGTGAACAGGTGAATCCTCAGTTGAGCCTATCAGGTAAGAGTGACTGGTAGGTACGTGGCATTGTAGGCTTATTGTACTTCATTCAGATGTTCATCTTACAGATTTCTACCATCCTATGTATTCAGATGATATTACCAGGGGCGTAACTTCAGGGGTAGCAGACATAGCGACTGCTATGGGGCCCACAGTGTCAGGGGGCCCGGCCTCCCGACCTGACACATGGAGGATGTGCACCATTATATAGGTATATATGTATATAATGGGGCAGATTTACTTACCCGGTCCTGTCACGATCCAGCGGCGCGTTCTCTGTGGAGGATTCGGGTCTTCCGGCGATTCACTAAGGTAGTGCGCCCGATGCCCACTAGGTGTCGCTGCTGCGCTGAAGCCCGTCGGAGTTCACTGGAGTTCACGATCCGTTGCTGGGTGCAGGTAAGCGCGTGTCAAGCGACACTTTTAAAAAAAAAAAATAAGGCAGTTTTTCCGAATCCGTCGGGTTTTCCAATGGCCACGCCCCCGATTTCCGTTGCGTGCATTCCGGCGCCGATGTGCCGCAAAACGGTAATATTCTGGTAACCCAACGGAAAAACACGATTGTCTGTGTAATGAAAAGTTATAAAAATATTATGAAAATATTTTCTTCATCAATTCTAAATGTTTTCTAAGATCTCTGCTTGATGTCATTCTATAGGAATCTTCATTGTTTACTTCCTTTTGATAATGGGGATGTGATCTCATACAGGTGCACAGCAAGATATAACATGCAGTGTAGTCAAAGCTGTGTGATGCTAATGAGCCGTGCACCTGTGTGACATCACATGACCAGGGATATAACGAGCCGTGCACCTGTGTGACATCACATGACCAGGGATATAACGAGCCGTGCACTTGTGTGACATCACATGACCAGGGATATAATGAGCCGTGCACTTGTGTGACATCACATGACCAGGGATATAACGAGCCGTGCACTTGTGTGACATCACATGACCAGGGATATAACGAGCCGTGCACCTGTGTGACATCACATGACCAGGGATATAATGAGCCGTGCACCTGTGTGACATCACATGACCAGGGATATAACGAGCCGTGCACTTGTGTGACATCACATGACCAGGGATATAATGAGCCGTGCACCTGTGCGACATCACATGACCAGGGATATAGTGAGCCGTGCACTTGTGTGACATCACATGACCAGGGATATAACGAGCCGTGCACCTGTGTGACATCACATGACCAGGGATATAACAAGCTGTGCACCTGTGTGATATCACATGACACGGGATATAATGAGCCGTGCACCTGTGTGACATCACATGACCAGGGATATAATGAGCCGTGCACCTGTGTGACATCACATGACCAGGGATATAACGAGCCGTGCACTTGTGTGACATCACATGACCAGGGATATAACGAGCCGTGCACCTGTGCGACATCACATGACCAGGGATATAATGAGCCGTGCACTTGTGTGACATCACATGACCAGGGATATAACGAGCCGTGCACCTGTGTGACATCACATGACCAGGGATATAACGAGCCGTGCACCTGTGCGACATCACATGACCAGGGATATAACGAGCCGTGCACCTGTGCGACATCACATGACCAGGGATATAATGAGCCGTGCACCTGTGTGACATCACATGACCAGGGATATAACGAGCCGTGCACTTGTGTGACATCACATGACCAGGGATATAACGAGCCGTGCACCTGTGCGACATCACATGACCAGGGATATAATGAGCCGTGCACTTGTGTGACATCACATGACCAGGGATATAACGAGCCGTGCACCTGTGTGACATCACATGACCAGGGATATAATGAGCTGTGCACTTGTGTGACATCACATGACCAGGGATATAACGAGCCGTGCACCTGTGTGACATCACATGACCAGGGATATAACGAGCTGTGCACCTGTGTGACATCACATGACCAGGGATATAACGAGCTGTGCACCTGTGTGACATCACATGATCAGGGATATAGCAAGCTGTGCACCTGTGTGACATCACATGATCAGGGATATAGCAAGCTGTGCACCTGTGTGACATCACATGATCAGGGATATAACGAGCTGTGCACCTGTGTGACATCACATGACCATTACGTTTATCCACAGGAAGTAAACGTTGAAGCTTTCTATAGAATGACAGCAAGCAGAGATCTGCAAAACAGTGAAGAATTTATACAGGAAGTATATTGGAAAATTGAATAACTTTTCAAAGCACAAACAATATTAATTATTTACTGTGATTAAAGTGGTCCGGGGGACCTAAACCTCCAAAGGTTGGTACGAAACTGAACTTTACGGTTCGGGTCCGCTCAACACCACTAAGCAGCCATGTTTTTGTAGTCCTGTTGGACCCCTTTGAGTCCTGACTGATAAATTCATGATTAGTCTGTGATTATACATTTTTGCAGGGAAATTCTGAGCGATGATTCACTATTCTCCAGCAGCAGCCGCAGCAGCCGCAGCAGCACGACCGATCCCTCCACATCACACAGACGCGTCTGAAGTCATTGTACTATTTGTTCTGTTTTTGCTTCATACTTAACCAAACCGCTGGTCGTGACGGCGCCGTACAATGGCCGCCGGGATATTTATAGTCTTAGGGTCGGGCTCCACAATTAGTAGACCACATGGAGTGTGGGAAGAGACCTTGTCATAGAGAACCCACAATCACATTGTGATGATTAAGACTGATTTATAGACTCAAACATGACAAAATAATATAACAGTCACATGTAGAGGAGCCAAGAATAGCAGCAACCAGGTCTGAGCATCAAATTCTAGTTCTGGGGTCCGGCAAGCAGATTTCGAGTTCTTGGCAGATTTCAGGTTCACTACGAGGCACACTACGGGGAGCAACATATAGGGGGTTATTTACTAAAGGCCCGAATCGCGTTTTACCGTCGGGTTACGCAAATTTTTTCATTTCGCACCGATTTTCCCTGTATTGCCCCGGAATTTCGGTGCACGCGATTGGATTGTGGCGCATCGGCACCGGCATACACGTGCCGGAAATCGGGGGGCGTGGCCGTGAAAAAACCCGACGGATTCAGAAAAACCGCTGCATTTAAAAAAAAAAAAGTGTCGCTCGACACGTGCTTTCCTTCATCCAGGACGGCTCGGTGAACTCCAGTGCGTTCCGATTCTCTTCAGCGCAGCAGCGACACCTGGTGGACGTCGGAGGAACTGCCTTAGTGCATCCCGGCTGGACCCGAATCCACCGCAGAGAACGCGCCGCTGGATCATACTTATTTTTTTGCATTCTTGGGCCCTTTGCACACGAACATTTTAACACAGCGGTGTATTCCATCGTTTCAGAACTGATAGCACATGGGCCACAATCACTTTAATGGGGAATACAGTCAATCATTTCAATGGCCGTATTTCACACCGCATTGCACCATGGAAAAAAAGCATGCTCTATCTGTCGCTGTACGTGAGGCCTGACTACATGGTTCCCTATGGAGAGGAGAAGGGGGAGGGGCGCTCACCTGTGACTTTATGTGGAAATTTATCCCATCTGTAACAAAATGTTTCAAGATCACATAATTTACAAACTTGTTTCCGCTTTCCTGTTGCCAATCTTTTAAAATGATTTTTCCGGTCCAATGGACCTGGTGCCTTTACACTGCCTTACAGCATAGTCAATACAGGGTGCTGCATGTCATCACATAGCGGCTGACATCATAGTCTGCGCGCCAGTGAGTTCTAAGTTTATTTTTTACATACTGGGGCTCATTTACTAAGGGTCCAAACGCAGCACTTTCGTCGGGTTTCCCGAATATTTCCGATTGGCGCTGAATTCTCCCCCGGGATTTTGCCGCACGCGATCGGATTGTGTCGCATCGGCGCCGGCTTTCGCGCGACAGAAATCGAGGGGCGTGGCGACGGATTCGGAAAAACCACAGAATTTAAAAAAGAATTTGTGTCCCAAGATCAAGCACTTACATGGAACGGGGACGAAGAAGGTGAACTCCGACGGACCTTTGGCGCAGCAGCGACACCTGCTGGATATCGGGCGCACGGACTCGGCAGAACCCGAATCAGTGTAGGACAACGCGCCGCGGGATCGCGACATGACCGGGTATCTTTAGTCCAAGATTCGGGGAAAAAAATTTGAATAATGTGAAGATTATAGGGTAGTAAATGCAGGCATCACTGGGCGACATTGGTGACAGTCACATCACTGAGCGCTTCCCCCCTCCTCCACCACCCATGCAGCTTGGAATGACACGCAGCTTCTCCGGGGAGGGGGCCCTTCTTCTTCGTGCTGCGAGGACATATTTCAGACCATGACCAGATTGTTTATTGCACGGGAGAAGATGGCAGCGTGTCAGTCACCTGGAGAGGGACAATCTGCTCTGCCCTTAGGATTTGCAGCTTCTAGTAATGTATTCAGTAATTGCTTTATTATATTGCTGCAAATCAGGAGCAAGATAAACGGATTGATTAACCTGTTACAGTGTGAAACGCCTGAGCGCCGAGCTAAATTACCCAATTTAGATTAAATTTGAGGCTTTCCAGTTTCTCTGATCGCACTTAACTCGTTCAGTGGGTTACAATTAGCGGGGAGCAAAATCTTCTGAAATTCTCTTCTCGGCTGATTCCTCTCCCCCGTGGGCGCCATGAATAACCCTGGAGACGCACCTGACACCTGCTATTTGCTAATCCATTTTGCTTTTGATTTGCAAAAAACATGTCATCAACTAATTCTGCATCGGTTGTAGTATCTGGCAGTAGATGATCATGGAAGTCCAATGATGATTGGTACCGTATGGACCCCACAGGACGGAAATATGAGGAATAAAAATGGGGCATAATTCTCTGTTTACAACTCAAAACTGTCTTAATTTGCACCAAAGAAAGGCCCGAAATATATTGCACTGGTTTTAGATGCTTTTATGATGAATGGGTGTGGCCTAAAGGAAAGGAGGTGTGGCCTCATAGGAAAACGGGCATGTGCCGAAAATAAAAATCTGACTGGTAAGGAGCCAGGAGGCATGAAATTACACAGCACCTGGATCAGGTCGAGAGAAAAAAAATGAGGGCAGGTGTAGGGCAGATCTCAGGGATTTAACCCCTGCCTGCTTCTCAGCCTCATACTGCCAGAACAATACATGACAGTAGGTAATAAGCAGGGGCGTAACTAGGAGAGACAGATGCCTATAGCAAACTTTTGAATGGGGCCGCGCACTTAAAAAAATACAAATTTTTATATTCACACATGTGAGTTACATGCACTTATATATACACACATTTATATTCTTATATATCTACACCATATATACACACATACAGCATAAACATACATAAAGTATATCCACAACACATATACTGAACATACACCATATACACATCACATATGCACAAATGTATAGACCATATACACACAGCATACATACAGCATAAGCAAATATAAAGTATATACACATCATATACACATACACCATATACGTATCACATATGCACACACATATAGACCATATGTACACCATATATACACATACAGCATAAACATACATAAAGTATATACACATACACCATATACGTATCACATATGCACACACATATAGACCATATGTACACCATATATACACATACAGCATAAACATACATAAAGTATATACACATATAAATACACTATATACACATCACATATGCACAAACGTATAGACCATATACACACATACAGAATAAGCAAACATAAAGTATATACACATTATATACACAACACTATATACATATCACATATGCACACACATATAGACCATATATACACCATATATCCACATACAGCATAAACATACATAAAGTATATACACAAATATACACATCACATATGCACACATACATATAGACCATATACACACAGCATACATACATATACATACAGAAAATACACACATACATACAATACCATATACCAGACTTACACCCAATACCCCAAATGTCAAGGCCCCCTGACACAGTGGGCCCAACAGTGGCTGCTATTGCTGCTACTCCTGTAGTTACACCCTTGGTAATAAGATTAAGAAAACTGGAAGTCACCAATACACGTAACTACCAAATACAAGAAAAAAGGGAAGAACTCTGGGAGTCCCTGGCAAGGGTGTATCTAGGAAAAAGGAAGACAGGAGTGATACTGCACCACTAAGGTGGCTTGGAGCTGTCTACAGTAACGTGTGATTAACGTGTGGAAGATTGGGACCACCAAGCTTCGAGCTTCCAAGTACATCATACAGTTACATTGCTTCTCCTGTATCTCAGGGGTTTGATATACCATGGGAAACCAGAAGACCACTATTACCGTCAGCCGGTGCATTCATGGTTCCAGGAGGTAACACAACGCACACTGTTCAAACGTGTGGATAGTTGGGATGGTTGAAAGATGAGATAATGGTGATAATGGCATAAAAAACAAATGATGGCATGAGGAACCAACAGAAGAACTGAACATGACTCAAGATGTCCCTAAATTGTGCCAAATATCCATCCCAATGAGATATTCTATCCATGAGAAACCACAACGGGAGATATTTAGAGACTCTCCAGTGTAAAGCAGTGATGGCAAACCTTTTATAGACCAAGTGCCCAAACTACAACCCATACCCAACTGTTTATCATGCGTGACAAGACCTAGGCTGCCTGGGAGTGCAAGTAGATATCTTGAGTCCTCTTTGGTGATGGACTGGGTGCCCATAGAGAGGGCTCTGAGTGCCACGTCCGGCACCTGTGCCACAGGTTCGCCACCACTACCCTGTAGACTGCACAACACAGATCACCGATAACACAAACAACAAGGGTGCCCTAGGATCCAGTAGTGAAAATGAACATAAATCAGTCAAGTTCCAGATTCCTACAGGGAAACGGGACAAAAAATAGAAGAACAAAGCACAAATAACTAGACCAGCACTGAGGTTGGTTCATGTCTATTATGACCTACAGGAACTTTGTAGGCTGATACCTCTTTGGAGGGGTTGTCTTTGTCATTCAATAACTAGGGAGTGCCTGTTGGAGACTTGTCCTTGGAACTTATTCAGATGGATCTCATTTAGAGCATTAGGTCTTAGAGATATTACCTGCTGTAGGACATATTGGGGCAGATTTACTTACCCGGCCCATTCGCGATCCAGCTGCGCGTTCTCTGCCCTGGATTCGGGTCCGGCCGGGATTTATTGAGGTAGTTCCTCCGCCGTCCACCAGGTGGCGCTTCTGCGCTGAAGAGCTTCGTAACGCACTGGAATACACCGAGCCGGGCTGAGTGAAGGTAAGTGCAATTTTCGCAACACTTTTTATTTTAATGCGGCGGTTTTTCCGAATTCATCGATTTTTTGTTCGGCCACGCCCCCCGATTTCCATCACGTGCATGCCGGCGCCGATTCGCCACAATCCGATCGCGTGCGCCAAAATCCCGGGGCAATTCAGGGGAAATCGGCGCAAATCGGAAATATTCGGGTAACACATCGGGAAAATGACCCGCAGTGTCTGGGGGGACTAGTAACAATCTGTATCAAAGATTTCCTTTGAAGGGCAAGTTCTCGTCTTCAGAAACCTCTCTGTAGGACTTGTACCCATCTCGGAAGCTATTGATAGCCCATTGTCCTTGCTCCGAGCTGGCCCTCTTAAGACAAAGTGACAGCTCTGCATCTATTAAATATGTAACTATACTAAGGCTTCCTGGTACTTACTGACAGCCTAATGTCTCCGTGTTGTGACAAAGGTTGCCGAATCTTACAATGAGGAATTACCGCTCCCCCGAGCCACTTTTCTTCTGACTGTCGGGCTCAGATGAAGCAGGCGAAGAGAAATAGAAGTGTTGGAACAGACTGTGCACTAATCCTGTTACAACAAGCGGAGAGGGAGGAAAATCTGAATTAGCAGACGCTGTATTAAGGAAAGCCATGATATAAAATGCTATTCCCTAATATAATGTCATGGACGGACTATGGAGGATATCCAAATCTTCATCATTTTCTTGGTGGAGTCACTGGTCGCGTTCTTTTACATGTGGCAAAGATTCGATTTCCTGCCCAAGGCTCTTGTCTAAATACAATGAGAAGGTTTGTTAGGTCAGACATCCGGAGTAACACAGCAGATGTGGAGCCACTAATCAATCAACCACTAATTGATTGACTTGGGGCTACTCCTGAGGATACTATCAAAGTGGCTTCATGGTGCTCACTAGAGATGAGTGAGCACTAAAATGCTCGGGTACTCGTTATTCGAGACGAACTTTTCCCGATGCTCGAGTGCTCGTCTCGAATAACGAGCCCCATTGAAGTCAATGGGAGACTCGAGCATTTTTCAAGGGGACCAAGGCTCTGCACAGGGTAGCTTGGCCAAACACCTGGGAACCTCAGAAAAGGATGGAAACACCACGGAAATGGACAGGAAACAGCAGGGGCAGCATGCATGGATGCCTCTGAGGCTGCTTAAATGCACCATTATGCCAAAATTATGGGCAACAGCATGGCCATGACAGAGTGACAGAATGAAGCTAGATAGCATCTAAAACATCCAATAATTGACCCTGACACTATAGGGGACGGCATGCAGAGGCAGCGGCAGCAGCGGAAGGCTAGAGAGTGGCATGGCGACATACCCTAAATGGACTCAGGCTTCAAACCAATGGGTGGCAGAGAGGAACCAAAGGAGGTGAGCAAGAAGCGCTCAAATAATATTGGTACATGATAAAAGTTTGCCAGTATATTTTGTGGATTACACAGCAGGGTGGCGACAAAGTTAACATGGAAGCCATGAAAACAACCCAAAATTCTGCCTGACACAGCTCGTTTGATAAGGGGACCATGTATGGAGGCAGTGAACTTGTAGTAGATTAAAGGTGCTGCAGTTAAAACTATGTTAGTTGGATCTTGGCATGGAGCTGGCGCTCCGCTGCCAGGCGAGCTTTCGCCAATCCAAGCCCCTGTCTCTAGGCTACTCCCCAAACAGCACTTCTAAGAACCTTTTGTATAAGATCAAGTGTAGTAGCGTTCTTAGAAGTTTAGGATATGGCGGGTGAGGGGAATGTAAACAGATGCGCAAGAAGCGCTGAAATAATATTGGTAAATGATAAAAGTTTGCCAGTATATTTTGTGGATAACACAGCAGGGTGGCGACAAAGTTAACAAGTTTGATGTGGAATGCCCTGTAATAGCTCTTGGGCGGTGTGCCTTTTATCGGCTAGGCTCAGCAGTTTGAGCACCGCCTGCTGTCGCTTAGCGACGGCACTGCTGCTGTGCCTAGAGCTACCGACTGATGGCGCCATGGCCACGGATGGTAATTCGGAGGAGGAGGAGGTGGAGGAGGTATAGTAGGCCTTTGAGACCTGGACCGAGGTAGGCCCCGCAATCCTCTGCGTCGGCAGTATATGACCAGCCCCAGGGTCAGACTCGGTCCCAGCCTGCACCAAGTTAAGTGTAGTAGCGTTCTTATAAGTTTGGGATATGGCGGGTGAGGGGAATGTAAACAGATGCGCAAGAAGCGCTGAAATAATATTGGTAAATGATAAAAGTTTGCCAGTATATTTTGTGGATAACACAGCAGGGTGGCGACAAAGTTAACAACTTTGATGTGGAATCCATGAAAACAACCCAAATTTCGGCCTGACACACCTCGTTTGATAAGGGGACGATGTATGGAGGCAGCTATATGGACGACTTTTGGAGGTAGCAATGGAGACAACGTGTGGAGGCTGCTATGGAGACAATTTAATTTGGATATTGCCTGTATGTGGCAGTCCAAAAAAGTTTTCAAACCAGAGGAGCAGGTAGGTGGCCCTCCAGAAAAATGAAATAGATTGAGTGCCTGTATGTGGCAGTCCAAAAAAGTTTTCAAACCAGAGGAGCAGGTAGGTGGCCCTCCAGAAAAATGAAATAGATTGAGTGCCTGTATGTGGCAGTCCAAAAAAGTTTTCAAACCAGAGGAGCAGGTAGGTGGCCCTCCAGAAAAATGAAATAGATTGAGTGCCTGTATGTGGCAGTCAAAAAAGTTTGCGTCAGCCTGTCAGCGCTGTCAGTCGACAGGCGTGTACGCTTATCGGTGATGATGCCACCAGCTGCACTGAAAACCCGCTCGGACAACACGCTAGCGGCAGGGCAGGCAAGAACCTCCAAGGCGTACAGCGCCAGTTCGTGCCACATGTCCAGCTTTGAAACCCAGTAGTTGTAGGGAGCTGTGTGATCATTTAGGACGATGGTATGGTCAGCTACGTACTCCCTCACCATCTTTCTGTAAAGATCAGCCCTACTCTGCCGAGATTGGGGACAGGTGACAGTGTCTTGCTGGGGTGACATAAAGCTGGCAAAAGCCTTGTAAAGCGTACCCTTGCCAGTGCTGGACAAGCTGCCAGCTCGCCTACTCTCCCTCGCTACTTGTCCCGCAGAAGTACGCACTCTGCCGCTAGCGCTGTCAGAAGGGAAATACTGTTTCAGCTTGTGCACCAGGGCCTGCTGGTATTCATGCATTCTCACACTCCTTTCCTCTCCAGGGATGAGAGTGGAAAGATTTTGCTTGTACCGTGGGTCCAGGAGAGTGAACACCCAGTAATCGGTGCTGGAATAAATTCTTTGAACGCGAGGGTCACGGGATAGGCAGCCTAGCATGAAATCTGCCATATGCGCCAGAGTACCAACGCGTAAGAATTCACTCCCCTCACTGGCCTGACTGTCCATTTCCTCCTCCTCCAACTCCTCCAACTCCTCTTCTTCTGCCCATACACGCTCAACAGTGTAGGACTCAACAATGGTCCCCTCTTGTGTCTCGCCAACATTCTCCTCCTCTTCCTCCTCATCCTCCTCCACCTCCTCCGATATGCGCTGAGAAACAGACCTAAGGGTGCTTTGGCTATCAACAAGGGAATCTTCTTCCCCCGTCTTCATGCTGATCAGAGATTTTTTCAACAGGCCAAGCAGCGGGATGGTGAGGCTGATGATGGCGGCATCGCCACTGACCATCTGTGTTGACTCCTCAAAGTTACTCAGCACCTGACAGATATCAGACATCCACGTCCACTCCTCATTGTAGACTTGAGGAAGCTGACTGACCTGACTACCAGTTCTGGTGGAAGTTGACATCTGGCAGTCTACAATCGCTCGGCGCTGCTGGTAAACTCTGGATAACATGGTCAGTGTTGAATTCCACCTCGTGGGCACGTCGCACAACAGTCGGTGAGCGGGCAGTTGGAGGCGGCGCTGCGCTGCCCTGAGAGTGGCAGCATCTGTGCTGGACTTCCTGAAATGCGCACAGATGCGGCGCACCTTCGTGAGCAAATCAGACAGATTGGGGTATGTCTTGAGGAAACGCTGAACTATCAGATTTAACACATGGGCCAGGCATGGCACATGTGTCAGTCTGCCGAGTTGCAGAGCCGCCACCAGGTTACGGCCGTTGTCACACACAACCATGCCTGGCTTCAGGTTCAGCGGTGCCAGCCACAGATCAGTCTGCGCCGTGATGCCCTGTAATAGTTCTTGGGCGGTGTGCCTTTTATCGCCTAGGCTCAGCAGTTTGAGCACCGCCTGCTGTCGCTTAGCGACGGCACTGCTGCTGTGCCTAGAGCTACCGACTGATGGCGCCATGTCCACGGATGGTAGTTCAGAGGAGGAGGTGGAGGAGGGGTGGGAGGAGGAGGAGGCATAGTAGGCCTCAAACACCTGGACCGAGGTAGGCCCCGCAATCCTCGGCGTCGGCAGTATATGACCAGCCGCAGGGTCAGACTCGGTCCCAGCCTCCACCAAGTTAACCCAATGTGCCGTCAGCGATATATAGTGGCCCTGCCCGGCAGCACTTGTCCACGTGTCCGTGGTCAGGTGGACCTTGTCAGAAACGGCGTTGGTCAGGGCATGGATGATGTTGTCTGACACGTGCTGGTGCAGGGCTGGGACGGCACATCGGGAAAAGTAGTGGCGGCTGGGGACCGAATACCGAGGGGCGGCCGCCGCCATGAGGTTGCGAAAGGCCTCGGTCTCTACTAGCCTATAGGGCAGCATCTCCAGGCTGAGCAATCTGGAGATGTGGACATTAAGGGCTTGGGCGTGCGGGTGGGTTGCACTATATTTACGTTTCCGCTCCAGCGTCTGGGGTATGGAGAGCTGAACGCTGGTGGATGCTGTGGAGGATCGTGGAGGCGACGATGGGGTTTTTGTGCCAGGGTCCTGGGCAGGGGGCTGACTATCAGCTGAAACAGGGGAAGGAGCAGTGGTGTGCACGGCCGGAGGTGAACGGGCTTGGTGCCACTGAGTGGGGTGTTTAGCATTCATATGCCTGCGCATACTGGTGGTAGTTAAGCTAGTAGTGGTGGAACCCCTGCTGATCCTGGTTTGGCAAAGGTTGCACACCACAGTCCGTCGGTCATCCGGTGTTTCCTTAAAGAACCTCCAGACTTCTGAAAATCTAGCCCTCGCCGCGGGAGCCCTCGCCACGGGAGCTTCACTACGTGACACATTTGGCGCTGATGCACCTGCTCTGGCCCTGCCTCTCCGTCTGGCCCCACCACTGCCTCTTCCAACCTGTTCTGGTCAAGGACTCTCCTCCGTCTCAGAAGCACTGTGTTCACCCGGCCTCTCAACCCAGCTTGGGTCTGTCACCTCATCATCCTCCGATCCCTCAGTCTGCTCCCCCCTCGGACTTCCTGCCCTGACAACAACTTCACCACTGTCTGACAACCGTGTCTCCTCATCGTCGGACACCTCTTTACACACTTCTTCCACTACGTCAAGAAGGTCATCATCACCCACAGACTGCGACTGGTGGAAAACCTGGGCATCGGAAAATTGCTCAGCAGCAACCGGACAAGTGGTTTGTGACTGTGGGAAGGGTCCAGAAAACAGTTCCTCAGAGTATGCCGGTTCAAATGCCAAATTTTCCTGGGAGGGGGCAGACTGGGGGGGAGGAGGCTGAGGTGCAGGAGCTGGAGGAGTGCCGATTTCGGTGACATGGGTGGACTGCGTGGAAGACTGACTGGTGGACAAATTGCTCGAAGCATTGTCGGCAATCCACGACATCACCTGTTCGCACTGTTCTGGCCTCAACAGTGCTCTACCACGAGTCCCAGTAACTTCAGACATGAACCTAGGGAGTGTAGCTCTGCGGCGTTCCCCTGCTCCCTCATCAGCAGGTGGTGTCTCACCCCGCCCAGGACCACGGCCTCTGACCCCTGCAGTAGTTGGACGCCCTCGTACTCTACCCCTAGCCCTTGGGTTAAACATTTTGAAAATGAAAGTTATAACTTTAATTTTTTTTTAACTTTTTTTTGTGTTTTTTTGTGTTTTTTTTTTTTTTTTGTGTTTTTTAGTTTTTAAAACCAAACGATGCTATCCTATTGCTATGGCTATTTTCTAGCCAAGTATGAAAGCACACTGCTATGCCAGATGAGATGACGCTGAGTTATGAAAAAATAAACGTAAAATAAAAAGTAAATGGCAGACTGTGCCTAATTGAAATCAAACCCCTAATAAATTTTCCCACTTTGGTGTTTGAGGTGGATATGTGTGTCACTAAGAGCTAAACACAACGGTAGCAAGTCCCCCTGCTAATTCCTCACAATATGGTACTAGCTGCACTACTAGTGCCAGCAAGCCCAGCCACAAGCAAACAAAAAAAAAAAAGTATAACGTTATTGTAGCCCTAAGAAGGGCTGTTGGGTTGTTGTAGAATCACTCCTGCCTAACAGTAAGCTAATAGAACACCCTAACGCTTTCCCTGACCAGCAGCAGCTCTCTCCCTAGCGGCATCCAGACACAGAATGATCCGAGCAGCGCAGGCAGGGGCTAGTCTATCCCAGGGTCACCTGATCAGGCCAGCCAACCACTGCTATCGACGTGTAAGGGTACCACGTCATGCTGGGTGGAGTGCAGAGTCTCCTGGCTTGTGATTGGCTCTGTTTCTGGCCGCCAAAAAGCAAAATGGTGGGAACTGCCATTTTCTCGAGCGGGCGAAGTATTCGTCCGAGCAACGAGCAGTTACGAGTACGCTAATGCTCGAACGAGCATCAAGCTCGGACGAGTATGTTCGCTCATCTCTAGTGCTCACCCCTGTTCAAGCTCTCCCTGCCTCTGATCACCTCGTCCCATATGATTGACATCATGCACCGGGCTCCAGGAGATCTGATCAGTGATGTATCTGGATGTAGGATCATCAATTACAGTGAAGATGGCTTTCAAAGGCAGGAAAAGCTTGACTTCAGTACTAACTCTCCGCCTCCTTGACTTCATAATTCCAATTTACATCTTGCTTCAAAGTTCATTTGATGTGTGCCCCCACAACAGGCAATGAATGAAAGAAACATGATATAGAAGATGATATAGAAGCTCAACTCCTTGAGAACATACTGGTAGTGGTTTATTAGGCCAATTTCTGATGACAGGTTCCCTTTAAATGAAATCATCTTTAGTTTTGAACCTACAAAGCTGCAGACACTGTTAGGCAGCCGTCCTGGATACCTTGTGTGTGTGGCTAGTAGCAGCAGGACTGTGAAAAATGCATTTATATTCCAGGATCATAGCTGGACTTGAAGAACTGTGGTGTACTGATGTGTTCTTAAAGTCCAGATACAATCCTGGAGTATAAAGCCATGTTAAATCAGGTCAGGAGTTGGGTTTATTTTATAGACTTTTACAAAAACCTTTGCAGGGCACAAGAAGTCTAGAAGCACTAAGAAGGCATCTGCCCATGGGTGCCTTATGTAACTTAGGCAGGCGAAGAATTTGAAATTGGGCCCCACATGACGGGTGGTCTACCGTGGCTCATCAGATGTTCAAGCTGGATGCTAGCATAGATCTCTCTTGTTAAAGTATATATACCATATATACTCGAGTATAAGCCTAGTTTTTAAGCACAAAAAAAATGTGCTGAAAGCCCAAACTCGGCTTATACACGAGTAAATAAATATATGTTTTACCAGGTTTTTGTGGTAAAATTAGGGGCCTCGGCTTATACTTGGGTCGGCTTATACTCGAGTATATACAATGTTTATGTTTTAGAGTGTTTATATTTCACATGATGATATTTTGACTTTTTTTTTTTTACGCCAATTTTGGTTGACTCATAAATACGCATGAATGTGCACAAATCCAGGACAAATACCACCTGGTACATACTACAAGCAACTCCACTGTTCATAAATCATCACAATTACCCCTAATAATTTATGAAAAATGATTTATTTTGTCAATTGTGTGTTGGGTTGATGGAATGGCTCCGGATAATGTCAGCGGCAGGCGGACATGTTTGCCGTAGGTGCACAATCACACGATGCCTAATGACAGGCCTATTAACATGGCCGGGATATGTGTATAATACCAGGGAATATCACGTCAAGTCCTGAGCGCTGACTGTGAGGCATGATTGTCATGGCCGTGCCGTGTATGGAAAGTGACAAGATGAGAGGAGGGTGAATATTGTGCCTGATTACACAATGTGTTTACTGTCCCCAGCAATTAGGGGACATTCTGTGTGGCTGATGGGTCCTCTCCCGTGGCCAGACATTACCTATAATGAGATGTGCCCCAGAGTTATCTGTGGCTCACAATGACAGGCGGCCATTAAGGGAAAAAGAATTGCGTAAAAATGTATTTTTTTTTCTCCTTTTTAGATCAATGATAAAGCATGAAAGTAAACAACAAAAAAACTAGCAACCCCTATAGCTTTTCTTATAATCTTTGACCATTTGATGTTTTTACTGGGTAAATGCAAAAATTTGAGCAGATCGAACAGAATGTCAACACAGCCATTTTGTTGTCAATTTTTACGACATTAATTCACCATGACAATCAAGATGGCTGCACTTCCTGTTATCAATTCACTGTGACTACCAAGATGGCTGCATTTCCTGTTATATTTACCAACCCCAAACTGCTGCTCTGACAGCTGATTTGCCTGTACGCCTAGAGGAAAGGAAGTTCTACCATCACCATAGACAGGGGGCATCCTCTACACCTAGAGGAGAGGAGGTTCTACCATCACCATAGACAGGGGGCATCCTCTACACCTAGAGGAGAGGAGGTTCTACCATCACCATAGACAGGGGGCATCCTCTACACCTAGAGGAGAGGAGGTTCTACCATCACCATAGACAGGGGGCATCCTCTACACCTAGAGGAAAGGAAGTTCTACCATCACCATAGACAGGGGGCATCCTCTACACCTAGAGGAGAGGAGGTTCTACCATCACCATAGACAGGGGGCATCCTCTACACCTAGAGGAGAGGTGGTTCTACCATCACCATAGACAGGGGGCATCCTCTACGCCTAGAGGAGAGGAGGTTCTACCATCACCATAGACAGGGGGCATCCTCTACACCTAGAGGAGAGAAGGTTCTACCATGACCATAGACAGGAGGCATCCTCTACACCTAGAGGAGAGGAGGTTCTACCATCACCATAGACAGGGGGCATCCTCTACACCTAGAGGAGCAGAGGTTCTACCATCACCATAGACAGGGGGCATCCTCTACACCTAGAGGAGAGGTGGTTCTACCATCACCATAGACAGGGAGCATCCTCTACACCTAGAGGAGAGGAGGTTCTTCCATCACCATAGACAGGGGGCATCCTCTACACCTAGAGGAGGTTCTACCATCACCATAGACAGGGGGCATCCTCTACACCTAGAGGAGAGGAGGCTCTACCATCACCATAGACAGGAGACATCCTCTACACCTAGAGGAGAGGCGATTCTACCATCACCATAGACAGGGGGCATCCTCTACACCTAGAGGAGAGGAAGTTCTACCATCACCATAGACAGGGGGCATCCTCTACACCTAGAGGAGAGGAGGCTCTACCATCACCATAGACAGGGGGCATCCTCTACACCTAGAGAAGAGGCGATTCTACCATCACCATAGACAGGGGGCATCCTCTACACCTAGAGGAGAGGAGGTTCTACCATCACCATAGACAGGGGGCATCCTTTACACCTAGAGGAGAGGTGATTCTACCATCACCATAGACAGGGGGCATCCTCTACACCAAGAGGAGAGGTGGTTCTACCATCACCATAGACAGGGGGCATCCTCTACACCTAGAGGAGAGGAGGTTCTACCATCACCATAGACAGGGGACATTCTCTACACCTAGAGGAGAGGAGGCTCTACCATCACCATAGACAGGAGACATCCTCTACACCTAGAGGAGAGGAGGTTCTACCATCACCATAGACAGGGGGCATCCTCTACACCAAGAGGAGAGGTGGTTCTACCATCACCATAGACAGGGGGCATCCTCTACACCTAGAGAAGAGGCGGTTCTACCATCACCATAGACAGGGGGCATCCTCTACACCTGGAGGAGAGGAGGTTCTACCATCACCATAGACTGGGGGCATCCTCTACACCTAGAGGAGAGGAGGTTCTACCATCACCATAGACAGGGGGCATTCTCTACACCTAGAGGAGAGGAGGCTCTACCATCACCATAGACTGGGGGCATCCTCTACACCTAGAGGAGAGGAGGTTCTACCATCACCATAGACAGGGGGCATCCTCTACACCTTGAGGAGAGGAGGTTCTACCATCACCATAGACAGGGGGCATCCTCTACACTTAGAGGAGAGGTGGTTCTACCATCACCATAGACAGGGGGCATCCTCTACACCTTGATGAGAGGAGGTTCTACCATCACCATAGACAGGGGGCATCCTCTACACCTAGAGGAGAGGAGGTTCTACCATCACCATAGACAGGGGACATTCTCTACACCTAGAGGAGAGGTGGTTCTACCATCACCATAGACAGGGAGCATCCTCTACACCTAGAGGAGAGGAGGTTCTTCCATCACCATAGACAGGGGGCATCCTCTACACCTAGAGGAGAGGAGGTTCTACCATCACCATAGACAGGGGGCATCCTCTACACCTAGAGGAAAGGAAGTTCTACCATCACCATAGACAGGGGGCATCCTCTACACCTAGAGGAGAGGAGGTTCTACCATCACCATAGACAGGGGGCATCCTCTACACCTAGAGGAGAGGTGGTTCTACCATCACCATAGACAGGGGGCATCCTCTTCGCCTAGAGGAGAGGAGGTTCTACCATCACCATAGACAGGGGGCATCCTCTACACCTAGAGGAGAGAAGGTTCTACCATGACCATAGACAGGAGGCATCCTCTACACCTAGAGGAGAGGAGGTTCTACCATCACCATAGACAGGGGGCATCCTCTACACCTAGAGGAGCAGAGGTTCTACCATCACCATAGACAGGGGGCATCCTCTACACCTAGAGGAGAGGTGGTTCTACCATCACCATAGACAGGGAGCATCCTCTACACCTAGAGGAGAGGAGGTTCTTCCATCACCATAGACAGGGGGCATCCTCTACACCTAGAGGAGGTTCTACCATCACCATAGACAGGGGGCATCCTCTACACCTAGAGGAGAGGAGGCTCTACCATCACCATAGACAGGAGACATCCTCTACACCTAGAGGAGAGGCGATTCTACCATCACCATAGACAGGGGGCATCCTCTACACCTAGAGGAGAGGAAGTTCTACCATCACCATAGACAGGGGGCATCCTCTACACCTAGAGGAGAGGAGGCTCTACCATCACCATAGACAGGGGGCATCCTCTACACCTAGAGAAGAGGCGATTCTACCATCACCATAGACAGGGGGCATCCTCTACACCTAGAGGAGAGGAGGTTCTACCATCACCATAGACAGGGGGCATCCTTTACACCTAGAGGAGAGGTGATTCTACCATCACCATAGACAGGGGGCATCCTCTACACCAAGAGGAGAGGTGGTTCTACCATCACCATAGACAGGGGGCATCCTCTACACCTAGAGGAGAGGAGGTTCTACCATCACCATAGACAGGGGACATTCTCTACACCTAGAGGAGAGGAGGCTCTACCATCACCATAGACAGGAGACATCCTCTACACCTAGAGGAGAGGAGGTTCTACCATCACCATAGACAGGGGGCATCCTCTACACCAAGAGGAGAGGTGGTTCTACCATCACCATAGACAGGGGGCATCCTCTACACCTAGAGAAGAGGCGGTTCTACCATCACCATAGACAGGGGGCATCCTCTACACCTAGAGGAGAGGAGGTTCTACCATCACCATAGACTGGGGGCATCCTCTACACCTAGAGGAGAGGAGGTTCTACCATCACCATAGACAGGGGGCATCCTCTACACCTAGAGGAGAGGAGGTTCTACCATCACCATAGACAGGGGACATTCTCTACACCTAGAGGAGAGGAGGCTCTACCATCACCATAGACTGGGGGCATCCTCTACACCTAGAGGAGAGGAGGTTCTACCATCACCATAGACAGGGGGCATCCTCTACACCTTGAGGAGAGGAGGTTCTACCATCACCATAGACAGGGGGCATCCTCTACACCTAAAGGAGAGGTGGTTCTACCATCACCATAGACAGGGGGCATCCTCTACACCTTGATGAGAGGAGGTTCTACCATCACCATAGACAGGGGGCATCCTCTACACCTAGAGGAGAGGAGGTTCTACCATCACCATAGACAGGGGACATTCTCTACACCTAGAGGAGAGGTGGTTCTACCATCACCATAGACAGGGAGCATCCTCTACACCTAGAGGAGAGGAGGTTCTTCCATCACCATAGACAGGGGGCATCCTCTACACCTAGAGGAGGTTCTACCATCACCATAGACAGGGGGCATCCTCTACACCTAGAGGAGAGGAGGCTCTACCATCACCATAGACAGGAGACATCCTCTACACCTAGAGGAGAGGCGATTCTACCATCACCATAGACAGGGGGGATCCTCTACACCTAGAGGAGAGGAAGTTCTACCATCACCATAGACAGGGGGCATCCTCTACACCTAGAGGAGAGGTGGTTCTACCATCACCATAACAGGGGGCATCCTCTACGCCTAGAGGAGAGGAGGTTCTACCATCACCATAGACAGGGGGCATCCTCTACACCTAGAGGAGAGAAGGTTCTACCATGACCATAGACAGGGGGCATCCTCTACACCTACAGGAGCAGAGGTTCTACCATCACCATAGACAGGGGGCATCCTCTACACCTAGAGGAGAGGTGGTTCTACCATCACCATAGACAGGGAGCATCCTCTACACCTAGAGGAGAGGAGGTTCTTCCATCACCATAGACAGGGGGCATCCTCTACACCTAGAGGAGGTTCTACCATCACCATAGACAGGGGGCATCCTCTACACCTAGAGGAGAGGAGGCTCTACCATCACCATAGACAGGAGACATCCTCTACACCTAGAGGAGAGGCGATTCTACCATCACCATAGACAGGGGGCATCCTCTACACCTAGAGGAGAGGAAGTTCTACCATCACCATAGACAGGGGGCATCCTCTACACCTAGAGGAGAGGAGGCTCTACCATCACCATAGACAGGGGGCATCCTCTACACCTAGAGAAGAGGCGATTCTACCATCACCATAGACAGGGGGCATCCTCTACACCTAGAGGAGAGGAGGTTCTACCATCACCATAGACAGGGGGCATCCTTTACACCTAGAGGAGAGGTGATTCTACCATCACCATAGACAGGGGGCATCCTCTACACCAAGAGGAGAGGTGGTTCTACCATCACCATAGACAGGGGGCATCCTCTACACCTAGAGGAGAGGAGGTTCTACCATCACCATAGACAGGGGACATTCTCTACACCTAGAGGAGAGGAGGCTCTACCATCACCATAGACAGGAGACATCCTCTACACCTAGAGGAGAGGAGGTTCTACCATCACCATAGACAGGGGGCATCCTCTACACCAAGAGGAGAGGTGGTTCTACCATCACCATAGACAGGGGGCATCCTCTACACCTAGAGAAGAGGCGGTTCTACCATCAACATAGACAGGGGGCATCCTCTACACCTAGAGGAGAGGAGGTTCTACCATCACCATAGACTGGGGGCATCCTCTACACCTAGAGGAGAGGAGGTTCTACCATCACCATAGACAGGGGGCATCCTCTACACCTAGAGGAGAGGAGGTTCTACCATCACCATAGACAGGGGACATTCTCTACACCTAGAGGAGAGGAGGCTCTACCATCACCATAGACTGGGGGCATCCTCTACACCTAGAGGAGAGGAGGTTCTACCATCACCATAGACAGGGGGCATCCTCTACACCTTGAGGAGAGGAGGTTCTATCATCACCATAGACAGGGGGCATCCTCTACACCTAGAGGAGAGGTGGTTCTACCATCACCATAGACAGGGGGCATCCTCTACACCTTGATGAGAGGAGGTTCTACCATCACCATAGACAGGGGGCATCCTCTACACCTAGAGGAGAGGAGGTTCTACCATCACCATAGACAGGGGACATTCTCTACACCTAGAGGAGAGGTGGTTCTACCATCACCATAGACAGGGAGCATCCTCTACACCTAGAGGAGAGGAGGTTCTTCCATCACCATAGACAGGGGGCATCCTCTACACCTAGAGGAGGTTCTACCATCACCATAGACAGGGGGCATCCTCTACACCTAGAGGAGAGGAGGCTCTACCATCACCATAGACAGGAGACATCCTCTACACCTAGAGGAGAGGCGATTCTACCATCACCATAGACAGGGGGCATCCTCTACACCTAGAGGAGAGGAGGTTCTACCATCACCATAGACTGGGGGCATCCTCTACACCTAGAGAAGAGGCGATTCTACCATCACCATAGACAGGGGGCATCCTCTACACCTAGAGGAGAGGAGGTTCTACCATCACCATAGACAGGGGGCATCCATTACACCTAGAGGAGAGGTGATTCTACCATCACCATAGACAGGGGGCATCCTCTACACCAAGAGGAGAGGTGGTTCTACCATCACCATAGACAGGGGGCATCCTCTACACCAAGAGGAGAGGTGGTTCTACCATCACCATAGACAGGGGGCATCCTCTACACCTAGAGGAGAGGAGGTTCTACCATCACCATAGACAGGGGACATTCTCTACACCTAGAGGAGAGGAGGCTCTACCATCACCATAGACAGGAGACATCCTCTACACCTAGAGGAGAGGAGGTTCTACCATCACCATAGACAGGGGGCATCCTCTACACCAAGAGGAGAGGTGGTTCTACCATCACCATAGACAGGGGGCATCCTCTACACCTAGAGAAGAGGCGGTTCTACCATCAACATAGACAGGGGGCATCCTCTACACCTAGAGGAGAGGAGGTTCTACCATCACCATAGACTGGGGGCATCCTCTACACCTAGAGGAGAGGAGGTTCTACCATCACCATAGACAGGGGGCATCCTCTACACCTAGAGGAGAGGAGGTTCTACCATCACCATAGACAGGGGACATTCTCTACACCTAGAGGAGAGGAGGCTCTACCATCACCATAGACTGGGGGCATCCTCTACACCTAGAGGAGAGGAGGTTCTACCATCACCATAGACAGGGGGCATCCTCTACACCTTGAGGAGAGGAGGTTCTATCATCACCATAGACAGGGGGCATCCTCTACACCTAGAGGAGAGGTGGTTCTACCATCACCATAGACAGGGGGCATCCTCTACACCTTGATGAGAGGAGGTTCTACCATCACCATAGACAGGGGGCATCCTCTACACCTAGAGGAGAGGAGGTTCTACCATCACCATAGACAGGGGACATTCTCTACACCTAGAGGAGAGGTGGTTCTACCATCACCATAGACAGGGAGCATCCTCTACACCTAGAGGAGAGGAGGTTCTTCCATCACCATAGACAGGGGGCATCCTCTACACCTAGAGGAGGTTCTACCATCACCATAGACAGGGGGCATCCTCTACACCTAGAGGAGAGGAGGCTCTACCATCACCATAGACAGGAGACATCCTCTACACCTAGAGGAGAGGCGATTCTACCATCACCATAGACAGGGGGCATCCTCTACACCTAGAGGAGAGGAGGTTCTACCATCACCATAGACTGGGGGCATCCTCTACACCTAGAGAAGAGGCGATTCTACCATCACCATAGACAGGGGGCATCCTCTACACCTAGAGGAGAGGAGGTTCTACCATCACCATAGACAGGGGGCATCCATTACACCTAGAGGAGAGGTGATTCTACCATCACCATAGACAGGGGGCATCCTCTACACCAAGAGGAGAGGTGGTTCTACCATCACCATAGACAGGGGGCATCCTCTACACCTAGAGGAGAGGAGGTTCTACCATCACCATAGACAGGGGACATTCTCTACACCTAGAGGAGAGGAGGCTCTACCATCACCATAGACAGGAGACATCCTCTACACCTAGAGGAGAGGAGGTTCTACCATCACCATAGACAGGGGGCATCCTCTACACCAAGAGGAGAGGTGGTTCTACCATCACCATAGACAGGGGGCATCCTCTACACCTAGAGAAGAGGCGGTTCTACCATCACCATAGACAGGGGGCATCCTCTACACCTAGAGGAGAGGAGGTTCTACCATCACCATAGACTGGGGGCATCCTCTACACCTAGAGGAGAGGAGGTTCTACCATCACCATAGACAGGGGGCATCCTCTACACCTAGAGGAGAGGAGGTTCTACCATCACCATAGACAGGGGACATTCTCTACACCTAGAGGAGAGGAGGCTCTACCATCACCATAGACTGGGGGCATCCTCTACACCTAGAGGAGAGGAGGTTCTACCATCACCATAGACAGGGGGCATCCTCTACACCTTGAGGAGAGGAGGTTCTACCATCACCATAGACAGGGGGCATCCTCTACACCTAGAGGAGAGGTGGTTCTACCATCACCATAGACAGGGGGCATCCTCTACACCTTGATGAGAGGAGGTTCTACCATCACCATAGACAGGGGGCATCCTCTACACCTAGAGGAGAGGAGGTTCTACCATCACCATAGACAGGGGACATTCTCTACACCTAGAGGAGAGGAGGCTCTACCATCACCATAGACAGGGGGCATCCTCTACACTTAGAGGAGAGGAGGCTCTACCATCGCCATAGACAGGAGACATCCTCTACACCTAGAGGAGAGGAGGTTCTATCATCACCATAGACAGGGAGCATCCTCTACACCTAGAGGAGAGGAGGTTCTACCATCACCATAGACAGGGGGCATCCTCTACACCTAGAGGAGAGGTGGTTCTACCAGCAGCATAAGCAGGGGGCATCCTCTACACCTAGAGGAGAGGTGGTTCTACCAGCAGCATAAGCAGGGGGCATCCTCTACACCTAGAGGAGAGGAGGTTCTACCATCACCATAGACAGGGGGCATCCTCTGCACCTAGAGGAGAGGAGGTTCTACCCTCACCATAGACAGGGGGCATCCTCTACACCTAGAGGAGAGGAGGTTCTACCATCACCATAGACAGGGGGCATCCTCTACACCTAGAGGAGAGGAGGTTCTACCCTCACCATAGACAGGGGGCATCCTCTACACCTAGAGGAGAGGAGGTTCTACCATCACCATAGACAGGGGACATCCTCTACACCTAGAGGAGAGGAGGTTCTACCATCACCATAGACAGGGGGCATCCTCTACACCTAGAGGAGAGGAGGCTCTACCATCACCATAGACAGGGGGCATCCTCTACACCTAGAGAAGAGGCGATTCTACCATCACCATAGACAGGGGGCATCCTCTACACCTAGAGGAGAGGAGGTTCTACCATCACCATAGACAGGGGGCATCCTTTACACCTAGAGGAGAGGTGATTCTACCATCACCATAGACAGGGGGCATCCTCTACACCAAGAGGAGAGGTGGTTCTACCATCACCATAGACAGGGGGCATCCTCTACACCTAGAGGAGAGGAGGTTCTACCATCACCATAGACAGGGGACATTCTCTACACCTAGAGGAGAGGAGGCTCTACCATCACCATAGACAGGAGACATCCTCTACACCTAGAGGAGAGGAGGTTCTACCATCACCATAGACAGGGGGCATCCTCTACACCAAGAGGAGAGGTGGTTCTACCATCACCATAGACAGGGGGCATCCTCTACACCTAGAGAAGAGGCGGTTCTACCATCACCATAGACAGGGGGCATCCTCTACACCTAGAGGAGAGGAGGTTCTACCATCACCATAGACTGGGGGCATCCTCTACACCTAGAGGAGAGGAGGTTCTACCATCACCATAGACAGGGGGCATCCTCTACACCTAGAGGAGAGGAGGTTCTACCATCACCATAGACAGGGGACATTCTCTACACCTAGAGGAGAGGAGGCTCTACCATCACCATAGACTGGGGGCATCCTCTACACCTAGAGGAGAGGAGGTTCTACCATCACCATAGACAGGGGGCATCCTCTACACCTTGAGGAGAGGAGGTTCTACCATCACCATAGACAGGGGGCATCCTCTACACCTAGAGGAGAGGTGGTTCTACCATCACCATAGACAGGGGGCATCCTCTACACCTTGATGAGAGGAGGTTCTACCATCACCATAGACAGGGGGCATCCTCTACACCTAGAGGAGAGGAGGTTCTACCATCACCATAGACAGGGGGCATCCTCTACTCCTAGAGGAGGTTCTACCATCACCATAGACAGGGGGCATCCTCTACACCTAGAGGAGAGGAGGCTCTACCATCACCATAGACAGGAGACATCCTCTACACCTAGAGGAGAGGCGATTCTACCATCACCATAGACAGGGGGGATCCTCTACACCTAGAGGAGAGGAAGTTCTACCATCACCATAGACAGGGGGCATCCTCTACACCTAGAGGAGAGGTGGTTCTACCATCACCATAGACAGGGGGCATCCTCTACGCCTAGAGGAGAGGAGGTTCTACCATCACCATAGACAGGGGGCATCCTCTACACCTAGAGGAGAGAAGGTTCTACCATGACCATAGACAGGGGGCATCCTCTACCCCTACAGGAGCAGAGGTTCTACCATCACCATAGACAGGGGGCATCCTCTACACCTAGAGGAGAGGTGGTTCTACCATCACCATAGACAGGGAGCATCCTCTACACCTAGAGGAGAGGAGGTTCTTCCATCACCATAGACAGGGGGCATCCTCTACACCTAGAGGAGGTTCTACCATCACCATAGACAGGGGGCATCCTCTACACCTAGAGGAGAGGAGGCTCTACCATCACCATAGACAGGAGACATCCTCTACACCTAGAGGAGAGGCGATTCTACCATCACCATAGACAGGGGGCATCCTCTACACCTAGAGGAGAGGAAGTTCTACCATCACCATAGACAGGGGGCATCCTCTACACCTAGAGGAGAGGAGGCTCTACCATCACCATAGACAGGGGGCATCCTCTACACCTAGAGAAGAGGCGATTCTACCATCACCATAGACAGGGGGCATCCTCTACACCTAGAGGAGAGGAGGTTCTACCATCACCATAGACAGGGGGCATCCTTTACACCTAGAGGAGAGGTGATTCTACCATCACCATAGACAGGGGGCATCCTCTACACCAAGAGGAGAGGTGGTTCTACCATCACCATAGACAGGGGGCATCCTCTACACCTAGAGGAGAGGAGGTTCTACCATCACCATAGACAGGGGACATTCTCTACACCTAGAGGAGAGGAGGCTCTACCATCACCATAGACAGGAGACATCCTCTACACCTAGAGGAGAGGAGGTTCTACCATCACCATAGACAGGGGGCATCCTCTACACCAAGAGGAGAGGTGGTTCTACCATCACCATAGACAGGGGGCATCCTCTACACCTAGAGAAGAGGCGGTTCTACCATCACCATAGACAGGGGGCATCCTCTACACCTAGAGGAGAGGAGGTTCTACCATCACCATAGACTGGGGCATCCTCTACACCTAGAGGAGAGGAGGTTCTACCATCACCATAGACAGGGGGCATCCTCTACACCTAGAGGAGAGGAGGTTCTACCATCACCATAGACAGGGGACATTCTCTACACCTAGAGGAGAGGAGGCTCTACCATCACCATAGACTGGGGGCATCCTCTACACCTAGAGGAGAGGAGGTTCTACCATCACCATAGACAGGGGGCATCCTCTACACCTTGAGGAGAGGAGGTTCTACCATCACCATAGACAGGGGGCATCCTCTACACCTAGAGGAGAGGAGGCTCTACCATCACCATAGACAGGAGACATCCTCTACACCTAGAGGAGAGGCGATTCTACCATCACCATAGACAGGGGGCATCCTCTACACCTAGAGGAGAGGAAGTTCTACCATCACCATAGACAGGGGGCATCCTCTACACCTAGAGGAGAGGAGGCTCTACCATCACCATAGACAGGGGGCATCCTCTACACCTAGAGAAGAGGCGATTCTACCATCACCATAGACAGGGGGCATCCTCTACACCTAGAGGAGAGGAGGTTCTACCATCACCATAGACAGGGGGCATCCTTTACACCTAGAGGAGAGGTGATTCTACCATCACCATAGACAGGGGGCATCCTCTACACCAAGAGGAGAGGTGGTTCTACCATCACCATAGACAGGGGGCATCCTCTACACCTAGAGGAGAGGAGGTTCTACCATCACCATAGACAGGGGACATTCTCTACACCTAGAGGAGAGGAGGCTCTACCATCACCATAGACAGGAGACATCCTCTACACCTAGAGGAGAGGAGGTTCTACCATCACCATAGACAGGGGGCATCCTCTACACCAAGAGGAGAGGTGGTTCTACCATCACCATAGACAGGGGGCATCCTCTACACCTAGAGAAGAGGCGGTTCTACCATCACCATAGACAGGGGGCATCCTCTACACCTAGAGGAGAGGAGGTTCTACCATCACCATAGACTGGGGGCATCCTCTACACCTAGAGGAGAGGAGGTTCTACCATCACCATAGACAGGGGGCATCCTCTACACCTAGAGGAGAGGAGGTTCTACCATCACCATAGACTGGGGGCATCCTCTACACCTAGAGGAGAGGAGGTTCTACCATCACCATAGACAGGGGGCATCCTCTACACCTTGAGGAGAGGAGGTTCTACCATCACCATAGACAGGGGGCATCCTCTACACCTAGAGGAGAGGTGGTTCTACCATCACCATAGACAGGGGGCATCCTCTACACCTTGATGAGAGGAGGTTCTACCATCACCATAGACAGGGGGCATCCTCTACACCTAGAGGAGAGGAGGTTCTACCATCACCATAGACAGGGGACATTCTCTACACCTAGAGGAGAGGAGGCTCTACCATCACCATAGACAGGGGGCATCCTCTACACTTAGATGAGAGGAGGCTCTACCATCGCCATAGACAGGAGACATCCTCTACACCTAGAGGAGAGGAGGTTCTATCATCACCATAGACAGGGAGCATCCTCTACACCTAGAGGAGAGGAGGTTCTACCATCACCATAGACAGGGGGCATCCTCTACACCTAGAGGAGAGGTGGTTCTACCAGCAGCATAAGCAGGGGGCATCCTCTACACCTAGAGGAGAGGTGGTTCTACCAGCAGCATAAGCAGGGGGCATCCTCTACACCTAGAGGAGAGGAGGTTCTACCATCACCATAGACAGGGGGCATCCTCTGCACCTAGAGGAGAGGAGGTTCTACCCTCACCATAGACAGGGGGCATCCTCTACACCTAGAGGAGAGGAGGTTCTACCATCACCATAGACAGGGGACATCCTCTACACCTAGAGGAGAGGAGGTTCTACCATCACCATAGACAGGGGACATCCTCTACACCTAGAGGAGAGGAGGCTCTACCATCACCATAGACAGGGGGCATCCTCTACACTTAGAGGAGAGGAGGCTCTACCATCGCCATAGACAGGAGACATCCTCTACACCTAGAGGAGAGGAGGTTCTATCATCACCATAGACAGGGAGCATCCTCTACACCTAGAGGAGAGGAGGTTCTACCATCACCATAGACAGGGGGCATCCTCTACACCTAGAGGAGAGGTGGTTCTACCAGCAGCATAAGCAGGGGGCATCCTCTACACCTAGAGGAGAGGAGGTTCTACCATCACCATAGACAGGGGGCATCCTCTGCACCTAGAGGAGAGGAGGTTCTACCATCACCATAGACAGGGGGCATCCTCTACACCTAGAGGAGAGGAGGTTCTACCATCACCATAGACAGGGGACATTCTCTACACCTAGAGGAGAGGAGGCTCTACCATCACCATAGACAGGGGCACCCTCTACACCTAGAGGAGAGGAGGCTCTACCATCACCATAGACAGGGGGCATCCTCTACACCTAGAAGAGAGGAGGCTCTACCATCACCATAGACAGGGGGCATCCTCTACACCTAGAGGAGAGGAGGTTCTACCATCACCATAGACAGGGGGCATCTTCTACACCTAGAGGAGAGGTGGTTCTACCATCACCATAGACAGGGACATCCTCTACACCTAGAGGAGAGGAGGTTCTACCATCACCATAGACAGGGACATCCTCTACACCTAGAGGAGAGGAGGTTCTATCATCACCATAGACAGGGGACATCCTCTACACCTAGAGGAGAGGAGGTTCTACCATCACCATAGACAGAGGGCATCTTATACACCTAGAGGAGAGGAGGTTCTACCATCACCATAGACAGGGGGCATCCTCTACACCTAGAAGAGAGGAGGTTCTACCATCACCATAGACAGGGGGCATCCTCTACACCTAGAGGAGAGGAGGTTCTACCATCACCATAGACAGGGGCCATCCTCTACACCTAGAGGAGAGAAGGTTCTACCATCACCATAGACAAAGGTTCTTTACTGTAAGAGCAGTGAGACTGTGGAACTCTCTGCCGCAGGAGGTTGTTATGGCGGACTCTATGTAAATGTTCAAGAGATGTTCTTCTTGGTCCACAGGATGGCACTTGTGATATAAGAAGAAGTGACATGGTCTGTAGAGGCCACTGAATCGCTGAAAGAGGTCTTGTAATCCTGGTCAAGATGTCAAAACTGAAGACTGAAAACCAGGTCATGAAGTGAGAACTGGGACCACAATACGTTCAATATACTTTCTTGTTTGGGCAACCTTGCCCCGGCATCAATGGGGTTATCTTTGTTCCTGGAGCTCTTGGACTCTACAGATCATACTTGGTGCGCTGTAGCAGCAGAGACATAGTCAATGACATTTGGGTCCTTTCTTTTGGGCGACGCTCCCTTTTCTTCCTTTGTAGCTGCTGTCTAGACGTGGAGATAACGAGGCATTACTTTTCTGTCTCTCAGATCAACAATCTGCACTTTACATTACGTTACACATCCAAGCTCATTTCCGCACAATCACAGCTGCAATCTGGAAATTAGAGATCTTCCTGAGAATTACACAGCGCAATTACCTGCTCGGGAACATTATGGGCTTGGAAATACATCTGAACAATTCGAGGTCCTTGTGGAGTAAATAGGAAGATAATATAACAATGCTGGGTCTGTATGCGGCCAACAATGAGCAGTGCGCCGAGCTCACATCTCCCTAATTAAAATGTAAGCAGACTACCGGAGCCGATGCCATGAGTCGCCATGATTTCATAGCTTTTACCACTCTCACTTTCCAATACAACAATTCATTTATAAGCATGAAACAAAGGAGAACCAAAGTACCAATGGGTGCCCACTTGTCCAACCGTCGAGGACTAAAGATCTTTGAATTTTCTTACATACCGCAGGTTGCCATTTTTCTTCTGTAGATCTGAATTCCGTTTTGCTTCTCTCTATAGGATGGAAGAATTTTGCTGTTAAATCTGTGGCCAAATCCATGGTGGAAACTTATGTACTACGTGAGGGTTTCCTGCAGAGTTTCGGTTGGGTTTGGCCAAGGATTTGGTGTGCAGAGGGTACCCAGGGGATGAATAAAGTTGAGGTCTCTTTGTGTGCTATGTGCCTCATGAGAGACGTAAATTCAGGGCGTGCAGTTTCATTTGGGCCCAGGAGTCCTTACATTGAAATCCCTAATTTGAACCATAGGAAAGTTGTATAATATCCCACAGGACGGGTCATCACTACATTTAGCTCCAGTTATCTTCCTGGTCATTTGGAGAAGGTTTGGCCAGCCCTCCCATGCCACCTTTAAACTTCCTTTACCTTTAAAGGAATATTCCCACAAAGACAATATTCTTATATATACTCAGGATAACAAAATAACACATTCTCTATTTCACTGTTATTAAAAAATATACAGAATTTCACAGATATAATTCCAACCTGTCTCTATCAGTCCTGCTTCACACAATTTCAGTTTCCAACTCTGGATCTTTCGACTTTAGGGTTGGCAGCCATCTTGTCTAATGCTGCAGAGATTGGCTGCTCCCTGATCTTCGACTCGAGCCCCGACCCTTTCAGTCCAGGAAGAGCTCACACACACACTGGGGCTCATTTACTAAGGGCCCGTTGGACGCATTTTCGTCGGGTTTCCCGCTGATTTCCGTTTTGCGCCGTATTGCCCCGGGATTGGGGGGGGGCAACCCGACGTATTCAGACAAACCGCCGATATTTATGTTATCTTTCTTAAAGAATCCCAAGCTGGTGATTGGTTGGTAACTCAACATGTTTTAGAATAAACTCTTCATGAATCTATAAATAGGAGCTCATTCCAAGCTTCTGAGTCTTTCTGCATTTTCTTCCTTGAGATTCCTTCAGAGAGATACATCTTTGCACCCAGATTGCTGCAGAAGCAGCAGAGCCAAACTGGCTTCTACTGCCAGCCTTCTGACTGTCACGGGTGCTACCACGATCCCTGTCTCGGATCACGGTCGCACCCGTGTTCCTACAACTTCCGCTTCCACGGACTCACCTGTCCCGGCTTCTTGTCTCCATTGGACTGCCTTGTAGGGGGCACGCGCTGGTTGCAGAAAATTTAAAGGGCAAGCACACTACTTACACTTTATAATCCGGCACCTTCCTTCCTGCCTTGCCGGATCATTGAGCCTTACAGCCTGAGAGAAAGCTTCCTTGCGATTATTCCTGCATTCCTGTATACTCCTGTGTGTTCCTGCGTCTTCCTGCGTTCCTGTGTACCCCTGTGTGTTCCTGCTCCCGAGTTCCTCCATGTTGCTGTGCTACCCACGTTCCTCTGTGTTGCTGTATTGTGTGCCCATTCCCTTCTGCTTGGACCTCCCGTCGCTGAACTCGGATTTGGACTTGACCTTGCACCTCTGCCGCCTGCCCTGACCTTGAGTCTGGACCTGACCTCGAGACTGTCTTCCGCTAAGGTACCTCGATCTCGGCTGCCACCGCGGGCTAGTCGCACCTGTGGAAAGACCTGGTGGTATCCTGCCGCAGCAAGTCCAACCCACTTTGTGGCGGGCTCTGGTGAAAACCAGGTTCCAAATAGACTCTGGTCCCAGGTGTCGGCTAGTACCATCTACTGCGGTGGTCCAGAGGATCCACTGATCCGCACCCTGACACTGACTACTGGATCAAGGCTAAGGTACTCCTAAATTCTTACTCCACAACGGCCAATCTACCGCTTTGTGTGTGTGCCTGCAGGAAGAACAATCATCAGCTTGTTACCTGCTGCCATGTGGACTTTGTCTGCCAAGAGACCGTGCGTTATTTCAAGATTTCTGCTGCCCAGTGTGATCCCTGGCTTAACCCTAGCACCATGGGCATCCCCTTCACCGTCTACCTGGGGTCCCTTGCCACACACACACAGTGGGAGTGCCCCAGGGGAATCCCTTATCTACACTGCGGCTCTTCTGGTTTCTCCCTGATGGCCCTGATGGGTATGGACGTGGCCTGCTCCTGTAGACCTAGCCACCATGACATAACCTGGTGCTAGGCCACACTACAGTCATCCACTCCGGTCCCTGGGAATCCAGCGGCCCCCACACTGTGGTCAGACCCTGGTGGGGAAAAGTTGCACCTACAGCATCTGGGCGCAAATTCAAACATATTAAACAGGTCAGTGTGAAGTATCCTGCACTCCCTTTCTACCGTTTTCAATATATCCACAGGCTATAAGATGCAATGAAGCGTGCCAGATTATTTCCTATACAAGTTTCAAAATGACTTAGTAAAAAAAATTCTCATGAATCTTTTCCTACAAATGGAGCCAAGTGCAGTCTAGAGGCGCGGTATAATATACAATGGCAGCGTGCATGACAGCCGACCCTCTGAACTAGTTTCCCTAATGGAAAGGAGAAGACTCCGAAGCTCATGTCACAAGCGCCAATGTCACTTCCTAATAATGTAACTAATAGGTGCGTAAAGATGCATCACAATCCCGGATCATATCACCCCATCATCTTCTTACTAGAAGGTCCTCTAGCTCTGCTATATAGATTCATACAGACTGTTCACCTATAATTTTTAGCTGGTGACTATGCAGTACCTCTGCCAACGTATAGGCAAGGGGGTAGTTGCGAATAGCGCCCACTACCTGTCAGGATCCATCCGGTGAGCCTGTGCAACTGACCCAGAGAATAATGCAGGGAGCTCTCAGGTAATCTGCAACTGTAGCCTCTGCCAGGCACGGCAATAGTTCAATGGGTGTAAGATGTTATCCAATGATGTGGCTGTATTGTAAACTGGAGTGTGATTGGAGAGGTGCTACCACCTGACCAGGGGGAGTATAAAACCCCAGTGCAGTGGGAGCACATGGTCTGAGTGAACAGAGAGACAGTGCACAGTACACCTTTAGTGCTGACATAGAAACCAATCCCAGGAACTGAGTCAGGAGACTCTAATCCAGAGCTGCAGCTTCCACAGTTTGGACAAAGCTCCATCTCCATTATCCCAGCCTGCATCTACTATCAGGCTGGTGCACCATTCCTGCGGACCACTCTCCATGATCACTTCAGTAACCAGAATCCAATGTTAATTGTGTTTGGCCGTTGCCTACTGTTTGGAATTCAATAAAGAACTGTGAGTTATTTTGCGCAACGTTGCCTCTGTCTGATCCCTGGATACGGCTGTCACCACCACGGGCTTCCCCATCCATTACCCAGGGACTTATCTTACAGACACTCAGGGGTTTCCCCAGGGAGAACCAGTACATCAGCCTCTTTCTCATCTAATTTCTTGCACACACCACCTGCTGGAGACCTGCCAGGCTGTAGGACAGCCCTCCGGTCCCCATACAAAGCACCGTGACATCAGCGTAGCCTAGGCCACAACCGCCAGCCACTCTGGTATTCGTCTGCCTCCAGGCCCCAAGGAAAGGCTAGGCCCCGGTGGGGGATGTTGCAACTGGTTTCTAATAACCACTACTATAATTATTTTAAATATGCATCTGGGCCTCAGCATTCTGAATCATTCCAGTAGTTTATAACAGTTTATTTCACATTACCTGGCTCCCTGCCAGCAACATGTGGTGAGACCTGGGGAGGAGCAGGCCCTCAGGGCCTCTGCGCCTCGTCATGTATTCGTGTCTTACTTTCTTCCTCTCCTCCTCACCATCTCCCTCCCCTGCCTCAAGCTGCGACTATAGAGAAGAGGAGACTGACACAGGAACACACAGGCTGCAGCTTCCCAACCCCAGGACTCACCTCACACTGCTGGCAAGGAGCCAGGTAATGTGAAATAAACTTATTTAAAGTACTGAAATGATTCAGACTGCTGATAAAGGCATTTTTAAATCAGCATAGCATATGATAATGGATCCTGTCACCAGCTCAAAAATCACATTCCTGGTGACAGCTTGTACCTAACATGAGATTATGGTTTCTTTCGATATTGTCTTATAATTGGAACCCTCCATAAGTCTACACATTCCAGAAGCATCCATGTAACCATTGTCAGACTGGTCCACCAGAGTATCAGAGGATCCTCCGGTGGACCCATGCCCTAAACTAATACAGTTCCCCAGAGATGCAGTAGAAGACAACTTCATTTGGAGGGTGTTAGGGTCTATATCCCTAGTAGGGTTATTTCCTTGGCTCAGTCTAACACTGCATGTAACCTTGGGCAAGGTCACTGTGACTATCGTACTTTGCTCAGTGGAGTCCTGATTCTTCCATACTGCATGTCCCTCAGCTGAACCAGACTTTATTCGAACCCTGGGAGATAAGTGTCGGGCCGTCACATCTGGCGCCACGAAATGTACAGGATAAATCAATCCGGCTAAAAACCTTGTACGAGCCTCCGACTGCAATCGATGGCCAGAGCTACCGAATATGCAAAACTCTTTCCAGGACTTCTGATGACTTCTACTCCGAGGTTCAGCCTCGTACATACAAGTTGGACATTGAAGGACAATTTGCCAGACGGAGGCCTCCCCTGCCTGGCTGGAGCGGCTGCATCCTGGCATCCCGGGGAATGAGAAACAGAATTAAAAACCCAGAGACGGGACATAAAAATGCAAATATTGAGACCCGCAGAGAGTGATCACCGCTGAACTGAATGTTAAAAGGCTCGTTCCCTCCAAATCGTAACGTATTACCTGTCACAACAGGCGCCGCCGCGCCACAGATTAACATGCAATTACAGGCACATTGTCAATTCTGGAATCCGGCAGATGAACTGTTCCCTGTAGACAAAACCCGAGGCACCTGGGGGGACGTTCTGCGCGGCCCCTCCAGCACCTCCACGTCAGGCGACATCCAAGGAGCTCACAAAGGATTAGGGGGCGGCACAGTACGAGAATATATTAGGTAAGTAACAGGCTGAGTGTGGAGATATCAGTATTGTATTGTCTTCCGCTCCAGCTTTTGACCTGTGATCTGTGACCTCTTCTACCTATTCCTTGTATTTTATAGCAGCAGTCATTGGGGCTCATTTACTAAGGGTCCGAACGCCACACTTTCGACGGGTTCCACGAATATTTCCGATTTGCGCCGAATTGCCCCGGGATTTTGGTGCACGCGACCGGATTGTGGCGGCGTGGGGAGGCATGGCCGTCGGAAAAACCCGACGGATTCGGAAAAAACGTGGAATTAAAAAAATAAATTGTGTCGCAAGATCAGCACTCACATACACCTGGACGAAGAAGGTGAACACCGGCGGACCTTGGCGCAGCAGCGACACCTGGTGGATATCGGGCGCACGGACCTTAGTGAATCCAGGCAAGCTCCGAATTAACGTCGGACAACGCGCCGCGGGATCGCGAATGGACCGGGTAAGTAAATGAGCCCCATTGACTTACCCTGTAAGACCCAGTTTTAACTTTTACCATGTAGCCATTTTTTTTTCATCCCAGCCCCACAGAAAGGGTTACTAGATATTTCCATCAATGTAGACGTATTTGGGCTTATTTTTTGTGGGATGAGTTCTACTTTACTAATGGTTTCTTTGGGATTTTGAATCTTTTTTTAATTTAATTTCAACCTACCCTTTAGAAAAGTCATCAAGATCAGATTAGTGAGTAGGACATCCAAGCCAATCATCTGTTCCTGGATATCTCTGGCACATTAAAGGAAATCTTCCATCAAAGTCCATCATGATAAAGATGAGGGACACCTACTCATAGATCCTGGCACCGGGACTGTGGTATATTCTTATATTTGATATCCATGGCCTCCTTCCTTCTAAAATTAACTTTTAAAATTAGGCTAATGAGCCAGAAGGGCTATGGGGGTGTTATCAGAGTCCATAAGTGCTGCAGATTCATAGGCTGTTACAATGAGCAACAGCAGGTCTCATCTACCCCTCCATTTCCTGCTGCTGCTAGATTAGACAGGCAGAGGAAGGAGGGAGAGATTCGGAGGTTGGGTGAGACATTTTCTGCACATTGTAACATCCTGTGAAGCTGCAACACTCATGGGCTCTGGTAATGCCCCCCGAGAGCCCTTCAGGCTTATTATAACTTAACTTTAGAAAGAAGGAGACCATGGATAACAAATATAAGAAGATACCACAGTCCCGGTGCCTGGATCTATGAGTATTGTCCCTGGTTTATCAGGATGGATTCTGATGGGAGATTTCCTTGAACTATACTGTGGAAGCAGCCATTATTATCCACTGTGTGGCCTCGTGTATATCCACTGATCTATTTTCAATGGAATATAACAATATAGAAAAACTATCTTTGAAAACTCTTTGAATGCCACTATTTTAATGTGCATATAATGTAATGAAAAACTTTTTTCTTTTTCTGTTAAACCAATTCTGCAATACTTTGAATATAGTTTTTTTTTGGGGTGGGGGTGGGGGTGGGAGGGATTTGCTTTCATGATGTTCACTTGCATTATAGATGATATAATCTGATCAGTATGATTAGATGGTTTTTTAAAATTTATTTTGCATAAATCGTTTTATGTAGTGATATTGAGAAAGTATGGGGACTTGTTTTTTGCTAGAGGAACTCAGGAACTTAGTAGGTTCTATTGTGAGTAATATAAAACTTTAAAAAATATATATTTTTAGCATGTAGGGAGGTAGGATTAACGAAAATAACGATAGTTTTATTATTTAACATTTTATTTTTTGCATTATGTGTTAAAGACAATGGATAATTTTATAGTTTCGTTGTTATATTTAAGTTTCTAATCAGGGACGGATTAAGACCACCATAGATCCTGGGCTGTATGGATATCATTAAGACCCTACAAGTCTGGAGTCACTTCTTAAATCTGGTACTAGAATCAGCTTCTTGGGGAATGGAGGATGTTTCCCTTCTGCTGCTTTCAATCTGAGGTTTAGAGACCTTTGGAGGTCCTTAAAATGCTCTTGTGAACATGTGTACTGAGAGCAGGTCCCTCTCAGTATAAAATTTGGTGGGTGATTTGACCTAGAAGGCTTAGGCCACGGGCTACAACCCCTACAAACTGCATTATAATCCACTACTGATGCCATGATATGAAATTAATCTTTTTTTTTAACATACGATCCACCACTAGGGGGAGCTCAGAGCATATGATTTGATACAACTCACATTTTAGATCATCTGTATGCAGCGAGCAAACTCTAATTTGGTTGCAGGAAGTTAGAATGGAATATCTGAATAGGTTTACACTATAATGGGAATGAGGGATAGTGAGACCTGTATACAGAAACCAGAGCCCTACATCCCTGATACACGTGTGTGCCGCGTATACAGAAACCAGAGCTCTACATCCCTGATACACCTGTGTGCCGCAGCTTCACTCATTTCTATTGGATTTCCAGATGAGATGAGCTATAGCACAAGTTGTGGGCCAGGTCCTCTTATCCAACCGCTCTGTCTAAACTCACCAATTGATGATTAGGCAAAACTTCTCAAAGATCCCCCCTTCCAAATCCTACAGAACGACTTCCCAAAGTCGTAAATACCTTCGGATTGATGATGGGATGTCATGGAAGCTTCTGTAAGTGTAATGTATAACCATACCTGTGTGTGGTTTGTTAGTAGCAGTTTAATGAATGTACAAATGCATTTGTATTCCAAGATTGTAGCTGGACTTAGAGCTCTAGGGCAGAGACTCACAGTGCTGTGTTCTTAGTTCTCTTCTTCAAACCATACCTTTGAACCTTTCCACTGCTGTAATGTCCAATGAGAAGCCTGCAGTGCAGAGGGCCATGCTGTGTTCAGTGATGAGATCTCACGCACCAGTGCACCACAGTGCTCTAAATCCAGCTACAAACCTGGAATATAAATTCATATTTCACAGTCCTGCTGCTACTAACCACACACATAAGGATATGATTACACAGATCTCCAGGGACAGTTCCTAACACCATCTTTAACTATGTATGGTCAAAGTTGCTTGTAGACTTTTAACCCCTCGGCCCTAGGGTCTAAAAAATAGTGAAAATAAAAAAATATAAAATAACCTAAAAGTTCAAATAACCCCCTTCCCCTAGAACTGATATAAAAATTAATAAACTTTAAAAAATCATAAACAAGTTTTGCAGGGCCCCAAAAGTCGTGATCTAACAATACATAATCACAGCCATGAAGCCCCCAAATCACCAATTTTTTTGTTATTTTGCAACAACAAAATGTTAATAAAAAGTGATCAACCTTCCGTACATTCCCAAAAATTGTATCAATGTAAAAGTCATCTTGTCCTAAAAAAAAATGACACCTTCCCCAGCTCCATGCGCCAAAGTATGCAAATCTTTTTTTTTTTTTACAAGGTTTTAATTTTTAAAAACCTATGAAAACCCCAAATAAAGCCTATACAGGTAGTCCTCGGGTTACGTACAAGATAGGTTCTGTACGTTTGTTCTTAAGTTGAGTATGTTTGTATGTAAGTCAGAACTGTATATTTTATCATTGTAACCCCAGCCAGAATTTTTTTTGGTCTCTGTGACAACTGGATTTTAAAAATGTTGGAACCGGAATTAACAAGAAAGTTTAATTACAGACACCTGTGATAATTATTATAGCTGCCTATTGTAGCCTAATGATAAAGTACAGTAACTTACCAACATCCAGAGGTCCGTTTGTAACTAGGGGGTCGTCTGTAAGTAGGGGACCGCCTGTATATATACTGTACATGTGGTATACCCGTAATCGCACTGACCCAGAGTATAAAGGGGAGATGTCATTTGGAGCGCACAGTCAAAACCATAAATGGTGTAAAAGTGCTTATTTCATCAAGATTTTGGGATTGCTGGGATTTTTTTCCTGCTTCCAAGTACACGGCATGGAAAATGAAATACAGCCAATAGGAACTACAATCTGTTACACTGAAAACAAGACCTCGTAAAGCTTCTTAACGAAAAAATAATGTTGTGGATTTTTAAAATCAAGGGAACAAAAATTGGAAATGCAGAAACGGAAAATCGTCGGGAAGGAAGGGATTAAATCATCTGGATGTAACAATGAATACATTCCATGCTGTTCAAATCTGTAATCCCTGAGCTCCCCCCTAGAGGTCGCTACCGCAACAGTACTCCGAATCTGCTATAGTGGGGGAAGGGAAGTTATCAGATTTCTGGATAACATGAATAAAAGTTGTCACTTTCTGATCAGAGAGAGCAGAACATCTGAACTTTTCTATCACTAACTATTAAAGGGGTTGGCCACTCTTTTACATAAATTACCCATGTGCTTTTATAGCCTTAATATTAATCCCTGAATGGTCATCAAGTGATTCAGCATTCCTGCTACTTACTTTAGAGCTGTCTGCAGACTCTCTGTGATTCTTTGTTTACATGCCTGAGCTCTGATGAATAGGAGGAGCTGCAGCAGCAGAGAGTTATGACTCATCATGCTCTCCCCTTTCCCTGTGTCAGGGTATCAGTGAGGACAGACTGTGAGAGAAAGAGGCACAGTGGGTGACGCCATTAGGACGAGAGTGAATGAATATCAGGTCCCACCAAACACTTTAGGCCCTTTCCGCAGGATACGGCCTAACTTGCTGATTGGTGGGGGTCCCAGTGATGAGACCTCACAGATCAAGAGAACAAGGGGTCCGATGGGGTCCCAAGTACCTTTATGTGCCTCGTTCTGCAATCTCCATCAGCTCCATACAGATGAATGGAGCGGAAAGGACATGCCATCTGCTCCATTCATCTCTGGGAGTGACAAGGGGTCCGATGGAGGTACCCGGGACCCCATTGGACCACCCTTACTGGTGATCTGTTGGGGTCTCATCATCACTGAGACCCTAATAATAAAAAGATCCAGCTGTTTAGATATGAATGAATCATCCAAGATTAGATTTTTCTAATCTTTTTCCCTAGCTGATAGAACTGAAAGCTCCTCTGTGGGCCCCTCACCGTCAGGGGCCCTGGAGCCACTTCTCCCCCCTGTTATGTCTCTGGGTTTGAACCAATGTTGATCCAATTCTCTTGATTGGTTAACTTTTTACAACCCATTTTTGCCATTTTTAAAGATTTTAAAGATTTGTTTTAAACAAATCAGAAAAGATTTGATTCAGAGCCTGAAAATTGTCAGATCCGCACCGATTCTACAATCCAACACATAAGCTTTGCTCATCTCTGCTGGCATAGACAGAATTCGGCAGTGACATAGGGGCCAACAATCCCAAATACCAGTATAGGCAGTCCCCGGGTTACGTACATGATAGGGTCCGTAGGTTTGTTCTTAAGTTGAATTTGTATGTAAGTCGGAACTGTATATTTTATAATTGTAGATCCAGACAAAAAATTTTTTTTTGCCCCAGTGACAATTGGAGTTTCCAAATTTTTTTTACTGTAATGGGACCAAGGATTATCAATAAATCTTCATTACAGACACCTTACAGCTGATCATTGCAGCCTGGGACTATAGTAACATCCAGAGAGGTCACAGGGGGCAGAGGGGTCCGTCTGTAACTAGGGGTCGTCTGTAAGTCTGGTGGCCTGTACCTGTAAAGCAAATTACAGTGAACATACTCACCTCCGCTCCTCCTCACCTTGATGGACAGGTCTGTGCATGCACCTTTGTCTTTACCTCCTTTGAAAGCTTCAGTCTTTTCCTCTTCTTACCAGAATTGAGCCAGAACTTGTCCAGCTAAAATTATTAATTACCAATCATACGGCTTCAAAATGTCCCACCGTTACCTGTCGGCTGCCCTAACCCTGGTGGACTTGTGGTGGCACTTAGGAAGGTGCACTGTCATGATGGCGCCACTATAGGTGGCTGCCTGTGCATCCGCTCCGGCTTTTACCCCTATCCCTGCCCTGCAGCTCCAACCTGGCCTCTCACCCAACTCCCTCCAAGGGGATCATCATCAGCAGGGGCTCCATGTCACACAACTGGGTGCTACAGAGCACCGGAACCTGGCAGCCACGAGCACCGGTAGCAGCGTCATCGGAGCATCTGAAATGTAAGTGATCACAACCAGCGCCTTACCGCAAGTCAGGAGGAGGCTGCACCACGGCTCCGGTAGCAGCCACAAACAGGCAGCGTAAGTGTCGGTACCCGGCAAAAGTGGAGCTACGGGCAATGTCTCTTCTGCCAAACCAACAACAGCAGCAGAACACCGCTGTATCACCACAACACCATTAGCAATATGTACATAGGGACACTATGTACAAAAGAATTACCCCCAGGGGATCAATAAAGTACAATCGTATTGTATCGTATCGTACCATGCTGCCCCCTGCATGTACAAAGCTTCCTCTCTCACTGATCTAGGCCATCCTCATGGCGTCTCCCACTGTATCTTTCTTCTCATTGTCCATCATATTCTCCTGCCACAGCTCCTCCTATTCATCGGAGCTCAGACATGTAAACAAAGATCCAATGGGAGCACACAACACAAAAGTACCATATTTTTAGAACTATAAGGCACACCGGAATATAAGGCACACCATCAATAAATGCTTGCTAAAATGTCTAGGCTCATATACAAGATTATAGGGTGCACCTGATTGTAAGGATGAATGACCAGCAGGGGGCAGACCTGAGCACAGTACAAGGCAGGTGTTTTCTGTAAGTACGGTTCATATATAAGGTGCACCGGATTATAAGGTGCATCTTTGATTTCTGAGAAAAATCTAAGGATTTTTTGTGCATCCATCTTAAAATTATGCTAATGCACTAGAAGAGCTCTTTGAGCCATTAACAGAGCCCTTCCGTGCTGCAGCTTCACAGCCTGTTACACTGTCTTACCCTCCCCCCTGCTCCTTCAATGCTCACACAGTGGGAGGGGGAAGTGCTCCTGCATAGTGTAACAACCTGTGATGCTGCAACATACAGAGGAGCTCTGGTAACTCGTCCAGAAATCCACAGGCTTATCAGCATAATTTTAAAAGTTGATTTTAGAAGGAAGGATAACAAGAAGATACCACAGTCCCGATGCCTGGATCTATGCAGCTTCACAGATTGTTACACTATGGGGCAGATTTACTTACCTGGTCCAGTCGCGACCCAGCGGCGCGTTCTCCGGCGCTGATTCAGGTTCTGCCGGGATTCACTAAGGTCGTGCGCCCGATATCCACTAGGTGTCGCTGCTGCACTGAAGTCCGCCGGAGTTCTTCTCCTACGTCTCGGTGTATGGGAGTGCTATTTTTGCGACACTTTTTTTTTTTTAAATTCCGCAGTTTTTCCGAATCTGTTGGGTTTTCCGATGGACACGCCCCCCATTTCTGTCATGTGAAAGCCGGCGCCGATGCGCCACAATCCAATCACGTGCGCCAATATCCCGGGGCAATTCGGCGCAAATCAGAAAAAATCGGGAAACCTGGCTGAAAAACGCAATTCGGACCTTTAGTAAATGTGCCCCACTGTCCCCTTTGTCCCCCACCCTGTGGGAGAGGGGGGGGGAGCTCCTGCACAGTATAGTGGCCTGTGAAGCTGCAGCATGGAGTGTTTCCGGTAACCCCTAAAAGTAGGTCTCATTATCAGTCTATGTCTATAGGGCATACAGTCCTATGTAAATGTCAATCCTGAAAGTCGCAGTCACGGCTCCACATTAGACGCAGTTATTTAGGGTCTGGCGCTGGGGAGCGTGGGCCGCACTTCACACGAGATTGATGAATATGCCTCCGCATAATAATCAGCTGCTAATTCCCTCTCGCTGCCGGTCTGACGGACCCCTCTCCGCATACGTCTCGTGCCAAACGCCTCCATTTCCGAGTTTTCCCGCTCGTCTTTCCTTCCCCTGTAATGTTTCCATTCCGTGTGCACAGTCATCAATAATTGATTGGATCTCTCCCGCGTCTCTTCTTGGATTCTCTATCATGTGTCCGGGGGGTGGGGAGGGGCGCGTCGATTTATAAAACGAGACAGGGAAACCGTTTTACGGACAGATCCATCTGATGTAATTACCTCTTCTTCTTCTGTTATATTTGGGTTTAATGCCTGCGCCATGAATCGTTCCTTTCCTATTTGGAGGTTCGGATGAAATCACCTAATTTACTCCACATCAAAGTCAGCCACGGAAATACATTGGAAAAATCTGCAACAAGTTGCCATAGAAACGCAAATTCTAAAATAATTCAATATGATTCCCAATTTCTGAGCTCCGGGGGCTGCGAAGTTCTGATGTCATTATACTTCATGGCTTGTGTAAATGTGCAAAGATTTGTTATGCGGCAACAGAAGGAAGATAAAAGTAAATGAATGTCTGCGGCTATCGCTCCGCCGGAGCTGGAGGAATAGATCCATATGACACGTTCCCGTATCTGCCTTGTATCAGGACCAGCCGGATACGAAGATTCATGGGCGTCGTACAAACATCTCAAGAACGGGTGTAATTGCCCCTTCTGGCCACTAGTGGGGGCCGATGAGCCACCTTTCTATAACGTCCAAGCAAGATGGTGGCTCTCGAAATCTTATCGGCCATAGATGGGACTCGCCATTACCCGAATATATCAGTCATCATCTTATAGGAAATCCACAATCAAAATCCATCCTGATAAACCAAGGACACTTACTCATACTCATAGATCCAGACACCGGGACTTTGATAGTCTTCTTATATGTGTTATCCATGTCCTCCTTCCTTCTAAAACCAACTTTTAAAGTTATGCTAATGAGCCTGAAGTGCTCTGGGAGGGGGTAGGGGTGTTACCAGATCCCCTCTGTGCTGCAGCATCACAGGCTGTTACACTGTGCAGGAAAACTTCCCCCATCCCATTTTGAGGGAGCAGGGAGGAAGTTGAGATCTATGAGTAATTGACCCTGGTTTATCATGATGGATTTTGATGGGCCACGCGTGTATCCACTGATCTATTTTTAATATAAAACTATGGAAAAACTATCTTTATCTTGAAAACTCTTTGAATGCCTCTAGTTTTAAAGGACATCTACCACCAGGATGAAGGATTGTAAACCAAGAACACTGACATACTGGTGTGTGCTCCTTCTCACAGGATCTGCTCTTCTTTAAGCCTCCTATACCCTTGTTTTTAACAAAAAAGGTTTTAAAATTAAGCAAGTGAGACAGAGGGGCTCCAGGCTCCATTAACATCTATGGAGCCTGGAGCCCCTCTGTCTCATTTGCATAATTTTAAAAGGCTTTAAACCCCCCCCCCCCAAAAAAAAAACAGGACATCAGAAGCTAAACGAAGAGCAGATCCTACAGAGGGGGGACACACCAGTATGTCAGCGTGCTTGGTTTACAGTCCTTCATCCTAATGGTAGATTTACTATAAAGAGTTACTGACTTTGCAAACGTTGACAGTTCAGGTGAATATAAGAAAGTTTGTAATGACCCGCCAAAACAATCTCTCTCTGTAATGTCTGCTCAATGTCTGAGCAAAACCACTCGGTTCAAGGATTAAACAAGATATGTTTCTGCATCAGTGTGGCTACAGCATTCTCACGGTATGTTTAGTTCACAATGCATAAAAACAAATGGTAAATTTCCTTTATTGAAGGAGCAGAATCACATGTTTTCTCCGTGTACTGTGTACAGTAGACAAAAGAGTGCTTAAATCACATCAGTACTGTTCAGCACTTCTGTATAATGTCCTTCATGCTGCTTCTGAGTGAGATCTAGGAGACAGAATCACATGTTTTCTTCATTTGCTGTGTAAACAAGACACCATAGCAGCTAATATGCAGTTTCAAGTTACACTGCAGTGCTTAATCCATATCAGTACTGTTCAGCACTTCTCTATAATGTCCTTCATGCTGCTTCTGAGTGAGATCTGGGAGGCAGAATCACATTTATTTTCTCTTCATTTGCTGTGTAAACAAGACACCATAGCAGCTAATATTCAGTTTCAAGTTACACTGCAGTGCTTAATTCATATCAGTACTGTTCAGCACTTCTCTATAATGTCCTTCATGCTGCTTCTGAGTGAGATCTAGGAGGCAGAATCACATGTTTTCTTCATTTGCTGTGTAAAGAAGACCCCATAGCAGCTAAGTTTCAAGTCACATCCCAGTAGTTAATTCACATCTGTACTGTTCAGCACTTCTATATAATGTCCTTTATGCTGCTTCTAAGTGAGCTAGGAGGCAGCTGTTTACTTCATATATTGTGAATAGGAGACAACGTCGCAGCAAGTCTCCAGCGATTAGTTTTGGTAAGGGCCAGGGGTCACGTTTCCACTTTGGTGATTGGCTAAAACAGTGATCACACGACCCCCAGTACTTTTGCCTTGGCCATAGCTGGTTATCAATCTTCCCAATCTCCTAGTCTCCCAGAAGTCCCTGTAAAAATTCAAGTAATTCAATGTCCACATTGGTATAGTTTTTAGGGACTAAATAATCTAAACAACAATTAACTTCTTATTCATTGGTTGCTGACCCCAAGTATCCCTAATATAAGCTTTACCCCAGCTTCTTGACACTGTGCAGCTCAGACCCGAATTAGTTGTTGTTGTTTCCAGATTCTGATGCTTTGTGGTCTCTAATCAGAACAGATGTTACAGGGGCGCTCCGAAACCCACATGTGATTCATTATTAACCAGCCCGCGTTACGGCCAGGACAAGAAACGAGGTCACGTTCCTATAAAGAATGATTCCAGGCTTATTCTCCATTAACGTTTTTACTAATTGTAGATTCATGCACTGACTTATATAAAATACTTGATGGTCCGGAGAAGAGGCTGCTTTATACAAGTATATCCTCGCAGGGTGCGGGAGGGGGGAACTGCACTCCAACGCCGCAACAGCAGAAACAGTATTAAGAAGATGCAATTTGTAATCTGCTCCGCGGGAACCCGGGCCCTGACTGTAGATTGGATAATTAGGGAACACAGACAAGTCGGACTTGTGAAAAATCTAATTGCACTTAAGGCAGGAAAAAAGCCTGGAGCGTCCGATAGATGTCGACATTGATGGCCTGCATGGGCCCTCTACATTTTTAATGCGCTTGTACAAATTGCATGTTCACAAGGAACATGACAAATGAAATCCATTTACATAGGAGATATACAAAGCATCGGGCTGTGTTCTCTCCGCTGCATAATGAAGTATACCGCTCTCTGTCTTCTCCCGGACTTGACGTCTTCCTTTGACAATTCAAGGGAAAACTGATGGAATTTTTTGTTAAAGGGCAACTCATTTGTAAGACTCCAGAGATGAGATGTTATGGTTCCTCCCGTAGGATGCCTAAACAGTTACTCAACGAAAAAACAAGTCCTAAAGTGCTTTATTTAACCCATGCTTAGTCTCCAGGATGTTTATAGAAACCTTAGAAAAGTTGTATCTAGTCCCAATTTGGACTAGGGTCAGGGAGTAAGAGTCTTTGCCATTTAAGGTCACCTTGCAGGCGGGTGGAGACTTATATCCATTGATGCTCCACTAGGGGATTCTGGGAAATATGCAAATACGTTTTCCAGGATGGGACAAGGAAAATCACGCCTCTTTTGGAATGCAGACCCCCTTATTCAAACTTGATTTTCTGGAAGCCTAATGACATGATTTGGGATTCAAGCCAAAGCAATTTATCTATTTCAGAAGGAACAGATTCCCAAATGAAGACAACAATGTTTCAACGGGGTTGTGTCTCTTCAGTACAGTGTAGGAAACTGGTTTAGCTGAATGAAAGACTGTTAACCAGGGTCAGGGAGTAAGAGTTGTCCTTACAGAGACTTTGCCAAATAAGGGCACCTTGCAGGCATGAAAAGACTTATTGCTATTGATGCCCCACTAGGGGATTCTGGGAAATATGCAAATATTTCGCTAGAATTATTTCGCTGACTCGTAAGGCAGTCCACCTTACCATCGAGCATGGCTTTCAGGAAGCCTAATGCCATGACATTTCAGGTGCTACAAGAAAAGTTATGTCTTATGCAGCAGACTGCTGCCTGAGGCAAACTATTCAAAAGCCCCCCCCCCCCTTAACCTCACCAACAAAGTAAATAATTTAATATGGGTGTTTTTAAGCAGCTTGTCCATCCAGTGTTTCTCAACCTCGCTGACATCAGACGCTAGTGAGTGCAAGGGCAGACTCCCGGAGGTGCACAGTGATTGGCTGCAGTACTGATGCTGCCCCACCTTTCTGAAGTTGCTGTCGCCCTGAGGTGAGCGGCTCAACCACATGGCAGAGGTGCACTCCTGGTTTTATATCCTGCCTGTTAGTGTGATGCAGTATAGTCTTTCCTGCTCTGCTTAGGTTTTCACTTTCAAACCATCCTACTTCTGCTGTTACTCAAGATTTCAGTGCTTGGAACAAAAGAGAAGAGCCGCAGGGCCATGACACCAGGAACCTGCCCATCCTTCATTTCCCTGAAACAATCTGCTGTTCTGAGTATAAGCCGACCCGAATATAAGCTGAATGGGAAAAAATGGGAAAACCTATTGACTCAAGTATAAGCCTTGGGTGTGAAATGCATTGGTCACAGCCTCCCCCCAGTATATAGCCTGCAAGCTGGCCCATCCCTCAGTATATAGCTAGCCAACCCTCTGCCCCCCCCCAAGTATATAGTTAACTAGCCTCCTCTTGAGGTATATAGCCAGCCAGCTCTATGTCCTCCAGTATATAGCCCCCCCCTTGGCCCCAGTATATAGCCAGCCAGACCCCTGTCTCCCCTAGAATATAGCTAACCTGGGCCATGCCTCCTCCAGTATATAGCTAGCCAGGTCCCTGCCTCCCCCAGTATTTAGCTATCCAGCACCTGCCTCCCCCAGTATATAGCTCGCCCAGACCCTGCCTCCCCCTGTATATAGCTAGCCAGGCAGCTGCCTCCCCCAGTATAAAGCCCGTAGCCCATTGCCCCCAGTATATAGGCCCCAGTATAAAGCCAGCCAGTCCCCAGTATAAAGCCAGCCAGTCACCAAGTATATAGCCCGCAAGCCCACTGCCCCCTGTATGTAGACTGTCAGATCCCTGCCTGCTCCCACTATATAGCCAGCCAGCCCCCAGTCCCCCAGGATATAGCTAGCCAAGCCACTGCCCCCATTAAATAGCCAATCAGCCCCTTGCCCTCAGTACAGTCAGTCCCGGGTTACATACAAGATAGGGTCCAGAGGTTTGTTCTTAAGTTGAATTTGTATGTAAGTCGAAACTGTATATTTTATAATTGAAGTTTTAGACAAATGTTTTTCTTTTGCCCCAGTGACAATTGGAGTTTCACAATTATTTGCTGTAATTGGACCAAGGATTATCCATAAACCTTCATTACAGACACCTTACAGCTGATCATTGCAGCCTGGGACTATAGTAACATCCAGAGAGGTCACCAGAGATCACAGTGGGCAGAGGGGTCCGTCTGTAACTATGGGTTGTCTGTAAGTCGGGTGTTCTTAAGTAGGGGACCGCCTGTATACCCAGCACATAAAAAGCTAAACTTAGTACTCACCTTTTCAATGCCCCCCGCAGGTCTTCTTCTTGATTCCTGTGCACCTGGAAGCAACGGGTCAGTACATGCCGGCGGTGCAGATTATGATGGCAACAAGCGGCTGACATCATCGTCTGTGTGCCGGTAGCGTGTGTGGACACGTTTCTGCCAGGTGCACAGAAATTAAGAAGAGGACCTGCAGGGGGCGTTGAAAAGGTGAGTAGTACATTTTTATATATATAACTGGAAGGGGCTTTTTCAGTACAAAAATTGTGCTTAAAAAATAGGCTTATACTTGAGTATATACAGTATACAGATTAACCTTCCTATAGAATGACATAATACAAACCATTTTCAGGACCACGGCATGCAGTCGCTGAATTGAAATCTTTATTTTTCGCTTCCAATAAATGGAAATTTGCCCATCACCAGGCACCAAACATACAGATGCAGGACACATTCGCCTCTGCTACGCTGCAAAGCTTTTCAAATATTTTGGGGAGGGGGCAGCAGCCAAATTAGTTGTGTCGCCTAAACTACTAGAACAAGTGACACCTCGGTATAATGTGACAGAAGAGGAGGAATCAAGGACAATTACTGCTGATTTTTGGAAAAAAATATTCTTTATTCAACGTTCCATCGCCATAATGAGGATGCGGCTCTGGGCCGTCCACATATCATAATGAAGGTAGAAGGAAGGGGACGAACATATTCCATTAGTTATTATCCATCCCCTCAGGACCCTCACACGTCGTATCTAACCACCCAGATAATTTCTTCCACAGCCGAGGCGAGTGCCCATTTAAGAGCTGCCCGTGAAGGTCACCCTACGGAAATGCAATTATTCCTCATGTGTTTATCATCTGTACACGGTGTCCTGCCCAAGGCACAAGTCTCCCCTGCCCCGGACTGAGATGATTCCAGGTTCTCTCATAGGTCTCTACTGGGTGGAAAGATTGGGGACAGGAGTCTGAGTTTAATGGTGCACTAAGCAGTATCTGTACAATGTACTGGGTGCACTGAGTGGTCTCTGTACTATGAAGGTGCTGGGTGCACTAAGCAGTATCTGTACAATGTACTGGGTGCACTGAGTAGTCTCTGTACTATGAAGGTGCTGGGTGCACTGAGTAGCCTCTGTACTATGAAGGTGCTGGGTGCACTGAGTAGCCTCTGTACTATGAAGGTGCTGGGTGCACTGAGTAGCCTCTGTACTATGAAGGTGCTGGGTGTGCTGAGTAGCCTCTGTGCTATGAAGGTGCTGGGTGCACTGAGTAGCCTCTGTCCTATGAAGGTGCTGGGTGCACTGAGTAACCTCTGTATTATGAAGGTGCTGGGTGCACTGAGTAACCTCTGTATTATGAAGGTGCTGGATACACTCAGTAACTATAATGGCTACTGTGGGTTGAATCATTACTCTATTTGCTATAGTGGGGTCCTAGTGACTATATTGGCTACTGTGGGGGAAAAATTTCAATATTGGCTACTGTAAGGAACCCTGTGGCTATATTGGCTACTGTGGGGTATACGAGTGATTTCTGGATGGAAGAGAGCAGTATCTTAACTGTATTTTAATCTTATTACCTTTGTGTTAAGAAGATGGTGGAGATAAAGATGTGAGGAACCAACATTTTTTTTGTTACTAAATCTACAGAGATGAGTTGTGGTTGGAAGAAGCTGACACAGTGATCTGATAGAAAAAGGAAATGAAAGAGACTCCTCCATTCAAAGACTTTTTAGATTTACAGTAAGTGCTGGTATTACCATCGGGTTCAGAATTCTGCAGCATCTCCTCCGTCTTATGATTCTGTCATCTTCTCCTGTGAGGGGGAGCTACATGTAGACAATCTTATACCATACCAGACTTTTTATCCAGCATCAGATACTGTTATAAATTTGGTGCAGTATAAGGCTATCCGTCTAATTCTAGTTGGTTTTGGTCATGAATCTATGTAGTTATTTTGATGCCGGTCCTTTAGTTATCTAGTAATCATGAAGCCGGTGCTCTTAATATTTAGTGGAAGAAGCTACAAAGAATGTCTCATTTTCTGGAGGACCTGTCCCATCCAGTCAATTTACTTATCTGAATGGACCTGGTGTGGGAAAACTTTAATTTTAGTTCCAGGTTCCTCAACAGGTTACAGTTGATCACTGGGGGTCAAAGAATATAAACCAAAAAAAAATAATTAAATAGCACTATTAGATCTTACCTTGCCCCGAAATGACTGAGAAATACAAATTTCTTTTCTTAAATCAACTTTAATACAAAACTGAATAGGTATTGTAGTAATGCTTCTTAACCTTCTTTAATATTTCATGGGCTGCCACAAATAACACAAATATCAGCCAATACATAATAAGTCCCGCCCACAGGGAGCCAACAGTGACCGAGAAGATGCCAATCACCTGACTGTATTGTGTTGTTCAATTACCTTGTTTAGGATTTAAAGGAAATCTACCACCAGGATGAAGGATTGTAAACCCGACACACTGACATACCGATGTGTGCCTCACCTGGAAGGATCTGCTCTTCTTTACGGTTCCTATGCCCTTGTTTTTAAGACATAAACGCTTTCAAAATTGTGCAAATGAGTCTAAAGGGCTCCAGGCTCCATTATCCCCTATGGCTCATTTGCATAATTTTAAAAGCCGTTACAGGCGGTCCTGTACTTAAGAACACCTGACTTACAGACGACCCCTAGTTACAAACGGACCTCTGGATTTTGGTAATTTACTGTACTTTAGCCCTAGGATGCAATAAACAGCTGTAACAGTTATCACAGGTGTGAAGATTTATTGTTATTTCTGGTTCTTATGACAACCCAACATTTTTAAAATCCAATTGTCACAGAGACCAAAAAAAATTCTGTCTGGGCTTACAATTATAAACTATACAGTTCCGACTTACATACAAATTTAACTTAAGAACAAACCTACAGAACCTATTTTGTACGTAACCTGGGGACTGCCTGTATTTATAAAAACCAGGGCATAAGAAGCTAAAAGAAGAGCAGATCCTGCCAGAGGGGGCACACACCAGTATGTCAGTGTGCTGGGTTTACAATCATTGATCTTGGTGGTAGATGTCCTTTAAGCACAGGAAAAGACCAGTCATTACCCTGACCTTATGACACTGAGATGACTCTGTTAAAGTGACTTAGTCTACACAGTAAAGCTAGCAACAGAAAACATTGCTTTATTATACCTGCTGTGAATAATGCAGTATTTCTTTCTTTATACATTAAAATTCACTTGAAAATTTTTAAACAATAGATGTCCTTTAAGCACAGGAAAAGTGAATTCATTACCCTGACCTTATGACAATGAGATGACTCTGTCAATGCGTCTTAGTCTACACAGTAAAGCAAACAACAGAAAACATTGCCTTATTATACCTGATGTGAATAATGCAGTATTTTCTTCATTGTGCATTAAAATTCACTTGAAAATAAAATTATTAAAACATTTTTACAATAAAAACCTAATTTTTTAATAAAATTTTACTTTTAGATTTAGATTTTCTTTAAAATGATGCAAAGATCTTCTCTTAGAACAGAAGTACAAGAAGAATCTATAGCGGCTGCTTGGCTTTCAGCCCCATCCCTGTCCTCCAAGCCGTACATTTAGATAGAGAATAATGCGCTATTGATACTTAATTGCAGACATTGAGAAGTTCGGAGGATTCCGGAGTCGCGCGGTGGCTTGATTAAGGGCCCATCAGAGACCCCGGCGTTGGAAATTAACTAATTCTACATTGATGCAGCCCGATGTGGTGACTTCAGGAATGGATATGAGAGCGAGCGGTGGGGGGGGGGGGGGAGGGGTACGCTCCAAGCTACACAGATCAGGGACACCGTTTTATTTTTTTTTGCAATATCAGCAACTGGAATAGGTCAGAGACTGCAGCAGTTCCTCGTGGCCCGTTGCTGTTGTTATTCACTGCAGATCCAGCCCCATCTTCATTCAGTGCGTGTGACATCGATGATGCTCGGGTTTTCGGCTGAGATCACCAGATGATCTCCCTTCTTTGGCAAGGTGACGCTTTTTCTGGACAAATTACAATTTTCTGCCTGGAAAAGTGGAAGTCGGGTTTCACCTCATTATTTGTGTCTTGGCTTAGGTGTGGATTACCGCCTGCCTATTTTGCGAAGCCTTTAATATCTCATTCCCTGCGTGTCTTTGAAGAATGATCTGAGCATGAAATAGAATTATTATATTTTTCGCGACTGAAGCCGCCGATAAGTCGACTTATTAAGATTCCGGCTTTGTTTTAGAACAGTTTGATCGTCGGGGCGTATTGTGCGCGCTGTCTCGTCCAGCAGAATGGAGCGCTGACACGTAGCAATTCGGCATGAGCGAGGATTGACACTTATCTGATGACACAGCTCGGTTGTAACCGAGCTCAAGCGGTGGCGTGCGCCATACGGTAATACTCCGACATGAAACGTGCGCTTCTACATACTATTCCAGAGTCTCGATCAAGGTTTCGTTCACCTTATACCTTCCCCCGTCATTTACTTCCTTAATGTGTATCACAAAGCCACGGAGAGTGATATTAAAGGGCGGGAAGGGCAATTTCCATTAAAAATGATGACTTTCAGATGGAGGTGCTCTCTAAAAGCCTAAATTCTAAGTAAAACCCCATGATCAAAAGCACAACAACAAGTTCAGATATGGAAAAAACCAACTCCAGCAATGTCAGGGGTTCTTTAGTAGAATTGGGTGGTGAGGAATGAGCCATGGGCTTTGTGAGAGCACCGGAGCCCATGACCACCATTGGCACCTTGTGACTGCAGTTGGAGGTGACAATAGTTAAAGAGAAGAAGACCCTTCTACATTTGTTTATACCTACGACCCCACACTCAAGTGTGGGATCAATGAAGAAGAAGGTAATACTCGCTGACCAGGACATCTAGTACAGTTCAAAAAGTTGGCTAATGGATAAGGCATAACAAGCTCAATGGAAGGATGTAATGGGTCAATCACATGTCCTGTAATTCCTTTCTTTATAGGACTGCACTCAACTATCTCTAGCAGTCCCATAGACCAACATCCCACTCCATTCAGTCAGGTGAATGATCTCGGGGCTTCCAACTGGTTTGACCTTGACTGATCAGAAAATCAATCACGATCCTGTGAATAGGAGAGTAAGGGACAACTTCTCTAGTCCCTCACCTATATATATATATAAGTCCATGTAAGCAGGTATTTCCAGGGCAGTGAGGACATGGAGGGAAATATGAACTTCAATTTCCATAAGAAAATATGGCTTTCAGATGGAGCTGTCCTCTCCGAAACCCTAAATTCTAAGGAAAAACGCATAATGAAAAACACAAGTTTGGATATGGAAAATAATTCAACTTCAGCAATGCCAGGAGTCATGATTTTGTAGGATCAGGTTTGAGACAACAGGAAAACAATACGAGGATTGAATCATGGGCTTTATGAGATCGCTGGTAGACATGGCCATCATAGGCACCGTACCATCACAGTTCAGGGTAATGATGGTTAAAGAGAAGAAGTCCCCTCCGTTTGGTAATACTTGAGAAAAATTCAAAAACTTGACTAGGTTTTTTTCATTGATCACGACCAAGGTGAGTACTGGGAGGTCACATGATGATGAGGGCTGTAAGATATTTTTGGTTCCATTGCATATAAAGGTAAACAAGACGAAGGTGTCTCCTCCTATAAGTGCAACAAGGCAACTGAGAACCCTCATTATCGGGAGTTTACTCCGTGAAGTATTTTTTGGTTTCATGGTATATACTGGTGTCTACCAGACTTGTGAGTACCTGGAGATAAAGTCCACAATAAGATACTTCTGGTTCCATAGTATTTACCAGTAATGAACATGACGTCTTCTCTAAATGCCACCACAAGGGTTACTTTTTCTACTACTTACTTCATAATAAAAAACCATAAGATGTTGCCTTCTTTTATATGTGCCACCAGACAAAAGTGGACTGGACCATGGCTTGGCAAAGAATCTACCATACTTTTTGGTTTAACGGTATATACCCATAAACATGGCCATGATGTCTACTTAGTACAACTAGAAAGGGGAGTACCATGAAACAACTTGGTGAAGAGGCTACTGTAATATATTCGTGGATCCATGGTAAATACAGGTAACCATGATAATTGTGTCTCCTCCAGGTGCCACCAGACATGTAAGAATCAGGAGATATCTTACTGAAGAGTCTACCAATATATACTTTTCCATTCCATTGTATATACTGGTAAACATGATGGTTGTGTCTCCTCTAGTTGCCACCAGACATGTAAGAATCAGGAGATATCTTACTGAAGAGTCTAAGATAATATACTTTTCCATTCCATTGTATATGCTGGTAAACATGATGGTCGTGACTCCTCCAGGTGCCACCAGGCATTTAAGAATTAGGTGATGACTTGATGAAAAGTCTACCATGATATACTTTCCCAATCCATGGTATATATTAGTAAACATGATGGTTGTGTCTCCTCTAGGTGCCACCAGAAATGTAAGAATAAGGAGATGACTTTATGAAGAGTCTACCAATATATACTTTTCCATTCCATAGTGTTTACAGGTGAACATGATGATTGTGTCTCCTCTAGGTGCCACCAGACATGTAAGAAACAGGAGATATCTTAATGAAGCGTCTACCATGACATACTTTTCCATTCCATTCCAAACTGGTAAACATGATGGTCGTGTCTCCTCTAGGTGCCACCAGACACCTAAGAATCAGGAGATATCTTAATGAAGATGCCTACCATGACACACTTTTCCATTCCTTTGTATATACTGGTAAACATGATGGTCGTGACTCCTCTAGGTGCCACCAGGCATTTAAGAATTAGGTGATGACTTGATGAAAAGTCTACTATGATATACTTTCCCAATCCATTGTTTATACTAGTAAACATGATGGTTGTGTCTCCTCTAGGTGCCACCAGAAATGTAAGAATAAGGAGATGACTTTATGAAGAGTCTACCAATATATACTTTTCCATTCCATAGTGTTTACAGGTAACCATGATGGTTGTGTCTCCTCTAGGTGCCACCGGACACGTAAGAATCAGGAGATATCTTAATGAAGCGTCTACCATGACATACTTTTCCATTCCAAACTGGTAAACATGATGGTCGTGACTCCTCTAGGTGCCACCAGGCTTGTAAGAATTAGGAGATGACTTGATGAAAAGCCTACCATGATATTCTTTCCCAATCCATGGTATACATTAGTAAACATGATGATTGTGTCTCCTCTAGGTGCCACCAGACACGTAAGAATCAGGAGATATCTTAATGAAGCGTCTACCATGACATACTTTTCCATTCCATTCCAAACTGGTAAACATGATGATTGTGTCTCCTCTAGGTGCCACCAGACAACTAAGAATCAGGAGATATCTTAATGAAGATGTCTACCATAATATACTTTTCCATTCCATTGTATATACTGGTAAATATGATGGTTGTGTCTCCTCTAGGTGCCACCAAGCATGTAAGAATTAGGTGAGGACTTCATGAAAAGTCTACTATGATATACTTTCCCAATCCATGGTACATACTAGTAAACATGATGGTTGTGTCTCCTCTAGGTGCCACCAGAAATGTAAGAATTAGGAGATATCTTAATGAAGAGTCTACCATGACATACTTTTCCATTCCATTGTATATACTGGTAACCATGATGTCTCCTCTAGGTACCACCCGACATGTAAGACTCAGGAGATGACTTCAACAAGAGTCTACCATAAGATACTTTTTCCAGACCAGGATATATACTGCACGATGGGGTCTTTCCCTTATATGCCACCTATAGTTTTATAAATCTGTACATTACATTGGATCCATAGTCTGAACAATTCATAAAACAGCTAAAATCTCCAAGATTCCGATCCATTTCATGTGTTTTTTTCTTTGACCACTTAAATGTGAGTTCCATAAATGGTATTTTCCTGGAGATAGGATAGTGGCGCACTGAGGGGAAAGATAAACTACTGCTCTTTCTCAGATTTGCTCAATCCCCAGTGTTAGGCACTTATTCCATTTCGAGCACTGATAAGGATTTGTACAAATAATCTGTAATAGATATAGACCGGGCTGCGCCTGTTTGACAAGAAGAGGATTTATAGCCGTGGTTTTAGCAGAGCCAATGTATGAGGTCAGTACTGTAAACCCGGAGAGGTCTCAGGGTAGGGAGGGGGCATCTCTTTGGAAGCAGAGATACTCGTAAAGACTTTTATTAAAAATTTAAGAAAAATCAAAATACGACACAAAATAAAAATATGGATTCACAGATTTGAGGGAGAAAAGGTAGGAATCCACGACTGATGCATTTGTTAAAGTTATTTTCTTGGGAAGTAGAAAATGGTTGAAAATTGAGGGACATTGGGGGTCATTTACTAAGGGCCCGATTCACGTTTTCCCGACGTGTTACCCGAATTTTTCCGTTTTGCGCCAATTTCCCCTGAATTCCCCCAGGATTTTGGCGCATGCGATCGGATTGTGTCACATCGGCCCCGGCATGCATGTGACGGAAATTGGGGGCCGTGGCCGTATGAAAACCCGATGGATACGGAAAAACCGCCGCATTAAAAAAAAAAAGTGTTGCTGGACACGCGCTTACCTGCACCCAGCCCGGCTTGGTGAACTTCAGTGCAATCAGCGCAGCAGCGACACCTGATGGACGTCGGAGGAATTGCCTTAGTTAATCGCCGGAAGACCCAAATCCACAGCAGAGAACGCGCCGCTGGATCGCGAATGGACCGGGTAAGTAAATCTGCCCCATTAACTTAAAAAAGGGCAATTATAGCTTCAGGATTCCCAACTGGTCCTGTCCAGATGCTGCCCAGGTTCTTGGTGGGTTCCACTTCCTGGTGTTTCCCAACAAGCAGGAAATGCTTGGCGGTACTTCCTCAGCCAATCACTGGCAGAGAGCGGTCATTTCTTCATCCACTGATTGGCTGAGCTGACTTCCCTAAGCATTTCCTGTACTCTGCAAGATACCAGGACGTGGAGTCTAGAACAGGACTACAATAGGATCTTGGTCGGAGTGCTAGAAGTCTGGAGAGAGTTGAGAATCCTTTTCGATCTTTTGAAGTGCCCATTTTCCAGTCACACATCCACATTAATGATAATAAAGGGATAATACATTGATGGGGATGGGACGCAAATAATTGGCCACAAATCTCATTTATATTGCAGCATAATATTAATATATTATCAATTAGCATAAAATTAAACTGAAAGTTTTAAAGGAGTTGGCTACTTTTTTACATAAATTGCCCATGTGCCTTCACTGCCTAAAAATAATCCCTAAATGTTTACCGAGTAATTCAGCATTCCTGCTATTTACTTTAGTACTGTCTACAAACTCTCTGTGATTCTTTGTTTACATGTCAGAGCTATGATGAATAGGAGGAGCTGCAGCAGGAGAGTTATGACTCCTCCTGCCCTCCATGTCTCTGTACGTGAGACCTGAGAGAAAGAGGCACAGTGGGAGATGTCCTTAAGATGGACTGAAGGAGTCCAAAACAGAAAGCTGTGTATATATGCAGGGGGCAGCATGGTGAGAATTGGGAAAGGCTGAAGCTCTTAAACGAGTTTTAAAGGAGTTGGCTACTTTTTTACATAAATTGCCCATGTGCCTTCACTGCCTAAAAATAATCCCTAAATGTTTACCGAGTAATTCAGCATTCCTGCTATTTACTTTAGTATTGTCTACAAACTCTCTGTGATTCTTTGTTTACATGTCAGAGCTATGATGAATAGGAGGAGCTGCAGCAGGAGAGTTATGACTCCTCCTGCCCTCCATGTCTCTGTACGTGAGACCTGAGAGAAAGAGGCACAGTGGGAGATGTCCTTAAGATGGACTGAAGGAGTCCAAAACAGAAAGCTGTGTATATATGCAGGGGGCAGCATGGTGAGAATTGGGAAAGGCTGAAGCTCTTAAACGAGTTTTAAAGGAGTTGGCTACTTTTTTACATAAATTGCCCATGTGCCTTCACTGCCTAAAAATAATCCCTAAATGTTTACCGAGTAATTCAGCATTCCTGCTATTTACTTTAGTACTGTCTACAAACTCTCCGTGATTCTTTGTTTACATGTCAGAGCTATGATGAATAAGAGTAGCTGCAGCAGGAGAGTTATGACTCATCCTGCCCTCCATGTGTCTGTAAGTGAGACCTGAGAGAAAGAGGCACAGTGGGAGATGTCCTTAAGATGGACTGAAGGAGTCCGAAACAGAAAGCTGTGTATATGTGCAGGGAGCAGCATGGTGAGAACTGGGAAAGGCTGAAGCTCTCGAAGGAGTTTTAAAGGAGTTGGCTACTTTGTTTCACCTAAATTGCCCATGTGCCTTCACTGCCTAAAAATAATCCCTAAATGTTTACCGAGTAATTCAGCATTCCTGCTATTTACTTTAGTACTGTCTACAAACTCTCTGTGATTCTTTGTTTACATGTCAGAGCTATGATGAATAAGGAGCTGCAGCAGGAGAGTTGACCTCAAGTTGTAGGGGACAGCTTCCTCGTAGGAAGGATAACACATCTGATATAATGTCACAGAATCTAAAAAAGTAATACATCAGAATCTAAATAGACATAAAAATATTTCCTGTAAATGAATTTTATAAATACAGTGATGGATCCTTTTTAATCATTTCAGGCTTGGGTAAGTGCTACGTTACCCTTAGGGGTGTCTTGCTATACTTCGTTACGGATCGGGGATCGGGATATGTCGGTATTTTTATCTTTAGGCTTCCCAAGAATTGTAATTTAACACTAGTGAAATAAGCTTAAAGCTACAAACACGTCGGAATAACAGGACTATAACCCACTTTAAGTTACTGGCCCCTTCTACATAATGATGTATCCTCCAGTTTATATCCAGTGTACAGAGTCATACATTTTCATAACCAATGGCTTAAGGGTTTATAGGGGTTTGAGCTTGTCAACATCAATACAGCAGGAATTGCTTGAAGATCCCTACACTGCATATGTTCTGATTAGAGGGTATGTTGTACAAGACAAGCTGGGCTGGGGTCTAAGGGCTCCGTGACTCCCTATGGACTAATTAGTACATCCAGGATGGAAATATCTATGGCTCCAATGGCCAGTATGAAAGAGGTAAAAGGAAAACCTGAACATGGTGACATCATTGCTTCTTAAAGCTGGGGTATTAGATATGAGGACCTCCATTTAGGGCAATGAAGTGACCAGGATTGTTATTTGTGAGGACCTCAGCTCATTGTTTTAATTCGGAAATGATGTCATGCTTTATCTATAGGAAGGTTAAGAGGTTGCATCTCACCGAGTTTCTGGGTCATTAGAAGAGCCAAAGAGCAAACCAGTGTCAGGGTTGGCCTTCGGTTGGGCATTGCTGTATGAAGAATTCTCTCATGGAGGCCTTTATCTGGTGGCTCTGGTGCAGACTCTTCCACCCCTGGATCCTCATCCCTCTATTTCTGGTCAAGTCGGATGTACAGTGAGTGATGTCCATGCTGGTCCCAGAGAATCCGGTGGTCCCAGGCTCTAACCAGAGAATCCACCAGTGGTCCCAGGCTCTAACCAGAGAATCCACCAGTTGTCCCAGGTTCTAATCAGAGAATCCACCGGTAGTCCCAGGCTCTAACCAGATAATCCACCGGTGGTCCCAGGCTCTAACCAGAGAATCCACCAGTTGTCCCAGGTTCTAATCAGAGAATCCACCGGTAGTCCCAGGCTCTTACCAGATAATCCACCGGTGGTCCCAGGCTCTAACCAGAGAATCCACTAGTGGTCCCAGGCTCTAACCAGAGAATCCACCGGTGGTCGCAGGCTCTAACCAGAGAATCCACCGGTAGTCCCAGGCTCTAACCAGATAATCCACCGGTGGTGCCAGGCTCTAACCAGAGAATCCACCAGTGTGGTGGTCGCAGGCTCTAACCAGAGAATCCACCGGTAGTCCCAGGCTCTAACCAGATAATCCACCGGTGGTCCCAGGCTCTAACCAGAGAATCCACCGGTGGCCCCAGGCTCTAACCAGAGAATCCACCGGTGGTCCCAGGCTCTAACCAGATAATTCACCGGTGGTCCCAGGCTCTAACCAGAGAATCCACCGGTGGTCCCATGCTCTAACCAGAGAATCCACCAGTTGTCCCAGGCTCTAACCAGAGGATCCACCGGTGGACCCAGGCTCTAACCAGAGAATCCCCCGGTGGTCCCAGGCTCTAACCAGAGAATCCAGCGGTGTTCCCAGGCTCTAACCAGAGAATCCACCGGTGGGCTCAGACTCTAACCAGAGAATCCACCAGTTGTCCCAGGCTCTAACCAGAGAATCCACCGGTGGTCCTAGGCTCTAACCAGAGAATCCACCGGTGTTCCCAGGCTCTAACCAGAGAATCCACTGGTGGTCCCAGGCTCTAACCAGAGAATCCACCGGTAGTCCCAGGCTCTAACCAGAGAATCCACCTGTGGTCTCAGGCTCTAACCAGAGAATCCACCTGTGGTCTCAGGCTCTAACCAGAGAATCCACCAGTTGTCCCAGGCTCTAACCAGAGAATCCACCGGTGGTCCCAGGCTCTAACACTTTACGGTGGACCTCAAAGATCCAGCAGAAGACACCCTCATTTGGAAGTGAATCTATTCATGGTCTATTACTTTTAGGTTGATTCACAAAAAAAACTTTTGTGCAATCATATTGATGATACAACCTAGATGGGGTTTTTAGGGGAGGGGGTCCATCATACCTGCTCACTAGCTTGTACTCTATTATGGAAGTTGTGGCCATCAAAGTTGTGGCCTTCAAAGCCCCTTGGGAAGCCATGCCCACCTACCGGACACCTCTCATCTATAATAACTATGTAAATTAAAGCATCGCTCTACCAGTAGGGGCCGGACAACAGGTCCTCAGAGGTGCACATGAACGAGTGGCTTTAAAGGACGTATGAAATTTTAAGTGAAATTGAATAAAATCAATTCCTTCTTGTGTCTCCTACACAATCATCACTATGCCATGAAATCAAAGCGCGTGTGAAGAACAAGGAAGGGGGGGGGGGGATGGAGAAGACGTAGAGAGTCAATGTACCATTCCAGTGGAGAATTCATCATTCCCGTGTCTAAAGACATATTAATTGGTCCGGGGAGGACGCGCCGTACACTGTCATGATGGCGTCTTCATCTTCTTGATGTGTGCAATGACCTTTTCTTCATCAAAGCTTCTACAGAGTTTTCTACCATCAAGTTCTATATGAAGAGACATCGTTCCCTTTTCCTAATTCTCGTTTATGTCCCGTTCTAAATAAAGGTGGAGCCACCCAAAAGGTCGTAAAGTCATGGACGCATGATAACAATGGCTGAGATCGTAGACCTCCATAGATCAAGCTCCTCTGAATCCATGGAGAGGTTTATCGTTGCTCGTACACCTGAAAACAGGCCATGATTTGTGCCGGATATTGCGACTACTAAGCCCTCTTTACCGATTGGGTGGGGAGGGAACGCTGCTGCACAAAGGGCGTGGGATGATATAGCTTACACCAGGTGTGAGCTCAGACCATAATATGGTTCTAGGTAAAGGCCAGACCTGGTGTAGAACTGGGCCAGATGGACAATGCGACCAGCAATAGCTCCAGTGCCGTCGGTTATCTATCAGAAGGCTGGAGTTGGGTGTCCGGGGCTGGGATTCAGACCTAAGCTGCTGCATCATGTACCCAATGTATGATACATCCCCCCATATGTTTTAGCACTGTCTATTACTGACTTATTTTTATATAGTCCTATAGTGTCAAATATTCAGCCAGCATATTATAGAGCAGGAGAAGCTGAGATTGTACATAATGTCCTATCTGCAGGCAGCATGTTATAGAGCAGGAGGAGCTGAGCAGATTGTACATAGTGTCCTATCTGCAGGAGAAAAGCATGTTATAGAGCAGGAGGAACTGAGCAGATTGTACATAGTGTCCTATCTGCAGGCAGCATGTTATAGAGCAGGAGGAGCTGAGCAGATTGTACATAGTGTCCTATCTGCAGCCAGCATGTTATAGAGCAGGAGGAGCTGAGCAGATTGTACATAGTGTCCTATCTGCAGGCAGCATGTTATAGAGCAGGAGGAGCTGAGCAGATTGTACATAGTGTCCTATCTGCAGGAGAAAAGCATGTTATAGAGCAGGAGGAACTGAGCAGATCGTACACAGTGTCCTATCTGCAGGCAGCATGTTATAGAGCAGGAGGAGCTGAGTAGATTGTATATAGTGTCCTATCTGCAGGCAGCATGTTATAGAGCAGGAGGAGCTGAGCAGATTGTACATAATGTCCTATCTGCAGGCAGCATGTTATAGAGCAGGAGGAGCTGAGCAGAGTGTACATAGTGTCCTATCTGCAGGCAGCATGTTATAGAGCAGGATAAGGTTAGCAGATTGTACATAGTGTCCTATCTGCAGGCAGCATGTTATAGAGCTGGAGGAGCTGAGCAGATTGTACATAGTGTCCTATCTGCAGGCAGCATGTTATAGAGCAGGAGGAGCTGAGCAGAGTGTACATAGTGTCCTATCTGCAGGCAGCATGTTATAGAGCAGGATAAGGTTAGCAGATTGTACATGGTTTTGTGGAGTCTATAAATCGAATAATTGATTAATAACACTATTTTATTTCCTAGTACAGGTCCCAAGGGGCGGGGCGTAACATGGGCACACCCATGAGAGAATTCCTCTCTTATGCTCCGCCCCTGTGGAGCCTGCATTAGACATCACCCAGTAAATCGAGTTACCTCTAGTACATTTATTATGTGTTACTTTGTAATTTCCACTATTCTCTCCTATAAATTACAGTAATTAGTGAAACATTCGGCGAGGAAAGACGGCAATTAAAAATGTCATATTTTCCTTGAAAGTTGTCATTATCTCATACATGTGATGATTAGAGGAGGCATAATAGAGCAGGAATGAGCGGGGCAGCGCCGGCCATAGGTGCGGGGATGTGCTGATGCGGCGTTTCTGGAGAATGTACTAGCCGAGTATTTATAGACCACGATTAGATCCTCTATAGGATTGTTACTAATGCATTATATATGGCCGCAGAAAGGGAAGACTGTCTATAGGATAACGCATCATAAATTATGGAGGAGAGGTCTGGATACAGATGTGCTCTATAGTCAATTCAAGCCGTAGCACAGATTGTGTATTATTATTTTATTATGTTATTGAATTATTATTAATGTTTATAGCCGCACAGTCTTCCAGGTTATGGGGTCATGTATTAAGGTGTCCCAGGGGTAAAGCTGATCTATAGCTTTAATGAAGCAGTGAGCTGCAACGTACATAAGAAGTTTCCTGCAGCGCCTCTACTGGATAAAAAGGGGATTACATGATCACCTTTGAAATTAATATCACACGGTATACAGGTAATCCCCGGGTTACGTACATAGGTTAGTACTTAAGTTGAATTTGTATGTAAGTTGAAACTATATATTTTATAATTGTAGCTCCAGACAACATTTTTTTTTGGCTCAGTGACAATTAGAGTTTTAACATTTTTTGCTGTAAATGGACCAAGGATTATCAATAAAGCTTCATTACAGACGCCTTACAGCTGATCATTGCAGTCTGGGACTATAGTAACATCCGGAGAGGTCACAGCGGGCAGAGGGGTCCGTCTGTAACTAGGGGTCATCTGTAAGTTAAATAGGGGACTGCCCATATTTGAAAATAGATATATGTCCATCAAGTATCTCTGTTATGTCAATGGAACCCAGTAATTCTTAGAATTCTATCAGATATAAGAGATTGTTATGTAAATTAGATGCAAGTGCAATGGTGGCCACCTACAGACATTGTAGTCCAGTGTGTATATGAGTTGTAATATTCTTATATCTACATTGTCTGTGAATTTGAATTGCACTTTTAGCTGCTGGGAGGAGACCTAGCTGCTGTGACTCACTGCCCCCCCCTCCCCTCTCCATAGAACTTCTAACACATCATTGAGCTTCTGTCTGTATTGTTAGTGAGAGGGGCTTTAGTGGACATACAGAGAGTAAAAACTGAATTACTAAGGTAAGAGGGGGATTATAAAAGCTCCAGTAAGTGGAGAAAGAAGCACTTTCCTTTGATATACTGCACAATTTCATGTATTAATTGTACTATAATTTTATGCACAATCTGTTGAAAAGTTACAAAGCACTTAAAGGCAATCAGAATCCAGCAGAATAAACCAGGGGCACCGCAACTGTGGTAATCTTCTTATATTTTTTATCCATGGCCTCCTTCAACTTTAAAAATTATGTTAATGAGCCTGATGGACTACCCTAGACTAGACCCTCAATGATTTGGATTTATGGACTATTACCCTATAACAGTGACATCCTGTGGTCAGAGGAATTGAAGACCCATTATGAAAGGAAGTGAAATCCTGTGGTAAGACAAAGTGACATCCCATGGACAAAGAAAGTGACATCCTGTAGTCAGAGGAAGTGATATCCTGTGGACAGAGGAAGTGACAACTCATGGTCAGAGGAAGTGAAATCCTGTGGGAAGAGGAAGTTAAATCCTGTGGTCAGAGGAAGTGACCTCCCATGGACAGAGGAAGTGACATCCCGTGGACAGAGAAAGTGACATCCCATGGACAGAGGAAGTGACAACTCATGGTGAGGGGAAGTGACATCCCATGGTCAGAGGAAGTGAAATCCTGTGGGAAGAGGAAGTTAAATCCTGTGGTCAGAGGAAGTGACATCCCATTGACGGAGGAAGTGACATCCCATGGACAGAGGAAGCGACATCCCATGGACAGAGGAAGCGACATCCCATGGTCAGAGGAAGTGACATCCCGTGGACAGAGGAAGTGACATCCCTTGGACAGAGGAAGTGACATCCTATGGTCAGAGGAAGTGACATCCTATGGTCAGAGGAAGTGACATCCTATGGTCAGAGGAAGTGACATCCTATGGTCAGAGGAAGTGACATCCTGTGGCCAGAGGAAGTGACATCCCATGGACAGAGGAAGTGACATCCCGTGGACAGAGGAAGTGACATCCTATGGTCAGAGGAAGTGACATCCTGTGGCCAGAGGAAGTGACATCCCATGGACAGAGGAAGTGACATCCCGTGGACAGAGGAAGTGACATCCCATTGACGGAGGAAGTGACATCCCGTGGACAGAGGAAGTGACATCCCATGGACAGAGGAAGTGACATCCTATGGTCAGAGGAAGTGACATCCCGTGGACAGAAGAAGTGACATCCTATGGTCAGAGGAAGTGACATCCTATGGTCAGAGGAAGTGACATCCTGTGGCCAGAGGAAGGGACATCCTGTGGTCAGAGGAAGTGACATCCTGTGACAGAGAAAATGATATCCAGTGGTCAGAAGAGGCCAATCAAGAAGAGGCAACTTGCAGTCAGTCAGCAAATACCAGTTCAAACGAGAAACCAGGAGCCAGAAGGGGATATGTACACTTTCTGCCTTATCCCCCGGCAGGTTTTCCAGAATATCTGGAAAATCCCTTTAACCGCTTACTCTAGGCTAAATGGCCAACATGTCCCTTAGGTCAGCGTTTTCACGTTGTCTCTGTTGCTGTCTCTCTTCACCCTCATGTCTCCAACGAGAGGGAGTAACAGAAAGAGACAGCCAACATTACCGGAGAGTTAGAGCAGAACAACAGACGGCTTCTGTGAGGCCAATTAATCAACGTTTCTGCATAGAAATTCCATTTGGGATTAGTGCAGCATGTCGAGCTGATTCTTAGAGCCTGACAAATGATGTTATTTATTAAAATAATGACTCATTATTCCGATTGTTTGGCAGCGCGCGAGCCGAGCCTGGATCACAGGTTGTGGTTGCGTCGAGGTGCCAGTTTTCTGCTGGTGGGGTAGGATTCAGTAAAGATTGCTTCCCAGCACGTGGGACACCACCTACCGGGACACTTTCTTGCAAATCTTATTGTGCCGGAGAAACCTAGTGCATGTCACATTTGTGTTTTTTTGCAAGAAATATTAATAGAGTCAATACTTGTAATTTGTATTCAACAAAATCTCAATCCTATTTGTTTAACGCATTCAGTAAGAGCAGAATTCAATGGCGCACCACCCTCCCCGAGCCCCACCGACGTGCTCCAACTGGGAGGAACACAATCCCAAAAGGCAACAGTTCCACCATACTCGAGGTACAGGGATAGGAGGGGGTCCTTTTTCTGGAATTGCCTTAAATTTATGGTGGCCTTTGAACCTCTAAGATATCTAGCTGAGGGTAAGGTTAGAAGTCTGGAAGCTCTCCAGACTCAGAAGACAATGAAATTGATGTGCCCTAGAGTAAATATTGGCCAGTGGCCCTCGTCTTTGAGCTTTTCGGGTGAGTTCTGTCTCACCTTGAGTAGCGTTGACCTCTAAGGTGTGCCATGCCTGTCTCTTACTCAATGACCCCTAGTTATCTAAGGCACCTTCCTCTACTGGAAGGTGCCTGAGCAATAACGGTTCTTATCTTACATGTACCTGCAAGAGTATTCTATGTCAGGGCAGTTTCTAAGTAATTTTCTTGTACCGGGCAAATCCCCAAAAATTACGCCCACCCCGGAGGGGCTACTGGCGACCCCCCCATTACTTCCACTGGGTTGTGCCCAGGGCCGTCACCCAACCTGCCCGGTTCTATGTTCCTACTGACTGTTTCCTGATTGCTTCTAGTCTTTTCTCAATATCATTTTGTTTCATGTTCTTCATCTTTCGATGAGTGAAATTGACCCGGACTGTCTCCTACTGTGCTACATCACCTCTCAGGGGCGTTCTGTCTCCTCCTCTCCTACTTGTGGGGCCTTGGCCTCTCAGGTATTTGCTGGCACTTACTCAATGACTCTTAGTTATCTAAAGTACTTACCTCTATTAGAAGATGCCTGAGCAATAAAGGTTCCTATCTTACCTGAACCTGTAAGAGTATCCTATGTTCCTACTGACAGTTTCCTATGATCCTGATTTGTTTCTGCTTGTTTCTCGACTTTATTTCGGTTCTGGTCCTTGATCTTTGGGTGAGTCAAATTGACCCGGCCTGTCTCATTCTGTGCAGCCCTCTGATCGTTTCAATTTTGTAAGAGCTCCTTGACCTTGGCTTGTACTTGCTGACCTCTATTACCGTATTTCTCGGACTATAAGGCGCACAAAAAAATCCTTTGATTTTCTCAGAAATCTAAGGTGCGTCTTATAGTCCAGTGCGCCTTATATATGAACCGTACTTACAGACAACAGCTGCCTTGAACTGCGCACAGGTCTGCCACCTGCTGGTCATTCATCCTTGTAATCAGGTGCACCTTATAGTCCGGTGCGCCTTATATATGAACCGTACTTACAGACAACAGCTGCCTTGAACTGCGCACAGGTCTGCCACCTGCTGGTCATTCATCCTTATAAACCGGTGCGCCTTATATATGAACTTGGGTGTTTTAGCAGGCATTTATTGATGGTGCACCTTATAATCTGGTGCGCCTTATAGTCCATAAAATACGGTACTTTGCAATGGTGTCTTGACCGTAGGTCAGATGTCAACTATAAGGGGACGATAAGGTTAAGGTTGTTGATTTATTAAGGTTTAATAAGTGTAACTGTGAAAATATTTGTTGAGGGTGGAGGGTGGGTGGTGGGTGGTAGAGGGTTCAAAGGTATAATTCGATACACTTCATGTTGTACTGTTATTTACTGGAAAAGTGTATATGTATATATGTATTTATGAATATTTCTGTATTGTATACTTTTGATAATAAAAAAATTATTAAAAAAAAAAAAACTATAAGGGGATCACTTTATTTTTGTCGGGTTTCCTGAAAATTACCGGTTTGCGCCGTTTTGCCCAAGGTTTTTGGCGCACGTGATCAGATTGTGTCTCATTTGGGGGGGGGGGGGCATGGCCGTCGGAAAACCCGACAGATTCGGAAAAACCGCGGTAAGAGGATGGTGAACTCTGGCGGACCTCGGTGCAGCAGTGACACCTAGTGGATAACGGGTGCACGAACCTTAGTGAATCCCGGCAAGCTCCGAACGCCGGAGAACACGCCGCCAGATCGCGAATGGACCTGGTAAGTAAATGAGCCCCATTGTGTATTGACAACCCACTGCTTGCTAGGAATCCTTCAGGATGGAGCTGCAGAAACATGAAGGTTCCCTCTCCCTAGGACATTTACTAAGGGCCCGATTTGCGTTTGCCCGACGTGTTACCCAAATATTTCGGATTTGCACCGATTTTTCCTGAATCGCCCTGGGATTTTGGCACACGTGATCGGATTGTGGCGCATCGGCGCCGGCATGCGCGCAACGGAAATCAGGGGCGTGGCCGAAGAAAAACCCGCCGGATTCGGAAAAAACGCTGCATTTAAAAAAGAAAAAGTGTCGCTGGACACGCGCTTACCTTTACCCAGCAATGGATCGCGGACTCCGGCAGACCTCGGCGTACTTCAGCGCAGCCGCGACACCTGGTGGACGGCGGAGGAACTACCTTAATAAATCCCGGCCGGACCCGAATCCACCGCAGAGAACGCGCCGCTTGATCGCGAATGGACCGGGTAAGTAAATCTGCCCCAATGTCTCCAATAACATAGATAGAATGGATTATGGATCCCGTAGTCATTGCACTACCATCACCATATATATATATCTCCATGACGGTGATAATTGTGGCGTCCCTTTAAGCGAGCACACAACCTATTTCTCACTTCCCCTCAGATCTTCAGTTCCTCCTGCCGGTGATTTACCATGACCTAGATATCAACCTTCCTTTGTGTTCCACCTTTTATAGAATATCTTAGAGAATTCTCCGGAGACCTCGCCCCCTTTAATTATAGAGAAGATGCTTCGTTTACTAAAGTGTCACTAATTGCAAGTTGATAAACCTGTGCGCAGCCTCCCGGTGCCCCCCCATCCCCCTCTCCCCAATATTCAGGTTACCTGCACATCATCTGGAGATGAGATTGTTCTATTAGTGCAATTACTATGCTCGGAGATCTATTGGACTCACAGTGCGGACCCCCGCCGCACCCCTCCCCCCCACTATGAGCGCATGGCGTGGATATCAATGTGTCATCTCATTTACTTACAGAGAGGCCGGCGCTGGAAATGTGATTTATGAATTTTGATAGAGCATGAAAGCTCCGAGAATATGGAAAGGTCAAGTGCCATTTAGCAGAGTATATTGGATTTGCTATAAAAGATAAATATTCAGCTCGGCTTCTGCTCGGATCCTAAATAGGAGGAGACCGACCCTCCACGTCTGGGATTCTCCATGTTTACCGAGGTTCACATACAAACATTAGGGTCGGGGGAGATAAGAGCGGTCAATGGGATCACAGAGAGGAGAATTCACTATGGGGGAAGAGGAGACAGCGGAGAATTCCCCGACCTCATTATTGCAGCCATGTGATTGGCTGGAGGAGCGATCCCACGGATATTTACCCAAAAATACACAGACAGGAACTAGGACACGATGTACCCTCATTCACAGAAAGGGCGACACTCCCTATGGGGTCTCTATTCCCGGCCATGTTTATTCTACCGACAAGATAGGAAATTAATCTAGGAAATGCCAGAACGTGCACTAATGATAGAGCCCGAGGGGAGAGCAGGAGAGACTGCGGGATGTTCCCTGAAAAGCTTCCATCTCTTATCTATCTATCTATCTATCTATCTCATATCTATCTATCTATCTATCTATCTATCTCCTATCTATCTATCTATCTATCTCATATCTATCTATCTATCTATCTCATATCTATCTATCTATCTATCTATCTATCTATCTATCTATCTATCTCCTATCTATCTATCTATCTATCTATCTATCTATCTATATATCTATCTATCTATCTCATATCTATCTATCTCCTATCTATCTATCTATCTATCTATATATCTATCTCCTATCTATCTATCTATCTATCTATATATCTATCTATCTATCTATCTATCTATCTCATATCTATCTATCTATCTCCTATCTATCTATCTATCTATCTATCTATCTCCTATCTATCTATCTATCTATCTATCTATCTATCTATCTATCTATCTACCTATCTATCTATCTATCTTATCTATCTATCTATCTATCTATCTATCTATCTATCTATCTATCTATCTATCTATCTAGCTATCTATCTCCTATCTATCTAGCTATCTATCTCATATCTATCTATCTATCTCATATCTATCTATCTATCTATCTATCTATCTATCTATCTATCTATCTCATATCTATCTATCTATCTCCTATCTATCTATCTATCTATCTATCTATCTATCTATCTATCTATCTATCTATCTCCTATCTATCTATCTATCTATCTATCTATCTCCTATCTATCTCCTATCTATCTATCTCCTATCTATCTATCTATCTATCTATCTCCTATCTATCTATCTATCTATCTATCTATCTATCTATCTATCTATCTCCTATCTATCTATCTATCTATCTATCTCCTATCTATCTATCTATCTATCTCATATCCGTCTTTAATACTATCGCTATTTTTCTCGACAAGATTTTGAGACCATATGCGATTAATACCGCGTCGTACATAAGAGACACATCAGATTTTTTGCAAAAATTGGAGAAGGTGGATGTTGCTACAAATGAGAGTATCATTTTGGCTTCTTTTGACGTAGTAAGTCTTTATACGTCTATTAGCCACGAAAGGGGCTTAGCAGCAGTAAAGAGTAAACTTGCTAAATCGGAGTATGGTGTTGAAGTCATTAACTTGGTCATGGAACTGCTTGAATTGGTATTAACGTGCAATTATTTTCTTTTCCAGGACACGTTTTTTGTGCAATTGAGGGGTACGGCAATGGGGGCGAATGTAGCCCCCACATATGCCAACATCTTTATGAGTGTTTTCGAGGAGGATTCGGTCTATGTGTCCCACCACTTCGATAATGTATTGAAGTGGTGGCGATACATAGACGATATCTTCCTGATATGGAAGGGGACATCTGACGAATTGTTTCTTTTTCAAAATTTCCTTAATGGAGTGGATGCGAATGTACAATTTACTTTGGTGTGGTCTGAAGAAATGATACAGTTTCTAGATGTGCAGGTTGTGTTGAAGGACAAGGGGTTGTATACAGACCTTTACGTTAAGCCGACGGACAAGAATAACTTGTTACATTTTAGCAGCAACCACCCCAAAAAAATGATTAGATCTCTTCCCTATAGCCAGTTCCTTAGGGTCCGACGCATAGTCTCCCTTGACTCCGATCTTCAAAGAAACTTTGACGGACTAACAATGAAATTTAGGGACCGGGGTTACCCTAAACCACTGATAACTGAACATAGTAATAGGGTTCTTGACATGCAGAGGAAAGAACTTCTACAACCTAAAATTAAGCAGACTAAATCTGACCGCATACCATTTGTCTCCACCTACACCCAAATCAGCAGTGAAATAGGTAAAATTATTTTGAAGAATTGGCACATACTTTCAGATGCCTTCCCTAGGATCCCTGAATTTGGTATTCCACCACTTTTTTCCTATAGGCGTACACCCAGTCTCAAGGATACATTGGTGAGGGCCGACATAGGCTCCAAGAAAAAGGAAACACAGACGTTCCTTGCCCCGCAGAAGAAGGGTAGCTTCCCCTGTAGACAGTGTGTGAACTGCAGCATGATGATTAAAGGGAATAGATTCACTCACCCTGTGACTAATATGACATACGAGATTAAACACTACTTAACATGTGACTCGGACCATGTTGTGTACCTATTGCAATGCCCGTGCAATCTTTGGTACATTGGCGAAACTACCCTGGATTTTAAAACCAGGATCAACCAACATCGGTACACAATTAGAGTGGGTAGGAAGGACCTCCCAGTCCCCAAGCACTTTCACGAGTGCAAGCATAGAGAGGGACAACTCAGATTCCGGTTAATCGATAGGATTCCACCCCTGAGGAGAGGTGGGGACAGAATGAAGCTGCTCAAGAAACGAGAATTGGAATGGATTTTTAAACTGAATACATTAAAGCCCAACGGGCTTAATGTTGACTTTAAAATTAGTGGAATTGTTTAGATGACTGGTTTGCCTTACTGTACCGCACAGATCCATATGCCTTGCCGTCCTTCTTGTTGGTTATGGTGTCTTTACCATATGATACTAACCTTGATTTCCTTTTTTTCCTAGATCACGTTCTGCACCATTTCACGTGCCCACTACCACACTATGCTGGACACCATTTGTGGATTCCTCCTTTAATTTTACATTTTTTTGAACTTTGCTCTTGTTTTATTTATACAATAAAGAATTGCATATTTTTCTTTCATATTTCCTTTGTTTTTCGTGACAAATGTACTGGGGCAGCAGATCATTTGATTATTTGAATTTCCAATACTATTCTTTTTTTAGGTCTTGCATAACCTATACACTTCATGTGTTTGCAAATAGTTCACACCGACCACCAGGGCTATACACCTTTTAGTCACTAGTGGGGGATGACTGCAGAACGTTTGTGATGGAGATGGGTACATTTCTGTCGCTACAGGCTGCGGTTCTCCTTTTACACGTTGTGCAGCTTTTTGCACTCGTTGTTACCCACATTTTTTGTGACAATGCACCTTATAGTATCCGGGATTACTCCCTTATTGCCCATATATTTGGGGCCGGTGTGGTACTTGATATGATACCCTTTTGTCTTTTTTCAAAGGGTACCGTCATTATAGACAAGATTTCCTTATATTATACCATTCAATGCAGACCTTTTTCCCTTCTTTAATACGGCGCTTACAGACTCTATCATGAGGCCGCGTCTACGCCGCTAATCAATAGCAATACATTACCTGGTAATCTGGTACTATGCGGAGATACCCTCTTCCAAGATGGCGTCCGCAGTTGGTCTAACAACTCTGCGCATGCGTGACATGCGCACATCGGATCTGCTCCCTACTACGAGCATGCGCAGTAGCGCTGCTGAGACGCGATTGACGCGCTGTTTGATTTTTTCTGTAAAGGAGGCTCCACATGGGTGAGTTATATTCACTGATCTATACCACAATTTATAAGTTTGGATATTGTACCATCTTAGGATTGTTATTTCACTGCTGCACATATTGACCAACTGGTCTTTTATATTATTGTATGAAATGTAAACACGAATTTGTGTACACATGTAATGTTTACAATTGCTCATGATGTCATTGCACTGCGACTATAAATATCTGTATGTAACTAGACACACCTCGCTTGACAAAGGCTGAACAACAGCCGAAACGTTGCTGGAGGTGGAATAAACACGAAGTTTTTTTCACTATTTTGGAGTGCTGCCATTTTCATTGATTGAATATCTCATATCTATCTATCTCATATCTATCTATCTCATATCTATCTATCTATCTATCTATCTATCTATCTATCTATCTATCTATCTCCTATCTATCTATCTATCTATCTATCTATCTCATATCTATCTATCTATCTCCTATCTATCTCATATCTATCTATCTATCTATCTATCTATCTATCTATCTCCTATCTATCTATCTATCTATCTATCTATCTATCTCATATCTATCTATCTATCTATCTATCTATCTATCTATCTATCTCATATCTATCTATCTCCTATCTATCTATCTATTCACTAAGGTAGTGTGCCCGATGTCCACCAGGTGTCGCTGCTGCGCTGAAGTCCATGGGACTTCACTGGAGTTCAACAAGCTAGCCTGGGTGCAGGTAAGTGCGTGTTGAGCAAAACATATTTTTTTTTAAGTACAGCATTTTTTTTTTTAATCCGTTGGGATTTCTGATGGCCACACCCCCCGATTTCCAACGCGTGCATGCCGGAGCCGATGTGCCACAATCCTATCGCGTGCGGCAAAAACCCGGCGCAAATCAGTAATTTCCGGACAACCCGATGAAAAAACGCGATTAGTAAATGACCCCCAATTTGTTAATTTTTTTACATTTTTAAACTTTTTTTTTTTTCAATATTTCTTAGACCCTCTAGGGTACATTAACCCTAGATGGTCTGATTGTTCCTACCATATACTGCAATACTTCTGTATTGCAATATATGGCATTTTTGCATAGGATTCATTACAATGAGCCACTGGGTCATTGTAACGAATCTTCAAAAGCCATTCAGCCCCCAGTCTCACGAAGACCCGAGGCTACCATGGCAACCAATCGCCGCCTCCGATGATGTTTGGGGGAGCAGCGTCGGGGGCCGGCGACTTTATGTCTTTCACCTGTGAAATTGACAAAACTGCCCCTAAAACCGCACCCTAAAAGTAAGCTACTACTATAATGGAAGGGCTTAACAAACCCTAAGGTAGAGCACAGGATTCTTCATACACTGGAGCAGCTGAATCCTTTGTGTTTTTTTTTATCTTTCTACCTATTTATAATAGAAAAAAGGCCTAAAGTAACAATAGAAGAAATTCCGCTGATTTAGTTTCACTATTTTTGGACTGCTGCCATTTTTACATTTTATTTTACATAGTAACTTGCCGGGTTCTGTAGTCAGGCACCAACATTGTGATTCTCTAGTAGCAGCAACGCTGGGGATATTTCTCTTTTTATCTTCTATCTGTCTTCTACCCTCAATCTTTCTTCTTTTTTTCTTTCCTTCCTTCTTTCCCTCATCTGTCTATCTATCTATCTATCTATCTCATATCTATCTATCTCCTATCTATCTATCTATCTATCTATCTATCTATCTATCTATCTCCTATCTATCTATTTATCTATCTATCTATCTATCTCCTATCTATCTATCTATCTCCTATCTATCTATCTATCTCCTATCTATCTATCTATCTATCTATCTCATATCTATCTATCTCCTATCTATCTATCTATCTATCTATCTATCTATCTATCTATCTATCTATCTCATATCTATCTATCTCCTATCTATCTCATATCTATCTATCTATCTATCTATCTATCTATCTATCTATCTATCTCCTATCTATCTATCTATCTCCTATCTATCTATCTATCTATCTATCTATCACATATCTATCTATCTATCTATCTATCTATCTATCTATCTATCTCCTATCTATCTATCTATCTATCTCCTATCTATCTATCTATCTATCTCCTATCCATCTATCACCTATCTATCTATCTATATATCTATCTATCTCCTATCTATCTATCTATATATCTATCTATCTATCTATCTATCTATCACCTATCTATCTATCTATATATCTATCTCCTATCTATCTATCTATCTATCTCCTATCTACTTTGGTGCACGGAGCTGTGTGAGGTGTCATTTTTTGCAAATTGAGCCGACGTTTTCATTGCTACCATTTGAGGACTGTGTGACATTTTTATCATTTTTTATTACATTTTTTAGGTCATGTAAAAAGGTGTAAAAGTCGCATTTCGGACATTTGAGCACCATTTGCTGTTCTGGAGGTCACCGCCGGCCGTAACGTTTTTTATATTTTGATACCTAATGGGGCAGATTTACTTACCTGGTCCATTCGCGATCCAGCGGCGCGTTCTTCGAAGTACAGCAGTTTTTTTTTTAATCCGTTGGGATTTCTGATGGCCACGCCCCCCGATTTCCAACGCGTGCATGCCGGAGCCGATGTGCCACAATCCTTTCTTCTTTTTTTCTTTCCTTCCTTCTTTCCCTCATCTGTCTATCTATCTATCTATCTATCTATCTCATATCTATCTATCTATCTATATCCTATCTATCCATCTATCTATCTCATATCTATCTATCTATCTATCTATCCCATATCTATCTATCTATCTATCTCCTATCTATCTATCTATCTATCTATCTATCTATCTATCTATCTCATATCTATCTATCTATCTATCTATCTATCTATATCCTATCTATCCATGTATCTATCTCATATCTATCTATCTATCTATCTCATATCTATCTATCTATCTATCTATATCCTATCTATCCATGTATCTATCTCATATCTATCTATCTATCTATCTATCTATATCCTATCTATCCATCTATCTATCTCCTATCTATCTATCTATCTATCTATCTCCTATCTATCTATCTATCTATCTATCTATCTCATATCTATCTATCTATCTATCTATCTATCTATCCCATATCTATCTATCTATCTCATATCTATCTATCTCTAGAAGCACTGAGCCCCTGTGCAGAGTAGCTCATCCCCTGCAGCAGAGCTCAGCAGACACTAGTACAGATAATACAGACAGTGCAGACACTGGTACAGACATTACAGGGACTACAGACACTAGTACAGATAATACAGACTCTAGTACAGATAATACAGACACTACAGACACTAGTACAGATAATACAGACACTACAGACACTAGTACAGATAATACAGACACTAGTACAGATAATACAGCCACTAGTACAGATAATACAGACACTAGTACAGATAATACAGACACTGCAGACACTAGTACAGATAATACAGACTTTAGTACAGATAATACAGACACTACAGACACTAGTACAGATAATACAGACTTTAGTACAGATAATACAGACACTACAGACACTAGTACAGATAATACAGACACTACAGACACTAGTACAGATAATACAGCCACTAGTACAGATAATACAGACACTAGTACAGATAATACAGCCACGAGTACAGATAATACAGACACTAGTACAGATAATACAGACACTACAGACACTAGTGCAGATAATACAGACACTAGTACAGATAATACAGACACTACAGACACTAGTGCAGATTATACAGACACTGCAGACACTAGTACAGACATTACAGGCACTACAGACACTAGAACAGACATTACAGGCACTACAGCCACTAGTAGAGATAATACAGACACTAGTACAAATAATACAGACACTAGTGCAGATAATACAGACACTACATACACTAGTACAGATAATACAGACACTAGTACAGATTATACAGAAACTACAGACACTAGTACAGATAATACAGACACTGCAGACACTAGTACAGATAATACAGACACTAGTACAGATAATACAGACACTGCAGACACTAGTACACATAATACAGACACTAGTACAGATTATACAGACACTACAGACACTAGTACAGATAATACAGACACTAGTGCAGATAATACAGACACTACAGACACTAGTACAGATAATACAGACACTAGTACAGATAATACAGACACTACAGACACTAGTACAGATAATACAGACACTAGTACAGATAATACAGACACTGCAGACACTAGTACAGATAATACAGACACTAGTACAGATTATACATACACTACAGACACTAGTGCAGATAATACAGACACTAGTACAGATAATACAGACACTGCAAACACTAGTAAAGATAATACAGACACTAGTACAGATTATACAGACACTACAGACACTAGTACAGATAATACAGACACTGCAGACACTAGTACAGATAATACAGACACTAGTACAGATAATACAGACACTGCAGACACTAGTACACATAATACAGACACTAGTACAGATTATACTGTAAAACTTTGTTTACAGTTCATGACCTTCTATTTACTAAACAATCTGCAGAATCCTCAGCTCAGAGCAGGACAGGAGAGAAGTTTGCAGGATTTTGCAGATACTACAGAGAAGTGTCCCCCGTGTAGCAGGATGACCCTACTGGTATCTGAGGGGGATACTGTGCAGAATTACAGGGGTGCAGCAGGAGACCAGCACTGGGGGATCCCCTCCAGGAGAAGCTACTGCTGAGGAGGTCACTGGGTGCAGGGTGTCACACACCTGGGTGCTGCTGAGGAGGTCACTGGGTGCAGGGTGTCACACACCTGGGTGCTGCTGTGAGTGTTATCTTCATTCTGGGCTGTGGGAGAAGCAGAGAGGAGCTTGTAGCAGGATCACATGTAACTGCCTGAATCTAACATTGCGCCTAAACTGTGTTAAAGTAAAGTGATTAATAAGAGGCAGGAAATTACCTTATCACAGATGGTTGTAGCTTGTGATAATTCTGCAAAACAGTGCGCCTGAATTTAGGCGCAACTACTACACTTAGGCGCACAAAAGTGATAAATGTGGCCCATAGTGTCTCTCTGTCCCTACACTCTTCCCCCTCCTGTGTCTCTCATTTCCTGTTTATCTTTTGTTCTATGTTTTTATTTTCTCAATTTGAAGAAGCTTTATTGGCAGCAGCAAATATCCATTGTTCTCTCTCATTGCCTGGTTATTGCCAATACGTCCTATAAAACGTATATGTAAATGTCGTATCGCACAGAACACGTTGTGACAATTCCACATATTCCGTGAGATAATCCGTCCCCTCCGGCCTGCCCTCCACGGACTTGTGTGAATTTCTCTTTCCTCTGATGAATTGTTAAACCGTGTATTTATTTTCCGGGGCCGTGTTTATCAATGGCGCGGTTTACTCTGTGCGCTCTGCTCCCCCGGCGCTCGACGCCATTGAGTAGGTTGTATATATAATCGTGTAATAAAGATTATCCGTGTAAGAGCGGCGTCTCTCCGGAGACGAGATGGAAGTTGCGTAGTAGTTTTATCGTGGAGCGTCCATCTGACTTACGGGATGGAGGGTTTAATTCGGCGTATTTGTAAACCAGCGGCTTTTGGACACCGGCGACTGGTAAGAAGAGCGCGGGAGCAGCTGTGCGGCGCCCGTCCATATGTGGCCTAGTTCTGCGAGCGTTACACATGGCGACCAGATAAACCTTTTGTGTGCGCTCTGTCATCTGTCTAGGAATAACGCAATAAAAGATGAAGAAAGAAAAAAACTGGGTCATTCCCAGATAGAGCGCGAATCTGCTCTCACCAGCGCCGACCCCTCCAGATAAACACATTCTCACGCCGCCTCCTTCCTCCCAGCATTTATCAATTTCACATAGTGACCCGGCACAAAGGCAAATCCTTCTCAGATAAAAAAACGCTTTATCGCACATCCGCTGATTTGTCAGAGCGCGATGTAGCAGAGCTGAGCTTGTCGCTTAACTCTTAGATTAGAAATACCAGATCCTGCCTGTGAGGGGCGCTGTTTCTGGGAGGTTTGAAGGATTCTGCATATATAGGATAGGAGTAGTAGTACTGTGCTGTACTCATTTATAAAAAAATAGGAGCAGTAGTACTGTGTTGTGTCCAAATATACAGGATAGGAGTAGTAGTACTGAGCTGTATCCATATATACAGGATAGGAGTAGTAGTAATATGCTGTGCCCATAAATACAGGATAGGAGTAGTAGTACTATGCTGTGTCCATATTTACAGGATAGGAGTAGTAGTACTGTACTATGCCCATATATACAGGATAGGAGTAGTAGTTCTGTGCTTTACCATATATACAGGATAGGAGTAGTAGTACTATGCTGTGCCCATATAAACAGGATAGGAGTAGTAGTAATATGCTGTGCCCATATATACAGGATAGGAGTAGTAGTACTGTGATGTGCCCATATATACAGGATAGGAGTAGTAGTACTATGCTGTGCCCATATATACAGGATAGGAGTAGTAGTACTATGCTGTGCCCATATATACAGGATAGGAGTAGTATTACTGTGCTATACCTATATATACAGGATAGAAGTAGTAGTACTGTGCTGTGTCCATATATACATGATAGGAGTAGTAGTACTGTGCTGTGCCCATATATACAGGATAGGAGTAGTAGTACTGTGCTGTGTCCATATATACATGATAGGAGTAGTAGTACTGTGCTATGCCCATATATACCGGATAGGAGTAGTAATAATGTGCTATGCCCATATATACAGGATAGGAGTAGTAGTACTGTGCTGTGTCCATATATACAGGATAGGAGTAGTTATACCGTGCTGTGCCCATATATACAGGATAGGAGTAGTAGTCCTGTGCTGTGCTCATATATACTGGATAGGAGTAGTAGTACTGTGCTTAGCCCATATTACAGGATAGGAGTAGTAGTACTGTGCTGTACCCATATATACAGGATAGAAGTAGTAGTACTGTGCTTTGCCCATCTATACAGGATAGGAGTAGTAGTACTGTGCTGTGCCCATATATACAGGATAGGAGTAGTAGTACTGTGCTGAGCCCATATATACAGGATAGGAGTAGTAGTACTGTGCTGTGCCCATATATACAGGATAGGAGTAGTAGTACTATGCTGTGCACATATATACAGGATAGGAGTAGTAGTACTGTGCTGTGCACATATATACAGGATAGGAGTAGTAGTACTATGCTGTGCACATATATACAGGATAGGAGTAGTAGTACTGTGCTGTGCACATATATACAGGATAGGAGTAGTAGTACTGTGCTGTGCCCATATATACAGGATAGGAGTAGTAGTACTGTGCTTTGCCAATATATACATGATAAGAGTAGTAGTACTGTGCTGTGCCCATATATACAGGATATGAGTAGTAGTACTGCGATGTGCTCATATATACAAGATAAGAGTAGTAGTACTGTGCTGTCCTCATATATAAGCTGGACTGTTTGACACACTCAGCTCTGCTACATCTGCCAGAGGTGCCCCTGCTTCCCCCCTGCACAGCGTCTCACATCCCAGCAATATCCTCTATACATGATTTATAATTTAGCAGGGATAAATACGGAGTACATTGTGTGATGCGAGCGGAGAGGATTTCTCGCTTTAATTCACTGAAATGTCTCCTCTCTCGGGGTTTGTCATTGAGTAATAAACTCTGCGCATTTTCCTTTTTCATCAGCATTGAACGCCGCGCTTTTTCTCTGCAATCTCCGGTAACTTATCAGGCAGAGGGATGAGAGAGCCGAGCTCTGCAAATGAGTGTGGACCCTCCAACCCGGCTAATTACTTATCTCTAAGATAGAATCGGAAAAGCTCCAAAAATAGGAGCGAGGCACAGGGGGGCCTGATGTATCTCTGTCACGACTCTGAAGACTTGAATATTTCTATGTATGAAGGTCAGGTGCTGGAGGAAAACAGAAGATAGACTACACTATACACATCTAAAGCGGGGTCTGGCTGGCCCACCACAGAATAAGAAGAGCCCCTGGAGAGATCTGGGTCTGACTGGCCCACCACAGAATAAGAGGAGCCCCTGAAGAGACCTGGGTCTGACTGGGCCGGCACAGAATAAGAGGAGCCCCTGGAGAGACCTGGGTCTGACTGGGCCGGCACAGAATAAGAGGAGCCCCTAGCGAGACCTGGGTCTGACTGGCCCACCACAGAATAAGAGGAGCCCCTGGAGAGACCTGGGTCTGACTGGCCCACCACAGAATAAGAGGAGCCCCTGGCGAGACCTGGGTCTGACTGGACCCCCACAGAATAAGAGGAGCCCCTGGAGAGACCTGGGTCTGACTGGATCGGCACAGAATAAGAGGAGCCCCTGGAGAGACCTGGGTCTGACTGGATCGGCACAGAATAAGAGGAGCCCCTAGCGAGACCTGGGTCTGACTGGCCCACCACAGAATAAGAGGAGCCCCTGGCGAGACCTGGGTCTGACTGGCCCACCACAGAATAAGAGGAGCCCCTGGCGAGACCTGGGTCTGACTGGACCCCCACAGAATAAGAGGAGCCCCTGGCGAGACCTGGGTCTGACTGGACCCCCACAGAATAAGAGGAGCCCCTGGAGAGACCTGGGTCTGACTGGATCGGCACAGAATAAGAGGAGCCCCTGGAGAGACCTGGGTCTGACTGGATCGGCACAGAATAAGAGGAGCCCCTGGAGAGATCTGGTTCTGACTGTCCCTGTATGGGACCTGGGTCTGACTGTTCCACCACAGAATAAGAGGAGCCCCTGGAGAGATCTGGGTCAGACTGGGCCGGCACAGAATAGGAGGACATCCTTATGGGACCTGGGTATGACTGGCCCGCCATAGTGCAAGAGGACATCACTGGGGAGGCCAGTATCTGACTGTCCCACCACAGTAGGACATCGGAGTTTGAGTACCAGACCACCCCCTCGTGGAATCAGAGTCTGACTGTCCCATCACATTTCCAGATGACCGCTAGTCGGGTAAAGATCTGACTGGCCCACCACAGTACCAGAAGACACCCCTGGTGGGTCAAGGGTCTGATTTCAGGACTCCTTTGTTAGTGCAAGGGTCAGACTATCCCAGCACATTAACAGAGGACCCCCTGGTAGGTCAAGGATTTGAGTGGCCTACCACAGTACCAGAAGACACCCTTGGTGTGGCAAAAGTATTAGTAGTGTTTGGAACAGGCTATGATTGGGAAAAACACATTCGTAGAGGACATGCCTGGTGGGGCAATGGTATGAGTGGCCCATCACATTACTAGAGGACACCCCTAGGGGGCCAGCTTCTGACTGTCCCACCACAGAATCAAATGTATTCCTGTTGGAGTGAGGGTCTGACCGGCCAATATAGCACCAGAGGACCCCTCGGACAAATCATGGTCTAACTGGCCCATCACAATTACCAGAATACACCTCTGGTGGGGCAAGGATCTGATTGGCCTACCGCAATCTAACCACCAGAGCAACCCCCTGATGGTGCCAGGATCTGGCTAACTTGCCACGGTACCAGCGGACACCCTTGGTGGTGTCAAGATCTGACTAAAGAAAAACCCCAAGATCTTAGAAGAGGATACTAGAAGACTTATATCTATCAAATGTCTGGATTGCCAGAGACACTCCTGGCAAATATGGGCTGAATACATGTCCTAATTGTATATAAAGTTGGTAGGTGGTTATTATAACGCTACACAGTGTTATAGTTGACCCCTTTTGTCACACCCCTGTTTATATAGCACCCAATTCTATGTATGTGTTGCACATACATCAATTCATCCAAATGGACACCTTGTAATACGACCTACTGCCTGTAGTGGCCACTGTAGAGCAAATTCCCGATTTTGCAAAGGATCACCTCAAGCACTGGGATCAACACAGAGAAAATAGGCAGAAAACCAAAGTCAATCCCTGTGTAGTGGCAGAGCCAGATAACATCCTGGTAGGGTTCAGTGCGCTGTCCACATCTGTGGTGCTGAAATCACAAGCACTCAGCCTCTGTCTATCCATAACTGGCTGATACCAGGAAACAATAGAAAGTATCCTGCTGCATTTGGCAGGTAAGTTATACATGACAGCAGCCAGTTGTAGAGAATGGTATGATAACAATGATGTGGCACTCGACGTGTCAGTCTTTACTGAGGTTCTAGTATTCTATCTGAGCACCAGGAAGCGCAGGATGAACACAGGAAACTGGACATAAGAAGAATAAATGTACTCACTGACACTTTTTTGTAACATAATTTTTTATAAAATTTTTACATTTTATAACAAAAGAATTAACTTTCGTGAAGTGGGAGGATTTTAGAGCAATTCCCTTCCTGTGTCAGTCTTTACTGTCATTATGGAATTCTATTCATGCACTAGGAGGCTCAGTATGAACGGTCAGTATGACCTGGGAGGATTTTATAGCAATTCCCTTCCTGTGTCAGTCCTTACTGTCATTATGGAATTCTATTCATGCACCAGGAGGCTCAGTATGAGCATATTTATGTGCCAGTTTTTATGACCACGATTTGCGTGAGATTACACATGTCTAGGATTACAAGTGACCCCTAATTTTTGGTATACGCCCCTATGGTCAGGGTCTCCATTCAGTCTGACAATACAGGAATATCGGAGATCTGTGATGGGGAAGCGATGGCTTACGGTTGATGTCTATGTCACCTGTTCTGGGTGCCTGGACCGGTGCCCCTGGATTTGGGCAGTCAGCCGGTGCCGCGGTGTGTCCCTTTATCAGGCCGGGATGGAGGCAGCTGGCAGCCGGTGATTACCGGGGAAGGTAATGGCTTATTGACTGAATCACATCACAGAGGGCGAGATCTTCATCCACTGCTGCAGGACAGGAGAGTGAGTGACAGCTCGATAAGAGACTCACCTGGACTGCAGCCGGGGCTAATGGCAGAATTTACAATCGCTTATGGAACTTGCTGGAGACTTCAGTCGTGCGAGAAATAGAAAGCAGAAATCTCCCATCAGTCCTGAAGAAGGAGAGGCACCAGTTTAACCCCCTCCTGTCACAGCTGTTTTCTGCATCTTCTAAAAGCAAGAACTTTTAAATGTATCTGCGGGACACAGTGGGGGTCATTTACTAAGGGCCCGAATCACGTTTTTACGGGAGGTTACCCGAATTTTTCAGTTTTGCGCCGATTTTCCCTGAATTGCCCCAGTATTTTGGAGCACGCGATCGGATTGTGGCGCATCGGCGCCGGCATGCACGTGACGGAAATCGGGGGGCGTGGCCGAAGGAAAACCCGACGGATTCGGAAAAAACGCTGCATTTAAAAAAAACGTGTTGTGGGGCTCGCGCTTACCTTCACCCAGCAATGGATCGTGAACTCCGGCAGACCTCGGCGGACTTCAGTGCAGCAGCGACACCTGGTGGGCGTCGGAGGAACTACCTTAGTGAATCGCCGGAAGACCCGAATCCACCGCAGAGAACGCGCCGCTGGATTGCGAATGGACCGGGTTAGTAAATCTGCCCCATTGTTCTTCCGAGTGGCACAATTTAATATTCCATTAAATGTAAAGGGGAGCTGGAAATATTTTTCTTCTCGCTTTCACTGTACGGTCCAGATGCCGTACAAATAATATTACTATTTTAATTTTAGGCCCTTTTGGCTACGGATCACGTATACCAAATACAAGTTTATGGTGGTAAACTGATCCAATCAACTGGAGACTCCGCCTCTGACCCATCATTCCTTGACATTCCATTACTCTCGAACAGCGCTCCCTCCACCAAATCGAGTATAGGCCGTCCCTTACTTAGGAACACTTGACTGCAATGATCAGCTGTAAGGAGTCTGTAATGAAGCTTTATTGATAATCCTTGGTCCCATCACAGCAAAAAATTTTGAAAATCCAATTGTCACAAGGACAAAATACATTTTTATCTGGAGTTACTATTATAAAATATACAGTTCTGACTTACATACAAATTCAACTTAAGTACAAACCTCAATAACATATATTGGGCCACATGTATCACTCGTTTTTTCTGTTGTTTTTGCGCCTTTTCATTCAGGCGCACCGGTTTTGCGCCATTTTTGCGACTAAACGCCAAACTAGCCGCGCAGCAAAAATAAGCAGCTTTCCCTCATCTATCTTACCAATCCAGATGTTTTGCTGCTCCTAATGATATTCATCACTTGCAACGTTTTCATTTAGGCGCAAAAACGGGCGCAAAAACACTCCAGCCCGAAGGTGGCGTTATCTGAGAAGAAAGCACTGAGCCCCTTTGCAGAACAGCTCATTTCTAGCAGCAAAGCTCAGCCAGACACTGGTACAGATAATAGATACATTAGATACTCTGCAGACACTAGAACATATAATAGATACATTAGATACTCTGCAGACACTAGAACATATAATAGATACATTAGATACATTACAGACAGGAGCTGCAGACTCTATTTACAGTTCATCACCTTCTATTTACAAAACATTCTGCAAACGCTGAGTTCACAGCAAGAGCAAGAGAACTTTGCACAAGTTTGCAGAATTTTGCAGATACTACAAACAAATGTCCCCCATGTAATTCTGCACAGTATCATCAGTGTGTCTGAGGGGGATACTGTGCAGAATTACAGGGGTGCAGCAGGAGACCAGCACTGGGGGATCCCCTCCAGGAGAAGCCCCTGATGAGGAGATCACTGGGTGCAGGGTGTCACACACCTGGGTGCTGCTATGAGTGTTATCTTCATTCTGGGCTGTGGGAGAAGCAGAGAGGAGCTTGTAGCAGGATCACATGTAAGTGCCTGAATCTAACATTGCGCCTAAACTGCGCCAAAATTGCGCCTAAACTGTGTTAAAGTAAAGTGATTAATAAGAGGCAGAAAATATACTTATCACAGATGGTTGTAGCTTGTGATAATTCTGGCAAAACAGTGCGCCAGAATTTAGGCGCAACTTCTACACTTAGGCGCACAAAAGTGATATATGTGGCCCAATGTACGTAACAGGTACGTACAACCATGCTGAAATCACAATTTTTGGATGTCAGACCCCTGATGCTGCCTCCCATTTTTCTGAAAGTGGTGCCGTCTGAGGCAAGAGGCTCACCTCGCCTCATGGATGGTGCCGCCCTGGTTATTGGAGACTGAGAAATAAGAAACCTGACCGCAGCTCTTAAAAGGTTAACACCCTCAATCAATGTGGGTGTTAGCAGTGGGTGTCTGCTTTATAATACAGCAGCCACACACTGAGGGCTTAGCCATACTGTCCATTGTGCTTCTTTATTTTGTTATTATGTTGAGGGGCTGAAGGCATTTTTTGAAAACGACCAAAAAATCAAAAAAAGGAAATAAATAAGCAATAATAATAATAATAATCACCTTTTCCAAACTGGAACAGTCGCACATCACTTCTGGCCCAATGGGAGTAGAAGACTAGCAAATGTATCTACATTGTTGCATTCAATTTGGAAACAACAACCTCCGCCTGCGGTTTTCTAACATTTCTAATGCAGATTTTGCAGCAAAAACTCTACAAAAACTAAGATGCCTCATGGGGTTTACATACCGATTTTTTTACCCACAGAAGCCACACCCTAGCCACGCCCCCTAACCACACCCCCTGGCCACGCCACTGCTCATACCTTCAACGCATCCACTGGCACCAATGTATATTTATGTATATAATTGGGGGGCATATTCCACTCCCCCTAGACAACGAGCATGTCCCCCCCAGACAACGAGCATGTCCCCCCCCCAGACAACGAGCATGCCCTCCTAGACAACGAGCATGCCCTCCCCTAGACAACGAGCATGCCCCCCCCAGACAACGAGCATGCCCTCCTAGACAACGAGCATGCCCTCCTAGACAACGAGCATGTCCTCCCCTAGACAACGAGCATGCCCCCCTAGACAACGAGCATGTCCTCCCCTAGACAACGAGCATGCCACCCCCAGACAACGAGCATGTCCTCCCCTAGACAACGAGCATGTCCCCCCCTAGACAACGAGCATGTCCCCCCCTAGACAACGAGCATGTCCCCCCCAGACAACGAGCATGTCCCCCCCCCAGACAACGAGCATGCCCTCCTAGACAACGAGCATGCCCTCCCCTAGACAATGAGCATGCCCCCCCCAGACAACGAGCATGCCCTCCTAGACAACGAGCATGTCCTCCCCTAGACAACGAGCATGTCCTCCCCTAGACAACGAGCATGCCACCCCCAGACAACGAGCATGTCCTCCCCTAGACAACGAGCATGTCCCCCCCTAGACAACGAGCATGTCCCCCCCTAGACAACGAGCATGTCCCCCCCTAGACAACGGGCATGTCCGCCCCCAGACAACGAGCATGCCCCCCCCAGACAACGAGCATGTCCCCCCCTGTGGCTGCGTGCCCTTTTTGTGTGTTTGTGTTATTTTTGTCTTCTAGGACCGTGCCTGCTGTGGACTGCTTCGGATTCGAAGGATTACGTCGATGACCGACATTTCTAACAAATAAAATGGTCAACGAGGGTGTGTCTGCGTTTTTTGTCCAATAAAATTTTCTGAAAACGGTGTGATTATTTATTTTTTTGCGACACTCTTCATACTTTGCCGTAGTAGTGGTGCCGGCTAGGTGACGGTGCTCATTACTAAGGGCTGGCCTTAGTGTTTGCCTTAATTTTTTTGGCAAATTCACACTAACGCCCATACCATTACCCCGGTACCCACCGCCACCAGGGGTGCCGGGAAGAGCCGGGTACAAACCAGTACCTGACCGTCTATAGATGGTCAGGTAGTGGGGCGGCTGCAGGCTGTTATTGTTGCGCTGGAATAGCCCCCTAACAGTGGCCTATCCCAGCTCAGTAATGGCAGGCTGCTGCTGCTTTTTTGTATCTGGCTGATTTGAACAATAGGGGGAGCCCCTTGCCGTTTTTTCTTCAAATTTTTGACAAAAATATGCATGGGGTCCCCCCTTTAAAGGGGGCTCCCAGGCTGTTTCCCCCATTTTTACAAAAAAATGGGGGGAAAAACGGCATGGGGTGCCCCCTATTGTTCAAATCAGCCAGATACAAAAAAGCAGCAGCAGCCGCCATTACTGAGCTGGGATAGGCCACTGTTAGGGGGCTATCCCAGCGCAACAATAACAGCCTGCAGCCGCCCCACTACCTGACCATCTATATACGGTCAGGTACTGGTTTGTACCCGGCTCTTCCCGGCACCCCTGGTGGCGGTGGGTACCGGGGTAATGGTATGGGCGTTAGTGTGAATTTGCCAAAAAAATTAAGGCAAACACTAAGGCCAGCCCTTAGTAATGAGCACCGTCACCTAGCCGGCACCACTACTACGGCAAACTATGAAGAGTGTCGCAAAAAAATAAATAATCACACCGTTTTCAGAAAATTTTATTGGACAAAAAACGCAGACACACCCTCGTTGACCATTTTATTTGTTAGAAATGTCGGTCATCGACGTAATCCTTCGAATCCGAAGCAGTCCACAGCAGGCACGGTCCTGGAAGACAAAAATAACACAAACACACAAAAAAGGGCACGCAGCCACAGGGGGGGACAGGCTCGTTGTCTAGGAGGGGGACATGCTCGTTGTCTAGGGGGGGGGGGCATGCTCGTTGTCTAGGGGGGGGGACATGCTCGTTGTCTAGGGGGGGGACATGCTCGTTGTCTAGGGGGGGGGCATGCTCGTTGTCTAGGGGGGGGGCATGCTTGTTGTCTTGGGGGGGGACATGCTCGTTGTCTAGGGGTCAGGGGGAGACATGCTCGTTGTCTAGGGGGGGAAATGCTCGTTGTCTAGGGGGGGGGACATGCTTGTTGTCTAGGGGGGGAGACATGCTCGTTGTCGCAGTAAAGGGGAGGGGTCCTATGGAGCGCAGTAAAGGGGAGGGGTCCTATGGAGCGCAGTAAAGGGGAGGGGTCCTATGGAGCGCAGTAAAGGGGAGGGGTCCTATGGAGCGCAGTAAAGGGGAGGGGTCCTATGGAGCGCAGTAAAGGGGAGGGGTCCTATGGAGCGCAGTAAAGGGGAGGGGTCCTATGGAGCGCGCAGTGAAAGCCATAAAAACCACATTTGATATTTTCCTTCTTGCTTTCCGGTACAGGGCCTGGAATATTTAATACTGTCACTAGGAAGTATAATTTGTTACGCAGAAACAGGCCGCACACAGCTCTGTACATGGAAAAATAAAAAAGTTATTGATTTTTGAAAGTGGGGAGTGAAATATGGAAACGCAAAAATCGTTCCGTCAGAGTAATGGAGCAGACGGCCGTGTATGACCATTCTGCTCCATTACTGTCATAGAGCGATGACATGGACCTTATGTGGACCCCAACACACCCCTCGTTTTCATGATCTATGGGGGTCACATCACTGAAACCCCCACACATCAGCAGGTTAAGCCCTGTCCTATGGATAGGGCCTAACTTGTATTTGTGGGAAAACCCCTTTAACCCCTTAACGCTCTGCGCCGTAGCTCTACGAGGCAGAGAGTATAAGGAGTGTATGAAGAGGGCTCACGGGCTGAGTCCTCTTCATACAAGGTGGGGGGTTTTGCATGTTGCAGAAAACCCCCACCGCTAATAACCGCAGTCGGTCATTGTCGCCGGCAAAGTCTTTTTTAGAATCGCTGTGCCCCCGAACGTCATCGGGGGGGCGGCGATCGTTTGCCGTGGTAGCCTCGGGTCTTATTTTGACACGAGGCTACATGGCTTCTGAGCCAGAAGTATTGCTGTATATGGTAGGAGCGATCTGACCATCTAGGGTTAATGTACCCTAGAGGGTCTAAGAAATAGTGGAAAAAAAAAGAAAAAAAAAGTTTTAAAAAGAAAAAAAAGGAATAAAATATTAAAAATTCTAATCACCCCCCTTTCCCTAGAACTGATATAAAACATAATAAACAGTAAAAATCACAAACATATTAGGTATCGCCGCGTCCCAAAATTCCCGATCTATCAAAATATAAAAACGGTTACGGGCGGCGGTGACCTCCGAGGCGGGAAATGGCGCCCAAATGTCCGAAATGCGACTTTTACACCTTTTTACATCACATAAAAAATGAAATTAAAAATGATCAAAATGTCGCACAGACCTCAAAATGGTAGCAATGAAAACGGCGGCTCATTTCGCCAAAAATGACCCCTCCCCCAGCTCCGTGCACCGAAATATGAAAAAGTTATTAGCGTCAGAAGATGGCAAAATTTTTTTTTTTTTTTTGTACACATTCGTTTAATTTTTGAAAATGTATTAAAACACAATAAAACCTGTATAAATTTGGTATCACCGCGATCGCACCGAACCAAAGAATAAAGCTGAGGTGTTATTTTGAGTGCACAGTCAAAGTCGAAAAAACTGAGCCCACAAGAACGTGACACGTGCGGTTTTTTAAAAAAAAATTTCCACATTTGGAATTTTTTGCAGCTTTGCAGTACACGGCATGTTAAAATAAATAACATTACGGGAAAGTAAAATTTGTTACGCACAAAATAAGCCCTCACACAGCTCTGTACACGGAAAAATGAAAAAGTTATGGATTTTTGAAGTTGGAGAGCGAGAAATGAGAGGAAAAACCCTGTGTCCTTAAGGGGTTAAGGGATTAAGTATATGGTACAATAAAAGCAGAATAGAAGGGCCCTGGGGGGGGGGGGGGGGTTAGGGATGGGGGCAGGGGGTCTATGGAGGAAAGTGAAGTGTTTAACCCTTTAGCTGCTGCCTGCAGTCCCTGTAGAGTACCTGTTATCACACTGCAGCAGCTGCACACACTCGGCTCTGCTTCATCAGACGAACTTCAGTGAGGAGCAGGAGGAGGTGGGGGCAGGGAGCTATTGATGTAGCAGAGCTGGAGAGTTCCTGCCTGCACGGAGGATGATCCCCTGGGGCTGCTGTGCAGGGGCAGTGCAGAGAATATAACACTCTGCACTGCTCCATCCATCCATCCATCCATGTGCCGAGTGGCAGCTTGAGGACAGGGAGGGCTCTGCCTCCCAGGGGAGGGGATGGGGGAGGTGCCGGCTCTGCAGCAGGGAGCTGGAGAGGAGGAGGACGCTGCACCCCGCCCCCTGGCTTCTCTGTATCCTGAGCAGGACGGGGGCGGGACTCGGGGGCGGGACAAGACGGAAAAATCCGTAAAAACGCAAAAAAAACCGGGACTTTCACTTAACGGTCCGTGCAGGCGGGACAAGGGTTAAAAAACGGGACTGTCCCGCCCAAAACGGGACGGTTGGGAGGTATGGGTTTATACACCTTTTAGACAATTTTGTTGGGATCTGTAGGAAAAGTTTCACAAATACAGGCAGTCCCCGGGTTACGTACAAGATAGGTCCCATAGGTTTGTTCTTAAGTTGAATTTGTATGTAAGTCGAAACTGTATATTTTATAATTGTAGATCCAGACAAATTTTTTTTTTGCCCCAGTGACAATTAGAGTTTAAACATTTTTTGCTGTAATGGGACCAAGGATTATGAATAAACCTTCATTACAGACACCTTACAGCTGATCATTGCAGCCTGGGACTATAGTAAAATCCAGAGAGGTCACCAGAAGTCACAGGGGGCAGAGGGGTCCGTCTGTAACTAGGGATCGCCTGTAAGTCGGGTGTCCTTAAGTAGGGCACTGCCTGTATACCAAAATTTTGGGCCTTCAAATTTTGGTTTGTACAGAAGCCAGACAGTGGGGCAGATTTACTTACCCGGTCCATTCGCGATCCAGCGGCGCGTTCTCTGCGGTGGATTCGGGTCTTCCGGGGATTCACTAAGGCAGTTCCTCCGACGTCCACCAGGTGTCGCTGCTGCGCTGAAAAGCATCGGAACGCACTGGAGTTCACCATCCTATACCTGGTGAAGGTAAGCGCGTGTCCCGCAACACTTTTTTTTTTTTAAATGCGGTGGTTTCTCCGAATCCATCGGGTTTTCGTTCGGCCACGCCCCCCGATTTCCGTCGCGTCCACAATCCGATCGCGTGCAACAAAACCCCGGGGCAATACAGGGAAAATTGGCACAAATCGGAAATATTCAGGTATCACGTCGGGAAAACGCAAATCGGGCCCTTAGTAAATGACCCCCAGTAAGTGCAAAGTTAGACTAGACCATCCTCAACTAGGCTAGACTTATCATCCACCACCAGAACTTTACCCGATCCAACACGATTAGCGGGAAAATGCCTATAAAATCCGATTTTTTTTCCATACATATCGAGGAGGGCGCTTTCAACCTTAGAAGGTAATTTATGGACAGTCCCTTTAACAACCTGAGAAGGTAATTTATGGACAGTCCCTTTAACAACCTGAGAAGGTAATTTATGGACGGTCCCTTTAACAACCTCAGATTCAGCGCAGCACAGATCTGCCATGTTCTTAAAGGGCAGGGAGGACAAGCGGAGATGTAATTGCTTTAATTGCTCGTGCGTAGCGCGTGTCGCCAGCGATTAATTGTGTAAATGGACGGCGTTGTCCCCCGTTATCATGTTATCAGGCTACCAACGTGTCGGATACCGAGTTGCTGTCAGGAGAACACGGGCCGGGCTGGCGCTATTTACCGAGGCTCCGGCACAGAGACATGTGGTGACTGGGGACCGCGCTCTCCATCTGTTTGCAGCCGGTTACAGTTTCTTTGTCGGAATGAAACAGACATAAGGCAGCGGCTCCACAATCATCAGCCGTGTGAATGAGGCATGAACGGAGGTGGCAGCTCTTTACCCAGCGCTGGGAAATGAAAGCTGTAAGCCATAAAGTTTATGCAAAGGACAACATTCAGCCTCTCCTAACCCATTGGATTCCCAGGACCAACTTATATTGTACCACTAGGTCACCAGGGCCAATTTATATTGTACCACTAGGTCACCAGGACCAATTTAGATTATACACCACTGGCTCTTTGGGAACTGACTATAATATAATCTACAAATCAGAATCATCTTTTCCTTTAAGTTTAGTCATTACAAAAAGACTGCACAAAATTACAATTAGGCTCTTGGCACTGGATGGAGGTACCAACGACTGGATAACAGAACCAATAGGCCACCTGTCCACCTATAAATACAGATTATACAACTTGGCCACCTGGGTCAACATGGATGGTGGCACCAACGACTGGAAAAAAGTACAGGCAGTTCCCGGGTTACATCGGTTCTGTAGGTTTGTTCTTAAGTTGAATTTGTATGTAAGTCGGAATTGTATATTTTATAATTGTAGCTCCAAATTTTTTTGGTCTCTGTGACAATTCGATTTAAAAATGTTGGATTGTCATAAGAACCAGGAGTAACACTGAAGCTTCATTACAGACGCCTGTGATAACTGTTATTGTAGCCTAAGGCTAAAGTACAGTAACTTACCAATTACCGGAGGGCCATTTATAACTAGGGGTCATATGTAAGTCGGGTGTTCTTAAGTAGGGGACCGTCTGTACCAATAGGTCACCTGGATTAACATGGATTTTGTAAATACATATTATACAACTTGGCCGAACGAAAACCCAACGGATTCGGAAAAACCACCGCATTTTAAAAAAAAAAAGTGTCGCTGGACACGCGCTTACCTGCACCAGGAATAGGATTGTGAACTCCGGCGGACCTCGGCGGACTTCAGCGCAGCAGCGACATTTGGTGGGCGTCGGAGGAACTGCCTTAGTGAATCCCGGCCGGACCCGAATCCACCGCAAAGAACGCGCCGCTGGATCGCACCGCTAGATGTCTGTTGTAGGTTACAGAAATCCACTGTCCTCAGGTTTGAAATACTAACAATCTATCTCACCCTTGAGTTAACACTTTCCACCAAGGTCAACGTTGGACTGGGGTTCCCTGGGCTCACCAGATAAAATGATTCTGCGGGCCGATCCACCATCAGCTCTAAGAAAATAGACTCTAGTAGTCTCCAACTTGGAGGACCTTCAAGGTCCATGTGTACAACTATCATCCTTCTCAGTATGAAATTTGGAGGACCTTCAAAGTTTCTGAAATAGCTCTTGTGTACGTGTGTATTGAGAGCGGGAACAGATGCACAAAACTATCATGGGTGAAGGTCCTTCTCAGTATGAAATTTGGTATTGGGTTTGGCCATGGGTGCCCTAGAAGACTTGGGCCCTGGGCTACAGCCCAAACCGCTTGTATTATAATTCACTATGGGTTTCAGCCCCTCCATGTAGCCATTTCCAAGCCAGGAATTGAAACTTCACAATAACTAGCTTTCTGGTGGATCGCGGTGGTGGAAAGCCAGAAGATCTGATGAACCTCATGAATCATGGAAATGTGATAGAACATTTCTACTTGAAGAGACCACATCCTGGAGAATCCATGTAAAAGGAACATTGCAGATTAGAAGTTCGGTTTGATATTATTATTGAGTTACCTCGCAAAAACGAGAGTCCGGTCTTGAGGACATCTATCAGATTCCAACTCTTTTTTTCTATGATACAACATAAACTCCTCTTTGGTCTGGGCCTCGCTGACGGAACTGGAAAATAATGTCCCTCGATGTCGGATTTCATGCACCACTTTTACATGAAACTATTTCTATTTCTCTGAACGCCCTTGAACCCTGGAGCCTTCAAAGAGGAGAGAATGGGATACAGAAGAAAGGAGGGGTAGCCGTTCTGAAGACAGTGCGGGCAGAAGGAGACAGAAGCAGAGGAGGTGTCATCTTGATGATTGATGTACTCTGCCTCATGTTATCCATAATCCCGAGGGGGGAAAAAGAAAAGGAGTTCGTACTGGAAATGGTTACCTTGTAAAAATTCGGATATATATGTGGTTCCTGTGCTTAACTATCAATAGACTGAATGCAAAAGTAAGACACCTATCATCTGTTATATCGTAAATCCAATTCAGTAGAACCACAGAAAATCTACATCATACATGGTCCATAAGCTTTTTGGACATATTGGGGCTCATTTACTTACCTGCTCCAGTCGGGATCCCCTGGGGCGTTGTCCGACGCTGATTCGGGTCTGCCGGGATTCACTAAGGTCCATGCGCCCGATATCCATCAGGTGTCGCTGCTGCGCCGAGGTCCGCCGGAGTTCACCTTCTTCTTCCCGGTGCATGTAAGTGCTGATCTTGCGACACAAATTCTTTTAAATTCCCTGGTTTTTCCGAATCCGTTGGGTTGTCCGAAGGCCACGCCCCCATGATTTTATTCACGTGAAAGCCGGCTCCGATGTGCAAAAAGCCATTCGCGTGCGCCAAAATCCTGGGGCAATTCAGGGCAAATCGGAAATCGTCGGGAAACCTGACGAAAGTGCACCTTGGTAAATGAGCCCCATTGGGGCAGATTTACTTACCTGGTCCTGTAGCGATCCTGCGGTGCGTTGTCTGGCGAGGATTCGGGTCTGCCGTGATTCATTAAGGTTGTGCATCCAATTTCCTGCATGTGTTGCTTCCTCGCTCAGGTCCGCCGGAGTTCACCTTCTTCTTCCTGGTGCACGTGAGTACTGTATCTTGCAACAAAATTCCGTTTTTAAATTTCGCGGTTTGTCCGAATTTATCGGGTTGTCCGATGGCACACCACCCGATTTGTGATGCATGAAAGCCGGCGCCGATGCACCACAATCCGATCGTGTGCGCCAAAAACCAGGGAAATATTCAAAACGGAAATATTCGGGAAACACGATGGCATCGCGGTCCACTGACCCTTAGTAAATGAGCCCCATTGTCTCTGTACTAGGTTGAAAAACTAAGAAAAACAAACATAGGACCATGCCCTGGGTGATATCGGCAGGACAAAGGAAGAAAAACCAAAATTCCCAATCCGTGCTCTCCTGGAAGCCTCTCGGCTTTTGTGCACCTACCCTAAGGGAATAATAGCTGGACCTGCCCTCCGAGGTATGGTAGGAAGATATAGGCGGAGTATCATGCAGCTACCTTTGGCTCATGGTCCAAGTTCCACAAAAGAAAGGGAGTTCAATGGAAGCCGTCAACAAGTAGAAAAATAAACTCACCAGCAACATGAAATACATACATACCCACATGTTATTTGGAGGTAGGTAGGTGGATTGGAGGGTGTGGTCCGTATTCCGACCAATGAGCAGAGACATAAAGCTGATTGGATTTAAAAAAAGTTACTTTGCCATCATAATTTTCGATCAAACTAAGGCTTCATTCAAACAAAAGTGCGATTTCTCCAACCCTCCAACCCCGAATAAATCTGTATATACATGACGATTTCATCTGTATGTGCACGTATGTCACTGTATCCGTATAAAATACAGTGGGCTGGCAAATGATGGATGACTGACTATTGGCTGGATGACAGAATGCACCTCCCACTGGTTCTGGATACTGCACAGATATACACCATTATATGGTGCACAGCCGTATGCAACCCGTATTTATACGTCCCCATAGACATGCTGTGTATTTTTATATGGCCCATTTACAGTGCGGTGCAGTGGGCAATATGACCATCCATTTCAATGGCCGTTTTGTACAACGTAACTTTTTTGAGATGTAAAAAATATAGAGATGTCCTATTTTCTCATGTATTTCTGTTCCGGACGCCCCATAGAAGTCTATGAGAATGTATAAAATACGTATAAATCATGTCGGCAGGTTCTGATAACCCGATGTTGTAAAGGTCAGCTGGCCTCCTGATAGATGTGTTTTTTACTACTTGAGGACACTTTTTCAATCCACAGAATGTATTGTATTGTATATCCCCAGAAAATAAACTTTGTGAGCTTACCAGGCACCCTCCTAAAAGGAGCAGTGAGTCCCAAGTGCAAGTGTCATTAATGCGAGAAACTGTGTGATTTATCCCATGTGTCCGGCATCTTCCTCATTACCCTCTCCCTTCAGCTGATGTCATCCTATGTTCCCACCAGGGTGAGGGAGATGCCGGAGACATAGGCTGAGTCACACAGGGACTTATATGAATAACACACACCCTTGTGACTCACTGCTCTTTCTGGCAGGGTTCCAGGTAGGCTTACAAAGTTGATTTTCTGGGGATAGGAAGTATGGATTCGTTTTAACTGAAAACAGTGTAGGCAACAGTTAGCATACTGCTATGGGAACCTTTCATTAGGTAAATTAGTGAAAATCTGGTGACAGGTTACCTTTAAAGCAAAATTGAATAGAAATGTAAATTCTACCACGCATTCGGATTTTTACATAGCGCTTCATAATGCCGAGCTATTTTTCTATTGTTCCGAATAATTTCGCCAGTAAAGGGCACTGCTCCACTTCAGTCTGTTGATGGTTTTTCATTTTATCAAAGTCATTTGCATATAACAATGAACACTCACTGAATAAAGCTGTAATCCCACTCTATGAAAAGTAAATCTGCTAGAAATAAAGTTAAATTACTAGTAATTGCAGAACTAAAGACTCCAACACACACACTACATAGACAGAGAGAAGATGTGATCTACTACTAGTGATGAGCAGATCTGACTTAGTCCTTATCTGAGATGGTGGCCTCATTATACCAAATCTGACCCTAATTGTAATCTTAGTAGCCAAAATGTTTTTGTGTAAGGGATGAAAATGTAGTTCCCCACCCAATCATCAACATATGATACCATTTTGTGTATGCAGCTCCTCTGCAAACTTATGAGCCAATTGGCAATAAATTGGATCAGATGTTCCGGTCAATGGAAAAATACTTTCAAAAAATTTAGAACACGGGAAAATATTTGAGACATCTAGAAAATGATGCTAAGCCAATGGTTAAAGTGGTGGGCCATTTAAAGGACAGGCCATCAAGATGGGAACTTCCATCAGTCTCCCTCATCAATCAGGGCAACGCAGTGTATGGCACCAAATGCTGGTAACTCCATGTTCGAGTAGTGACCCCAAGAAGTCACCGCTGACCCGCTTCAGAGTCACCTGATTCCAGTCCGGTGCATTGTGTTGTGCCAGACCCAAACAGCTGATCTCATTGGAGAATAACCTTGAAGATAAGCCATCCAATAACAAAAAATTACAACCCATTTATGGTGGGTCAAAAACAGGTCATTGTTCTTGTGGCCAGATGTCCCCTTAAAAAGTAACATCTGTGCCTCCACAGGTTTCAGCACCATCCTCTGCCCATAAAGTATGGCAGGAGACACACTGCTGACGCTAGTCTGAACACTGCCATATTTAATTCCTGCCTGTCTTCATTTTTTCACCACACCCCTCTGTCTCCTGTTGACTTTGTTCTGGGGTGAAGATGGTTAAGCTAGCTGTGATACTAGAGTCTGGTTGGACCAGTTGAATCACTCTCTAGACCGGGTCTCTGATATCTCATAAGAGGATTGTCTGCCCACTTCCCAGTGCTTGCTGTAAAACTTCCATATTCTTTGCTCTTTTGGCTCTTGTTTTGACCTTCCGCTTGTCTTTTGATTCTGTACTGCCTTGTCCCTCATGGGTTTAACCCACATCGGTATGACTTCTCTTCTGTTTTTGTTTGTCTTGTTTGTTTTCACTTTTAGGGCAGTAAGGGACCAATCTGTCTTCTAGGATAGGATAAGCAAGTAGGTAGGGACAGCTGGAGGGGCCTAGCTTTCAGGCTAACCCTCTGTCTTTGTCCTTCCGTTCTCCATCTTATTGTCTGTTCCCAAACAGCAGCATTACAATAAGCCATCAAAAACAAGTACTGTATAGACTCCATAGTGTGATCCCTCTTACAGTATAGACCCCATAGTGTGACCCCTCTTACAGTATAGACTCCATAGTGTGACCTCTCTTACAGTATAGACCCCATAGTGTGACCTCTCTTACAGTATAGACCCCATAGTGTGACCTTTTACAGTATAGACCCCATAGTGTGACCCCTCTTACAGTATAGACCCCATAGTGTGACCTTTTACAGTATAGACCCCATAGTGTGATCCCTCTTACAGTATAGACCCCATAGTGTGACCCCTCTTACAGTATAGACCCCATAGTGTGACCCCTCTTACTGTATAGACTCCATAGTGTGATCCCCCTTACAGTATATACTCCATAGTGTGACCGCTCTCACAGTATAGACTCCATAGTGTGACCCTTCTTACAGTATAGATTCCATAGTGTGACCCCTCTTACAGTATAGACCCCATAATGTGACCCCCTCTTACAGTATAGACTCCATAGTGTGACCCCTCTTACAGTATAGACCCCATAATGTGACCCCCTCTTACAGTATAGACTCCATAGTGTGACCCCTCTTACAGTATAGACCCCAAAGTGTGACCCCACTTACAGTATAGACCCCATAGTGTGACCCCTCTTACAGTATAGACCCCATAGTGTAACCCCTCTTACAGTATAGACTCCATAGTGTGACCCCACTTACAGTATAGGCACCATAGTGTGACCCCTCTTACAGTATGGATTCCATAGTGTGGCCCCTCTTACAGTATAGACCCCATAGTGTGGCCCCTCTTACAGTATAGACCCCATAGTGTGACCCCTCTTACAGTATAGACTCCAAAGTGTGACCCCTCTTACAGTATAGACCCCATAGTGTGACCCCTCTTACAGTATAGACTCCATAGTGTGACCCCTCTTATAGTATAGACCCCATAGTGTGACCCCTCTTACAGTATAGACTCCATAGTGTGACCTCTCTTACAGTATAGACCCCATAGTGTGACCCCTCTTACAGTATAGACTCCATAGTGTGACCCCTCTTACAGTATAGGCACCATAGTGTGACCCCTCTTACAATATAGACCCCATAGTGTGACCCCTATTACAGTATAGACTCCATAGTGTGACCCCTCTTACAGTATAAACCCCATAGTGTGACCCCTATTACAGTATAGACTCCATAGTGTGACCCCTCTTACAGTATAAACCCCATAGTGTGGCCCCTCTTACAGTATAGACCCCATAGTGTGACCCCTCTTACAGTATAGACCCCATAGTGTGACCCCTCTTACAGTATAGACACCATAGTGTGGCCCTTCTTACAGTATAGACCCCATAGTGTGACCCCTCTTACATTATAGACCCCATAGTGTGACCTCTCTTACAGTATAGACTCCATAGTGTGACCACTCTTACAGTATAGACTCCATAGTGTGACCCCTCTTACAGTATAGACCCCATAGTGTGGCCCCTCTTACAGTATAGACTCCATAGTGTGACCTCTCTTACAGTATAGACTCAATAGTGTGACCCCTCTTACAGTATAGACCCCATAGTGTGGCCCCTCTTACAGTATAGACCCCATAGTGTGACCCCTCTTACAGTATAGACTCCATAGTGTGACCCCTCTTACAGTATAGACCCCATAGTGTGACCCCTCTTACAGCATAGACCCCATAGTGTGGCCCCTCTTACAGTATAGACCCCATAGTGTGACCCCTCTTACAGTATAGACCCCATAGTGTGACCCCTCTTACAGTATAGATTCCATAGTGTGACCCCTCTTACAGTATAGACTCCATAGTGTGACCCTTCTTACAGTATAGATTCCATAGTGTGACCCCTCTTACAGTATAGACCCCATAATGTGACCCCCTCTTACAGTATAGACTCCATAGTGTGACCCCTCTTACAGTATAGACCCCATAATGTGACCCCCTCTTACAGTATAGACTCCATAGTGTGACCCCTCTTACAGTATAGACCCCAAAGTGTGACCCCACTTACAGTATAGACCCCATAGTGTGACCCCTCTTACAGTATAGACCCCATAGTGTAACCCCTCTTACAGTATAGACTCCATAGTGTGACCCCACTTACAGTATAGGCACCATAGTGTGACCCCTCTTACAGTATGGATTCCATAGTGTGGCCCCTCTTACAGTATAGACCCCATAGTGTGGCCCCTCTTACAGTATAGACCCCATAGTGTGACCCCTCTTACAGTATAGACTCCAAAGTGTGACCCCTCTTACAGTATAGACCCCATAGTGTGACCCCTCTTACAGTATAGACTCCATAGTGTGACCCCTCTTATAGTATAGACCCCATAGTGTGACCCCTCTTACAGTATAGACTCCATAGTGTGACCTCTCTTACAGTATAGACCCCATAGTGTGACCCCTCTTACAGTATAGACTCCATAGTGTGACCCCTCTTACAGTATAGGCACCATAGTGTGACCCCTCTTACAATATAGACCCCATAGTGTGACCCCTATTACAGTATAGACTCCATAGTGTGACCCCTCTTACAGTATAAACCCCATAGTGTGACCCCTATTACAGTATAGACTCCATAGTGTGACCCCTCTTACAGTATAAACCCCATAGTGTGGCCCCTCTTACAGTATAGACCCCATAGTGTGACCCCTCTTACAGTATAGACCCCATAGTGTGACCCCTCTTACAGTATAGACACCATAGTGTGGCCCTTCTTACAGTATAGACCCCATAGTGTGACCCCTCTTACATTATAGACCCCATAGTGTGACCTCTCTTACAGTATAGACTCCATAGTGTGACCACTCTTACAGTATAGACTCCATAGTGTGACCCCTCTTACAGTATAGACCCCATAGTGTGGCCCCTCTTACAGTATAGACTCCATAGTGTGACCTCTCTTACAGTATAGACTCAATAGTGTGACCCCTCTTACAGTATAGACCCCATAGTGTGGCCCCTCTTACAGTATAGACCCCATAGTGTGACCCCTCTTACAGTATAGACTCCATAGTGTGACCCCTCTTACAGTATAGATTCCATAGTGTGACCCCTCTTACAGTATAGACTCCATAGTGTGACCCCTCTTACAGTATAGACCCCATAGTGTGACCCCTCTTACAGTATAGACCCCATAGTGTGACCCCTCTTACAGTATAGATTCCATAGTGTGACCCCTCTTACAGTATAGACTCCATAGTGTGACCCCTCTTACAGTATAGACACCATAGTGTGACCCCTCTTACAGTATAGACACCATAGTGTCACCCCTCTTACAGTATAGACTCCATAGTGTGACCCCTCTTACAGTATAGACTCCATAGTGTGACCCCTCTTACAGTATAGACTCCATAGTGTGACCCCTCTTACAGTACAGACCCCATAGTGTGACCCCTCTTACAGTATAGACCCCATAGTGTGACCCTCTTACAGTATATACCCCATAGTGTGACCCCTCTTACAGTATAGACCCCATAGTGTGACCCCTCTTACAGTATAGACTTCATAGTGTGACCCCTCTTACAGTATAGACTCCATAGTGTGACCCCTCTTACAGTATAGACTCCATAGTGTGACCCCTCTTACAGTACAGACCTCATAGTGTGACCCCTCTTACAGTATAGACTCCATAGTGTGACCACCTCTTACAGTATAGACCCCATAGTGTGACCCCTCTTACAGTATAGACCCCATAGTGTGACCCTCTTACAGTATAGACCCCATAGTGTGACCCCTCTTACAGTACAGACCCCATAGTGTGACCCCTCTTACAGTATAGACCCCATAGTGTGACCCCTCTTACAGTATAGACCCCATGGTGTGACCTCTCTTACAGTCTAGACTCCATAGTGTGACCCCTCTTACAGTATAGACCCCATAGCGTGACCCCCTCTTACAGTATAGACCCCATAGTGTGACCTCTCTTACAGTATAGACTCCATAGTGTGACCCCTCTTACAGTATAGACCCCATAGTGTGACCCCTCTTACAGTATAGACTCCATAGTGTGACCACCTCTTACAGTATAGACCCCATAGTGTGACCCCTCTTACAGTATAGACCCCATAGTGTGACCCCTCTTACAGTATAGACTCCATAGTGTGACCCCCTCTTACAGTACAGACTCCATAGTGTGACCCCTCATACAGTATAGACCCCATAGTGTGGCCCCTCTTACAGTATATACCCCATAGTGACCCCTCTTACAGTATAGACTCCATAGTGTGACCCCCTCTTACAGTACAGACTCCATAGTGTGACCCCTCATACAGTATAGACCCCATAGTGTGGCCCCCCTTACAGTATAGACCCCATAGTGTGACCCCCCTTACAGTATAGACTCCATAGTGTGACCCCTCTTACAGTATAGATCCCATAGTGTGACCCCTCTTACAGTATAGACTCCATAGTGTGACCCCTCTTACAGTATAGACACCATAGTGTGACCCCTCATACAGTATAGACACCATAGTGTGACCCCTCTTACAGTACAGACTCCATAGTGTGACCCCTCATACAGTATAGACCCCATAGTGTAACCCCTCTTACAGTATAGACTCCATAGTGTGACCCCTCTTACAGTATAGACACCATAGTGTGACCCCTCTTACAGTATAGACTCCATAGTGTGACCTCTCTTACAGTATAGACCCCATAGTGTGACCCCCCTTACAGTATAGACTCCATAGTGTGACCCCTCTTACAGTATAGATCCCATAGTGTGACCCCTCTTACAGTATAGACTCCATAGTGTGACCCCTCTTACAGTATAGACACCATAGTGTGACCCCTCATACAGTATAGACACCATAGTGTGACCCCTCTTACAGTACAGACTCCATAGTGTGACCCCTCATACAGTATAGACCCCATAGTGTAACCCCTCTTACAGTATAGACTCCATAGTGTGACCCCTCTTACAGTATAGACACCATAGTGTGACCCCTCTTACAGTATAGACTCCATAGTGTGACCTCTCTTACAGTATAGACTCCATAGTGTGACCCCTCTTACAGTATAGACACCATAGTGTGACCCCTCTTACAGTATAGACTCCATAGTGTGACCTCTCTTACAGTATAGACTCCATAGTGTGACCTCTCTTACAGTATAGACCCCATAGTGTGACCCCTCTTACAGTATAGACCCCATAGTGTGACCCCTCTTACAGTATAGACCCCATAGTGTGACCCCTCTTACAGTACAGACTCCATAGTGTGACCCCTCATACAGTACAGACTCCATAGTGTAACCCCTCTTACAGTATAGACTCCATAGTGTGACCCCTCTTACAGTACAGACTCCATAGTGTGACCCCTCATACAGTATAGACCCCATAGTGTGGCCCCCCTTACAGTATAGACCCCATAGTGTGACCCCCCTTACAGTATAGACCCTATAGTGTGACCCCTCTTACAGTATAGACCCCATAGTGTGACCCCTCAGCACGGGAGCTGCATACACTGGCAGGATATTTTGTAACTATACAGTAATGTTGTTTTATTACATATTTTAGATGATAAGCAAAAAAAACAAAAAAAAAAACACATAAAAACACATTAGATAAAATTTCAAGCATCTACGAGGTGGACGTGTGTGTGGTGTAAGTTGATGACAGGAGTAAGGAGAGGCGTTACTACACGTGTGTCACTTCTTGTCTATGACACGGCGAGGATTGAGGTATAAAAGTCTCTTTCACAAGTGCGAGCGTGACGCTGCCTCCGGTGTGTGGGCGGTGTCAGTGCACGGGCTCCGCTCGCTGTTTGTGTGGGCTTTCTTCAATGGTTGGAATGTTTTTGTTCCGCTTTTGCTTGTTACTGTATATAACTTCCAATTGTGCGCTTCCCCCCCCCCCCTTTCTTTTCTGCAGCTAAACAGTTATTTACACGAAAAAATAACAAAAAAAATCCCCATTTAATTCGCCTGGTTATACAACATAGGAAATAGCGATGAAAGAAGTGAGTGTAGGAATCAGGACTGGGGCGGAGGGAGGGCGTTGTGTAGTGACCTGCTAATTTTATACAAAATATAGCCATGCGCAACGTGCAAAGTCTACCCCCCCGCCTTATATTTTCAGATACTTTTATAATATTCTCTTTACCCCCATACAATGCAAATATAATGTCATGGATGATACGAGACAATAATGTGCATCATATAAATAGCGGCGGTCCATGGCTTTTACTTACCTACAGTTGGGTTCGATGAGGACTGTAGGGACTTGTAAACTAAGCCCAAAATATTCGGGCTCCTGACCCAGAATTTTTAAATCCTCGCAAAACAAAAGCAGCCATCAATGGACACCGCACCGTGTTTCTTGTTGTGGGGGGGAGGGGGGCACAGGATTTATTTTTAGAGAAACAATTAATTAATTAAATAACAAAAAGAATAAAATGCTAAATAGTTGGAACAAAATTCATGCCCATCCGGGCCCTTCGCTTCTTCTTGAGCAAAAACCTTTCACCCGAATGCCGTCAGACGTCATGTGGGCCCCTTCATCTCGCCTTCGGGCATGTGAAAATCTGCCAATGCTGTGACATCTGAAGGGAAGACGGAAAGAACAGCCAGAAACCGGAAAACCACCTGTAAACGAAAATTAACCTGAGGGCAAGGGTGGGTGACTTCACACCGCTCGGTCCTGAGGGCAGAAGGAAAGAGGCCCCGCCACGTGCCCTCAATGCTTTTAAACCACAGGGCGGGCCCCAATAAGCCCGCCCAATCCAGCCCCTTTTTGGAACCGCCTAAAGAAGGGGCCAATCGCCTTTTTAGCCGCCTTCTGCACCATCACCGTAAATCCCCTACAGTCCCCAGCCCCTTCTCTATGCGATTTGGGGCTAATGATAGAAGTGGTTACAGTTTTATTGCTGCTCCGGACAAAAGGGATATTTAGCAATTTAGGACACTAAACTTCTAGTCCTTAAGGATCTGTAGGTGTTTACTGCCCTAAATCGCCCAGGTTCCAATGAGAAGATTTTTTCCCCAACATTTTAGATTCTTGGCGGCTTCTTCCCTGGGATTCCCATCAGCCACTAGAATGGGGGTCTTCGTCCCATTTTTGATGAGGAGCAGAGTGGCCACACAATTGTAATTCTATGGGGGTAAATAAAACAGAAATGAAATGGGTCTGTGGTGCGGAAGTGTGAACCCACTCCAATTAGTCAGTCCAATTTGGTTTATCCAATCTGGTTCTGTTTTCTGTGTAACGACTGTGTGTTACACAGAGGAAAGGAGAGTTGGCGGTCCAATTCGGCCGAGTGGAAATAGGAGCCAGTACGGCCTCCCGGCTCAGTCATGGTGCCATGAGACACAGATTTTAGCAGGAAGGAGACCATGGATAACAAATATAAGGAGATGCCACAGTCCCGGTGCCTGGATCTATGAGTAATGTCCCTGGTTTATCAGGATGGATTTTGAGGGGAGATTTACTTTAAGGAGTTAAAGTTTCTTATGCAGCAGCTATCGTAGTATCATAGTATATAAGGCTGGATAAAGCCGCAAGTCCAAGTCCTTTAAGAATATCTGACGTTCATATTCCCGGAATCCCCCTTTAAATGCGTCTTCCCATGAAGCAAGCCAGGCCCCATCCACAGGACATCATTGATCAACCCGTGGGGGGCCCCATCAACGGCCCCTGAGAACGGAGGCCTGATGCCCCTGTCGCCCCGAGTTTACCAGCCGTGCCCACCACCACAAAGCTGATGGAGGCAAGAAATGGAAAGTTGGGCCCCCACCTTACATATTCCTAATACTACCTCCATTATCACAGAGCACTGCACTACTGCCCCAGAGAGTTAAAGGAAAACTACCAAAAATCAAAATCAAACATAGTAAATGAGGGACATTACTCATAGATCCAGACACATTGGGGCACATTTACTAAGGGTCCGCACGGCACATTTTCGTTGGGTTTCCCGACTATTTCCGATTTGCGCCGCATTTAAGTGGGGTTTTTGGCGCACGCGATCGGATTTTGCATGCAACACAAATCGGGAGCCATGGCCGACGGACAACCCGACTGATATGGACTAAGCGTGGGATTTACAATTCTAATTGTGTCACAAGACAATGCACTTACATGCACCAGGAAGAAGAAGGTGGACTCCGGGGACCTGAGCGGAGAAGCGACACATGCAGGATATCGGGTGCACGATCTTAGTGAATCGCAGCACAGCGCATTATACACGGACAATGCACTTACATGCACCAGGAAGAAGAAGGTGAACTCCAGGGACCTGAGCGGGGAAGTGACACATGCAGGATATCGGGCGCACGATCTTAGTGACTCCCCGCACAGCGCATTATACACGGACAATGCACTTACATGCACCAGGAAGAAGAAGGTGAACTCCAGGGACCTGAGCGGGGAAGTGACACATGCAGGATATCGGGGGCAGTGTCTTAGTGACTCCCCGCACAGCGCATTATACACGGACAATGCACTTACATGCACCAGGAAGAAGAAGGTGAACTCTGGGGACCTGAGCGGGGAAGCGACACATGCAGGATATCGGGTGCAGGATCTTAGTGACTCCCCGCACAGCGCATTATACATGGACAATGCACTTACATGCACCAGGAAGAAGAAGGTGAACTCCGGGGACCTGAGCGGGGAAGCGACACATGCAGGATATCGGGTGCAGGATCTTAGTGACTCCCCGCACAGCGCATTATACACGGACAATGCACTTACATGCACCAGGAAGAAGAAGGTGAACTCCGGGGACCTGAGCGGGGAAGCGACACATGCAGGACATCGGGTGCAGGATCTTAGTGACTCCCCGCACAGCGTATTATACACGGACAATGCACTTACATGCACCAGGAAGAAGAAGGTGAACTCCGGGGACCTGAGCGGGGAAGCGACACATGCAGGATATCGGGCGCATGATCTTAGTGACTCCCCGCACAGCGCATTATACACGAACAATGCTCTTACATGCACCAGGAAGAAGAAGGTGAACTCCGGGGACCTGAGCGGGGAAGCGACACATGCAGGATATCGGGTGCAGGATCTTAGTGACTCCCCGCACAGCGCATTATACATGGACAATGCACTTACATGCACCAGGAAGAAGAAGGTGAACTCCGGGGACCTGAGCGGGGAAGCGACACATGCAGGATATCAGGCGCAGGATCTTAGTGACTCCCCGCACAGCGCATTATACACGGACAATGCACTTACATGCACCAGGAAGAAGAAGGTGAACTCCGGCGGACCTGAGCGGGGAAGTGACACATGCAGGATATCGGGCGCACGATCTTGAAGAATCGCGCCGGACATCATCCTCGTCAGAGAACGCACCTCGGGGATCGCGGCAGGACCGGGTAAGTAAATCTGCCCCAGTGACTGTGGTAATCTTCTTTTATTTGTTATCCGTGGCCTCCTTCCTTCTAAAATGATGTTAAAATGAACCAGAAAGGGCTCAGGAGTTGGGGGAGGCAGTGCTGTGGCTTCACTGGCTGTTACACTGTGCAGGAGCACTTAACCCTCCCACTGTGTGAGATTACAGCAGGCAGAGGCAGGGGGAAGTGGTGAGGGAGCAGGAGGGGGAGAGTGAGATGCGCTCTTGCACAGTGTAACAGCCTATGAAGCCCTTTTAGCTCACAAACATAATTGTTAAAGTTGATCGTAGAAGGAAGGAGACCATGAATAAGAAATATAAGAAGATACCACAGTCCTGGCCCCGGGATCTATGAGTAATGTCCCTGGTTTATCCATGTCCGATGGTAAAATTCCTTTAAATGACAAACTTAGCTCTGCTACATCGGTAAATACATCCTGTCATGTGGGAGTCAGTGACATCCATCCCCCTAAACAGCGGTGGTTTCCTGGAAATTGTATGGCGCGTTGCGATGAGGCTGGGAGCCACGCGCTGGATTATTTGGTATTCGGAGCGGCGTCACCTCTCGGAATTGGCGAGGCGCGGGCTCGGCAGGCTGGATGTGGCTCATGTCTCTGTGAATACTAACTAGCTCAGCTGGGACTTGAAAGAAGGAATGTTTGCTTGGCAGCCGGAGAGCAGAACCTGACATAAAATACGACGCGGCCATCAATCACTGCACCACGGAGCGTGGACATAGCGCTTAAATGTCAGCGAGATGGCAGCGCTTATTTATTTATTTTATTTTTATCTATTTCTCCCTTTTTTTTGATTATTTCGCTCCCCCCCTGTAAATCCAGGTGAGTCGTAGCTCAGGTTTCAAATCTTTTTTGTGTTTTTAACTTGTTTTTTTTTTTGTTTTCTTATGGTGTTTTTTTGTTTCTTAATTAGTCATCGTCACCTAATCGTCATCTTTTTGACAAGGCGACAACATGCAGGAATATTTTCTTTTTCTTTATTATCGGAGGTAATAGAAGAGTCATCTCGGAAAGTGACATGTCTGACGACTGTGTGATATTCGCGCCGTTATATTAAGTCTCTCCATGTAAATTTATATTAATTGAAAGTGTGACACGTCCGCAGTTATCTCTTTGATTCTCCTCGCCAGCGATGACTGATCTGTCAGCCCCCCTGATCACTATTTGTGGCCGCCGGAAAGTAAGACTTGTTTAGTTGGTAAAGCGACCAATCGCAGTGCAGCTTGTATTTTGTGCAGCACTCCTGAAAGATGAAAGCTGCGCTGTGATTTGTTGCTATGTGAAACAATGACTGGTTCCATTTTAGTTAGTCTTATCTGCCCCAGGGGTAGAAAGAAAAATCCCATTGTGCTTGGAGCTTATATGGAGGTGCATAAAACCAGGCACCTCCAATCTATAAGGCTCAATATGGTCACCTAGGCTAGCAATGTATTACAGACATACAGTATAGAAAAACTAGTCCTATCCTGTATATATGGACACAGTACAGTACTACTACTCCTATCCTATCCTGTATATATGGACACAGTACAGTACTACTACTCCTATCCTATCCTGTATATATGGACACATCACTGTACTACTACTCCTATCCTATCTTGTATATATGGACACATCACTGTACTACTACTCCTATCCTGTATATATGAGCATAGCACAGTACTACTAATACTCCTATCCTGTATATATGGACACATCACAGTACTACTACTCCTATCCTGTATATATCATGGGCATAGCACAGTACTACTACTCCTATCCTGTATATATGGACACAGTACAATACTACTACCCCTATCCTGTATATATGGGCACAGCACAGTACTACTACTCCTATCCTGTATATATGGATACAGCACAGTACTACTACTCCTATCCTGTATATATGGGCACAGCACAGTACTACTACTCCTATCCTGTATATATGGGCACAGCACAGTACTACTACTCCTATCCTGTATATTTGGACACAGCACAGTACTACTACTCCTATCCTGTATATATGGACACAGTACAATACTACTACCCCTATCCTGTATATATGGGCACAGCACAGTACTAGTACTCCTATCCTGTATATATGGGCACAGTACAGTACTACTACTCCTATCCTGTATATATGGGCACAGCACAGTACTACTACTCCTATCCTGTATATATGGGCACAGTACAGTACTACTACTCCTATCCTGTATATATGGGCACAGCACAGTACTACTACTCCTATCCTGTATATATGGGCACAGCACAGTACTACTACTCCTATCCTGTATATATGGGCACAGCACAGTACTACTACTCCTATCCTGTATATATGGATACAGCACAGTACTACTACTCCTATCCTGTATATATGGGCACAGCACAGTACTACTACTCCTATCCTGTATATATGGGCACAGCACAGTACTACTACTCCTATCCTGTATATTTGGACACAGCACAGTACTACTCCTCCTATCGTATATATATGGGCACTGTACAGTACTACTACTCCTATCCTTTATATATGAGCACAGCACAGTACTACTACTCCTATCCTGCATATATGGGCACAGCAAAGTACTACTACTCCTATCCTTTATATATGAGCACTGCACAGTACTACTACTCCTATCCTATATATATGGGCACAGCACAGTACTACTACTCCTATCCTATATATATGGGCACTGTACAGTACTACTACTACCAGGTTTGAAGGTAACCTGCCCATCTCCACCATTAGCTATACTCTTTTCCAGGCACAAAACTATTTATAGGATGTCAGATGGCTCTTGCTCTGTGTATAGTGGTGGTACAGTGGTACTGCAGCTCATTCCCTTGAATAGAAGCAAATTTACAGTTCTCCGTGGATACAGAACAGACCTTCCCACCCTATGAGTGCTGTACTCCACATGCATGTGACATCATACATGGGTCCCCGTTCACACATCGCAGTTTTTCTTCTGCAGTCAGTAAGGAGTAGAGGCCCTTACAGAATATTTTATCGCCTTCCGTGGCCTTAGTGGATTCCACCCCTAAGCCCCTGCAGAGGACGTGTCCTCTATACTATATATATACATGTATTGTGTGGGGGATCGCTGAGATCTAGAACTTTCGCTATTCTCGGAGGCGTAATAATCAGCGCGCAGCAGTAACCCTTTGTTGTCCATCGCCTCACACACTTCCATCTGTAAGCTGACATCTGATTGGTTGCCATGGCGCGGCGAAGGGAAGAAATTCCATATGACATTTCAATATGTTTTTGAAATATGTTATTCGCAACCTTTCAGCGCAGTGTGGGGGCTGCTCTCCATTGTGTCAGACTGACGCCTGCTACATTGTAAACATAGGGATCCGCTCCAATCCGCCTGTCGATTTCTCACCATCCGGTACTGACAAAGTCCATGAGTTCTGTGTGACTGAGCAGCTGGATCATTAGGCAGATGTATGGCGTCTGGGCAGATGTTCAGTAATCCCGCCCAACGGCATCAGACACACACGGTAGCGGTACATTATACTGTGTACACAATGACGGATCAGATTATGTGGTCGTATTGAATGTAACGTAGACAGACACGGGTGTTACATGGCGCAGGGATAATGACAATACAAGGATTCCACCACTAAAAGGAAGAATACTCCACACAAAGCTGATACATTGGGGCTCATTTACTAAGGATCCGAATCGCGCACTTTCGTCGGGTTTCCCGACGATTTCCGATCTGCGCCGAATTGCCCATGGATTTTGGTGCACGCGATCGATTTTGGCGCATTGGCACCAGCTTTCGGGGGGCGTGGCCATCGGACAACCTGACGGATTCAGAAAAACCGCAGAATTTAAAGGAAACCTACCACTTTGGGTAGGGCTTATAAGCTGGACATGCCGTGCACCAGCTCAGGGTGAGCTGGTGCCGGCGCTTATCTCCGTTATGGTTTTAAACAGTTTGAAAGTGTTTTAACAGTTTATTTATGTTTATATCCTTACTATCTTCCCGGCACCGGGATCCGCGCTCGGCACACCATGCGCGCTACCACTTCCTATTCAGATGCACGCACTGTCGCACGCATGGTGCGCCGAGCGCGGACCCCGGTGCGGGGAAGATAGTAAGGATATAAACATAAATAAACTGTTAAAACACTTTCAAACTGTTTAAAACCATAACGGAGATAAGCGCCGGCACCAGCTCACCCTGAGCTCACCCTGAGCTGGTGCACGGCCTGTCCTGCTTATAAGCCCTACCCGAAGTGGTAGGTTTCCTTTAAAAAAGAATTTGTGTCGCAAGTTCAAGGACTCACATGCACCGGGACGAAGAAGGTAAACTCCGGCGGACCTTGGCGCAGCAGCGACACCTGCTGGATATTGGGCGCATGGACCTTATTGAATCCCGGCAGACCCAAATCCGTGATAAAGTCCGACGAAAGTGCATCCGCGGAGTCTTGGTAAATAAGCCCCATAGTGTGGAAATCAGTAATATGGGTAGAATGGTTCCATATTTATCAGGTGTTATAATAATGTTGGCACCAATCGCTCGATATGAGACACTTTCCTCATAACAACTTTTGGTTAATGCTCACATATTTTACATCTTCTCTGTGACACAAATCACAAATTTCCAATCCACACCTGCCAGCGCTAGGAGCCATATTTTTTTTTTTTGAGAAATTACAATAACCTGGCACCAAATTAATGATATAACAGCAAATACTACACCCCCACCCAACCAGTTATCACAGCATAAACCAGACCTATCAATAGCTGAAAACAAACCACACCCACTAATTAACATAAATGAACATAAAAGCACCCCACACCCTGTAATTACAGGCCACCCCACACAAATAATCAATCAATACCATAAAGCCCAGGTACCGCAAGCCCTACATCACTATATACTCAGAAAACAAAAATCTGCAGTGTCAGCATCAGCCAATCACCAGGAAGGGTGATGAAAGACTAAGGGACACTAAAGGAGAACCCCCTCCAAAGGAGAGAGGCCCTCCCCTAGACTAACTTGAAATAACGTGCGCCGGCCACCCAGGCCTCTGAATGCTCCATGGGCCCACTCCGCATAGGAGAGACCGGCCAACCCGGGTCAATGGATGGAAGCGCCCACCCGGTTGTACACCTCTGTGTTAAAGGGGCACTGAAGCAGGAAGTGGTCCATGCTCTCCAGCAGACCACCGCACTCCTCCCGGGGACAGAGCTCCTACACTTCAGATTGTCCCTCACACACAGCTTTCCATGGAAGCAGCGCCAAGTCACGTCCCAAAACTTCAAGGGGATCCTGATGGAATTCAATAAACTCAAACCCACCCCAAGATCCCGACTTGGGCAATCCCTGAGGGCCAGAGGCTTCTGGAAATGGGTCAACAGAACCCTCTTGTCAAGGACTTTCCTCGACATGGTCCTGATCTCCCACATTCCCAGACCCCACCGGCGAATCACCTTCAGAACCGGGGTAGCGTAAGCCGGAAGATGCCCATGCGGTGTACGAAGATCCTTCACTTGTCCTCCTGTCTCCCATTCCTCTCTATCCAGAAAGGCCGAAACCACCCCCTGCAGGAGTATACCCACGGAGGAGCCCATCCCCTGCAGGAGTATACCCACGGAGGAGCCCTCTCTTTCCAGAGGTTTGCTACATTGATCTTAAGAAAGGTATTCACTAGGAACACCACAGGGTTGACCATACACAACCCTCCTTGTCTCCTCGTGCGGTAAGTAACCTCCCTCCTGACTAGGTTTAACCTATTCCCCCATAACAGCTGGAAGAACAGACTGTAGACCCGGGTCCAGAGGGGTTCTGGCAACATGCACACACTGCCCAGATAAATCATCAACGGGAGCAGGTAAGTTTTGATCATGTTCACCTTTTTCCTGAAGGACAAAGACCAACCCTTCCACTGGTCCACCTTCTGAGCGGCGATCTTAAACCATTTTCAATGCCAAAAATTCTGACAGAGTCTTGGGGCCCAGGAAGAGTGTCCGGAAGATAAAAACCTGGAGACTCTCACACTTATCCCAGTTGATCTTGGACCCAGAAGCCTCTGAGCAGTGGTCAACCTCCGACATCCATCACCCATTGCACCTCCTCTCATGAGGACCCAAAATGGTGACTTCATTGGCATATGGTACCAGTCGAAGAGTGGCTTCCGGTGCCAGCTAATCCAACTTTTCACAAGTCGGAAACTCTCTAACCCAAAATTTTTAGCCAATCGACAAACCCACCCAGCAGGCCATACCTCGGAAGGATAAACCAGAGGTACTCATGGTTGATCAGATCAAAAGATTTTGCTTGATTCAAGGACAGCACGGCAGACCTCCTCATTGACTTTGGCAGAGCGCCCGAGGAAGACACTCATTGAACACCTCAATCAAGAGAGTAACCAAGGAGTCTTTAAAGTTTATAATAGTCGGATGTAAAGCTTTAGGGGTCATTCACTAAGGGCCCGAATCACGTTTTTCCGGCGGGTTACCCAAATTTTTCAGTTTTGCGCCGATTTTCCGTGTATTGCCCTGGGATTTTTGGCGCACGCGATCGGATTGTGGCGCATCGGCGCTGGCATGCACGCAACGGAAATCGGGGGGTCATGGCCGTACGAAAACCCGACAGATTCGCAAAAAACGCTGCATTTAAAAAAAAAAAAAAGTGTCGCTGGACACGCGCTTACCTGCACCCGGCCCGGCTTGGTGAAGTTTAGTGCATTCCGAGGAACTTCAGCGCAGCAGCGACACCTGGTGGATGTCGGGTAAGTAAATCTGCCCCTTTGTCTTTATCTAAAATGATATCCAAAAAACTAGCTATGCTTTAAAATTTAAATTTCCGGTGGAAAAATTCTGCTTGAAATTTCATATTCTTTATTTATTGGAGATTCTTCATTCATCTTTTTCTCAACCAGTTCTGAGAAATCTGTGTTATTACCTGTAGAAGAAATGGAAATGGAACCGCCCCCCCCCCCAAAGAGTTTACAATCCAGTCCCAGTCATGTGATACTCATTATTAATACTATTAGTTTGGGTCCTACACCTAGTCCAGGGGCCATATTGACCATAAGAGGGGGTGGGGGAGGTTAGACTCTTGGTTGTTACTTATTACTTACTATTACTATCCTCAGGCGAGAGCATCCAGCATGTAACCCTCCCCCCATAATTGACGTTACACCCTCAATGTGAATGGTCGTATTAGAGCAGCGCATTCTTCAGAGTCTTAATAGAAACTTAGGATGGATGCAGGCAGAACTCCGCAGCAGGATTTGGTGTTTGTCTGAGCTCCTGTCATTTCTCTCCTCCAGGTGCAAACATCCAAGAGACAAGAACTCTCTGTTCCTTTCACTACTGACGTTCGACAAACAGCAAGATCCCGAGCTCCTGGTTATCAGGATAAGTGGTTTGGCTGTGATGACAAAATGACAGTTCAGGAGAAAAAAGGCAAGAAAAAGCTAAGACTAAAAGAGAAGAAATGATACAGTCCACAAAATAACACGTACATGAAACATACATGTCAGCTAACACATATGTGCAGTCATATCAATAGATAGGGGGATATGAAGCTGCAGTCATATCAATAGGAGGATATGAAGCTGCAGTCATATCAATAGATAGGGGGATATGAAGCTGCAGTCATATCAATAGGGGGATATGAAGCTGCAGTCATATCAATAGATAGGAGGATATGAAGCTGCAGTCATATCAATAGATAGGGGGATATGAAGCTGCAGTCATATCAATAGATAGGGGGATATGAAGCTGCAGTCATATCAATAGACAGGAGGATATGAAGCTGCAGTCATATCAATAGATAGGGGGATATGAAGCTGCAGTCATATCAATAGATATGGGGATATGAAGCTGCAGTCATAACAATAGATAGGAGGATATGAAGCTGCAGTCATACCAATAGATAGGAGGATATGAAGCTGCAGTCATATCAATAGATAGGAGGATGTGAAGCTGCAGTCATATCAATAGATTGGAGGATATGAAGCTGCAGTCATATCAATAGATAGGGGGATGTGCAGCTGCAGTCATATCAATAGATAGGGGGATATGAAGCTGCAGTCATATCAATAGACAGGAGGATATGAAGCTGCAGTCATATCAATAGATAGGAGGATATGAAGCTGCAGTCATATCAATAGGGGGATATGAAGCTGCAGTCATATCAATAGACAGGAGGATATGAAGCTGCAGTCATATCAATAGACAGGAGGATATGAAGCTGCAGTCATATCAATAGATTGGAGGATATGAAGCTGCAGTCATATCAATAGATAGGAGGATATGAAGCTGCAGTCATATCAATAGATAGGGGGATATGAAGCTGCAGTCATATCAATAGATAGGAGAATATAAAGCTGCAGTCATATCAATAGATAGGGGGATATGAAGCTGCAGTCATATCAATAGATAGGAGGATATGAAGCTGCAGTCATATCAATAGATAGGGGGATATGAAGCTGCAGTCATATCAATAGACAAGAGGATATGAAGCTGCAGTCATATCAATAGACAAGAGGATATGGAGCTGCAGTCATATCAATAGATAGGGGGATATGAAGCTGCAGTCATATCAATAGATAGGGGGATATGAAGCTGCAGTCATATCAATAGACAAGAGGATATGGAGCTGCAGTCATATCAATAGATAGGGGGATGTGAAGCTGCAGTCATATGAATAGATAGGGGGATATGAAGCTGCAGTCATATCAATAGATAGGAGGTTATGAAGCTGCAGTCATATCAATAGATAGGAGGATATGAAGCTGCAGTCATATCAATAGATAGGGGGATATGAAGCTGCAGTCATATCAATAGATAGGAGGATATGAAGCTGCAGTCATATCAATAGACAGGAGGATGTGAAGCTGCAGTCATATCAATAGATAGGAGGATGTGAAGCTGCAGTCATATAAATAGACATGAGGATGTGAAGCTGCAGTCATATCAATAGATAGGGGGATATGAACCTGCAGTCATATCACTAGATAGGAGGATGTGAAGCTGCAGTCATATCAATAGATAGGGGGATATGAAGCTGCAGTCATATCAATAGATAGGGGGATATGAAGCTGTAGTCATATCAATAGACAGGAGGATGTGAAGCTGCAGTCATATCAAAAGATAGGAGGATGTGAAGCTGCAGTCATATCAATAGACAAGAGGATATGAAGCTGCAGTCATATGAATAGACAAGAGGATATGGAGCTGCAGTCATATCAATAGATAGGGGGATATGAAGCTGCAGTCATATCAATAGACAAGAGGATATGGAGCTGCAGTCATATCAATAGATAGGGGGATGTGAAGCTGCAGTCATATGAATAGATAGGGGGGTATGAAGCTGCAGTCATATCAATAGATAGGAGGTTATGAAGCTGCAGTCATATCAATAGATAGGAGGATATGAAGCTGCAGTCATATCAATAGATAGGGGGATATGAAGCTGTAGTCATATCAATAGACAGGAGGATGTGAAGCTGCAGTCATATCAATAGATAGGAGGATGTGAAGCTGCAGTCATATCAATAGACAGGAGGATGTGAAGCTGCAGTCATATCAATAGATAGGGGGATATGAAGCTGCAGTCATATCACTAGATAGGAGGATGTGAAGCTGCAGTCATATCAATAGATAGGGGGATATGAAGCTGCAGTCATATCAATAGATAGGGGGATATGAAGCTGTAGTCATATCAATAGACAGGAGGATGTGAAGCTGCAGTCATATCAATAGATAGGAGGATGTGAAGCTGCAGTCATATCAAGAGATAGGAGGTTATGAAGCTGCAGTCATATCAATAGATAGGAGGATATGAAGCTGCAGTCATATCAATAGATAGGGGTATATGAAGCTGTAGTCATATCAATAGACAGGAGGATGTGAAGCTGCAGTCATATCAATAGATAGGGGGATATGAAGCTGCAGTCATATCACTAGATAGGAGGATATGAAGCTGCAGTCATATCAATAGATAGGAGGATGTGAAGCTGCAGTCATATCAATAGATAAGAGGATATGAAGCTGCAGTCATATCAATGGATAGGGGGATATGAAGCTGCAGTCATGTCAATAGATAAGAGGATATAAAGCTGCAGTCATATCAATAGATAGGGGGATATGAAGCTGCAGTCATATCAATAGGGGGATATGAAGCTGCAGTCATATCAATAGATAGGGGGATATGAAGCTGCAGTCATATCAATAGATAGGGGGATATGAAGCTGCAGTCATATCAATAGGGGGATATGAAGCTGCAGTCATATCAATAGATAGGGGGATATGAAGCTGCAGTCATATCAATAGGGGGATATGAAGCTGCAGTAATATCAATAGACAGGAGGATATGAAGCTGCAGTCATATCAATAGATAGGGGGATATGAAGCTGCAGTCATATCAATAGACAGGAGGATATGAAGCTGCAGTCATATCAATAGATAGGGGGATATGAAGCTGCAGTCATATCAATAGACAGGAGGATATGAAGCTGCAGTCATATCAATAGATAAGAGGATATGAAGCTGCAGTCATATCAATAGACAAGAGGATATGGAGCTGCAGTCATATCAATAGACAAGAGGATATGAAGCTGCAGTCATATCAATAGACAAGAGGATATGAAGCTGCAGTCATATCAATAGATAAGAGGATATGAAGCTGCAGTCATATCAATAGACAAGAGGATATGGAGCTGCAGTCATATCAATAGATAAGAGGATATGAAGCTGCAGTCATATCAATAGACAAGAGGATATGAAGCTGCAGTCATATCAATAGATAAGAGGATATGAAGCTGCAGTCATATCAATAGACAGGGGGATATGAAGCTGCAGTCATATCAATAGACAAGAGGATATGAAGCTGCAGTCATATCAATAGATAAGAGGATATGAAGCTGCAGTCATATCAATAGACAGGAGGATATGAAGCTGCAGTCATATCAATAGATAGGAGGATATGAAGCTGCAGTCATATCAATAGACAGGAGGATATGAAGCTGCAGTCATATCAATAGACAGGAGGATGTGAAGCTGCAGTCATATCAATAGATAGGAGGATATGAAGCTGCAGTCATATCAATAGATAGGAGGATGTGAAGCTGCAGTCATATCAATAGATAGGGGGATATGAAGCTGCAGTCATATCAATAGGGGGATATGAATCTGCAGTCATATCAATAGATAGGGGGATATTAAGCTGCAGTCAAATCAATAGATAGGAGGATATGAAGCTGCAGTCATATCAATAGGGGGATACGAAGCTGCAGTCATATCAATAGACAGGAGGATATGAAGCTGCAGTCATATCAATAGATAGGGGGATATGAAGCTGCAGTCATATCAATAGACAGGAGGATATGAAGCTGCAGTCATATCAATAGATAAGAGGATATGAAGCTGCAGTCATATCAATAGACAAGAGGATATGGAGCTGCAGTCATATCAATAGACAAGAGGATATGAAGCTGCAGTCATATCAATAGACAAGAGGATATGAAGCTGCAGTCATATCAATAGATAAGAGGATATGAAGCTGCAGTCATATCAATAGACAAGAGGATATGGAGCTGCAGTCATATCAATAGATAAGAGGATATGAAGCTGCAGTCATATCAATAGACAAGAGGATATGAAGCTGCAGTCATATCAATAGATAAGAGGATATGAAGCTGCAGTCATATCAATAGACAGGGGGATATGAAGCTGCAGTCATATCAATAGACAAGAGGATATGAAGCTGCAGTCATATCAATAGATAAGAGGATATGAAGCTGCAGTCATATCAATAGACAGGAGGATATGAAGCTGCAGTCATATCAATAGATAGGAGGATATGAAGCTGCAGTCATATCAATAGACAGGAGGATATGAAGCTGCAGTCATATCAATAGACAGGAGGATGTGAAGCTGCAGTCATATCAATAGATAGGAGGATATGAAGCTGCAGTCATATCAATAGATAGGAGGATGTGAAGCTGCAGTCATATCAATAGATAGGGGGATATGAAGCTGCAGTCATATCAATAGGGGGATATGAATCTGCAGTCATATCAATAGATAGGGGGATATTAAGCTGCAGTCAAATCAATAGATAGGAGGATATGAAGCTGCAGTCATATCAATAGGGGGATACGAAGCTGCAGTCATATCAATAGACAGGAGGATATGAAGCTGCAGTCATATCAATAGATAGGGGGATATGAAGCTGCAGTCATATCAATAGACAGGAGGATATGAAGCTGCAGTCATATCAATAGATAAGAAGATATGAAGCTGCAGTCATATCAATAGACAAGAGGATATGGAGCTGCAGTCATATCAATAGACAAGAGGATATGAAGCTGCAGTCATATCAATAGACAAGAGGATATGAAGCTGCAGTCATATCAATAGATAAGAGGATATGAAGCTGCAGTCATATCAATAGACAAGAGGATATGAAGCTGCAGTCATATCAATAGATAAGAGGATATGAAGCTGCAGTCATATCAATAGACAGGGGGATATGAAGCTGCAGTCATATCAATAGACAAGAGGATATGAAGCTGCAGTCATATCAATAGATAAGAGGATATGAAGCTGCAGTCATATCAATAGACAGGAGGATATGAAGCTGCAGTCATATCAATAGATAGGAGGATTTGAAGCTGCAGTCATATCAATAGACAGGAGGATATGAAGCTGCAGTCATATCAATAGATAAGAGGATATGAAGCTGCAGTCATATCAATAGACAAGAGGATATGAAGCTGCAGTCATATCAATAGACAAGAGGATATGGAGCTGCAGTCATATCAATAGATAGGGGGATATGAAGCTGCAGTCATATCAATAGATAGGGGGATATGAAGCTGCAGTCATATCAATAGACAAGAGGATATGGAGCTGTAGTCATATCAATAGATAGGGGGATGTGAAGCTGCAGTCATATCAATAGATAGGAGGTTATGAAGCTGCAGTCATATCAATAGATAGGAGGATATGAAGCTGCAGTCATATCAATAGATAGGGGGATATGAAGCTGTAGTCATATCAATAGACAGGAGGATGTGAAGCTGCAGTCATATCAATAGATAGGGGGATATGAAGCTGCAGTCATATCAATAGATAGGGGGATATGAAGCTGCAGTCATATCAATAGACAAGAGGATATGAAGCTGCAGTCATATCAATAGACAAGAGGATATGGAGCTGCAGTCATATCAATAGATAGGGGGATATGAAGCTGCAGTCATATCAATAGATAGGGGGATATGAAGCTGCAGTCATATCAATAGACAAGAGGATATGGAGCTGCAGTCATATCAATAGATAGGGGGATGTGAAGCTGCAGTCATATCAATAGATAGGAGGTTATGAAGCTGCAGTCATATCAATAGATAGGAGGATATGAAGCTGCAGTCATATCAATAGATAGGGGGATATGAAGCTGTAGTCATATCAATAGACAGGAGGATGTGAAGCTGCAGTCATATCAATAGATAGGGGGATATGAAGCTGCAGTCATATCAATAGATAGGGGGATATGAAGCTGCAGTCATATCAATAGATAGGGGGATGTGAAGCTGCAGTCATATCAATAGATAGGGGGATATGAAGCTGCAGTCATATCACTAGATAGGAGGATATGAAGCTGTAGTCATATCAATAGGGGGATATGAATCTGCAGTCATATCAATAGATAGGGGGATATGAAGCTGCAGTCAAATCAATAGATAGGAGGATATGAAGCTGCAGTCATATCAATAGGGGGATATGAAGCTGCAGTCATATCAATAGACAGGAGGATATGAAGCTGCAGTCATATCAATAGATAGGGGGATATGAAGCTGCAGTCATATCAATAGACAGGAGGATATGAAGCTGCAGTCATATCAATAGATAAGAGGATATGAAGCTGCAGTCATATCAATAGACAAGAAGATATGAAGCTGCAGTCATATCAATAGATAAGAGGATATGAAGCTGCAGTCATATCAATAGACAGGGGGATATGAATCTGCAGTCATATCAATAGACAAGAGGATATGAAGCTGCAGTCATATCAATAGATAAGAGGATATGAAGCTGCAGTCATATCAATAGATAGGGGGATATGAAGCTGCAGTCATATCAATAGATAGGGGGATATGAAGCTGCAGTCATATCAATAGACAGGAGGATATGAAGCTGCAGTCATATCAATAGACAGGAGGATATGAAGCTGCAGTCATATCAATAGACAAGAGGATATGGAGCTGCCGTCATATCAATAGATAAGAGGATATGAAGCTGCAGTCATATCAATAGATAGGGGGATATGAAGCTGCAGTCATATCAATAGATAGGGGGATATGAAGCTGCAGTCATATCAATAGATAGGAGGATATGAAGCTGCAGTCATATCAATAGACAGGAGGATATGAAGCTGCAGTCATATCAATAGATAGGAGGATATGAAGCTGCAGTCATATCAATAGATAGGGGGATATGAAGCTGCAGTCATATCAATAGATAGGAGGATATAAAGCTGCAGTCATATCAATAGATAGGGGGATATGAAGCTGCAGTCATATCAATAGATAGGAGGATATGAAGCTGCAGTCATATCAATAGATAGGGGGATATGAAGCTGCAGTCATATCAATAGACAAGAGGATATGAAGCTGCAGTCATATCAATAGATAGGGGGATATGAAGCTGCAGTCATATCAATAGACAAGAGGATATGGAGCTGCAGTCATATCAATAGATAGGAGGTTATGAAGCTGCAGTCATATCAATAGATAGGAGGATATGAAGCTGCAGTCATATCAATAGATAGGGGGATATGAAGCTGTAGTCATATCAATAGACAGGAGGATGTGAAGCTGCAGTCATATCAATAGATAGGAGGATGTGAAGCTGCAGTCATATAAATAGACAGGAGGATGTGAAGCTGCAGTCATATCAATAGATAGGGGGATATGAAGCTGCAGTCATATCACTAGATAGGAGGATGTGAAGCTGCAGTCATATCAATAGATAGGGGGATATGAAGCTGCAGTCATATCAATAGATAGGGGGATATGAAGCTGTAGTCATATCAATAGACAGGAGGATGTGAAGCTGCAGTCATATCAAAAGATAGGAGGATGTGAAGCTGCAGTCATATCAATAGACAAGAGGATATGAAGCTGCAGTCATATCAATAGACAAGAGGATATGGAGCTGCAGTCATATCAATAGATAGGGGGATATGAAGCTGCAGTCATATCAATAGACAAGAGGATATGGAGCTGCAGTCATATCAATAGATAGGGGGATGTGAAGCTGCAGTCATATGAATAGATAGGGGGATATGAAGCTGCAGTCATATCAATAGATAGGAGGTTATGAAGCTGCAGTCATATCAATAGATAGGAGGATATGAAGCTGCAGTCATATCAATAGATAGGGGGATATGAAGCTGCAGTCATATCAATAGATAGGAGGATATGAAGCTGCAGTCATATCAATAGATAGGAGGATATGAAGCTGCAGTCCTATCAATAGATAGGAGGATATGAAGCTGCAGTCATATCAATAGATAGGAGGATATGAAGCTGCAGTCATATCAATAGACAGGAGGATATGAAGCTGCAGTCATATCAATAGATAGGAGGATATGAAGCTGCAGTCCTATCAATAGACAGGAGGATATGAAGCTGTAGTCATATCAATAGACAGGAGGATGTGAAGCTGCAGTCATATCAATAGATAGGGGGATATGAAGCTGCAGTCATATCACTAGATAGGAGGATATGAAGCTGCAGTCATATCACTAGATAGGAGGATATGAAGCTGCAGTCATATCACTAGATAGGAGGATATGAAGCTGCAGTCATATCAATAGATAGGAGGATGTGAAGCTGCAGTCATATCAATAGATAAGAGGATATGAAGCTGCAGTCATATCAATGGATAGGGGGATATGAAGCTGCAGTCATGTCAATAGATAAGAGGATATGAAGCTGCAGTCATATCAATAGGGGGATATGAAGCTGCAGTCATATCAATAGATAGGGGGATATGAAGCTGCAGTCATATCAATAGATAGGAGGATATGAAGCTGCAGTCATATCAATAGACAGGAGGATATGAAGCTGCAGTCATATCAATAGATAGGAGGATATGAAGCTGCAGTCCTATCAATAGACAGGAGGATATGAAGCTGTAGTCATATCAATAGACAGGAGGATGTGAAGCTGCAGTCATATCAATAGATAGGGGGATATGAAGCTGCAGTCATATCACTAGATAGGAGGATATGAAGCTGCAGTCATATCACTAGATAGGAGGATATGAAGCTGCAGTCATATCACTAGATAGGAGGATATGAAGCTGCAGTCATATCAATAGATAGGAGGATGTGAAGCTGCAGTCATATCAATAGATAAGAGGATATGAAGCTGCAGTCATATCAATGGATAGGGGGATATGAAGCTGCAGTCATGTCAATAGATAAGAGGATATGAAGCTGCAGTCATATCAATAGGGGGATATGAAGCTGCAGTCATATCAATAGATAGGGGGATATGAAGCTGCAGTCATATCAATAGATAGGGGGATATGAAGCTGCAGTCATATCAATAGGGGGATATGAAGCTGCAGTCATATCAATAGATAGGGGGATATGAAGCTGCAGTCATATCAATAGGGGGATATGAAGCTGCAGTAATATCAATAGACAGGAGGATATGAAGCTGCAGTCATATCAATAGATAGGGGGATATGAAGCTGCAGTCATATCAATAGACAGGAGGATATGAAGCTGCAGTCATATCAATAGATAGGGGGATATGAAGCTGCAGTCATATCAATAGACAGGAGGATATGAAGCTGCAGTCATATCAATAGATAAGAGGATATGAAGCTGCAGTCATATCAATAGACAAGAGGATATGGAGCTGCAGTCATATCAATAGACAAGAGGATATGAAGCTGCAGTCATATCAATAGACAAGAGGATATGAAGCTGCAGTCATATCAATAAATAAGAGGATATGAAGCTGCAGTCATATCAATAGACAAGAGGATATGGAGCTGCAGTCATATCAATAGATAAGAGGATATGAAGCTGCAGTCATATCAATAGACAAGAGGATATGAAGCTGCAGTCATATCAATAGATAAGAGGATATGAAGCTGCAGTCATATCAATAGACAGGGGGATATGAAGCTGCAGTCATATCAATAGACAAGAGGATATGAAGCTGCAGTCATATCAATAGATAAGAGGATATGAAGCTGCAGTCATATCAATAGACAGGAGGATATGAAGCTGCAGTCATATCAATAGATAGGAGGATATGAAGCTGCAGTCATATCAATAGACAGGAGGATATGAAGCTGCAGTCATATCAATAGACAGGAGGATGTGAAGCTGCAGTCATATCAATAGATAGGAGGATGTGAAGCTGCAGTCATATCAATAGATAGGAGGATATGAAGCTGCAGTCATATCAATAGATAGGAGGATGTGAAGCTGCAGTCATATCAATAGATAGGGGGATATGAAGCTGCAGTCATATCAATAGGGGGATATGAATCTGCAGTCATATCAATAGATAGGGGGATATTAAGCTGCAGTCAAATCAATAGATAGGAGGATATGAAGCTGCAGTCATATCAATAGGGGGATACGAAGCTGCAGTCATATCAATAGACAGGAGGATATGAAGCTGCAGTCATATCAATAGATAGGGGGATATGAAGCTGCAGTCATATCAATAGACAGGAGGATATGAAGCTGCAGTCATATCAATAGATAAGAGGATATGAAGCTGCAGTCATATCAATAGACAAGAGGATATGGAGCTGCAGTCATATCAATAGACAAGAGGATATGAAGCTGCAGTCATATCAATAGACAAGAGGATATGAAGCTGCAGTCATATCAATAGATAAGAGGATATGAAGCTGCAGTCATATCAATAGACAAGAGGATATGAAGCTGCAGTCATATCAATAGATAAGAGGATATGAAGCTGCAGTCATATCAATAGACAGGGGGATATGGAGCTGCAGTCATATCAATAGACAAGAGGATATGAAGCTGCAGTCATATCAATAGATAAGAGGATATGAAGCTGCAGTCATATCAATAGACAGGAGGATATGAAGCTGCAGTCATATCAATAGATAGGAGGATTTGAAGCTGCAGTCATATCAATAGACAGGAGGATATGAAGCTGCAGTCATATCAATAGATAAGAGGATATGAAGCTGCAGTCATATCAATAGACAAGAGGATATGAAGCTGCAGTCATATCAATAGACAAGAGGATATGGAGCTGCAGTCATATCAATAGATAGGGGGATATGAAGCTGCAGTCATATCAATAGATAGGGGGATATGAAGCTGCAGTCATATCAATAGACAAGAGGATATGGAGCTGCAGTCATATCAATAGATAGGGGGATGTGAAGCTGCAGTCATATCAATAGATAGGAGGTTATGAAGCTGCAGTCATATCAATAGATAGGAGGATATGAAGCTGCAGTCATATCAATAGATAGGGGGATATGAAGCTGTAGTCATATCAATAGACAGGAGGATGTGAAGCTGCAGTCATATCAATAGATAGGGGGATATGAAGCTGCAGTCATATCAATAGATAGGGGGATATGAAGCTGCAGTCATATCAATAGATAGGGGGATATGAAGCTGTAGTCATATCAATAGACAGGAGGATGTGAAGCTGCAGTCATATCAATAGATAGGGGGATATGAAGCTGCAGTCATATCACTAGATAGGAGGATATGAAGCTGTAGTCATATCAATAGGGGGATATGAAGCTGCAGTCATATCAATAGATAGGGGGATATGAAGCTGCAGTCAAATCAATAGATAGGAGGATATGAAGCTGCAGTCATATCAATAGGGGGATATGAAGCTGCAGTCATATCAATAGACAGGAGGATATGAAGCTGCAGTCATATCAATAGATAGGGGGATATGAAGCTGCAGTCATATCAATAGACAGGAGGATATGAAGCTGCAGTCATATCAATAGATAAGAGGATATGAAGCTGCAGTCATATCAATAGACAAGAGGATATGAAGCTGCAGTCATATCAATAGATAAGAGGATATGAAGCTGCAGTCATATCAATAGACAGGGGGATATGAATCTGCAGTCATATCAATAGACAAGAGGATATGAAGCTGCAGTCATATCAATAGATAAGAGGATATGAAGCTGCAGTCATATCAATAGATAGGGGGATATGAAGCTGCAGTCATATCAATAGATAGGGGGATATGAAGCTGCAGTCATATCAATAGACAGGAGGATATGAAGCTGCAGTCATATCAATAGACAGGAGGATATGAAGCTGCAGTCATATCAATAGACAAGAGGATATGGAGCTGCCGTCATATCAATAGATAAGAGGATATGAAGCTGCAGTCATATCAATAGACAAGAGGATATGGAGCTGCCGTCATATCAATAGATAAGAGGATATGAAGCTGCAGTCATATCAATAGACAAGAGGATATGAAGCTGCAGTCATATCAATAGATAGGAGGATGTGAAGCTGTAGTCATATCAATAGACAGGGGGATATGAAGCTGCAGTCATATCAATAGACAAGAGGATATGAAGCTGCAGTCATATCAATAGACAGGGGGATATGAAGCTGCAGTCATATCAATAGACAAGAGGATATGAAGCTGCAGTCATATCAATAGATAAGAGGATATGAAGCTGCAGTCATATCAATAGACAAGAGGATATGGAGCTGCCGTCATATCAATAGATAAGAGGATATGAAGCTGCAGTCATATCAATAGACAAGAGGATATGAAGCTGCAGTCATATCAATAGATAAGAGGATATGAAGCTGCAGTCATATCAATAGACAGGAGGATATGAAGCTGCAGTCATATCAATAGATAAGAGGATATGAAGCTGCAGTCATATCAATAGATAGGAGGATATGAAGCTGCAGTCATATCAATAGACAGGAGGATATGAAGCTGCAGTCATATCAATAGATAAGAGGATATGAAGCTGCAGTCATATCAATAGATAGGGGGATGTGAAGCTGCAGTCATATCAATAGATAGGAGGTTATGAAGCTGCAGTCATATCAATAGATAGGAGGATATGAAGCTGCAGTCATATCAATAGATAGGGGGATATGAAGCTGTAGTCATATCAATAGACAGGAGGATGTGAAGCTGCAGTCATATCAATAGATAGGGGGATATGAAGCTGCAGTCATATCAATAGATAGGGGGATATGAAGCTGCAGTCATATCAATAGATAGGGGGATATGAAGCTGTAGTCATATCAATAGACAGGAGGATGTGAAGCTGCAGTCATATCAATAGATAGGGGGATATGAAGCTGCATTCATATCACTAGATAGGAGGATATGAAGCTGTAGTCATATCAATAGGGGGATATGAAGCTGCAGTCATATCAATAGATAGGGGGATATGAAGCTGCAGTCAAATCAATAGATAGGAGGATATGAAGCTGCAGTCATATCAATAGGGGGATATGAAGCTGCAGTCATATCAATAGACAGGAGGATATGAAGCTGCAGTCATATCAATAGATAGGGGGATATGAAGCTGCAGTCATATCAATAGACAGGAGGATATGAAGCTGCAGTCATATCAATAGATAAGAGGATATGAAGCTGCAGTCATATCAATAGACAAGAGGATATGAAGCTGCAGTCATATCAATAGATAAGAGGATATGAAGCTGCAGTCATATCAATAGACAGGGGGATATGAATCTGCAGTCATATCAATAGACAAGAGGATATGAAGCTGCAGTCATATCAATAGATAAGAGGATATGAAGCTGCAGTCATATCAATAGATAGGGGGATATGAAGCTGCAGTCATATCAATAGATAGGGGGATATGAAGCTGCAGTCATATCAATAGACAGGAGGATATGAAGCTGCAGTCATATCAATAGACAGGAGGATATGAAGCTGCAGTCATATCAATAGACAAGAGGATATGGAGCTGCCGTCATATCAATAGATAAGAGGATATGAAGCTGCAGTCATATCAATAGACAAGAGGATATGGAGCTGCCGTCATATCAATAGATAAGAGGATATGAAGCTGCAGTCATATCAATAGACAAGAGGATATGAAGCTGCAGTCATATCAATAGATAGGAGGATGTGAAGCTGTAGTCATATCAATAGACAGGGGGATATGAAGCTGCAGTCATATCAATAGACAAGAGGATATGAAGCTGCAGTCATATCAATAGACAGGGGGATATGAAGCTGCAGTCATATCAATAGACAAGAGGATATGAAGCTGCAGTCATATCAATAGATAAGAGGATATGAAGCTGCAGTCATATCAATAGACAAGAGGATATGGAGCTGCCGTCATATCAATAGATAAGAGGATACGAAGCTGCAGTCATATCAATAGACAAGAGGATATGAAGCTGCAGTCATATCAATAGATAAGAGGATATGAAGCTGCAGTCATATCAATAGACAGGAGGATATGAAGCTGCAGTCATATCAATAGATAAGAGGATATGAAGCTGCAGTCATATCAATAGATAGGAGGATATGAAGCTGCAGTCATATCAATAGACAGGAGGATATGAAGCTGCAGTCATATCAATAGATAAGAGGATATGAAGCTGCAGTCATATCAATAGATAGGGGGATGTGAAGCTGCAGTCATATCAATAGATAGGAGGTTATGAAGCTGCAGTCATATCAATAGATAGGAGGATATGAAGCTGCAGTCATATCAATAGATAGGGGGATATGAAGCTGTAGTCATATCAATAGACAGGAGGATGTGAAGCTGCAGTCATATCAATAGATAGGGGGATATGAAGCTGCAGTCATATCAATAGATAGGGGGATATGAAGCTGCAGTCATATCAATAGATAGGGGGATATGAAGCTGTAGTCATATCAATAGACAGGAGGATGTGAAGCTGCAGTCATATCAATAGATAGGGGGATATGAAGCTGCAGTCATATCACTAGATAGGAGGATATGAAGCTGTAGTCATATCAATAGGGGGATATGAAGCTGCAGTCATATCAATAGATAGGGGGATATGAAGCTGCAGTCAAATCAATAGATAGGAGGATATGAAGCTGCAGTCATATCAATAGGGGGATATGAAGCTGCAGTCATATCAATAGACAGGAGGATATGAAGCTGCAGTCATATCAATAGATAGGGGGATATGAAGCTGCAGTCATATCAATAGACAGGAGGATATGAAGCTGCAGTCATATCAATAGATAAGAGGATATGAAGCTGCAGTCATATCAATAGACAGGAGGATGTGAAGCTGCAGTCATATCAATAGATAGGGGGATATGAAGCTGCAGTCATATCACTAGATAGGAGGATATGAAGCTGTAGTCATATCAATAGGGGGATATGAAGCTGCAGTCATATCAATAGACAGGAGGATGTGAAGCTGCAGTCATATCAATAGATAGGGGGATATGAAGCTGCAGTCAAATCAATAGATAGGAGGATATGAAGCTGCAGTCATATCAATAGGGGGATATGAAGCTGCAGTCATATCAATAGACAGGAGGATATGAAGCTGCAGTCATATCAATAGATAGGGGGATATGAAGCTGCAGTCATATCAATAGACAGGAGGATATGAAGCTGCAGTCATATCAATAGATAAGAGGATACGAAGCTGCAGTCATATCAATAGATAAGAGGATATGAAGCTGCAGTCATATCAATAGACAGGGGGATATGAATCTGCAGTCATATCAATAGACAAGAGGATATGAAGCTGCAGTCATATCAATAGATAAGAGGATATGAAGCTGCAGTCATATCAATAGATAGGGGGATATGAAGCTGCAGTCATATCAATAGATAGGGGGATATGAACCTGCAGTCATATCAATAGACAGGAGGATATGAAGCTGCAGTCATATCAATAGACAGGAGGATATGAAGCTGCAGTCATATCAATAGACAAGAGGATATGGAGCTGCCGTCATATCAATAGATAAGAGGATATGAAGCTGCAGTCATATCAATAGACAAGAGGATATGGAGCTGCCGTCATATCAATAGATAAGAGGATATGAAGCTGCAGTCATATCAATAGACAAGAGGATATGAAGCTGCAGTCATATCAATAGATAGGAGGATGTGAAGCTGTAGTCATATCAATAGACAGGGGGATATGAAGCTGCAGTCATATCAATAGACAAGAGGATATGAAGCTGCAGTCATATCAATAGACAGGGGGATATGAAGCTGCAGTCATATCAATAGACAAGAGGATATGAAGCTGCAGTCATATCAATAGATAAGAGGATATGAAGCTGCAGTCATATCAATAGACAAGAGGATATGGAGCTGCCGTCATATCAATAGATAAGAGGATATGAAGCTGCAGTCATATCAATAGACAAGAGGATATGAAGCTGCAGTCATATCAATAGATAAGAGGATATGAAGCTGCAGTCATATCAATAGACAGGAGGATATGAAGCTGCAGTCATATCAATAGATAAGAGGATATGAAGCTGCAGTCATATCAATAGATAGGAGGATATGAAGCTGCAGTCATATCAATAGACAGGAGGATATGAAGCTGCAGTCATATCAATAGATAAGAGGATATGAAGCTGCAGTCATATCAATAGATAAGAGGATATGAAGCTGCAGTCATATCAATAGACAGGGGGATATGAAGCTGCAGTCATATCAATAGACAGGGGGATATGAAGCTGCAGTCATATCAATAGATATCAGGATATGAAGCTGCAGTCATACCAATAGATAGGGGGATATGAAGCTGCAGTCATATCAATAGATAGGGGGATATGAAGCTGCAGTCATATCAATAGACAGGGGGATATGAAGCTGCAGTCCTATCAATAGATAGGAGGATATGAAGCTGCAGTCATACCAATAGATAGGGGGATATGAAGCTGCAGTCATATCAATAGATAGGAGGATGTGAAGCTGCAGTCATATCAATAGATAGGAGGATATGAAGCTGCAGTCAAATCAATAGATAGGAGGATATGAAGCTGCAGTCATATCAACACATTGGGGCTCATTTACTAAGGGTCCTGCGGCCGCGATTCCATCGGGTCTTCCCGAATATTTCCGATTTGCGCCGTTTTGCGCTGAATTGCCCCGGGTTTTGGCGCACGCAATCGAATTGTGGCGCATTGGCGTCGAAACAGAAATGGGGGGTGGACGTCGGACAACCTGACGGATTCGGACAAACCGCAGAATTTAAAAAAAGAATTGTGCCGCAAGATCAGCACTCACATGCACCGGGAAGAAGCAGGTGAACTCCGGCGAACCTCGCCTCAGCAGTGACACCTGCAGGATATCGGGCGCACGATAGTGAATCCCGGCAGACCCAAATCCTCGTCGGACAACGCACTGCGGGATCACGGCGGGACCGGGTAAATAAATGTGCCCCATTATCTATTCTCATCCACAAATGATGTAACTTGCTTATTACCTGTTCTATTCTATAGGTGCTGTCACTGGTGCATGACCTATTCTTACCTATGCTGTCACTTATTACACCTCCTCCACATGTGCTGTCACTTGTTCACTATCTATCCTCTATCTTAATTTGTGCATTACCTATTCTTATCCACAAGTGCTGCCACTTTCTTATTACCTATTCTCCAGTCCCATCACTTGTTCTTTATCTATTCTCTTCTAAAAGTGATATCACTTTCTTATGATGTGTTTTCATCAGAAACCTCTGTAAATTGCACCTCATTTCTTTTTAGAAGCAGGTACAGGACAGCACACTATAGACCCCCCCTGCCCATAGCAATAATATAACGGTTGCCTTTTGCTGACTGCCCCTTCCACTCCCCGGCCTTGCCTGTACCTGCCATATAGGAGCACCGTACAGCCGCGCATTGAATACTAAAGAGCGAGACTGACATTTTACAACGCTTTATAATGCCTCCATCTGGTCTGCGGTTGATCACCTATCCTGTCTCTGTACCTTGAGGACACTATTAATCCATTTAATTTAACACAATGCAAAAAGTGCCACTTCCAGACATTGGCACAAATCCATCGCTTCTTTTTAAGCCTTTCCTCCTCGGCTTCTGCCACTTTGCCAGTGTTGTGATGTGCAGACTATTGCTTTGGAGACGCGAGTACCAGCCATCTACCCTATTGTGACTACAGCCATTATCAGATCACGCTATATGAGTGATGCCACCGCCAAAAATCAGCAGTAGGAACCTGGGACCCATAAGCTGGCGCATCCTTTTTTGCATAATGTGTCTCTTGAACCGCATGTCTCATGTACGCAGCATAAAGGCTGTTTTGCTAATGGCCAGATACCAGGAAGGAGAAATTGATTGTGCCAGGCAACTGGCCCAGATTCTCACTATAATATTCTCTGACATTTCCCCTCTGGGGCCCATTTGGGAATCTGCACATTGTGCTTCTTGCATATGCAGCGGACAGTTTTTCTGCAGCCGACAACCTCTGGCTTAAGGCGGGAGATGTCTGAAGATATTTGTTTAGTTCAGGTGCACAAAGGAGCAAGGTGATGGAGGATGAGCGTCTTCCACCCTCATGTGATGTGACAAGCGGCCCTGCCACCTCCAAGCGGATTGAGCGATTTTTAGAAAGTTACAGTAATGAGCAGATTTTTGATTACTGGGCATTGTTCTCCACTTATTATGGGTCACTCAACCCAAACATATCCTATATCCTAAATTTTCCGATGTCACATGTGATTTTATACCAACAATGTAAAATATGATGGGAAGTTCCAAATCCTCCAGCATAGACAAAGAGATTTATAAAAAGTGTCGGAGAATAGACCAGGGCCAGACGCCACAGTCTTATTCTGCGCCAAATAAATCATGCTGGATGATGTATCTGGAGTAGTTTAGAACCGTGGAGTCCTACTTTAGTTGGTCTAGTTTACACCAGAATTTTCTTAAGCCCAGACTGCATTTTGTTGCGTCCTTTACCGGACAAGTCGGAAATTACCCGAAAATGGTCTCAATGACACTCAATAAAGGATTGGCGCAAAGAATTACAGACTCTAGAAAGTTACTCTAGAATTCTGGCGGACATTGGTTGATGAATCTCCCCCACAGTTAAAGGGAACCTGCCCCTCTAAGGCCTCCGGCACAAGATCGTTTTTTTCTACAGCCGGAAAACGCTGTCAACGCTGTGCAGCCTCAAAGAAGGCCCATGTGTATTCCCAGTGACATTGTTTTTACAGACCACAAAAATAAACGAGAGATTGTATTTTGGGCGCTGCTAAGGAACCCTACACTTTTCCTGCACATCTAGTTTACCGACACTGTTCTTGGTGCAATTTTTGGCGCAGACTTTTATGGGAGTGCAGGGACGCAAAAACTGCCAAGAATAGGACCCGCTCTGTGTCTTTCTCAGGGGCACTGGGCTGAGCAATCTTCTGCTACGGGTATAAACCCATAGAAATACATGGAGCTTTTAGACAGGCGCAAAAACCTCAGCTGTATCACCTTAGGACACAACAATAGTGTGCATGAGGCCTAACCCCCAGCATGTCCTTACTCCCAAACCTGAAGATCTCATTTCTGGAAAGCAGATGCACAGCCATGTGAGTTGTATTCTGCTTGGCTTTAGCCAATGATGGCTAACCTGCGACACGTCTGTCAGCGGTGACACGCAGAGATACTTTTGCTGACAGCATTCGGAGATGGGGAAACTCTCCCGCTGAGAGTAGGATGCAGTGGCCTTGACTAACAAAGATAAGATATCCACCGTTTGCACCTTGCTCTCCAATGCTGATGATGTCTGTTTGCTGCTGAGAGCGCGACACAAAGGGTGGCCATGTTACCTCCGTTAGTGAAGCCAGACCTCCCATTCACACTAAATTTATTGAGGACTTATGCCCAGTCAGCTGGGTCCCACAGTTGTCCCTGCAACAGCAGATGGCTAGACCAAGGTCCATTCCATTGACTACAGGGGGGGGGGGAGAATATCTCAGGCACGTCCTCCTTACACCCTGGTCACTATCTTATAACAGTTACCAAAATCTCACCCTGCGGCCAGTGTACCCACCACATGTACCACTCAGCATTACTGGAGGAAGAAAAATGTTTGTTATTTAAACTACAAATATCACATTGGATTTTTCTAGAACTGACATACCGAGATATTTTCATTTTTTTTACAAATTTTGACACTCCGAGTTCAAAACGTTGGCCATCACTGGCTTAAGCAGTGCAATGTGAATGGACCTGGAGCCACCTAAGATGAACAGAAGACTCATAGGTCATATTCTATCTCAGTGCCTAGAGCAGGATTAGCTGTAAGGTTATTTTTGATCAGTGCACAGCTAAAGATTTGTCGGCAGTACAGCAAAAGTCCAGCTTCAGCTGCGAGATATATGTTTTCTTATAATTCCCACTAACCATACTAGCTTGGATACAGAAGCTCAACTCAATTGTGTTCCAATTCCTTTAAGTGAACCCAACTTGTAGGTCAGATCATGCAAGGTCAGTGTAAGGGCAGGATAAGGATAGTGAGCCCTAATTCTCA